>NC_053130.1:21995963-23195963 GCF_010015445.1 Perca fluviatilis | reverse complement strand
CTCTGCAGAAGACTTAACCCATTCCTGCCTCCTGTGTCAGACTTAAATGACTGCATAGCAGTGCTCTCAAACCTGCAGAGCAAACAGTGTCTCATGGCCGGATGTTTTTTTTTCATAAAATGCCCCCCCCCCCCGAAAATGCCATTAAATCAGAACCATGTGCTTCAAATGTTTCTCTCCTTTGTTGTTTTTGGTTTGCAGCCTCTTAATAAACTTTGCCGTGCTGACACTGAGGGTTGGTGTTTGAAAAAGCAGAGGCGGGGGCTCAAGAGGGAATGTAGGCCACACATTCCTTTCCTAGGAGCTGTCTGAACACAAGCAAATGCTGCCGCGCAATCAGACCAGGATTTCCGCCATTCCACAGCGTGGGCCAGACTCTGAGTTTTCCTCTCACTTTGCACGAACTCGAGGCTCAGATCCCCGCCGTTGCTCGCAGCTCCCAGTCTTGCATGACGTACAACTTTCCATCCGTAAACAAATCCGTCTCCTTCCATTAAAATGATTGCTGAGCTGTTGCCCTTTGTTCTATCTCTGAATGATAAATCTTTCCAAACCGGATGCTATTGAAAATGTGTGTCATACCTACATATGCATACTTAGTCAGCCCTGCAGTGTTTGTTTTATCATCCAACATCCTGCACCTACAGTTCGCAGATACATTTACAATGTGTTTTTTTTTTTTTCTAGTTCCAAATATAACTCCATACAACATGAGATCTTTCGTCACCCAATGCCTAATTATGTATTTTCCCTGTGCTGTCCCCTCTTCTGCTCCACTGGGCTCTCTCATCTTTACTTATTGTTTGGGCCGTTTCCTGGGAAGGAGGAATGACATTGTCCAGATCTCTCTCCCTTCTCTCTTTCCGCTTCTCCCACCCATGACTCTCTCTTTCCCTTTCTGACTCCCTCTCTTTTTCCTCCTCCCTATTTCCAACTCTTTATCTTCATGTCTCATGCAGCTGCAGCACAATAACAGTGTTTGAGTGCAATAGTCCAGACAGGACTTTGGTTTAAATAAGCACCCCCGGGGCCACGTAATAACCCAGCAACCCCCTTTCCCAGTCTTCCAGTCAGTCCCTAAGCGCTGAGGCCCGCTCCACAACACATTCCTCCTCACGCACCCTGCCAGCCGCTCGGCCAGCCAGCCGGGCAGCCAAACCACCATAGGAAAAATACAGAGCATGGAACTGTGATTCACAGCCCTGATATAGAATATCACCTCCTCCCTTCTCCCCAGTCCAACAGCTGGTTTCCTGGAAGCAGACGTGCGGTGGGAGTTCGGGCCGTGAAGGGAAGGCAGTAGACTCGAGCAGGCCCAACTCTGCTCCTTCAAAGGCCTCTCTGTTCACATCTGCAGCTCCCAGCCGCAATGTTGCAACGTCTTCACGAGCACCGTGTGTTTATATAAGGGGGAAAACATGCTTGGAAAAAAGAAACGTAATGCAGGTTATCTCATAATGACATCAGTTAAGGTCTTGCTTTTCACATGCTGAAGGTTGCTGCGTGTTTGGAGGTGAAAAGGTGAAGTGGAGATGGGATGGTTTCTTTCTCCAGCTGTCAGAGATAGATGTCCTGTGCCTCAGAGACCCTGTTTACACATGGTGTTAAAATGTGTTTTGGTGATCCAAACACAGCCGAGACACATTGCATTGTTGGGGACCTGGGAATTATTAGCTTATCACTAAATAAGTGTCAGTGCAATTGTTAGAATCTGACTGTGACAATATATCCCTCTGTAACAATTAAGCCCAATTTATTCAAACCCCTCAGGGATCGATGTCCTCCATGGCAATAAAGGAATCATTTAGTTTGAACATGCCACAGAGTTTAAATAGAGTTCCTCTGCATTTTTAAATATTGCAAGTAGAGCGCCCTTAACCTACTTTAGAGAGCATGTCAAGTCATATGTCTGTGTAGCCTTTCCTGTCTACACAATGACCTCCGAGTAGAGGAGAAGAATAGAAGCAGGGCTCACTTCCCTCCAGTGCATGAACAGCCTAATTTAGAAAAGCGTGTCAGTGTGAACCTTTGTCACATTGCCGGGCTCAGAATACCCATTGTTCCCTTGATAGAGTCATTCCATTTAGAAAAGGATTTTAAGAGAGCGGAGAATATCCTGCATCCTACGCCTGCACACATCTGCATTTATATGCATGCAGTCGGCGAATTAGTGCACACATACTGGCGAGACCACTTGCTTACTGCACATGATATAGATTAAGAATGGAAGTAGGCTAGCATGAGATCATGCGTTCTCTGACTCATTAGGTACATTTAATATAGTGTGCCTGGTAAGCCATCTGTTCCAGGCGGATGGTGCCAGATATGATGTGATGCTGGCAGCCATAGTTGATCCTGTTTACCCTTTCAAAAGATGATTGAAACAAAAATAGCAGAGCCACCGCTTAAGACATCTTTTGAGGGGTGGAGGTGTGCCCATTACTTCAAATTAGTGACCACAAACACCTCTCCACTGCCACAAACATAAAATCCAATGCTAAGTTGAGCTAGCTAGCTGCTGGCTCCAGCTTGGCTTACTCTGCTTAAAAATATGCAAATTTTGTAGTTATCGACTATAAATATTGTATACACAAAGCCCTATGCATGATACATTAGATTTTAGGGCATCGTCTATGTGTGGCTTATAATAGTCTGTATTTTCACAAAACTGCTAAATGAGATTTAAATGTTAAATTGAGTTTGGTCGGCGTATCAGGAGGTGTTTCGTAAGTCTGTGTGTCATCTGTATGGCTGTCTTTTGGTGGCTGTGTGTGTGTGTGTGTGTGTGTGTGTGTGTGTGTGTGTGTGTGTGAGTGTGTGTGTGTGTGCGTGTGCGTGTGCTGTGCGTGTGCGCGTGCGAATCCACAGAGACACATAGCCCCCATGCCTATTTGCAGTTGCCAGCAGCCCCCCCTTCTTCTCGTCTCTGGCTGGGAAGGTCTTGGGGATTAACTTTCCACTTCTCTGATCCACTTTTCCACAGAGCCAATAGCTATGCAGGTCTGGAAATGTGTTATTTGGCTGGCTGAGACAGAAATCAAGGCCAATTCCAAAATAATGTATGACCCTCGTCTCAAGGTTATTTTTGTTCTTTACATTTGCTGCCTATTCATTTCAATGACCTCATCTCCATTATCAATCTTGTCGTAAACAAGGACATCATTTACATTCAGAGGACATTTCTTATTGTACAGAAAACGTGACTTTGCCTCACAAATACAGTTGTCCAATACATTTCTAAGTTTCTCACTGTTGCTAGCATTAAAATTCATCTCCTATTTATTACATAAGCGTGTTTTGCATATTTCCATTAGGTCTTTGTATTCACACTCCATTCCAAATCACAGTAATTGCTTCCTCCTCTTGCCTCTTTGAGTCTCTTAGACTCTGAAGAGATTACGTTCTGCAGCTGCAAATGATTGTTTTACAATTGGATGGGGAATCCAAAATTAGGATGTGTGAATACATAGTGACAAAAATTGAAGTTTCATACTATAATTTCACCTTCAGCTCCCACAGCTTTTAATGCACTGCGGTTTATTAGCACAGTATACCTCTGATTTCTGGAAGCACTGTAAGATTTCACAGAGCGCCATTCAAACCGCAGGGCAGAGATATAAAATGGGTGAGTCCTTTAGGAGACGGGAATGAAAGCCTCCGTCAAGGCAGCCAGGGAGGAGGGAGCTGAGGTATTCCTTTGAAGTGGGTGGCTCAGATATTAAATAATTGAGTTGCAGGAGATTAAAGTTTCAGAAGCTAATTTGGCCCCCTCTACGGCCTGTCACTCTGGGGCTCGAAGAGTCAGCAGCCTTCAGACTACGACTGGTGAATAACTGTGTGACTCACTTCCTGTGTGTGGCCTGGCTGGAGAAACCCTATATCTGAGGCAGACTGAAACAGGAAGTTCATCCAGGGCACACAGTCTCTAGAGCGAGGGTGACGCCATTTTTGCTGTCCGAGTTTTCTGCTCGAAAAACAAAGAGACAGAGAAGTTTCACTTCCCTTCTCTCTTTTTCCTCATAAACACTCACCATAGTTGCTGACAGCTGAACTGTTATGTGGAAAGAAGTTCACTTGCTGATGCAAGAGCAATACACTTGTGTAAGCCCGGATTTCAGTGTTATTTAGATGGGAGGGTTTCGGTTTCAGTCACTGCTTGCTGACGGGCAAGCTGAACAGCCTAGAGGTGAAAGCTCCGTTATTTCTGTCTGGAATGTGCCTCTCAGCTGACATTGAAACCTAATTTTCAAGCACCTTGAGGATGACACTGCCCGAGTCGTAAAGTAATTGATATGTATGAGGGCATATAAACACAAGCACATTGTCTTTGAGGACAAACAACAGACTTTGTTGAAAGAGGTGTAAGGACATGATGGTGAATTACCTATTCTTTTCTGTCTTTCTGTTTGACTTATGCTGGTGCAGCGGCTCCACAGTGGGCCAGAAGTCTTCCACGATGACTCAAACCCCTGTGGCGATAATGAAAAAGTCCATCTTCCCCGCGGCTATAGATTGGCTGGATAACGCTCGTGTGTAAGGGGCTGTAGATTTGTTTTCCCGAGACTTTAACCTTGCAGAGATGTCAAGATGTATCAGACTTACAGTATATGTGACCCAGCTGAGGCCTGAATTGTCTCGGGCTTTGAAATATGAGACTCAAACGTCTGGTTCTGCTGCTCTCCCCATGGCCCTGAGCTCACAGCTCTGAGCTCTTTTGTTTACAATTCCTCTTTGGAAAATTGCTATTTAACAAAGCAAATATGTGGTATCTACTCGACCTGTATATTCAAATCTGCCCCAATGACATCACGTTAGTTCATCAGCTGGTGTGAACACCTACAGCATCCTACCCCTGGAGTATTTATAATGCTTAGTGTACAGATCCTGTCATCTGGGCCAGTAATATGTTTTGACTGTCATGGGTCAGAGTTAGCTCAGGGCGGTGTTGCTATGTTGCGGGGAAAAACAGGCCTCCTGTTGGCATGTGGGCCAGAGGGCTGCTGGGATGGAAAGCCAAAGCCCTGTGGTGAGATCAGTACATGGAGGAGGACTATGTTTAAGAATGAGCCCCTGTGGGCTGTTTACGCTGTGCTGAACCAGCATTACTCTCATCTCGCCGGAGGAAAAACAAATAAAGCTTATAAACTGAAACTAAAAACACATCATTACCGCAGACTGCTGTACTATTACTAGTTGCTGTCAGTTGCATCATATACAAACTACATGCCATTTTGTATTAAGTGTGTTTGCAATCTGACAGAAGAAAATATGCTGCAAAATGGAGGCCTTTTATTGAATGTGCACATTTATTGGAGTTTTCTTTGTGTTAAAGCCTTTATTGAAACCATAGGAGATGTTTTGGCATGTGCTGTTCATATCTGAGTTTGTTATTTTTGTGTTTAGTGCAACATTCTGTCACAATTTCATCACAAACCTTTGAAAAAAGATTTTAACAACTCGTTTTATCTCATATTCACTTTTGAAAAGTGAGATAATTTAACGTTTGCTGTTCGGTGTGCTTCAGTAATTTTATAGAAATAAGTTACTCCATTGGCACTTCCCTAGTCCATTTAGACATTTTCTAAAATAAATAAATTTGGACTAAATAACTGTTTAAATATTCTTTTGCAGTGATGCTGAATGAACTTTACAATCTGTTTTTAATTAGTAGGTCGTACAAATATTTAAGACTAAAAGCCCAATATCAGTGCCATGAGAGATGTGTATGTACATGAGTAAAGATGGTTTCGCTTTTAAATGTTTTTATGAAATAAATTCAGGATGAAAAAATACACACAGAGACGGAATTGTCACAAACATTTATTATTTTTCCCAAAACGTTAACACAGCCAGTGACGAAACAGCAGAGCTGTCTAATATCAGTCACCAGGGGAACATCAGCATCATCTCCAGATAAACACACAGTATTATGACTAAAACAACAACCCCAACAACAAACACTGGAGTAGCCTTCAGCGAGGAGCCACGGCCCCTCACCTGCATCCCCCTTCTGTTCATCTTAGTCCACCTGAAAACTTTAATGTGCCTCACTAAAACACAGCCAAAGGGCTTCGGTGGTGTTTTCAGCTAGGCACCTACAACTACCTCTGTCACTTTACCTCTCGCTTTTACTCCACTGAGATAATGTCTTCACTGCCTCGGGGGATGATCTCTAGGATGAACCCTACAGATAAAAGAGAGCAGTGCGATGACAGGTGGAAAAAAAAGAAGAGCAAACAAGACTTGGCGGGGAGTTTTTAGTGGTAGCAGCTAAACAAAAGGCCCACAGCAACGTAGATCCCTCCCTCCTCTGGTATGGAGGAGCTCTGTCTGCGTCTGTGCTCCTGTGCAGACTAGCTCCACTTTAGCTAAGGGCTAGGAGGGAGGAACGCTGGGCAGGGTGTGTCGGCTTACCATGGGAGCAGGTGAGCAGACTGCACTCAGAGGTGGAGGGGGGAGTTAGAGCAGGTGGTGTAGTGCCCCTGGCTCGGCCCCGGCAGCCATGGAGCGCCAGGTTGACATGACAACGCCACTGACAAAATCACACAGACATGTAGTGTAGCCAGTCACCTTTTCAACAGGAGAGACAAAGGCCTGCCATGTGAATGTAGAGGGCTGACATTGTCCAAATACGTCCTTTTAGATCTCCTCTGAATATAACCATCTGCCCTTCTGTGTTACAGGGCGAGTGCCTTTTTCTTGTGGGTCTTTCTCAGAAACACATGTGATATTTGTGTAGCCATGTGTACCCTTTGCTTTAATATTTATCAGTGGTGGAAGAAGTATTCTTTACTTAAGTACCAATACCACACTGTTAAAATACTCCACAAGTAAAAGTGTTACCTAAATAAAAGTACAGAAGTCTTATCAGCGAAAATGTACTTAATGTATCAAAAGTGAAAGAACATATTTTGCAGAAAATATGCCCCTGTGATATTATTATATATGACTTTATATTAAAATGCATTATTGCAAAAGGAGAATTTTTCTGTTGTTTCATACACAGTTAGGTAGTTTAGTCCAGTGGGTCCCAACCTTGGGGTCGACTAGATAAATCTGAGGGGTGGTGACGTGATTAATAACAATATAATAAACTTTATTTATTTAGCACTTTTCATTACAAAGTTACAGTGTTCTGCTTCACATATTTTAATAGTTTTTTTTCTACTTTGGAATAAACTTTCACTTTTGGGGGGAAACATTGGAACATTTTTGTGGGACTCAAACAATTATCTAAATTCTTTAGAAGAGAAATGTCTCTATGGTCAAACTACTAAAAACCCAAGGAAAATGAATGAATAAATAAAAAAACATAATACATTTAAAAGGAGCCCCAACTAGATACAAGCCAAAATGGTTGGGAAACACTTGTGTTGTATTTTATAAACTTATCCGATGTTTTATCTTAATGTTAAAACTAACAAAAGTGTTAAAAAAGTGTAGAGGAGTTAAAAGTAAAATGTTTCCCTCCGACATTTTTACAGATATAAGAACATATACTATATTTTTCAAGCCAGTGCTTCCCTCTTGGTCACTTCACGAGACATTTTTTTTCCCCGCGAAGGTTGTCCCAGATATCCGGCAATGTTTGATCTAGGCCAGCTCCACAGCAGGGTAGCCAAGGGGAAACCAAGGAGCCAAGTTAACTGGTTCATGTCACTCATCAACTTATTTGAACAGATATAGGTTGCATTTACTTTACTTTATAAGGCAGCTACTTCCAGTTTTTAGTTAAAAAGGCTTCATGGCCTGTTTTTAGTAACACATTCTTGCATCCCGGAATGATGTTTCTGACACTAAGCAGCTTAGTGTATATATATATATGCATTTACATTCACTTTTCCATTGCATTTGCCAGGTCAAGAAAGCAGAAGAGAGTGAAGTTCAGGCAGGGGCTAAACAAAGCAGCCGCTGTCATAAGCCATCAAGTTCTAATAAGGCATAACCTAGTCCTGGGTGGGCGAGGGAAGCCGCTGTTTTTCTGCTATTTCCATTTATAGACTGCACCAACGAGCCCCCTGGGAGATTGCTCGCCATGACTCATGTCTCCAGTGCTTCTTGTCCAGACTGCACTCTCTCTCTCTCTCCTTCATCATCCCTGAACACCGCTGCCTATTTTTGCCCTGTAACTTGCTTTGTGTTTATCTCAGCTTCCTTCTTTTCATTATTATTTGCTCTGCATTTCTCTGCCTGTGCTTGCATTCATGCAAGATAAAGCCTTGTAAGCCTCGACAGAGCGCGT
Source organism: Perca fluviatilis (assembly GCF_010015445.1). Lineage (NCBI taxonomy): Eukaryota > Metazoa > Chordata > Actinopteri > Perciformes > Percidae > Perca > Perca fluviatilis. The sequence goes on along the minus strand of NC_053130.1, from coordinate 23,187,721 downwards.
GAAAAAAAGAGAAAGAGGGGATCAATGAGAGGAGTGAAGCACGAGAGTCAGACCAGCCACCGTAGCAGATGATGAAAGCGATAAGCTGACTGAATCAGTCCCATGTAAACAGTAGCTACAGTACAGACGGCGGCCATTTCCCAGAACTGTTGTTGTGGTGAAACGGCAGCGTCAATATGGGGGAATGTCTCTGTCTGCCTTTCCCAGCACAGCAGCCTGAAGGCTTTTCACTATCACGTGGTCTGCTTGTCCTCTCTCACCCCTTCCTCCCCCCTCTCTTTGGTTATATTCAAGTCACGGCACCCCCACCCCCAGCCCTCTCTTCCTCCACCCTATACCCACCCCGCCCCTCTGTGCTCTGTCAGGTCACCCGCCTTGTTTGTTCAGATGGAACAGAAGAGGAAATGAAAGCTCTGAGCCCACTGTTAACCCATTCCTGGGACTTTGCTCCACTATTGTGTGCATTCCTGCTGTTTTTTCACCTCGCTGTTTCCATGCTTTGAGGCTGATTCGTATCTATATTAGGAGGCAAAAACCACGTTAGTTCTTTTCTAGTATGGTATGTGGAAAAAATAACCTGCACACAGGAAAAGAGCTAAAAATACATACAAATCTCAGCTGCTCCAAATAAGATACGGTGACAGAGCTGCACCACAGTCGAAGATAATAGCCGTGGTCTACTTAATGTGTAGCTTGGAATATTTATGCATGTATGACTTCACAGGGAAATATGCTGTGTCAGATGAAGCTAGAATTAAAATTAATCTCCCATTGTTTGTAAAGATTCACACTTTCTCAAATATATATGACCTGCTGTGCTTGTACACTGTTATAATGTGTTTGTGTGCGTGCGAGTGCACGCATATTGAGCTTGTGCTCATGCTCAGGTTTATCCTCATGGTCTGCCACGTTCTTGCTTGGTTACTATGCAACCAGGTCAGAACAACATGGACACCACAGTAGCTGAATGGCCATTTTGGGTAAAAGCACTCTGCAATAATAAACAGCTTCTGGCACTGAGAAGTTGTTTTCCAGCAGCAGATCGGTGCCAAAATACAGAATTAACTGCAATACCATTTACTGCTGTGGAAAAACATCAGCCGTCCAAACCCACATACCTACTGAGGCTTTGAACAGCTTGTAATCCCTCAGCAGCTAGATGGCTCTCAGAAACACGCCAGTTCAGGCTGCTGCCAAAGAAATTACTGCGCAGTTATGGTGTTACGTTCGTATAAACTAAAGTGTTCTCGCCTCACTCTGTCGGAGAGAGTCTTGCAGGGGACAGAAAAGTAATTACGAGAGCTTAAATGGTCGTTTTCTTTTTTTTATCTCAACTTGGCCACAGCTGGCTATTGTGTTTGCAAGGAGATGTCTTTACATGGAAAAGATAAACCTTAGAAGCAAAAAACAGCTGCCTTGGATTTTTACAATGTTGGAACAGGAATTCTTTATGCTTATTTTGAAGTGGCGCCAAAGATATTTGGAGAGATTCAGCTGAACTTTACCCTCTCTCAGAGGCAAGGAAGAGAAACAGAGACTGTTGCTTCCAGAATCTGTGAGGCTCAAATGAATTTAGAATTAGACAAAGTGAGGCTGTACGGTCAAACATTACCATCTAATTTCTTCACGTGTTTCATCTTAAAACACCAGTTATGTTGCTGCCAATTCTCTCTTATTGACTTGAATTAGCGAAAGCACATGTGAGTACAGCCTGTGCAAACTGTCAAGGCTACGGTTTGTGCTGAGTTGTGGCTATAAGGGCCGTGCTGTGTTAGCCTCGCGCTGACATGTCATCATCACGGCCTCCATTACCACTATGCCAGGTTTCTTGGAATCGCTGGGAACATGACTATTTTCCCTGGCGGCGAGCCACGTTAAACAGATCCGTCACAGAGTGTGTTTTGTAATTGAATCAAATAAACAGGATAAGCTGGCCAGTAAACAGTGGAAGGAGGGCAGGGCGTCGCAGGAGATCTCAGGTGTCTCAGGTGCTGCTCCAGCTCCACCCACACCATTGAGGTAGAAGGTTTGTGTAGGTCAGCCACCCTGCTGTCAGTGGTTATTCACTTTCATGTCTGAAATGAAGTCGAGCTACAGACAGGGGCTCTTAGCTTAGCTTAGCACTAACAGCTAGTGGCCAAGTTCTCTCCACGCTAAGAAACCACAAATAGTTGTTTTTACATTTTCTGTTTGTGTATGGGTTACAACAGTACAGAACAGTTACAGTATACTGTAGATGCTAGTATTTCTCCACAATTGTAGGCAGTTTAGTCTGGCTCTCTTTTGTTAGCTTAAAATAGTACCATAGCATGATTAGCTGCTCTTTTTCAGATTGCTGTTTACCCCAGTACACATATTTTAGAGGGACTATCAGAGAGGATATGAGATGTGAGCTCCAGTTAAGCTAATTACAGTGTATTTTGCTCTAAGCCTGAGTCAGATCTTTGAAATTGTTGGTGAGTATCTTGAATTTAACCACTGGTTGTTACAGTCAAGTCTAGTCACTGTCAGAGTCTAATTTGGATCTCCTTATTGTTGTTTTGAAATGCCAGATACAGAATTTTAGTTAGTCGAGAGTATTGAACAAGAGGCTTGAGAAGTGAAATCCTGTGATCCTACTGGATAGAATGGAAGGGGTCCGAGGTCATGATCCAGCCTAAGGACACAGAGAAGGTCCTCTTTGTGATTTGTAGATAAATACATGATGGTATTGTGCGCTGGGTTGTATCCAGGCAGGACTTCAATCTGCAGCCGTTCCTCCCCCTCTGTGATCAGTGGGCCTGGGCTGTTGTGACTAGGCCAGTCTGACAGATAGACCATGATGAGAGTCAAGGCTGAAAGCCAGGCTCTGTGACTGCAAGGCCAGGCCAGGCCAAGGATGACGCAGGTCCAGGGAAACAGAGAGCCCTGTGGACAGCCCTGGCCCCGGCCCTGGGGCCCCCCAGCCCCTCCTGTGCCTCGGAGCACTTCCTGCCTCTGTCATTCTACCAGCAAATCCAATCCCTGATCAAAGGCCAAGGAGAAAAAAGGGGAAGAGAAGAGAGAGGAGACAGAGAAGTGAAAAGGGCGAAGGAGATTGACGTGCGTGTTGGGGGGGGGAAAGGGAGAAAACAACAAACCGCTCTTTATCTTACAGGGGAGGCAGCTGCTCTGGCCGGGGCACCTGTGTGCCTGCTGCCTCCCAGGCCGACGCCAAGCTCCGCCCTAGTGCCCGCCAGTGCCAGACCCATGAAAAGTTTCCATGGCAACACCACAGGCCCACAGTCTGAAATAAACAACCTTTCAACCTCATCTGAGGAGGGTAACCTTTAGATGATCTGTGGCCAGGCTGAGGTTGAGCTGGCACCACCGACATGACTAATTACTCCTCTGCCAGGTTCACATTGTACCTATTTTATGTGTAAATATCTTTGTTGTTTGTGGAAAATTAGAATTAGAATGGCTCCATTTCTGAAGGTAAAAGAGCATACTCACCTGTTCCCTCAAACGCCCGAGGCAACACAGAAATCCTGCAGGACCAAGGCAGCACTATTGTTTCAGGGCAATTACCCAGGCCAGATTAAAAATCAACTATCATTGAGCAGATGTCCTGGCTCTTTTTCCCTGCACAGGGCCATGGTGGGGAATCTTATTACATCTCAGCAGGCGGGGTACGGACAGTAGAACCCTTTCCTTAGGATTGGATATGTCCTCTCTGTTTAGAGTCTAGACACACACACACACACACACACACATGCTAACCGGTGTAGAGGACAAGGCTTGTGGTTCTAAGCAGAAGTGACATCCCATTCATTTGAGCTGGTCAGGGTCTGATGTCCCCCATCTTATCTTACAAGGCTTAGCGCTGTGAAATGACGTTGGCCCGGCTCCAGCAAAGACCAGTGCAGTGGCTAGCATCCCTGAAGCTAGCTCACTCTCACCACACACACACACACACACACACACACACACACACACACACACACACACACACACACACACACACACACACACACACACACACACACACAGCAACCTACACTCTGCCGTGTGTCTGCAGCTTAATACTGTGTTATGGTTAAATGCCGCCATTCAGTATCATTTCACAGCTGTTAATGTTCCGAAGCGGTCACTGTCTGTCATTGCTAAAAATACCCCTGACAAGAGCTCACTAATTGATGTCAAATGTGAAGCTGAACTTGTCAAGTAATATGAGCTGATTGCTTCATTGCTGATTGCTGCGATGAAATTGGACAAGTGCACTTTAAATGTTAACTTGATAAAGTCTGCATTATGAATATAAAACAGGCTGAGGGCTCACGTGTGTATAAAATATTTTTGCCCCAAATCCCCAATCGAATTTGCCTGAATACGTTCTCTGGTTTGTTTTCTCAGCTCTTGTTGTTAGAGATCACTCGCCGGCAGTGATGCAGCAGGATGAGAAGACAGTTGCCATGGTGAACACACTCACAGGAGTAAGAATCTTTTGTGTGCAAGACCTGTGACATAATTGTGCCTTGATTAATTTTCTTGTTAGGAACAATAAAAGATGTGCAAATATAAACAAAAAGACAAACAAATCATTTCTTTAAGGCAACGCAGAGAACAAGAGGATTCAGGCCCACGCAGATACACATCAGTGAGCATAATAAACACAATCACATTGACTGACTGCATGTATGGCCATGCATCCACCACCAGTATGTGAACATCTTATCGAGTAGATTGTGAATCAGCACATGAAAGAAAACTATTAGAAACAGACGACAACTATCACCAGCATCACACCATGTTGTTTGACTTTGAGTTAACAAATGAAATCCTGTCAGCGCGGCAGTACTTTTCGCCTCCACGTCAGTAGTTTTATTCGTCCGGCTTGTCCGCATCTATTCTTTTGAAGGTTTTACTCTTTCATCCCCCTTCATTTAATCTCGCCCGTCATGACAGCAACGCTCCTGTCCCTGTGTTTCCATGTAGGGTGGGTTCACAGGGAGAAGTGTGGGAGGGTGGGTGATTGATACCGGCGGGCCGGCGGCTCTGGTACAGCGTGGAGCACTGAGCATGCGGCGCCTCAAGATGATAGAGGTGGCTTATGATAAACGAATAGGTGATGAAACAAGGCCTTTGAAGGGAAACTATTTCTGTTCCTACCTCAAGGGTTCATTATTTACTTTTTTGCTTTTGTTTCCACTGAGGCCAAAATCCATTTTCAAATGGGTATAGAGCCCTGAGGAATAAGTGGGATTTCTCATTTGGTCCTTCACCTCTAACATTTCTTACCAAACTTAAAGTAATAAACTCTGGGAAAGATGCTCAAATAAAAACACCAAACCCAACTTTACTCGTTTGAACATCACTGACAACACTGTTTGACTTCATTCACATTCGCTGTTTGCTTCATAACATCCTCTTGATTGCTGAATAAATCTGCCTGGGCATTGCTTGTACTCTGCTCTACGTGGCCCATTAATATTCCAATCATCTCCTATATCAGATAAAGGGGAGAGACAGACTCCTCTTCATCTCTCAAAACACCAGCTGTGCAGAGCCGTGAGACATCCACACATGCACATAGCGCTGTAAACAGAGCACTGCAGACACATTAATAAATTCATACATGCAGGCAAACTTATATAATTGAGGAGTTTTTAGGCAGCGGCATCAATTTTGCATGGCTTTCATCCTGCATGATTCACAACGTGCACAGACTCTTGTTGTTTCCTTAAAAGAATTCACCAAATATCAAATCGAGGCACACTATTGGAAAAGATATCACCTCCCGCAGTCAGGTGGGTGTTGACATGCTGCTGGCACCCCCAACAGTCCCTCCTTTCATCCCACTCATCTCCCCGTCCTCCTGCCAACCCTTCATTCCTCATAGCCTCTCTGTCACTCACGCTCCACACTACCCTTGCCCCCCCAACCCCAACCAAACTCGAGAATTGCATCGAAGCAGTAGTTTTACCCCGTGCCCCTGGGCTTTGCTGGTCCTCGCTTCTCTAAAGCGATTAGTCACTCAGGCATCGAGTGGACCAAGAGTCTGGAAGCTTCTGATAGAGGACCGCTCGCAGCCCGAGTGACAAACTCAAGGACGTTTTAGTGTTGTTGTTGTTGCTGCTTGTTGCAATTGTTTATGTGGAGGGCTGCGTGAGAGTGTCCAGCTCCTGGGGGCCGAGTCGAGGCAGTGAGCCATGGTAATTACATGCCACTCGTCACAGCGTTTTCTCTCTCCCTGCCCTGACCATCGCCAGCAAAAAGCTAACAGCTTGTGTGTTATCTTCGTAATGATTCACCCATCAGTTCACATGGACACAGCACTCTCCTGTCTCCCTGCACACAAACCCTCACCCCATGCTCTTGCATGAATTCACCCGCTGCACACAGCTCCATTTAAATGCATGGACACACGGCCTTGTACATGCAGCTCAGTGTCACAAATACTGGGCTCCATTTCCCTTTCCCTGAATTTTGATGTTCTGCACTCCAGTGCCTCATTTAGTTATATTTAGGATCAGCTAGACAAATCTGAAATACAAACCCATTCACGTGCATCTTAACACACACAGGGTAAATTGGTAAGGTTGCTGAGCAATAAAGTGGGTTACCTTGTTTCCCAGGAAACAACAAAATCCAATTAAAGGAGCCCATGAACCATAGCAACATGTGGTAAACACAGCATGGCACCGCCGCAAGGTTGTTATTCAATCATCAGAAGTAAAACAAACAATTACTTCGGAATGACCCTAATGCAGGAACAAATGAGAATTTATGCATGAGGAAGCGTGGGTTGGAAGTGGAAGTGATCCATCCCTCATACACGTCGGCAAGAGACTGCTCGAGCTCCTTATTCACAAGAATAATGATAATACTGATGAGACAGGCATTGTGGGGATTTTTATTATTTTGCTGTCTAAATGTCTTTCATGTTCAGGACAAAGCATTTCCAGTGGTTTTGCATTTCAAAGCGAATCCGCTGTATTGTTGTTATTAGGATTGATGGAGGTATGTTACCAATGCTAATTAATCAATGTTAATTGTGTGGTTTAATAAATTCTAATCAAAAGGGCGGCTTCTTAGAGTTCATTAATTCTCCATAATGCCTCATTTATTTCTGTTTTATGATTTATTTTTTAAATGTTAAGGAGATCATAACTTCTGCGGGAGGACTGCTGCCTGCAGGTGGATGTAAGATGCTCCAACTATGACTGAGTAAAATTTACATCTGGATACATCTGGATAATTAGCTGATAGGAATTCATACATGCCCATCTCTTATATTACACCTTCAATATAGATCAGCTATACAGACGGATTTATATTCTCGTCACACGCTGTGGTGGCGATGAGGGATCCATATGAATAGGATTCATTGTAATTTTATGGAGGAATCACATTTCAAAGCTGGCTCAATCTCCCAGTTGCTATGGCAACAGTCTAACAGAGTTGGGGTTAGATGAATGGATGGATGGTTGGACGGACAGACTAATGCAGGGATCATTGATCCATACTGCAGATGTTATGTATCCCCCGCCCTTATTAAACATTTATAAGCACATTTTATAAATGGTACACATTTAATAAACGGTAAATAACACAATTTAATGTAGTTGTAAACAAATGGACATTTTTAAGCTTAGAATATTTCTTTTACATCTTTCTGGATTTGCATTATGAAAATGTATTAATTGATTTTATATTGCTTATAAATGGTTAAGTGTATTGATTTTTTTTGCAGTATTTTTCTCATGTTTTAGTTGAATTATATAACACATATAAAGGTGCTGAGGCAATTGGGGGGAAAAAAGATTAAACTTAGAAAAAAAAACATAATAATTGGTGAAGCAATGTCTTGAGAAACTGCTGCACACTCATGACGTCATGACGCCCTGTACATATTTCTCTTTTTGGCTAATAGTATTGCTAGTGTATTAGCAGCCAGATGGCCTGTGTGCATCTACAGCTGACTCACAGTAACTGGTAGCGGAGGCTTTGCTCTTCACTGCAGGCTGTTAATCATGCTATTCTGAGCGGCGGTCAGGCGTTTCTCCCTTTCCCCTGATATACGGCGTTTAGCAGAATGGCAGTGAAATGATTAAATCCTGTGTTGCAGAAATGTTGCACAGAGAAAGAGATTGCCTGTGTGCAGCCGAGCTGATGCTGGATGTGATTGAGTCGTCCTTGTGATTGGAACCCAGCCTCCCCCCCTCTCCTCTCTTCCCCCGTCTTGAGACTGGATGTGGCTTGTAACCATAGCGACAGCTGGTCTTGTTACCTGCTTAGAGGGGGAAGGAGGGAAACTCGTGACTTCGAAGCTTGGGTTACTAGCAACGGCGGATGGAGGGAGCGAGGTCGAGTGAGGGGGAAGAGGGGACTTCACACAAAGACCATACTGTTCTCTGCACATCCATTCACTGCTGCTCGAGCAGCCAGTGAGGGAAACAAGATCAATGGCATGAAGTAGTTGATTAGAGTAACTCAATATTACGACTTCAGTTTCCAGAGATGCTTTTAGAGCAGCCATATCAGGCCCTCTGTCCATCCCTCATGTAAGCAGACAGAATCATTGGCAAGCTCTGCACACACCATGAATTAACTGCTAGACATAGGATTGACTTCATCGCTCCCAACGGGGATCTTAGTGACACATGTTTACCTTAGCCTCATGCTGCAATCACATAGCTAACACTGAAAGGGAGCAACATAGTTGAATGTGCAGTTTTCATTAATTGCAACGCACAGAAATGACTAGGTGTCACGGCCATCACCCAACCCATCTTTGAATTGCTGTAAAAACCTACGTTTTCTCTCATTAGGTTCACTAATCTGTCACTCACCCTTTTGTGGCTCGGCAGCATGTACCTCGCCCTGACTAGTCTGACTTCAAGGGCCTTCATTCTTTATTTACACACAGACTTATTATTGAGTGGCTGCTTTACACAGAGAAGTAATTAATTTTTGACCAATGATGTGCCAGTTGCTTGACAACAGCAATTACATCTTAATGAGTGAAACGCTTAATGTCAAATGATTGAGATGCAGCTGGATTGATGCTTAATAGCTTTTAAGCCCTTAGAAAAGCCAATAGCGACAACATGAGCAGGCTTAAATACACATTTTCAACTTCAAACATAATCTTGTAGGGTGTGATTTATGTGGGGGCACTGAAGTCTGTGCTCAGTGAGTTATGCATTTTTACAAGGATGATATATATGATTGAAGAGCAATATTTAAAACCTCAAGACTGTAGGGCAGCAGACAGTGGCAAATCTTTAAAGAGACAACTTTCTGAGTTTTTTTTTTTACATATGCCAGTGAGGCTGTCAGAGGCTCATCTTGTGTTTTCCATGTGGTTTACTTTCAGCAGAGTGAGGTAAAGTCAACACTAAAACTGTACATTCACTCAGAGCTGAGCAGCTGCACAAATGGCCTCAGGTTTCCCCGAGAAGCAGGCCAACGCATTCCACAGACACATCAATGGGAGTTGTTGTTATGATGGAGCGAGGCTGGCAGTGGCCAGATTTGGAAGGACTGTTGCCATGGATACTACTCGAAGGGCCAAAAGCAGCTGTAGACAGTCAGCTGATGCCCTTTGGGTAAATCCTTTCAAACATGATTTGCTTACTTCTTTATTTATTTATTTCTCTTTCAGCCAAGAGAAAGACCCACACGACGCACAGATCGCCTCCATTTTGTATCCAGTGAGAAGACGTAGGTGGAAACCTATAGCTACTATTTTACCTAAACAAATCATACATCAAAATGTAAAATTCTGAACCTCAAAAATATGATGCATCACTATAGGGCTGTCAGGATCAGCAACTATTTTTATAAGAAATTAATCTGTCAAACATTTGCTGGTCCCAGCTTCTTAAATGTGACGATTTTCTGTTTGTCTCTTTATCATATCAATGTAAATTGAATATCTTTGGGGGGTTGACCTGTTGGTCATACAAAACAACACATTTGAAGATGTCACCTTGGGTTATTTTCATAATTTTCTAATATTTTAGAGACAAAACATTCAATTGATAATGAAAATAATCATAAGTTGCAGCCCTACATCACTACTCTTCTCGCGTCTGGTAAAAGAGGGGGTGGCAGTATCTCAGTCCGTAGGGAGTTGGTTTGGGAACAGGAGGGTCGCTGGTTCGAGTCCTTGTACGGAGTGTGGATTGGTAGCTGGAGAGATGCCAGTTCACCTCCTGGGCACTGCCAAGGTGCTCTTGAGCAAGGCCATTCTCCATTTGTGCATGAATAGGTCCTGAGTGTGTGTGTGTATTTCAGGCCTGTGTGTAGTGATTTCAACCAAAAAGAGTGTAAATTGTAATTTATCAAATGGGGATCAATAAAAAGATTAAATTAAATTGAAGAGGCCCTCTGTTTTTTGAGCCCACTTCCTTGTGTTACACTCCATGTTAATGTATTCAGAGTGTCACATGTTGCATGTTATACGTGTCGTCTCTGGACAGGCGGCCGTCTGTGTGTGAGCATCGGCGAATTGGACCTGTTTGAACAGATAATGCGGCCCAGCACGTCAAGGAGGACAATGGGATCTTTTCTGTTCCGGAAGAGAGTTTGTAACACTATCTGCAGATTAAATGGAGCGAGACAAAGAGTCCGGGGATCGTCATGTATCACCACTGCCACTATCCTGCAGGAGACAACAGTGGGTGTGTGTCATCGCTCAGTCTCCAGTTGCTGTTTTGTGCCAGTCATGAATGATATTCTTACACCATCTGATCTGACCCCGCCTTATTATAAGAGAATATCATGCTACAACCAAGATAAGAATGACGCTGTGCAGCCACACAACTTGGTTTCACATTAGCTAGTTATACTAAACAAAGTTTGAATGTTGGGCAGTTGACTTTAGTAATCCTCATTTGCTTACAGCTGGCGCAACTCAGGTCAGGGAAGCTGAGACAAACATTACCTGCCGTCATCTCTGTTTACTCTTCAAACAGCCTGGGAAACAGGTGTGTCTGTGTGTCACTAAAGTATTCTTTAACTATAGTTTGATATGACAGTTAACTTCATACAAGTTTCATGAAACGGTCTAACAAATTATTTAATATCTAAAAATTCAAACATCACCACAAAACGTTTGATCACTTCATGGCCTGAAGGTGAAATTTTAAAGACACATTAACCTGCAGTGAAAGGTTGAGCTGGGGGTTTGTGTGTGCATGATGGCTTTTGTTTACACTGCAACTAATCCGGCTCGCCTTACCTCGCTCTACCAGTCATCGTGGGAAAGAATGCAGCTCCTCTACTGTACTTGTTTTTTTTTGTGTCGGAGGTGGGGCCGGGTCATAATGTGAAGCTTTGTCACCGCTTCTCATGACAATGATGCCTCCCACGTTTCACCTTTCCGTGTTGATACTGTAACTGTGGGGAAAGACTCTAAACAAACTGGAATTACCTCATTTGGGAGGTTCACAGCGTTCAGCCGTGGGTTCACGTTACATTCATCATTGTGCTCTGAAACCATCATTAGTGTGAAAGATGATTCAGATGGAGCTCGTCCAGCTTGTCTCCAGAGGTGTATAGTCCAGGTGCCAGAAAGTAGAAATCCTGTCCAGCAGCTGTCCCAACCATCACTAAACCAGCTCCTCTACCAGGTAGATGAGCTCGTTAGTGAAAACACCTGTTCTAGATGTAGAGGCAGATCCAAAAACATGGCAGGATTTTTACTTTCTGGCACCTGGACTATACACCTCTGCTTGTCTCTCAGTAATAGAAATTATTATGATCTTATTGCTATAACCTTATTAGAAAAAAAATGTTAATGATGTAGATTATTGCACTGTGCCAAACAAGAAACAACTTAGCACATAAAGTTGGTAATCCTGTTTGGATCAACAGCACTTTTACACTGATTTCCTGCATTTTCAGTTGCTGCATTCATTAACATGACACATAGAATTAATAGCTGGAGCCCAGAATACAAATTCAAATATGCACTAGTGCTTTCGCAACTTCAGTTCTCCTCTGCACACGTCAGCAAAAGGCCCCATAAGGGTAAATGCTGACCACTTGGCAGAGGTTTGGTGGGGCTTCGCCACATTTGGGCCCATTTAAAGCAATGTTTCCCAGCCGTCAGCAGCTGCTTTCCATCCAGTGGCATTTTCCTTGTCTACCCCCCTAGCCAGCCCCCACCCCCCTCCTCCACCACCACCACCACCAACCCCTCTTTCTTCACGTCAAACTTGGCAGGCAAGTTTACACTCTGATTTTCAAAGCCGCCCTGTTCTCTGTCAAATGTTGCGTGGCAACATCAAACGCTCTGCCGGACAGAGCCTTCCTGGGATTCCAGCGTGGTGGGCGGATAATTGGAGGCAGGCCTCAGCGGATCTGGCAGATGTGTGATGAGTTTTTACTGAAGTTGTTTTTTTCTTCTTCTTTTTTTTGGAGTGGTGTGTATGTGTGCATGGGGTGGGGTGAGAGACGGGTTTTAGAGGGAAAACATAAGGGCTTTCTTTGTTGTCGTCCCCTTCACCCTCCCTAAAGCTGGCCACAGGGGCGTCTTATTGGCCCAGTAGCCATGTAAGGGCTGAGTGTGGCAGTAAACATTGCATACAGACACGATATCTGAACCCAGCATGTGGAATTTGATGTCTTAGGTCTGACTCACAAAGCCAATAAGCCTCCAAACATTTCCATATGTCCTTTCCTTCGTTTTCTCTGTTTCCCTTTTTCTGGAAGCTAAGTTGCTTTTGCAAGAAACACCCAGATAATTACTGGGCACTCTTGTCTGGTGGTTGACCGCAAGTTTGGATGAAGGTCACTGCAGTTGCTGTCAAACATATAGTGATTACAAAGACGTTCAGGAATCCCCCCCCACACACACACACACACACCTTTCCCTCCACCCTCTCACCCCACTGTAAAAGCAGGAATGCTGGATTTGGATTCTTAGTTTTCCTGTCCATCCATCATTGAGCAAGCATAACAGGGACGCAGACCAGCTCCTCCCAAGCCAAGGGTGGGCTTCCACTGAAAGTGCAAGAGGCCAGGGCTCAGTGGAGGGCTGGGGAGAGGGAAGAGAGGATGGGGGGGGCGGGTTCTTGGGCTCGGGAAATTGTTAGACAGAGAGGGAAATGGACAAAGGAAAAAAAAAACATGTAGACAGAGTTCCAAGGAAAAAAAAGAATGAAACACAGCCCTCCCATGTTTTAGTAAAGTCCCTTGGGCTCATGCAGACAGTATTAAGTTTCATTTTTTTCTTTTTACACAGGAAGGCAGTGCAGATGTTCCTGAGAGCAGTCCTGCGGTTTCCCTGTTTTCCTTTTGCTGGTCTGTTCCCGGCTCTCCAGCGTTGCCAAGGTGCTCCCTTACTCGGTGCTGGCGTTTTTGTTTTTCCTGAGAGTGGGGCTCCGACAGGAGGGTCATCTCCAGGCCAGCTCTAAATGAGAAATAGTTGGCCGGCTGCCCTGGCGGCCGCTCAAATCCGCCCTTTTGAAAAGATTACTGTGCTGCTGCCGCTGCCGCCGCCTCCTGTGGGGCATGCCAGATCTGCTGAGGGGAGAGGAATGTGCAGGAGGGCTGGAGGAGGGAGGAGGGAGGAGAGGGGGGCACCGGGGGGCCACATTTCATTCGACCTCTTTCAGAAAGTTTTTCTCATTACTTTTCTTCTCCCTCTCCTCCTCAAATGTTTCAATTTGTGCTGCACAGAACAGGACGTGGACTGTTCCCAAATAAAACTTGACAGGGTTTTTCCACCCAGCCAAGAGCTGTGTGACACAGTCCAGTTCAGCCGCCTCCCTCCCCTGGTTGTCTTTTGGCTGCTTGTTTTTGTTTCTTAGGGACTAGTGATGAATGATCGATTGATAGCGTTAAGGCCCAATGTGGGACTGCCGCAGGCTATCTCTGCTAAGCTGCTTTGCCTGATAGGCTGCTGACTGTGGAGACTCCAAAGTCGGAGCAATAAAAGTTGATTTGTGGGGGCATTGTGAGAAGCCCCAGACACTTAAGAGAGGTGTGCATGTCTCTTCTGGCCTGTCACAATCAATACTACCCCACCACCACTGGGCCTCTCTGTCTCCACCGTGTTTACTCTTAAATAATGCATCACACTCTCGCACAAAAACCTTCCATTCACACTAGGGATGGAAACCATTAGCCGTGGCCATGTGGAACAATGAAATACAGCCTCTGCGTCCTCTTTCTTTTTATACAACCAGCAGATTGAGCATTTTCCTTCTCTTGAGTGCTTCTGCGAGGCATCATTTTAGTGCTGCCTGACCTAATTTAACAACCTCAACATCCAATCTTTTTAGGCTCTGATTACACACCCGCCTAGTTTCAGCTCGGATTAACCTCTGAAAAGAACTCTATAACAATTAGTGGAACAATGAAGATGAAAGGCTTTGCCTGAGCTAGGTTGTCTGAATCTGACATATTTTTGCCCCTCCTAACTGCATGTCCTAAGGGGACGCATACTTCCAAGTTGTATTTATGAAAATAGTAAATAAGATGGCATGTTAACAAGGCATCCAGCAAAAGGAAACACTTCTCTGCTATTATATATTACTGTTTATGGTTCTCTTGGCGATCATGTAACTGGAGGCTTTGATAAATGCTGAGTAATTACATCACTGCTCCACTATAAGAATGTTGGAGTCTCCCCAGGGATTATTAACTGCTGACGGATTTGGAGTGATGAGGCCTTGGTGGGTGGTCCTTATCTGAAACAGCCAGGAAACAGGGCCAGACCCATAAACACCCTACTAACCACAGAGGAAGCACCCGTGTATGGAGACCACACCCTAAGTTGCTGTAAACCTTGAATGTGCCCAAAATATAAGAAAAAAGATGCTTAAAGCTTCGTCCAAATCTCTGACTCTCCCAGCCCTTATGGGAGCAGCCGAGGCAGAGAAAACAACAACCCAGCTTGGTTTAATTTGCAAGACTGGTCTGTTCCAGTAAACATCACCGTGTATGCAGGCAGAGTCAGAGCATTGCTATCACTGTGTCTGCTCCACCCTGACACTATAAGAATAGCAGTGTGTGTTCCTGAGTCACATCATCTGCTTAGCAACACGCACGCTGGGGAGAGCAGGACAGAGCGATGTGATTGGGGGAGACCAGGACCCTCAGGACACCGAGCGCTAATTGCAAAGCTGTTTTCCTCCTC
Organism: Perca fluviatilis; assembly: GCF_010015445.1. Taxonomy (NCBI): domain Eukaryota; kingdom Metazoa; phylum Chordata; class Actinopteri; order Perciformes; family Percidae; genus Perca; species Perca fluviatilis. The sequence goes on along the minus strand of NC_053130.1, from coordinate 23,172,606 downwards.
CATTTTTAACAGATGCAATACGTTAGCTACAGAAAAGGGGTTGCGTAACAGGATTTTACAGCAGATCCCCCTCCTCCTATGTGGCTCTCCCTCCATTTCCATTATTTTAAGCAGCAGAACCCCCCCCCACCCCCTTCTTCCTAGCAACTCCATCTCTTCCTCTCTATCCACTCATAACAGATGGAGCTGAGCCAGATGGTTCTGATGATATTTTAAAGATTACAGACAGACAAAAGACTAAAACATTCAGAGGATTTTTTATATGTTTTTACGTGTTTAAAAATGCATGCGATTAATGTGTGTATTTGGGAAACAAAAGAAAAATCCTTTGTTAATTGGTTCGAGGCAATGTTGTTGACCTGACTTGGGTCTTTGGCAGCCATGACAAAGAGCTCAGTGTGGCCATCCTTTGTGCTGCAGAGCTGGAAGACCGGGTTTCCATATTGGGACAATATGCGCTGTGACCTCTGACCCTGCTCAGAGGCGGCAGCTAGAGAGCACTCGGAGACACGCCATCCAGAAACACAAAGCATTCCAGGCTCACACACATCCACAAATAAGAGAAGCAGAAAACATGTTGGCACAAGTAGATGACGCACACATGCACACCAACTGTTACTTTTCGTTCGTCAACCCTCCGGGCCAAAATTACACATGCAAGCGCTTTGCCGTCTGACGGGGGCAGGGCAGACTTGGCTGGGGGAGCTGAGAATATTTGCAACACATACACACACAGACTGGTGAGCTCACTCTGTAAGGCGAACATGAAGTATTTGTTGCCACAGGGCCAAAAGAGTGTGTGCATCAGCATGAGGGGGTGGGATTTGTTGTATTTTGTGGGAGATGAGAGTGGGAATTAGACATAGCTGTTGTATGACTTTTTGTTTAGTAGTTTCCACACAAGTCCTGGAGAAAACAAAGAAGAATTACGCAATGCAAATGTTACTCAACCCTGATTACAGTCTTTTATGTAAACTCCATGGAAAATATTGTACTGTATGCCAGGGCGTGTACGTGTACCAGGAATACACTAAATGTCAAAAGCATTTGCTTTTGCACAAAAAAATGTGCTTCTCTCGACCTCACTGATTCAGAAAGTGCCTCTACTCTTTTGTACTTGCACTTTGTGCATGCATGCATGTTCATATGTGAAAGTGCATGCCCCCTTACCAGAGGAACACACTGCACTATTTGCATGTTTGGCTGACTACATCTGCCATCCACAATAACCCTCGGAGTGATGTCCAATGTGCTGTGTATGTTCTGATGTTTGTGTGCTTGGTTAGCGAGGGTGAGGGGAGGATAGTCCAGAAATAGAAATGTTTCATGAAAACATCAGAATGGAGAATCATTTCACTGTAAAGGCTAGTTTAATAATCGCCCTGGAGGAACCGAGGCTTGTCTGTTCCATTTGAGCTCCCTTTTTGCCCTAATTCACTTCTGCAACTCAAATGTATTTAACCCAATGTCAGCTCTGACTACCCTCGCTCTCTTATCTCAGCCGCTACTCCTGTCAGGTCACGTTTGTTACGAAAGAGTTGAGTGCTTTTTTTTTTGTCTGGGGAAGTGCTGTTAACATCAGAGCTATGATGATGACTGAGTTACTGTATGTGAGGCAGCAATCATTTTCCCTCTGAATGCCACTCAGCAGAGGGGAGTGCTGCCATGAGTAAACAAGGTGTGGTTCTGTTGAAGTGATTTTCAGAGGAAATTCATTTCCCTGACCAATCAGCCTCTGAGTCATTCTGTTTTTGAGGATTCTCCCAGAATATGTGTGTGCACCACTGACAGCAGCCCAGTCCCAGAGCCCTTTCTGGCAGAATGCTTTGAAATAGACTTGTCAGGGCTCAGGGCACAGCAGAGAATGTTAATGTAAGTGGTCTAAAATAGGCAGCACATTTTGTCATGTTTTCACCAACTCTCTAAGCACACACATCAAGGGACCATGTTGTCTCTATTTTTTGTTTTGTGAACAATAAGTCTAAGAGTCTACAGCCAATGCTATTACAGTACAGGCCAAAAGTTTGGACACACCTTCTCATTCAATCAGTTTCCTTTATTTTCATTCTTAGATTCTCACTGAAGGCATCAAAACTATGAATGAACACATGGAATTATGTACTTAACAAAAAAGTGTGAAATAACTGAAAACATGTCTTATATTTTAGATTCCTCAAAGTAGCCACCCTTTGCTTTTTTGATAGCGCTGCAAACCCTTGGTGTTCTCTCAATGAGCTTCATGAGGTAGTCACCTGAAATGGTTTTCACTTCACATGTATGCCTTGTCAGGGTTAATTAGTGGAATTTTTTGGGGTTGGGACATCAGATGGTTGGGACCATCAGTTGTGTTATGCATAAGTCAGGTTGATACACAGCCGACAGCCCTATTGGACAACTGTTAGAATTCATATTATGGCAAGAACCAATCAGCTAAGTAAAGAGAAACGAGTGGCCATCATTACTTTAACAAATGAAGGTCAGTCAGTCCAGAAAATTGCGAAAACTTTGAATGTGTCCCCAAGTGCAGTCGCAAAAACCATCAAGCGCTACAACGAAACTGGCTCACATGAGGACTGACAAAAGCTGCCTATGCATGGCAGTTGATGTAAACACACATACTTCACATTTCTTTTAGCAACATTTTAAAAGTTTGCTTAAAAATTGCTTTGCAATTGAATGGAAACACGACTAGTGGCAATGCTAACATGCTGATGTTAAGCAGGTGTAATGTTTACCATGTTGACTGTTTTAGTTGAGCAAGTAAGCATGCTAACATTAGCTAATTAGCAAATGAAAAAAAAGTATAGTTTAGTACCTAACACTTTTGACCTGATGATGACACTATATGGAAAGTTAAATGAGCCTCAAAGTTATTACAATTCCTCCTGACAGGGACATGAATTTCTGGACCACATTTCATGGCAATCCATCCAGACATTTCACACAAAACCACAAATGTGGTTTACCAAAATCAGTAGGATTCATCCTCTGGGGACCATAAATGTCTGTTCCAAATTTCATGGCAACCCATCCAATAGTTTTTGAGAAATTCCACTCTGGACCAAAGTGGTGGACAGCAACCGACTATCTAACGAAGATTTCCATCACTAGAGCCACACTACTAGCGTAGGCCATGAAACCAGCAATTTTGAAACACCAGCACGAGCCCACCATTTCATACATGGTGTCCCATATGACTTACTAAACATTATACTGCATACTGTGGCAAGTCAAGCGCAAAATTGAATCACATAATTCATAACATGAATGAACAGCAGCTTCCGAAGAACACAGCATCACACGTCACTTTATTATTGCGGAGCCAGCCAGTAAACACCACAGGGTTGTCGCTGCTGACCTAATATAATGCCCGTTTCATCATATACATATATTAAATATGTAAACTGTCCCACACCTGCCATCCTCAGCATCTTCCATAATGTGAAAGCCATGCACAATTTATCACTGGGATGTCCTCACTTGCATACAGAGAGACAGGCACAATGACACGGATACAAGGCCTAATATATAAAGGCAATGTTAAGAATTGTATGGCCTATTGAGCCCATGTTTTCTCGTAAGACTAAAGCTAAGCTAATCCTCATAGAAATAACCTAAATACCAACCCGAAGAAAAAGGAAAGGCCTGATTGTTAAATGGCAAATCCAAACCCGTCTCCCCTCACCATTTACCCACACAACCTCCAGCCCGGCTCCAGCCTGAACACTGGATCAATGCGTATCCAGATCAATAGGCTTATTAGAGCTGCAGTTGAGTTGTGAACAAAGCCGATTAGCTGAGTCTCCACAGCATGTCCCCTCAGGTTGAAGAGAAACACAAAAAAGGTCACCAGTCACAGGGTCACTGTGTCCTATGGAGCTGCTGGTCGTACATACCGAGGAAGCCTCTCAGCACATGTGATTAATAGAATTAGACTCTGGGAAAAATTGATTAACGCACTCTGTGCTTGTTCTGATCCATGCAGAAATCTAATTGATTTCTAATCATGTTTAGCTCCCTTTTGGAACAATGCTAATGTTTCAAGGAACCTCTCAACCCCCCTAGATTTGTAGATATAAAGATGTGTACCTGAAAAGATGTTTACAACAAGCTTCTACAAACATTTGCTGCTAGTGTTGGAAAGGTCAATGAGTGCAAAAAGCCTTCGTGAAACTATTTCTGTGGACGCCTGAGGCTAAGCAGTGAGGTGCGAGCTGATGACGAGTCTATGACCGTCAATGAAGGCAATGTTCTCAGGTCAAAGGTCATGACATGAATGGAGTCACAGCTAGGCTAATATTTCTTACCTTTTTACTCAAGAACATGTCTGAAAACCTGTCAAAAGACACTTAGGACTTTGTGAGTTCTGCCTCTATAGGTGGCATAAGAGTGCATACATGGAGGGAATGAATGAGACGTATTCATGCCTTCAGGGTAATTTCATGATCATGGTTAGGCTACCTGGGGCCTTATAAATCTCTTCAATTAGCAACTTATATGCTGTCAATTACTAACATGACCATTCAGTGGTGTGTATATTGGATTACGTAACAGCTTTCTGCCTCCATTAGCGTATACGTATTGATAAGATTGAGTCAGGTATAGAATAAATGGAACAAATGTTGAATAAATGGTTTGGAAGGTGGGTTAAAGGACAATATAAGCACTGTGGGTTTCATGTGAAAACAGGGATGACTGTGTTTAATTGGAAAAGCAACTTTCCTGAGACCTTCCCATGTGAGACTATACCATCCTCAGACCAAAGATGAATGGGCTGCTCTTTCTCCTTTTCCTCAGAGATATAGGCCTTGTGTTTTGATCCCCGCCTCATGAATGGAAGGCTACACTATACTCTGTATCCTGAAACCCACTACTAATGGGGGGGTGTAGGACTGTCTTGGTCGCCCCCCCACCCGCACAAAGGCCACCTTTGACTGGGAGGCCCGCAATGAGTTGGAGGCGAGAGCTGAGCAGAGGCCAGGGGAATATCTGATGACTAAGAGGCTGTGAACGCCACTGTACACAACTGTGTGATTAATGAACGCAGCATCATCACAGACTGGCCTTCGCCCAATGCTCTGAGGTCATCACCTCCACTCCTGCTCTTACAGTATGTTACAGTGTGGAGCAGCCAAGAATAATCTTAAAAGGAAACGTATCCTTTCACACATGGATTATTTTTTTCCATTGAAGCAAAACTTGCATGTCACTTGGGTAGTTTTTATAAAGTCAGTGAGGTGTGCTGTAGTCTGTGAATATTGATCTGGAGCCTTCTGTCTTGTGTGCTGGCTCAGGGTATATTTGCAGCTGCTGTTACTGGAAATGGATCCCCGGAGCGATCTGGATTCAGCTGATCCAATTAAATGCTGTGAATAATTGATCTGGCAGTGAAACTGAGCCCTGTCACATGGGAGCGGTGACATCATCATTTTGGGGTTGAAACTGTACTCCTGTGCAGCTGGACTGCCCCGGGTCGTTTGTTCCACAATCAGTCCACTGTATCTGATTACCGACTGTGAAGGACACAAAGCAGACCATGAGGACAGAAGGGGAGGTTACGCTGGCATTATCAAGCTCAGCAAGACTGTACAAAGACAACACACTCACTGATAGCCGGGAACTGGAAACTCATGAGATCGTCACATGTTGCAGTCTGCAAACCTGAACTCACTAAGCGGAGAGAAATCAAGCTGTGATTTCATCTGGTTACAACGCTAACGTTGATGTTATTTTCTATAAGAGAAAAAAATCTTTCCTTTGCTTCCTTTCTCACAGTCCCTCTTTGCCTCGTTTAAGGGGCTGCGCGAGCTGTGTTGCATTGTGTGCTACAAAGGCCATTCCTAAACAAGACCTCCATGTGAACCAGATGGCCTCTGCATGGGACAATGACCTTCCTGGCTACAAAATAAGGTGCAAATAGGAGCCATCTTTGAACCTGGCCTTGGAGGAAGCTTAGATTGTAATATCTAACGAAACCCCTCCAGAGAAGTCTGCTTCTGCCACTCGCCACCTTTTCATCTAGATCTGCACCACAAATGAGAAAAGGAGGCTGGTGAACATCCAACATCTTGTCTGAATTAGACTCGAACCCTTGGGCAGGAACAGGGGGAGGTCTGCTCTCCACGTCTCCTCTCGGTTTCTCACGAAGGGAAGAAAGGGTGTGGGGTCCCGCTTACAGCTGACTCTCATGCTGCAAACATTTTGCTGGGTTGGCACTTGTGATCTGATCATAATGAACTCATAGGCCTATGAAATCATCCAGAGCAATTCTCCCCACGCCGCCACACAGTCATCGTGCATAATGTCCACAACTTGTAAAGTGTCATTATTGCTGTCTGTCTGAGGAAAGTCGAGACACTCATCAACTGAGCCTGACTCAGACAAACTAGTTTCAAAATCAGTTTTTGTTGATGGCTCCAATATTTTTCATTTTCCTTTTCTCTTTGGCGGAAAAGGGCAATCTATTTTGATCACTCTCATGTCTGTGCATAATATACAAAATTAGTTAGCCTGATAATTAGAATGAATTGCTATTTTGTTTAATTTCACGTACTCAGCCCGACGTGTGTTCATGTTAGCCCTTTTTTTTTTTCTCTGGTTTTGTTTTGCCCTAACCACTCAGTAGCGTGACATATCCATCCTAACAATGTCATTGACAGTCACCATGGAAGTTCTTGTAACTGTTGCTAGCAGCAGTTAAAATGTTGGAGTTTAAGAATGCATGTTTCTGTAAGTCGGCTTACAACACAGCTATGTCTCATCCACTCTTCACCAGTTTTGTGGCTAATTTTTTGTTGCTGTTTTTCATGGATGTAGCTAAGTAGTTTGCAAACTATGCAGAATGACAGTAACACTTTGACACAAGAAGAATATTTCCTAGAATGTTTAACTATTTCTTGAATTGATAAGCATTTGAAGTTGAGATTCTAACATTTGTTATAAGTTAAACGCAACATCCACAACTTAAAGGGATGGTTCGGAGTAATTTCACCCTAGGATCCTTTGCACCATGACCTCGAGCCAACCCAAACAAAAATATTTATTAATTTAACTTATTTTGTAAAGGTATGTGCTGCAGTACAATTAGCAGGAGACAAGTTATAATTGAAGTAAGTTTGGAGACACTACCTTATTTAATCATTAAATTAATACATATTTTTGTTGTATCTCTTTTCAGGGTTGTAGTTTGTAGACGGTCCCTAAGCACTCGTCTTATTGATGTCTCTCCACCGGCTGCTCGTAGAGTGGCCTCATTTTTTATGAGTACATAACCTATTTGTACTACTGTAGAAGTTTGGTACCATTGCGGGCATTATTAGTAGGGTAATTTACGAGATACACCTTTGGATCCATTAGCGCCTGCACTAAGCCATTCGGCTGATAGCGCTAACTCGACCAATGTTAGACCAAGGGAAAAAAGCTTCTGGGGGGGTGGGTGTTTGGCTCGAGGTCACGGTGCAAAGGACCCTACGGTGAAATTACTCCGAACCATCCCTTTAACCTACTGAATAAATACTAGCCACCAGTATTGGTTTGCTATTGAAATTGGGTGGTCATCTCTGCCACATTAACTGACAATCTATATCTCAAGTGAATATAAACTTTATTCAAGTATGCGTCTTCATTCCCCTTGTTGAGAAGGTCAGCAAAAACAAAAATGGCCATTACCACACATTTGTCTATGAATTGAGTCATTGGAACTTCATGCGGGCAATGAGGGGACGCTGTCAGTTAATTAGATGAGGTTGGTCATGGCTCCATCCATCACCTTACATTTTCTTTCACTCTGAGACAAGTCCAGTTGGAACATTTCCCTCATCTGTCAAACCGGAGAACATTTCCAACTGCAAAGACCATCAATGGGTGGAGAGCTGGAATGAAATCTTCTGAACAACACACTGACATGAGCTCGACCTCCCAGAAAAGGTCATGCGGTGTTACCATGGCAACAGAGAACACCACCGGTATGTTAAAAAGGTAGCCAGAAGGGGTGTAGGGGGCGCCTAAACTGAATCCATGGCTGCAGAATTTCAGTGGGTGGGTGCGGATGCATGTTGAATATTAAAATATTCTCTCAAAATGAAGTCGGAGTAGCTGTGCCTCCATTCATTACACCACTCTGATGTTCCATAACCATTAACATCTGTTAAAGCCCAATGCGCACCACAACACATCCAGCTCTCTGGACGAGGAGGGTATTTTTAGACATGTACTCATTAGTGCTGAGAGATCATTTGTAATGAAGGACGGGAGGGGAGAAGGAGGCCAATGACACAGTGAAAGATGGCATCCATATTCAAATACCTGAGGAGTGAGTGGGTTTAACTGGTAGTAAAGAGAATGGAGGTGATATGTGAGGGTCAGGCCAAGCAAAGATTTTTAAGGGGGAGCGATGCAATAAAATCAGGGCAAGGTCAAGGAAATTATGCAGCACATTATGCATTATCTGAATGTTTCTATTCTCTGTCCCAAAATCATAGACATCATATGTAACCTCCAACTAATTACATATCCTCATAAAACTGCTATGTTTCCTGGACTGGGATCAGACCTATTGTTCTCGCCGGGATCAACATTTCATAATTCAACTGTAATTCAAACAAGCTTGTCAGCTGTATTAGCAGAGCGGCTATCATTCAGAATCACGCATGGTATCGATTAATGGACTCTTATTCCACTCTAAAATTATATATATCCTGCAGTCAACATGTACCATATTTCCTGTTATGGTCAATGGTGGTATTAAATTGTGGTTAGTGTTATCTGTTATCTGTTTTTCTATAATGGGATTCAGTTTTAATATGCTGCAGGAGGGAAAGAGCCATGCAATCCGTCTCTTTCTTCAGGTAGAGGTTAGATTGGATAAAAATATAGTGCCATTGTCTTACAAAGTGAGAACACAAACATGGATAGGGTGTTAGACAGCCCTGCCACTTCCCTCCTCCTTCAGCTCTTACAGTGGGATGTAGCCTGATACAACAGTGCCCCCTAGAGGACACACAATAGTTAGTCAAAGTGTCCAGGGGCAGATCCAGGTGTTTTTTACAAACTGAAAATTATTCAAAATATAATGTTAATGTAATGTAATTACCATGGTGCACTAAATTGAACATTTTTCTAATTACCAGATGCTGCACTGAATGTTAAATGTGTCAAAGTGACATATAACCAAAGCAAAAACAACAACAAAGAGCAGGAAAAGCCATGCAGCCCAAATATGCTTTTGCATGACCCAGCCATGTCTCACCAAGCTGGCGCTGTCACTAACAAAACAGGAAAACACAATGGAGTGATGGAGGGACTCATTTGCCAGGGCGGCCTTTGCTGCCACACAATTAGCAGCAGAATAGTGGGCACACTAAATATCCAAGTGCCACTCCACAGGGAGGCCAACTTGGTCTGTGGCTCCAAATGGAGTGGGCCAATTTGGCCGGTGACTTCACTGGCACGTGAGCCCAGTCATTGTCCTCCCAGGCAGCCAGCAGATGGGAGAGAAATGTGCCCAGGTGCTGAGAGTGATAATATCATAATATCAGTATTAATAAATATTCATGATTGAAAATTAAAACATCTAATGAAGTCCAGCTTCATCACTAGTGCGGTGCAGTGGACTCTGCTAGCTCATATTTTGTCACAGAATGTATTTTGTCTTTAGAACTGTATCACTGAATAAATATTTATAAATATGAATATGAAAGGAATGGTGTAGTTTAGAGATTTATACCTAATTAGTAAGCTTTAGAGGTGCTGGTAGATTGATTTGTTTAATACGGACAGAGCCAAGCTAGCTTTTTTCCTGTTTCCAGTTGTTATGCTAAGCTAACTGGCTGCTGGCTACATATTTAGTGGTATATTCTCATCTACCTCTCAGCAAGAAAGTGTATTTCCTAAAATATCTAACTACTCCTTTACCAATCACTTATTAGTTGGGCTCTACTTTTTTTGCATTAATTTAGGCTTATGAATTGGTTAGATTGATTGATGAAATAAAACGGTTTCAACAATAGAAATGAGTGAAAGGCTTCAGTGCCGAACTCTTGAAAGGAGAGAAGCATCAGCTTTCCACAGCCTCAGCCACCTACTCTACATCTGCCACCCACATCTCCAGCCTTGAGACTTTATAATGCACGGAGCTGTCATAAAAAAGGATGCTGAGCCAAGACGGAGCTAAAAGATGGTACAGATGCACTGGTCCTTAAAATATTATAAACAAATGGATGTGATTTCAGTAATCTGTAGGCTACCACTGATCACATCTCCCAGCCATGAAAGAAAGTGCATGCATCTCCCACTCATGTTGCTATATGTCCTTTAGTTGAGATAATGTACAGCATGGGAAAAGCTTTAAGGGACTGCATTATCTGTAATGTTCTTTGCAGAATGTAATGACAGAGCACAGCATGCGCTCATAGTGGAAAACAGTTGATAGTGCTTACAGATCTCAATGGGCGGCGGGGGATTAATGCCGACAACAGGATGGCTAAGGTGATTCAGACCACAGGGTGTTGATTTCTGGGAAAGTGGCTCAGGAGGCTGGAAGTATGAAGACAGATGGCCACATGGTGCACAGATTCCCCTTGTGAGGCTTCATACACAACAAGAAATCCATTTATAAGATGGCTCTCTGAGTGTAATGCCACTAATTTGGGCCTGATGAAGAAAACAGGAGACGAGTGCCAGCGATGGGGACTTTTATCCATCCCTAAAAGGATTTTTGAGAGCCCAGATGTGCCGTGCATTGAATTTGATTGAACTGTGTTTATCCCTGCAGGGGCTTTAAAAGGATGTCTTATCAGGTTATATACCGCATATAGAGAGTTTTATATACAACAGAAATGTTTGGAGTGATTGTACTGTGTCGGTGCATCAGCAGCATGAATACAAGCTATAAAAATTCCCAAATATTGAATCACACACTGACACATATTAAGAACAGTGGTGGAAAGTAACTGAGGACATTAACTCAAGTACTGTACTTAATTACAATTTAAAGGTACCTTCTGTATTTCCATTTTCTCATATTTTATACTTCTACTCCACTACAAGACAAATATACTTTTTTTGGGTGGGCATTTCTGCCTTTATTGGTTAGGAAAGCTGAGATATGAATGGGGAGAAGACATGCAGGAAAACTGTCACAGGTTGGATTCAAACCCTGGACCCCTGGAGGAATAAACCTCTGCATATGTGCGCCCAGTCTACCAACTGAGCTATCCAGCCACAGACAAATATACTTTTTACTCCACATTTGTTTGACATACAGTATTTAGTTAGAAGTTATTTCACAGATTCAGATTATTAATACAAAATACACCCAATAAATAGATTAGCTACTGAGCAGTATATGATGTAACTCAAATAAGCTCCACTTTAACCAGCCACAAAATTAAAGTGATATGTAAGGATATAGTGGGGTAATGGCGTCCTGAGAAGAGAATGAAGTCACACTCCCTATTTGTTTAATCCGAGCGTCTCTGTTCTTCATTTTGGTAGCCGGTCCAGCCGCACGTGCATGTTAGTGCATGTGGCTGTGAAAAAACGTAGGTATTTCACATATTAGAGAACGTGAGAAAGTGAGAGAGTGTGCATTACAAGTACATTGAGTAAAAGTAAATGTTTGAAAGCATGATTTTTACTTGTAACAGAGTATTTCTACACTGTGATATAGCTACGTTTACTAAAAATATATTCCACCATTGAATGAGAACGTGCAGTCCAGTTTTTAATCAGGCCCTAGTACCTGCCCGTTTGTTAGCTGCTGACACACTTCATTTCACCTCACAAAAGGATTCACTGACTTTGACAGCTATTGATTTTTTGGAGGTACCAGGACAGAATAGGCTTCTGTCCAATTAGGATCAATACAGATGTCTAGGACAGCATCTTTCAAGAATGGAGCTGTGATCCCCCCCAACTCCCCATCCCTCAAAATGGATACATTATATTATAGTTTTTAGTCATACTAGAGGCATGGCTTTATGGATGGCAAGGTTGGTCTGTCGGTCCATCTCTTTGGTCCAGACTAAAATATCTCAACAACTAGGACATGAATTACCATGAAATGTTGTACAGACATTTGTGGTCCCCAGAGTTGGACTCCTGATGACTTTAGCACCACCAGCCAGGTTGACATTTATCGGTTTGAGTGAAATTACTGACAACTTGATTTGGGTCACACATTCATGCCCCCCTCAGGATAACCTGTAATCACTTAGGTCACTTTTCCCTGCCATCATCAGGTCAATTTTCACCCAATACTTTGGTTTATGACTAAATACTACATCTGAGGATGCCATTTAGCAAGGCAAGGCATGATTTGCTGCTCTCACCAGTCACAGCATGTTTTCATATGAGACCCCCCTCCAAGAAAATGTGAATCCAGATAAAAAGATCAAATTGCAAACACATATTTTACATATTGTACAACCTGAAGTGACCTTTCACTTAAATGCGAACAAACCCGCTCGGGCAGAAAAGAGGTTTAACAGCTCTCCAACACAAGACAGGCGGGCTGATTGCAGAGAAGGAGGCAGAGTGTGTCTGCTTTTAGAGGCTGTGTTTGCTCGAGTGAAGCCAAACTGGACACAAATCATCTGGAGCACCATCCAGAGGGGTGGGTGTGTGGGTGGGTGGGAAGGCAGAGCAGATAAAACGAATCCTAAAAAGCTCCTGGCAGCTGAATAAAACAGCCCCAAGGCTGTCTGTCATGGCGTGGTTTTCAAGCGTTGGCCCCCTCTTTCTGTTTCTGGCTTTGTTCGTGTCCTGGTTTCACGACTCTTTCATCTCCCTCCCTGCCTCTCCCATAGGTGCCTGCGTAATTACTACCGACACAAAGAGTAAGAGGCAAATGTGAATCCACAAACATTACAAAAGTAATTTGTCCTGTCGGTTCACTCTATCATTCAATTCATCTGCCAGTTTGATGAGCTTGTCTTATTTCTCTGCCACCTTGTTTAAAAAGAAAGAAAAGCAGAGTGCTTTGGACCCAGTTAATCACCACTTCAATCATACTATCTGAATTTACTGTCACGTAGCATTTAAATTATGCAATGAAGTTACCTTGCTTAATACTGCCAGTGCTGAATATAAACACTTTAAAGCCTTTAATAGCACATGGAGCATGAATCCTATCTCATAGCTTCAGTCTGCAGGTGCAGGAGTAGACGCCTCATTCTGAATTATTTAAAAAACAAAATAAAATTGTGACATCACAGTCTTTTAGAGGACTTCCTGTTGCCTAGTGTTTACCAGGGTTATGATATTTTTATGACAGCAATGAGGAGGATGTTCAGATGTCTCTGTCCTTGATTTGGAAGGCTCCGTCTAGCAGTAAACAACATTAGCGTTGGTGGTTGCAGTGGATTCATATTGTAACCTTTAGCTCTCACACTCGTCACAGATAAAGACACAAACACTGACACCAAAGTGTGCATTTTATATTTCTTCAGAGAGCAACGTGGTACCCGTTCAAGTGCAACATATTCCTCCTGAGAAATCCACACTTACATCATGATTGCATCACCTCACACATGTCTTTTCTGTGGGCAAGAAAATCAACACAACAGCTGGGCTGTCAGAAGGTGTCATTATTGCAAAAGAAAACAGGGGAATAACTGGCTGCAGAAGCTTTCAGAGGATCTTCCTGACACACTGCCGCCTCCTCTGCTGCTCTGCTATGAACTGCTGAACTCCTGATGGGGCTGACTCTATCTTTGACTTATTAAAGATTTAGCAGGTGAGGCTGCCGTCGTGCCCTTGACCTTTGAGGCTGCAAGGTATGGCAGCGACTGCACAAAGACGCTGAGCGGTTTGGGGATTAGAGGGGGCAGGAAGTTGACAAACGACTTTTCTGGCTTTGCCAGTTGACAGCGCTGGCAGGCTGTCAACAGAGAGAATGCAATATCATTTGTAGTAAATTACCAGCCCACACAAAGTGACACAAGGCAGCGTAAGTCAAGTCGTTCTGACAGCTCCTTCAGCTGCCACGCAGAGCACACATCTGCCAAGACAACTGCACACACACTCAGACACGTACCACACTTTTACCCACATGTGCCAACTAAACAAAACACACACACCACCACGGTAAGATCCATTTTACATAAACATCAGAAATCTTGATAAAAGACAATAAAAAAAAATCCTATTTTCTTTAAAGGAAATAATGTACACTTCAGGTGAAATTCAACCGAATATTTCTTTATGGAATAAAGGCTGGGGACCTTTTAATTCAAACTAATAATGTATTTGCTAAATTCAGTCAAAAGTTAGCATAAGCTGACATGTAATATTTTTCTTAAGTCAAGTGAAAAACTGCTTTTGGGGTTGGAATGTTTCATGTTATTTCTCGAAGCAAGTCAAATTTTTCTTGCATCAAATGCTGCATCTTCATGAAAATTACATTAGAGATGAGTTTTAGATATATCAGAGAAAACAGACCTTAGAGTAGAGAGAAATTTGTTTACATCAGTTGGATTTACAAGACAAACCGGACGGGATTGTGAGAAGAAAAGGCAGAGAGGCAGCCGCTACCACAGTCTATCCAGCAGTGATAAACAACAACAGGAAACCAAAGAAATCCTGTGATGTGAAAGTGTTATTTCTTCTCTCCGAGAGGCCTACTCTCAGGAGACGGTGGGGTGGTATTTTTGAGGAGTAAATACAATAAGTGAGAATGAAAATTGTAATATGCGGAGGAATATTTGGCTGATGTTGAGCAAAGTTTGCCAAGTGTGTTGTCTCTGATTTACAGTGCATAATGTAGATCAGTTGGGAGTTCTCACATGAAATGAGTTTTATGTAACTAGAGCACAAGAACTTGGGGGAGGATGCACTGTAGGTGTGAAGTGGATCTGATCTCCTCTGCTGACTGGAGCTGAATCAGGCGCATGTGAAAGAACACAAGGTGTTTTTCTTTAAAATGTGAGCTCAGATACACAGCTCCAACTTAATTGTAATGGCTTGAAAGGAAAAGCGACAGCAGATCTTTTTGTCCTATATTTAACATAATCTCTAGGGGCTGCGGAGAAAAACAGGAAACATTCTCCTGTAGTTAAACCTGAGGTAGTCTGTGAAGAGAACAGTGTGAAATAACAAACAATTTCTGCAGACTTTCGTCATAATGTAGATTTTTGTGTAGATTTTAACTTCTTTTTTATATTATAAATATCTAGGGTGAATGCAAATGTATAAAGTCTATGTCCCACAACACACCGCCTCCCTCAGACATCAGATATAAAGTACACTGTATTAAAAAAAGAATTGTATTCCCAAATCCTTCAAAAAAAAATAAAAAATCCTAGAAATAGTGTAGAGGACATGACCTCAGTGCTCCAAATGGTAGCTATGTCCCTGTTTGACATATATTTAAATTGATTGTAACTGTCAAGGAACCACGGCAGGGACTTTGTATGTTTTAACCAATTTACTATATAAATCCATTCCCAAAAATTTTAAGTCTAATGCTCTAAGAATAAAGGGTATCTCACTGTAGAGTACAGCTGCCTGATGAGTATAAAAATGAGCAGTTAGATTGAAAATAGTAACGTTGTGGGCCGTAAACCAAAACAGTGAGCTGAAACGTGATCTTAAACTCTTAAATGCCAGTAGTAAAGTTTCCATAAGTTGTAGTAAATAGGTCAAAACATGCTAAATCACTGGTATGGCCCTTTAAACACCACAGGCAGTGCTGCTTAAATGGAGTGGACAGTGGCAGAATGTGGTTCTGGAGAGGTGGAAAGTCCAGAGTAAAAGCCAAGTGGTACCTCGGGCGTGGCACAGCATGCAGTCATGCTCCAGTTAACTGGAGTTCACCAGAGGTCAAGTGGGCTGTAACTTAATAACAGAAACTTCTGAAATATATGTACATACAGGGAAGATGACAACATTATCCAACTACTCGCATGTATCCACAACTGTTATTTGGATTTTGATGTCTGCTGGTGGGCGATAGTTTTGTCTTTGCAGCAAGACTGATTCTTTAAACACACAGAGCAGAACAAACTCTGGTTGTTGCTTCTGCAAAGAGGCTGCGCACAGAGTAATCGTTTGCTCCGACCCCTGGGACTTTGGTGAGACACTCTGCTGCTGTGGTCCTGACTGGTGGTGAGTCCATTTTACCCCAGGCTGCATGGTCCAGGCCACTGACTAGAGAACTGCTTCAGTGCCCACAATGCTTTCAGAGGAAGTGACCTCAATACATCCAATAACCCTGTTCGCACAAGCGCGACAGCTGGGGAAGATTGGAAACATATCAGGTTTCATATCTTAAACACAGCTAAAATGGGAGAAGCCTACATGGTTTTGGTGTAAATGTCAAGAGATTACAGTTAATATATCTACCTGACTTTTTTTCAAATGAAAAATACAAATTCAGCTTAATAGTTATTAAGGAAGTAAAATAACATGTAATCATAATAGAGTTCTGACTATCACAAATAGCAACAAAACTTGGTACACGTTACAGGCATTAAATGAAACACCAGTATCTACATGCTGGCTAAAACTAAATAAAATAATTTGACTTTTGTTTAGTTATACAGAACACAACTTTACGGTTTTGATTAACTTTTATGGCTTCCATAGTTTCATTTTCAA
Organism: Perca fluviatilis; assembly: GCF_010015445.1. NCBI lineage: Eukaryota > Metazoa > Chordata > Actinopteri > Perciformes > Percidae > Perca > Perca fluviatilis. The sequence goes on along the minus strand of NC_053130.1, from coordinate 23,156,010 downwards.
CTGCAGCTCCTTTCAACCAAAAGCTGTGATAAACTGACTGGACACTAGCTGCCCAGCAACAAGCTGGTGAACATATAGCGAATCATTTAGCAGCTAAAGAGCCAGATATTTCCCATATGAGTTTGTGAATATTGGACCTATGTTATTCAGATAGACAATAACACAACTCCAGATAAATGCAAATGTTAATACATTGCTGCTTGATGTGTAAATAAGTGACAGCAACACGTTAGCCATAATGAACTTGGTATGGTGGCAATATGTTACTGTTGTTTTCGGTTGGTTGTGCTGCCCTCAAGTAGCCAAAAATCTATATTAATGCAGGTTTTAAATTATTTTGCAATTTTTAGATCAACAAGGAAAGCTGCCAATTAAATCTTAATTCAGAGGGACTGCCCGCAGATCTTTGCAAAACTTCAGTGAGCAAGGTTTAAAATACTAGGTAATTCAACCTACATGAAGGTAGTTGATCTGCCTATGCTTCCATCCACAGGCACTAAGCAATTTTTAGCTCTGCAGTGTGGTGATTGTTGAGTGAACATAGTGAGCCGCAGGAGCTGATTTGTGCTGATTACCGGGGCCTACGGGACTGTGTGCGCTACAGCCAGGTGATTGTGTGGGATCCTACATTTGGCACTTGTTACTGTTGTTTTCCACAGAGATGCTAATCATCAAGCATGTGCCAGAGGCATGATTAAATGTCACACAGCTCCCTCGGTTTTTGGCCCTCTCACTGTGAATAAACCTCTGCAGCCACACTCTGAACAGCCTGAGATACACAGAGCCACAGCTCCCCCTACAGGTCACTCTACAAAAGACAACAACAAAAGGTCAATGTGCAAACTCGTTCTAAATCACCCCAAACTGAGCCATTATGCACATTACTTTGGGATGACATTCATCAAAAACACAAAATCAAACAGCAGTGTCGGGAAATAGAGGATTGTATGGAAAGACTTGCACATGTTCGGATTTAACAGATGTAAATCTGCATGCATGCTTTTATTTCATCACCCAAAGGTGCCCAGCACACATAGTCTTACCACGTATTACTTTCACTGCATTAAGGCAAGATAAAAAACAAACAAATAAAAAAACTAAAACAAAGCAAATGGCAGTGTCCATACATAAAGTATTAAACTAGACATACCGCATATATGCCAGTAAAAAAGACTGTCTGTGAACATTTACTGGGTTCAGACAGCAATGTCTGGCTTACATTTTAAAAACAAGCTAAGATCAAGATAAAAATTCACAGTGGGATATACAATTTATTTCATTGCATACACTCATGATTTTTTCAGTAACAATGTTTTCAAATAGAAACATTGTCATCGAAACTATGCTTTTTTTTTTTGCTCATCCTTTTTGTCTAACATTACTTCCAGGTTTAACCTTAAAATTGCAGAAATTCACAATTCAAAATCCTGGATTTAAAGCTGGGTTCCCACTAAAAGATGTTCAAAGTCAGCAATTTGCTTTACAACTCAGCTTGATGAATATTTAACATACCCTGGAGCTCCTTTTCCGATATTAAAAACAGATCCATCTTTTTTAACAGGTATGGGTTAGGATATAAAACCGATAGCAATAATTTTTTCTTCTTCTGATGATCAGACACTCCTCATGCTTCTACGCATGATTTCTTCAGTGTTGAGTCTTTCCAAGTCCGTCTTAAGCTCACTTGCTTCAGGGTCGCTCTTCTGGCTTCACACACAGCATTGACCTTATTATGGAATACTGTAACACAGAAAGAACAGTTACTGATATGTTGCATTAAGAAATTCTATCAAACTGCAGTATTACTGCACTCTGCAGCATTTTCAACAAGTGGACATCACTGGGCAACCAACAAAGATAAGTATTTTAAAAAGGCAGATTGCTTTATTCTGCCAGATATTTGTCTTGTAACTGCCCTTGTTTGGCACCATTGAGATTTAACAGAGAGACAATGTAATAGAAGTTAAAACAACGGTATGTCCACCTCCCACCTGCCCGGTTGGTGAACATCACCAGTAAACCGGCATCCTGTAGAACATACCCAGTGGATTTACATGCACCTATTTATGACAGTGGACGGAAACTTGTTCTACCTGTGTAACCCAGTTTCTTGAGGTAACCTGGTTATTTAAGTGCCTGTAAACATACTGGCTGATCCATATTGCAAGTACATTGACCAAATTTACAAAATGATGTACCTCATCGGGAAAACTGTGTCGAAATCCTTGGGGAAATTTCTGTTTTCTGATATCAGGCCAAACCTGGAAGTCATGCAATGATAGAAAGGAAAAATAACATGTAACTGGCTTGGCACATTCTCTGTTGAACTGAAATATTATTAGGATTTCTGATAAAAATGTCTGGCACGTTTACAAAAACATGAAACATAGCAGGCTATTAACTGCTGATAACATTAAGGGGCTTTCACACCTACCTCGTTTGGTCCGGACTTTCGAAAACTCTGACACAGAGAGAGGATACGAGAGGACGGGGAAGCGTCTACAAACTAATCAATTCTAAGTATCTGGAGACGCAGCTCACGTATGTGATGACGGCAGGACGTAGTTTTGTCACATATAGATCTTTAGTGCGCTTGCATAACTGCAGTGTGAAACCAAAACGTACCGGATCATATGCAAAAACATGAACCTTGGTCCGGACCTTGGTTCGGACTTTCAGGTGTGAAAGTACAATTTTGGATTGTGACTAAACAACTCACCACTACCCTTTCATGACCAGTGGGAATTTTCCAAAGGACTTCGAAGCATATCAACCCCAGAGCAAACATATCAACTTTTCGGTCATAAGTCTTCTGGCTCTTCTGTTGTAAAACAAGAACACAATATTAAAAGAGATATTTTGCTGATTTAAGTCCAGCTCTGTGTCATCTTTGTGTGGGCAGTGTGTCCAGATGAAGGGTGTGTGGCTTCCCTTTGTGGTGCTGCCCTCTGTGGAGTGGAGCAGCAGAAGTCTGTGGAGATCTTGGCAGACATCCGCTGCTCTGCTCCACATTTTTATCTGCGCACACTAAGACGACACAGAGGTGGATTAAAATCAGCACTACAAGACATGAGGCAACCTAATGTCTTTTCTTAAATCACAATTAAGGTTATGTCATATATATATATATATATATATATATTTTTTTTTTTTATTAAACATAACCAGGGATGCTCATGAAATCACTTTATGTAACGTATTCAATAGATAATGAAGCCATTCAGATTTGTTTGTAAAAATAGACATTATTTAATCTGACCTAAAAACGAAAACTGACAATAAGTAAAAATTGGTTATTTTTCTCTAAGGTGAAGTAGCTATGAAGCATGATACCGCATTCTGAGGTGTCCCATCTTTTAATGCTGTGAGCACCACAAATGAATTTTCACTACTGGTTAAAATCTCCACATGGTATCTGTAATGTACGCCAAACAATATCGAACAATACAAAATAATAAAACGTAATGTCAGTATAAACCATCTCACCTGCTCAGGAGCCATGTAAGATGGGGTTCCTTTGTACACGGTTCTCTCCAACAGGTTCTCAGCATCGTCATCGTTCTCAGCAGTGACCAGACCAAGGTCTCCGATCTTTACTTCTCCATGTTTCCCAAACATGATGTTGGCAGGCTAACCGTGGGCAGAAAATTAACAAATATTTAGCTCCATGACTGATGATGACTGACTGATGTAGTAGAGATTCACTTTGTCTCACCTTCAGATCTCTGTGGATGAGCATCTTGAAATGAATGTACTCGACTGCACTGGCCATTTGCAATAACATCTGAAGAATAGCTTCATCTCTTCTCTTGGAGCATCGCAGAGATTTCCGCACAGAGTATTCCTCTCGTCTATCCACACTCTAAGGGTTCTGGTGTCACACAACTCCATCTGAATATAAAGGTACCTGAATGAATAATCCATGGAAGACCTAGAAAAGTAAGAAAAGACAAATAAAGAAATGATGTACTTCCAGTAAGTAAATACTTTAGTAATAGGATGTGACTTACTCTGAAGAGCTGTCACTGTCATCGGCATTGTCCCCTTGGTATCCAGAATCCTCCAACCAACATGTATGGTAACGAACAATGTTGCAGTGATCGAGGTCTGATAATGCGATCACCTCTCGTAGAGCTTTTTTGTCCCTAAGCATTAGAAAATAGTTCAGCTCAAATTTTGAATTGTTTTGCATTACATCTGTAATTTATAAATCATACTATGAAACTAGGATCGAAAAATATAATTTTGTATTTCACTTACTCTTTAAAGGGGACAATCTTTACAGCATAATCCTTCTTTGTCAGTTTATGTTTTGCCTTGTGAACTTCACCAAAGGCTCCTTTGCCAAGGAGGTCTTTGCAGTCAAATTCTAATTTAAACCTGTGGAAAGACAAAATGTGTGTCTTTCTTATTGTATATCAGTTGTTAGAACATGCAAAGAAAGATTGCAATTTAAGGTTTGTTTTTTATTTACCATACCTCGAAATTTCTGATTGGATTGATGTCTTCTTGCTGGGACGGTTTCCTGTGTTCCCTTTTTTAGGAACCACCTTAATGAACAAAAGGAAATCATGATATAGAGCTAACAGTGTAGAAAAAAAAACTAATCTTCAACAAGCTCACTATACCTCATGGCTGCTTCGAGAGGAATCTTGAAAATCTGTTGCCAGTCTAAGAAGACTGGCAGCAATATCATAATTTTGTGACATTTTGAGATATAATATTCTGTGAAATATAATTTACTGTAGCTTTACAGTGGGTCTCAAGGTGATTAACCGTCTTTTGGATTTCACAGCAGCAACATTGAGTCCCTTAATATATTAAAGAAATATAGAAAATGGTGCCAGTCACATTTTCAGAGACATATCAAATTATTTGACCTGTGATGAAGGTACATCAAAAATGTATCATTGTTATACAGATTGGGGTTTAGAAAGTCAACGACCAACCTGATCCTTGGGAGGATTTGATGAATAGGTGAAATCAACGAAGTCACTGGGAGTCTCGCTTTTTGTTTTTGCAACATCGTCAGATAGAGCTGACCAGGAGGGCATCTGGAACACAAAGTCTTTCACTATTGCATTTTATCATCTTTTATAATAATTTAAGCTGGAGTTTTCAAGAATAGGCAGGCAATCAACATTGTCCTAACTCGGGCAACCTCTAGCTCATCCAGTATTTTGTCATATAATCAAGAATATATGAAATACATGAAAAGAATGGTAAATATATATACCTTGCTGTCCCGAGCCAACCAGGCCAGCTGAGCTGCATTTTGTTTGGCTCAGAAGGGGAGAAGGAGAAACTAGTGTTTATTACTACTTACCTCTGTAGTTTTACTGCCACATTCATCAGCAGAGACAAGATTGGCTGCTTTCTGCTTAAAATTCATCTTTGTTTTCCCAGTGACAGCTGGATACTCCTTATCACCAACCATGGCGCTACAGCATCTAACATTGCACAAACATTATTTATTGCATTTTAAAATGGTGATTAAACAACTATGAATGAATATGGATGCAGTGTGGAGACTTACAGAGTAGTAACTTTTGGTTCTGGTCCGATATTCATTCTGCTATAGTTATTGAGCAAAGTTCCAAGGTTGACTTTAGTGACACATTTCTGATGAACTGGTGCAGAAGGATTATTTGCAGCATTTTCTGTCTGAAAGAAAGAAAAAAAGGATACACTTTTTAAAAACTACTACTCCATTTGGATAATCAAATCAATCAAGGCGACGCCTATATGACTTTCAAATTGGAGTACACAATACAACATGCACCATTTCCCAAAGAAGAATCTCACCCTTGGTCTCAGATTCTCCTTCATGTCCAAATGTCTCAGGGCATTTTTAGCTGCATTCTGCTTGGCTTTCTTTGCGCTGTCCCCCACACCAGGGGGAAAGACTTGACCATTGACAACAGCCCTCTTGCGGAATCTAATGAAGCATTGTAAAACCTATAGTTATAGCCAAGATGACTTCAGACAGTGTGCAATGAAAAATATCCGTTAACAATTAATTTATAAGCATCACATAAGCGCATGTCTGAATGTATATCAATCCCCACGATTTTGGATGAAGATATTCAACAATCACATACTGATGCCATTTTCAGAGGGTAATAGATGGCTATGTTCCAATTCTGATTATAAAATATATAGATACTACAAAGCACCACTGACAACTTAACTGTCATGTTGTTACTTTATTATGGGATCAATCCTATATAAGCCTGCCATTTCTTTACTTATTAAGTGTTCCATTTGCAAAGTTCTCCTTATTTTTTCCCCACTACTGCTTTTAAAAATAGTGTAACTGACAGAGCAGTCATGCCCTTTATTATGTAACATTGCAATAGCAGTGTTTGGTATTATGCTTTAACATAAATGTTTTAATTGTAGCTTGTACTTTTCTTTAACGTCTATACATTTTATTGTTTGCACATAATTGTATCTCCTTAGTATCATTGACTATACCCATACCCGTTTGTTGTCACGGTTAGCCTAAGTTCAATTATTTTATCCAAGAGAACCGTGACGAAACCTCTCTGAACATTTTGTATTTATTTTGGTCTGTAAATGATTATACACAAACTGGTTTGCTTATTTTTAATCTAGAATTATAATTTGGTACTAAACTTCTCACGAACTTGCCACGATACTGCTACTGTCCATGAGTGAAACAAGCCTTTAGTATGACCGATCAATGTTCAATGTTCAATTTATTTATAAAGCACATATTAATACAACAAACGTTTACCACAGTGCTGTACAAAAAATAAAATAAAACAATATTCAAGACATTTAAATTCCGGACCTTGCCACTAGTAAATATTACTAAAATCCTATCACATCACTAACACAGCACTCATAGATGATCAAAAGCCAGAGTGAAAAAGTAAGCTTTCAAATGTCGTTTAAACTCTATAAGAGAGGAACATTCCCTAATATAAAGGAGGTAAGCTATTCCACAGCCTGGGAGCAACGGCCGCAAAAGAGCGATCCCCTCTCATTTTCCTGTACGTCCGCGGGACTACCAAGAGATTTAATGATTCGGAGCGAAGTGCTCTCTTTGGTTTATTCACCTGGATTAGATCGGCTATATATGTCGGAGCAGTGCCATGTAGTGCTTTAAAAACAAATAAAAGTATCTTAAAATTAATCAAAATGTCTGCCGTGAAAAAAAGTGGCAGCAACAAGAACATTCTAGAAGCAGTAGTCTACACTTGGACACAAAACTTGGACATCCGCAAAAAGCAGTAAGTGGTTTTGGTTTTACAAGAAAGAACGAAATACTTTAAATATAAAGACTTAGTAGTTGGTTTGGCAAGTGCATGTCTGGTTTACTTCACTTCCAATAAAGTAAGCGAACACTAGTGATGGCGAGATGAAGCATTGAAGCTTTCCAGCAAATAGCTTTGCAAAAGGGTTCGGTTTAGGTTTTAACTAACCTGTGGCCAGGTCCCTCAGACTCCAAGTCTTCATATTTCAGATCCCAGTGTGCTCTCCGTGCACACTTATTTAGTTCAGCTACGGATTTGTTCTTCTTTCCCATCCCGATTTTCCATACCGTAAGAGCACAAATCAATGACTTCTAGCACCAGGTAGCACTTCGGCGTAGATTTAAATTCCGCAAACTTTTTTTTTTCCTCTGTCCAATGATGACGTGCTTCCTCCTCTTGTTTTTCTTTTTTTTTTTGGTTGTTGGCAAACAACAAGGCGGGGCACTACCGCCATCCTCTGGTACGAAGTGTGGCTCGACAATCCTACTCGCTAAAAAAAAGTTCTCCCAAATTCAGCAATTTCAAATCCGTCAGTGGCGTTAAATGCAAGCTAATGGAGCTAGTCTGCAATATAACTATTGTTGGACTCAACTTGACAGTAACTCATCGGTAGGATACATCTTTTGGTGATGCTGAAACTGTAATGAAATCTATTCGTGTCTTCTCGACTTAATTACTGACCTTTTTTTTCTGGTGTTCCAAATTGTGCCACTAAAGTCCTTCAACTCAATCAGAACACTGCAGCCAGAATCCTGACACAAAGAAAATAGGATCACACAACACCCGTTCTCACGCCTCTCTTCACGTGCAAGCTAGAGCTGATTTTAAGGTTCTAACATACAAAGCCTTGCATGGACTTGCACCACCTTATTTATCTGAGCTTATTACACCTTTTACACCGGCACGCACTCTCTCCAATCCCTTGATGCTGAGTCATTCCTCGAGTAAAAAAAAAAATCAGTTATAGACAGAGATGGGAAGTAACGAAGTACAAATACTTCGTTACTGTACTTAAGTAGATTTTTCGGATATTTCTACTTTACTTTACTATTTTTTTTTGTGGCGACTTTTTACTTTACTACTCCTTACATTTTAACACGAATATCGGTACTTTCTACTCCTTACATTTAAAAAATTGGCTCGTTACTTTAGTTTTGTACAAGAGGTCGTAATGTCGGAGAATAGGCGCGGACGCAAAAAAATGTGAGAAAAAGAGACTGCTGTCCGGAGGATAATCAGTTGAGATGGTGTGTGTGCGTCCTTGAGAACTGTAAGTCGTATAACTTATGTTGTCAGTTCATTTAAGCCTGTTGTTGTATTGGTCTATAGTTCCTGCACAGTTAAAGTAGGTTAGCTAGTGATTTAGTTGTTTGTGTTCTTCACCTGTTAGCTAGGTTTCACGTTGCTTGTAAAGCATCAAAAGAAAGAAGTTGTCTCTGTCCGTGTTTTACAGCCCCCATGGGGGCGCGAAGTTTGAAACCAGCATCAGCTATAAATACGGTCCTAATCTAGTCCTCACTAGCAAGTTTCAAATAATTTCACTGGAGTTACCGTTATTATTTTTCACGTGATCAATACCGAATTCAATCTAATTGGATGGGAATATACTGTAGGCTACGTTGCATGTAACGCACCACTACAAGACGACTCGACAGATTCGGCCGCATTCTGCATTCATTTGCGGCAAATAATTGCAGCTTGATGGTGGTAACGTTAGCACTAGTAGTATGGACGGCGACATGATTGAAAATGAAGAAAACAGAGATCCCAGAGATTAGGCAGACAAGCAGCAAGACATTCCCAATCATCCCATCTGGCCTTATCTGAGAGAGATGTTCAAGTATGACTCCTGGCCAATGTGCTGTGTAACTCTAAAAGTATGGGGAACTTCTTAATTAATCTATGTTTAGTAATTCATATTGTATCCTTTATTTTCTTTCTATATTTGAGCACACACACATACATGTAGATTCCTTTAAATGTTAAGTGGACGATTAAAAAAGAGAAACTGGATCTGTGAATTCTCACAGAATCACAATTGAATTCATATCTTGCTACTCAGTCAGAATCTTATTAAGCTGGAGTCCCAGTCTCTGTCACAATAATCATATATGTGATGTTTGGCAGACATCCATTTAAAATGTAGACAATGGCATATAAAGAGCCTGGTTTTTATGTCCACTGAAGTTTCTCATCTTGCACTCCAGTAACGTGTGTGGTCCAGGTAGCTTTGCATAAAAAGTGGTTGTCATTCGCAAGGCTACTTTTACTTTTATACTTTAAGTACATTTCAAAGCCTGTACTTTGTTACTTTTACTTAAGTAAATAAGTTAAATCAGTACTTCTACTTTTACCAGAGTATTTTTTAACACAAGTATCTGTACTTCTACTTAAGTACGGGAAGTGAGTACTTTTGCCATCTCTGGTTATAGAGCAGCAGAACAGGGCGTCTGGATCCCTAGGGGGTCCTCAGAGTTGCTGCAGGTGGGTCACCAAATTACTGTATTGTTTGATAGTTTAAAAAATATAAAATTTAAATATGTCTGAAAATATACATTAACACGAATCCAACATTTGTAAAGATACATCTTTTTTTTTAATGCACACAGCATTGATGATAGGCTTACTGGCCTATAAGGTAGCCATCCACTGATACAATTAAGCTTAAGGATTCACTGTGCTACATTTTAACACAAAAACATGATGTATAAATACATGAATATGTCAACAATTATTTTTAGTAGCTTAGTATTGTATGCACCATTAAAAAAGGTATGTGTAAAGACTTCAGGTAGCCCTACACTTTATTATAGGACCATTATATAGGGGGTCCCTGCTTCATCTCTTGTTCAGCTGAGGGGTCCTTGGCCTGAAAATCGTTGAAGTTAGTGTCATTATAGAGCATTCTCTTAACATGCCCCTGATCTTTGGAATGGCATCCCACTACATGTTAAAGAAGCTCACTCAGTTGACATTTTTAATTAAACTACAGCCAACCATAACACACCATCCTTTCTGCATCCCTCATAAACAAACCTTTCACTTATTGTCTAATGTTGCTGGTTTTGTATTGTTCAGTCGTATATTACTACTTTAATGCTGTTTAATTCTGCTGTTACTGTCTGATTTTTCTGTGTTCCTTTAATTGTAAAGTGCACTGAAACCATTTTAATAGTGATTTTACACTTTATATATATATAAAAATATAAAATTTTATTGATTTACATCAAATCAATAAATTTTTATTTTGATTGATTACAACCCATCTGGACTCCAGTCTGATGGATGAAGATGCCTCAATTGTTTTGTTTTTCTACTCCAACTTTATTGAAAGAGCAATGACATTGCATTGCAAGTTAGACCAAAAACTATAAATAAAAATGGATGAAGCAACATAACTTATCTGATGATATACACGCATAAACTACACATTAACAAGCAGCTTCATGTAACCTTTTTCTTTAAAAACAATCAAACTGTAAATAGTAACAGTTTGCACATACACACTGTAGTGACAAGTGCTAATACTTTAGCTGCTGGCTGCTAATTGAAGTAAGAAGTTTTAGATGTGTAGTCAGAAACCAATATCCAGTCTTTACATCATAATGTGTTGATTTTCTCACCAGTGTCCATATTCAATAATGTCCAATAAGATTCAGCACAAAAAGAAAACAAATACAGCCACGATGTTGTCCGAGCACAGAAAAAAAAAACTGTTTGCTGCCTTCCAATCAGCAACACCTGTGGTCACCATCATGAACTTAGCCTGTGGCCAGCCATGGCCTGCACAACACATTAGTGCGCTGGAGCAAATTACACTTAAACAAATTGTCAGAAGGTGTGTATGCAGGCAAGGCTTATGTGCAAACAGTTGTATGGGAGCTGTTTGTTGAGATGTTTAACTATGCAGTACATTTGATTTTATCTTCTGTGGAACTGCAGGATGAAATCCAGAACAAATTTCCTGTGGAGACATTAAAGTAGGCCTATATCTAATCTTGTCTTATAACATATGAACATTTTGCCGTGCAACCATGCATTATTTTTATTTTTTCAAATGGTACAAAACAAAGGCTATTGTGACACCACTTTAATACATTTAACCATTTCCAGCATAGAATAAAATGTCAACGTTGGACACAGAAATTACTGGCACGTGATTATTATATCATGAATACAGTATTATGATTATTTCAAAGTACAGCTGGACAGATGTGAATTAATGTAAAAGTTACTTTTTAAAATCATGATCAAATTTGATATCCTGTTTCATTCCCTGATTATAAAACCCATAATGTTATGCCCTCTTCTTCAAATCCTGTTCATCATTTGCATGGTTAATGATTTGTCCTCCTGTCTGCATGTTGAAGTGTCTTTGAGCAAAACCTAGAACCCCAAGTTGCCACCCATTGCCATAGGAGTGTGAGTTAAATTCCTGAGTAAAGCGCTATATAAGTGCAGTACATTAACCATTTTTCTACAAATATATTTAACATGATATTAACACAGCGTATCAAATCATTTGATTAAAACACAGACATCAGAAAATACATATTTCCTTATGCTCTTAAGACTTGTCACAATTGCTTGTGATAATCAGACAGTTGCATTTTCCTGATGCACATTTTTTGTGCTGAATGTCTGAGCCCACTTCTCCAGCTCTGCCTTCAGTTTACTGGCATCAGGTCGGTCTTCTGGCTTCATACGCAGCATTAACTCGATGATATTATTCTGCAAAAAAACTATTGTTTTAACAGTGCAAAGCCCTTTATGTCAGCCTCCCTGCTACATGGTGACCATCATGACTAAACTGACACCCCATGGGAAATACTACTTCATGGCACAAGGGAATCAGTAATGATAATAAGAATATTGTAACCTACCTCTTGGGGAAAAGTCTTTGGGAAGCTTCTGACATCTAGCGTCATCCAAAACCTGGTATTCATGAGGTAATAAAAGGATGAAAGAATATGTTAGCCTGAAATTAGTCTATATCCTTCACGTTCCACTTCCGGGATTGCTCCGGTGCTGCAGGAAATTCCACCAGATGCATGTATTTTCTGTTTCCTTCCGCTTTCTTTGTGTTGGAATTTTTAATCCGGTGGATTATAAGGACTATTGTTGACTGCTCCTCAGATCTCCCCAGGGTAAATTGAGACAGCTAGCTAGACTATCTGTCCAATCCGAGTTTTCTCTCGCACATCTATTTTACAGTGGCTCTGTGCGGAGTTTAGCACCTCCCATGACGATTATGATTGGTTTAAAGAAATGCCAATAAACCAGAGCATGTTTTCCTCCCATCCCCGAATGCTGTGTGGAGTAGCCAGACCCTAATCCAGCGCGCTTTGGAGGAGGGTCTGGCAAAGGGAGACTAGCCTGAAATTAACTAATAATTCAAAATCTGCTCTGAGAAAAAGGTTAAGCAAGACCGATTACAAGAGGAACAATAAAGTTCTATCTCATCTCCTATCTTCAGTAATGTAGTTAAATTTTTGTGGTAAGTCATTTAATCAATCTTTAATAACAACACAATGTTACATCCTATTTATGCAAGACTCACCACTCGTCTTTCGTGGCCAGTATAGACTTTCCAAAGAAGTTCCAAATATATTAAGCCCAGAGCAAATATATCCACTTTTCGGTCATAGTTCTTCTTCCTCTTTTGGGACAGAATAAAAACACAGTATTGACACAAGGTACTTCAGCAGCATAACGTTATACTTTTATTAATCATCATTAAGATTAACTAGTTACTGTATGCTCATGAGGTAATTGAAACTTCAGCTTTCAGCTGATTGTACTGCTTAAATTTGCAATTCAGTTTTTAAATAATGGTATGTTGATATAAAAGTTGTAATGTGCTTCAGGAAATCTGGGAGCATTGTTAATTGTGAAAGGGCATATAGGTAGCCTACCCAATTAAGCTCATTAGAAGAACATATTTGTTGACACAATAATACAGACAAATTAAAAGTAATTGTCAGTAAAGACCATCTCACTTGTTCAGGAGCCATGTAAGATGGGGTTCCTCTGTTCTCTGTTCTGTCCATCAAAGCAGAGTCATCCTCATCATCTCTGGTGACCAGACCAAAGTCCCCAATCTTCACTTCTCCATCCAGTCCAAACAGTATGTTTTCAGGCTAAACATTGCAGAGCAAAAACACAAATTGAAACAAACTATATTTTTGTGTATTTGTTTTTTGGCCAAACATGGGTGCTTCGCACACATCTTTAACCCGGCAGCACAACAATCACTAAAAAAAAATCTATACAATCACCACAGTTTCAAGGTTAGTGTCACCAATTCAGTCTCCGACAGAAAGTGAAATATAGTCACAATTTCCTCTTCTGTTCCTGAGTTATGGTGTTAAATATTAAATCTATATTATGATGTCACAGTGAAGTTGACCTTGTACCTTTTGGATATTAAATGTCATCACTTCATAATTTTATCCTATTAGACATTTGTGTGAAATGTTGTCATAATTAGCATAAGCATGGGACGGACAGACGGACAATCCTCCGTCCACAGCGGTTGCTGGCGCGGAGGCGTAATATACCTAATTAAAATAAATCCAGCTCCTCAAACGATGAACAGTAACACATTAACTAGTGAAGTAAGAGCTTGAATTTAATTTTTTTTAAATGTCTGCTTTTGAAAACCAGCAATAAATCTAAACAGTCAGCATGTGGCTTTTATTGGTTTTTATTCAATTTGATTAGATAAATGATCAACTAATAGGTATCTAATTGATCTTAAACAAATGTGATGAATGTCACATTACCCTCTTTTAAATGTTTTTATTTATTTAGAGTTGCATTTTCTGTAATGAGTCCTCCCTGTTAACGGTTAAAAGGTTTATTTATGTGGCATTTGTTCATTTTCTTATTATTCTGTTAAATCTAATGTAAATGCCATCCATATAGAGTGAATTATATGTAGAGTATATCTAGAGTTTCAAAACCTGATGGTCTAAATACTGTGGAAGGCTTCCTCCATTCTAACAGAAGTACTATTGTAAGTTGAATCTAATTAAGCTGTGCTGAACTTCAAACAGCAGGAGAGCAGCAGCACATTTCCACCACCTCTTGGGGCAGCGTAATACTGGTGAGAGGCAAAAGTCTAGTATGTGGTGCTGCTTCTCTCTACCAGTGAGCACCATAACAATATACTGGTTCTAGGTACTCTGCCCTCAGATGGGCTTCACTACGGGTTGATTTAGGATCTGTCTTAGGATACTGGTGGAGCTTTGGCAGGGTAAACCCAAGGACATTACAAATGCTCATACACCTGAAGTTACATACAGGTAGCTTACATGTATGTATGTCAGTGACTCGAGTCGGTTTGGTGTGTCCCGTGCCGTCGTCAGTCTGGGAGGGGCTGTTGGCGTTCATTTTGGCCGACCTGACATGTTCAGTCGGAGGTAGGGCAGTCGGGACTCACCCGGAAATGGCAAGCGGAATGAGCGTGACTAGAGTCTCTCAAAATCTGACGAAAATCTTTTAAACTGACCTTTGTTGAGCTGAAATGAAGACGGATTCAGCAACTGCATGGCCTATTTCTCGCTTAAAATGTTTTCAGAAACATGTTTCAGTGAACTATTTTAGTACAATCTGAGATCGTATTCTGAACGAGCCGCCATGACAGTCTGGCTTTGAATTTCCCGGAGAAAACAAACCCATGTGACGCGTTCATCCATTCAGCTGCCGGTTTTCATTTCTTGGGCAACAATACAGAGTAGCGCCGCCTGCTGCTATGGAGACTTATAACGTTTCTCAAGTCGGTGTCGCCTCAGTGTGTTCCGAGGCAGTTTTTTGGACCTCGGGGACCCGACTGATCATTTCGACTGGCTTTTCTGTCGACGGTCGGCCGTCTGGTGTGTGTGTCTCGGCTATTACATCATGTCTGTCCAGACTCACATAATATATGTAGTGAAAACTTTGAAGGAATTTTATAAAAAAAAAGGTATTTCGTGTATTTTTTGGCAAAACGTGAATGCTTTACACACATCTTCAACCCAGAAGAACAGAAATTCTAAACAATCACCACAGTTTCAAGGTGGGCACCCAAGATTAGTGTCACCAATTCAGTATCCGACAGAATGTGAAACATGATCAAAATCTATCCTGTTCCTGAGTTATGGCGTTGACGGACAACCCAAAAACATAATGCCTCCAGTCATGGCTATTGCCGGCGTGGAGGCATTAATAAAAGCAAAAAGGCTGTGGTGAATATGGCCCCTGTGATCAGTACATGTAGAGGACAAATAAAAGCATCAGGAAGAATCGGCAATGAAACTTCTTTCTATCAAGCTACTCTTACTGCTAGCTGCCAGTTTATTAGGTACACCTAGATAAAACCAATACAATAAGTACAACACTCCTGCAGTAAATCCTACCTTCATAAAGGATAAAGTATAATGTTCAATATTTGTCAAAACCATTTTAGAGAGCTGTTGATCTGACTTAATGATCATTTTGGGTGATGCAGTTTGCGGTACTGTTGAATTGTATGGTTATACACAGAGAGGTGTTTCTGTAATGTAGCCTACCCTCATGCTATAAATGTGGTGGACAAAATATTAAAAACACCTGTCTGCACAACACAAGAACCACAAACTACAGCCTTTAAAATGCTCCTACAGTTGAATCAACACCTCTCTAAACCGTTTCAACAAAAACTAACTGTTTTAACCTTCATGAAGGTAGGATCTACTGCAGGACTGTCCTATAAGACTAAATTACTTTTAGCTAGCTGTACCTAATAAACTGGTAACTGAGAGTAGATCTGATTATTTAAAAGGAGCGAAAATATGAAATACCTTGCTGTCCCAGTCTGTCTGTTCTTGAAGAGCAGACCAGGCCAGCTTGGCTGCATTTTGTTTGGCTTCCTTGGCACTCTTACCCTCACCCACAGGGTACTCCTGGCAGAGGCAGAGAGGAAATATTTAGATTATTGTGTTAAGATATCTTTCTCATATCTATCAAGAGTTTTCATAGAGTGTCTGTAGTGTCTATTCAGGTTACAGAGGTCCAGGTTCATACTCACTGAAGGTTATGAGGTGAACCACACTTGTTTTCTAAGATGTAGTTACGGATGAGGTTTGTTTTGGCACAGTACTGGTCGACGAGTCCTATGAAATTTGCCTCTGTAAAACCTTCGTCTTTGGTTATCACGCTCAAGCTCTTTGTCTTTTCACTGTAATAACAAGTAATTCAGATTATTAAAACCTTTCATAATCAAACAGAAACAATGTGTCTCCACTGTTTGTGCTCACCAGATGTCCGACTCATTTTGATCCAATTCCTCCTCTGGTTGACTTGATGCACATCTGTATTTCTCCTCTCCAGGCTTGAAAACAAAACTGGAATTACCGCCTTGTGGTTGTATGCCTCCGCCAACCAGTCAAGTTGCACTTTACTTCCATGTCTGTCCAGACTCACATAATATAATATATATAGTGAAGACTTTGTTGTTAATGACTAATTAAAAAAGGTATTAAGTTTATTTTTCCAGGGAAACATGGACGCCACGCACGCGCCCACACACACACACGCGCCCACACACACACACGCGCCCACACACACGCACACACACACACACACACACACACACACACACACACACACACACACACACACACACACACACACACACACACACACACACACACACACACACACACACACCTCTTCAACCCTGCAGCACAGGGGATCTAACCAATATAAAGAATGTCATATATTCTATTAGAGATTTGTGCAAAATGTCACAACCAAAAAATAGTCAATGGCAAGCGAGTCAATTTCTTTCTTACCTCTGCTCTTTTCTAGAACTTACATTAAGCCAGGAGAAACTGGTGTGTATTTCTACTTACCTCTGTAGTTATACTGCCAAATATCTCATGATGTACAAGCTTGGCTGCTTCCTCCTTAGCTTCTTTCCTTGATTTCCCACTTGTCAGATGAGCTGATGCAGAAGGAGCTTCTGCTGCATTTTCTGTCTGTCAACATAATAACAAATAAACATCAAGGAGACCTGTGCAGTGAATTGGTCTTCTGTACTTTGGAATACAAATATTCACACAATTCAATAAAGAGGTAGGCTATAATACTCTTACAGGATGAATTGGTTCCTCCAACAAGCCCCTCAGGGCATTTTTAGCTGCGTTCTGTTTGGCTTCCTTCTTGTTCTTCCCCACGCCATCAGGATACACCTTACCATCCAGGACTGCTCTTACGGTAAATCTGAGAAAGAAATATAAATGTTGTTAAACAGACAAGATGATGAAATAATGTGGTGTGATGGGGGTTGCAGTAAAGACATTCATTGATTAACATCCCCACAGGTGAAGCTAAGTAGACCCAATTTATTTTATAAAATAATGCTGCAATTTGTATTAGACTACTATCAAATTAATTCAGCGCAATAAGCCAATAGAGCAGGTATATGATTTGTAATGTTTCACCACTGGTGTCAAGGCTACGATACCCAAGTTGGGTATCGGATCCAAAATAATTATTTTTCAGTATAATCAATGCCACAGACCGCCTACTCAAAGAATATTAAAAGAACACTGTTGAATTAGTCTTTTTTGAAGTTACACCAAACATTTTGGCTATATTAATTTTTTCAACAGGGGTTGTCAATATGCAGAAAACAATAAATACCATCTCCACGTATGTTAACCTAAAGTTACATTTAGTTCATGTGTGATTTCAATGTGGCAACAGCTGACAACGTGTAGGACAAACCTACCTAACTCAGGAAGTCACTGATTGTCCAAAAGCAACATATAGGCCTAGAATACCATCCATCCATCCATCCATCCATCCATCTTCGTCCGCTTATCCGGTGTCGGGTCGCGGGGGGAGCAGCTCCAGCAGGGGACCCCAAACTTCCCTTTCCCGAGCAACATTAACCAGCTCCGACTGGGGGATCCCGAGGCGTTCCCAGGCCAGGTTGGAGATATAATCCCTCCACCTAGTCCTGGGTCTTCCCCGAGGCCTCCTCCCAGCTGGACGTGCCTGGAACACCTCCCTAGGGAGGCGCCCAGGGGGCATCCTTACCAGATGCCCGAACCACCTCAACTGGCTCCTTTCGACGCAAAGGAGCAGCGGCTCTACTCCGAGCTCCTCATGGATGATTGTGCGTCTCACCCTATCTCTAAGGGAGACGCCAGCCACCCTCCTGAGGAAACCCATTTCGGCCGCTTGTACCCTGGATCTCGTTCTTTCGGTCATGACCCAGCCTTCATGACCATAGGTGAGGGTAGGAACGAAAACTGACCGGTAGATCGAGAGCTTTGCCTTCTGGCTCAGCTCTCTTTTCGTCACAACGGTGCGATAGATGGAATGTAATACCACACCCGCTGCGCAGATTCTCCGACCAATCTCCCGCTCCATTGTCCCCTCACTCGCGAACAAAACCCCAAGGTACTTGAACTCCTTCACTTGGGGTAAGGACTCATTCTCTACCCGGAGAAGGCATTCCATCGGTTTCCTGCTGAGAACCATGGCCTCAGATTTAGAGGTGCTGATCCTCATCCCAACCGCTTCACACTCGGCTGCAAACCGATCCAGTGAGTGCTGAAGGTCACAGGCCGATGATGCCATCAGGACCACATCATAGAATACAACCATTTTCTATTTCTTCTCAATAACAAACACCAAATACTATACTAGAGCATGTCCTAAAGTAGCCTACCAGTTTTCTTAAAATCCTACATTAATGACTGTCCAGGTCATATCCACCAGTAGCCTACAGAGAATTTATGTTCTTACGTTTTACTGTGAGCAAGGCCAACAGATCCGACGTCCTCATATTTCAGCTCCAATCTTCAGTCCAGTGCATACTCGTACAGTTTAGTAACGTCCATTACTCAACAGTCGGAATGTTAGAATGAAGAAAATAAAGTGCTAATCTCAGACTACCAATTTCTGTTTTCATCTAAACTCTGCTTCCATAAATTTGCTACGTCTGGGCGCAAGCCTTGCCCTTTACCCCCAGTAATGCTGCGTTCATGCCACCTGGGAATATCAGGGACCGCCCCCGTCATTGACATATACATTGGCGTTCACATGGTCGGGAGAAAAATTACGAATCCCACTATGGCCACGCCCAGACCCGCCCTATGAAGCAGCTCAATTGGTTGGGGTTCGGCATTTCACCTCGAGTGGTTAAGGTTAGGGTTAGGGGATTGGTCATGGGATAGGATCTGTACATGTAAGCATGGACGCCTGGCCAATAGTAGTGTGTGAATGCTATTGAAGGGCGGGTCTTGGCGTGGCAATTGGCGTTTGGCATAACAACTTGTTGCATGACTGCCACCAACTGTTGGGCGTAGCCTTAGAGCCTTTTTCTCGCGTTTTTTTTTTATTTTTTATAGAGGACGAGTTTCCTTCTCTACATATTATATGCCTTGCTCCCTGGTATATATGGACATAGAAAATAAAGACACTGAAGTAATTGGACTGTAAAATCTAGAAACTATAAAGATAATAAAATGATAAATTCCATGCACACTATAAACATGAATGGAACAGTGTATATTCATCAGTTATTTCCCACCAGGCAAAATATAAGGTCAAAAACCATTGAGGTGTCCTCTCCCTGTTGTTACATGAATGTACAGTAGCCTACATCACTAGATAGTTACTGATCCAGTGAACTAAGTCTATAATTTGGGAGGATTGTACAGTTAGGATATGTTCTTAAAATTGTACAATCCTCCCAAATTATAGTCCCAGTTTACTGGACAACACAAATTGTGTGCTAAGAATGCCAAATACAATGCACATGGAAGCAGAACAAACATGATCCTTATTGTTAAAGAATAAAAAAATAAATTATAAACTACAATAATTTAAGGTGCATTGGGGAACTATAGAAATGTACAGCATTGTATTTATTGCCCTTAGTAACAGACTTCATTTAAAACACATTTGAAATTTGATCAGCCTTTTCTAATTATCTCAACAACTGCCATAATATATTCATCAAACTTCTTACAACAATATGAACAGTAGTCTTCATACAGCAATATAACAGTAACAATGACAAATTTATAATTATAAAAAAAAATAATGGTCACAACTTTAAATAATAACAGTACTTAAATGAACAGCAATATGCACCTGTTGTATTTTAATCCAGGCTGATAACAAAAGGGTAAAACCACTGCTGAGTGAACAGAAAAGGTTCCAAGATTAAATAAATCCTGGCTGTTAGCCTGGTCAGGACCAGGCTAGCTGCACATAATAAATCTCCATGGTGATTTATGTGCCTCTGCTTTCGTGAAACCGAGTCAAGGCTAAATTCATCCAGGATAACCAGGAAATCCCGGCTTAATCCCTTATCTTGGTTTTGTGTAACAGGCCCCAGGTGTGTGAAAACATGGAGGCCACAATAACAAAAGATTTGCTGCAGTTTTCTTATGCGAACATACAAACAGCACATCACCAGGTGTTGTCCACAACAGTTTGTCATTGAAATATGTTCAGTGAACCAGAGTCGCCGACATCAAACGTCAGTTGTAAACACGTCACCAACTGGGAAACTCTGTTTGCAAAATCTAGCCCCAGTTTCCCACTTCTGATTCCCACATGAAGTGACGTGAATGATGACGTTTTCACTGGGAAAAATGTTTTTCCAATGCCCATTAACGCACGGTAAGTTTCGTTTTCTCGGTCATCGTCACACGTTTGCCAGACCCAAAGCGCACTGGAGGAGAGTCGGCTACTCCATTATTTTGCAAGTGTATCTCGCTGCAGGCTGCGGGAAGGCAGGGCTTGACATCAAGCCCCACCCACATCCAAGTCAGCCATTTTTCTTTGCTTACGTCACTCCCCATACGCTCGAACGGACCAAGACAGCCTGGTAGCATTTTTTACTATGAAGGAAATTATTTGGATAAATGCCAGGTTTAATTTTGAAACTTTTAATTTTATTTGAAAATATTATATCTATAAATGTAAATGATCTGAAAGAAAACCGAATATTCACCAATTTAAAAATGACATGAAATTATATTTTGAAACCTTAAAAAAGGACTGACAAATAAGAAAGTCTTCTCTGAACATTTACAATGCCTTACAACCTCTTTAATTTAAATTTTATGTGCCCCTTTTTGTGTATGTATGTATGCATTTAATGTTTTCAATGTGTTTATGGATCTGTACTTGAATAATAAAGCTTTTTGAAGAAAAAAAAAAAGACGCCCTGGTAGCGAAGCTGATATAGCCTCTTGATTCACATTAGATAGAAACTGATGATGTAGGCTAAACACAAATGACATTTCTTGCAACAGTGAAGTTTTCATGTAGTTACTACTGATTTCTGCTTTTGAAATGATATCCAAATTTGAAAAATGGCTCATTTTAAACCTTTTTAATATATAATATATATATTTCATTTAATTTAGCCCTCAAAAGTAGAATGGTGTGTTGTTTCATTATGGACTTTCATATTAACAAAAGAATCTAGTCATTACAACCAAATGTACAAAGGGGCGATTTTGCTTTAACAATTAACAGGTAAACCAGAAGCATGCAGGTGAAACTCGAAAATGAATATCGTGCAAAAGTTAATTTTTTTTCAGTAATTCAACTTAAAGGTAAAAATAATTATATAGACTTGTTACATGCAAAGCGAGATAGCTTGTATTTGTTATAATTTTGATGACTATGGCTTACAGTTTATGAAAACCCTCAGAAAATTTGAATATTGTGAAAAGGTTCAATATTTTAGGCTCAAAGTGTCACACTCTAATCAGCTAATTAATCCAAAACACGTGCAAAGGGTTTCTGAGCCTTTAAATGGTCTCTCAGTCTGGTTCATTAGAATTCACAATCATACCAGATGCTCCTCGGATATTACCTGCACACTAACACACCTAATTTAAGTATTTCAAAAGGTCGATCACACATACAGATGTCTAGATACAGTAAAATCGCTACGTGATTACCGTTATATCCGAGGGTTGAAGTTGCATTTTAACGGGGCAGCGCAAGTTGCTGCTGTGGTTTAGCTGAAGCTAACGCAGCCTGAGCTTTCACGTTACAATATAAAAGGTGTTGACATTTGATATAGCTAGCACGCAAACGAGCATGTTAACAAACTACACCAAAAGACAAATACCGAGGAATATTGATAGAAAGCAGGGGAAACTAGTACTTCCATACTTTTTAGCATTGGCTTATTAGCAACCTGCCTGCCATTAGATGTTACCTTCCGAGCTAGTTAGCAGCAGAGGCGGCGCCAGGGAGGGGCTAGGGTGTGCTTTAGCTACCCCTTGGATTGCCATAGCACCCCCTTAGCACCCCCAAGAAATTGCTGTGGTTTATTTATAAATAAATTAAAAATCGCTAATGTGTAAATAGTATAATTTAGATTTGGAAAATGAATAAATACATTAATAAAACAAACACATTTTTTTTAGGCTAAAAAAACACAGGTGATCGTATTCGGCCAAAGGGTGCAGCACCGCAGCACACATTGAACTTTTGACCTTACTTCCGCAGTAACGTATTCCCACAGAAGAAGAAGAGTTCAATATTTGGAGCCGTTAGGATTAGAGAAGTGATTTTAACGCTAGCAATGGATAGTTTTTTACTCCCTTAACGTCAAGGTGTGGACACTCTATCACAACCTCTAAATGAGACTGAGAGATATGGTGAACCTGTCACCAACCAGGACGAAGAAAAGCGGCCGTGATTGCTACTGAGGATGCTTAACGTCACCCTGCTGTACATGACATTAGACCAGGGGACCGCACAGCCAGGCCACAGTGGGTGAGTCAGCGGATAGGGGTCCATATAAGAACTTCACTCTTATCTCTGTCTCGTAGAAGAGCATTACAGTTATAAACGTGTTTTACAAAAATGTGAATAAATGGATCACCGAATCTAAAGTTATACAGCGCACTGGACATCGGTTTATTTTTAGTCCAGAAAACGTTTTCGCCCTCCGTGGCTTATTTAGATATATTAAGATATGACTACAGTATTTTGACCATACGTGCAAATGTGAAAACTGTGTGAGGATACATGCGCGTGTGTGTTTATGTGTGTGCTTGGCTGTGTGTGGTGTATGGCCTGCTGCATTACTCTTCTGAGCCACTGTATGAGAGCTGCAGTAATGATTGTTTGAACCCGGCTTGTTGGCTGGTATTTGAAATATGTTTGGTGGGCTAATCAGAGTTCTACGGTGCTGTTGTATCGACAACTTTAAGTCAATCTCTCTCGTTCGCTCGCTTAGTAAACCGCGGCGGAGGTGGGGGGGCATCTGCGCGAGTGTGTGTAACGTTAGCCTATTTGTCTCAAGGGAAATTCAAAATTTCAGATCACCCTCATTGAAACGTCCAGCAACCCCAAAGCACCAGCAAAAGAAAATCTCTGGCGCCGCCACTGGTTAGCAGCTAGCCCCAGAAGCTCATGAAAACAAGGCTTTCACCGGAGCAGTCTTACGTCCGAACCACTCTTTTCGTTTCAAAATCGGAAATCAAATGAACGAAAAAGTACACAGGCTCATTTATAGTTCACTGTTGTTGCATGAAATGTCGCTTGTATCGGTTTCTGTCATCTAATGTGAAACAAGAGGCTATATATCAGCTTTGCTACCGTCTTGGTCCGTTTGAGCGTATGGGGAGTGACGTAGGAAAAAAAAATGACTGACTTGGATGTGGGCTTGATGTCAAGCCCCGCCTTCCCGCAGCCTGCAGCGAGATGCTCCTCTTATTTTGGGGATGGGAGGACGTGCTCTGGTTTACTGGCATTTCTTTAAACCAATCACAATCGTCTAGCTAGCTGTCTGGATTTACCATTTACTTTGCAGAGATCTGAGAAGAGGTTAACCATAGTCCAAATACATTTGTAACTGGAATAAGATGTCCATAAAGAGAAAGTGAGTTATAGTAGGCCTTGGACAGGAACAGATCAAAACAATGTCCCATGAGCCTTTGCACTGCTCCTGTGCAGAACAGTCATAGCGCACGACGACGTCCTGCTGGCCGTTACGATATCGCTTTTTAACGCATATCCTGATAAATGACTATTTAGGGCCCAAGCGCCGACAGCGGCGAAGGCCCTATTGAAACTGAAGGAATTATTCTTTCTTTCTTTCTATTATTATTCTTTTTCCCGTCAAATGAATTGGCTTTTTGAGGGCCTTAACATATTCAAAAACTCACCAAATTTGGCGGTCGCATCAAGTCTGGTGAAAATTGACGTATTTTAAGGGTTTCGGGAATAGGCGCACAAAAATGGCTTGCTAGCGCCCCCTAGAAAGTTAAGAAAATTGAGCCCCTGCAGTGCGTTTAACGTAGACTCACGAAACTTGGTACACATATGTATCATGTCAAGATGTAGAGCCATACCCTAAACCCAACAGGAAGTCCGCCATTTTGATTTCAAAGTTCGAAATTAGTGCGATTTTGGCCATTTCCACATGTCGTACTTTAACGAACTCCTCCTAGAGATTTCATCCGATCAACTACAAACTCGGTCTGTGCCATCTTAAGATGTTAAAGATGAAAAGTTGTTAAAAGAAAAACTTTCGTCATAGGGCGGTAGGGCGTGGCGGGGGGCCATTTTTGTCGCGCCCGCGCGAAACAGGAAGTGGGTGTAACTTCGAAGCGTTGTCCGATTACCTCGAAACTTTTCAGGATTCATAAGAGTCCAACCCTGAGGACAAATAAAGGCCGATATTTACTTAAAGTCATAGCGCCCCCTAGTGACAACAGGAAGTAGGCCTAAAAGTCAAGGTGCTATACTTTAACGAACTCCTCCTAGAGATTTCATCCGATGGACTTCAAACTTGGTCTGTACCATCCCAACACCTTAACGATGAAAAGTTATTAAAAGAAAAACTTTTCGTCAGACGGTGTGGGCGTGGCGTGGCGGCCATTTTGAGTGTTTAGCGATGAACAAAGAAGTTGTTGTAACTTGAGTGTACGTTGTCGTATCTGTCGTATCCAGGCCTGAGGACACCTACAGGCCAAAATTGACTTTTGGTCATAGCGCCCCCCCCCCTGGCCACAGGAAATCTGCCTTATATGACAAACATCATCCGATTTACATGAAACTTAGAATGTGTGGTCTACATGTGATACTGAGCCAGCCCCTATAATATGACCACGCCCACTTACTCAGGCCACGCCCCCTTTCATAACATTTGAACCGTTTAAGGTAGAGTCTTGTGTGAGGTGTCATTGAACTCAGCAGAGACTTCATTTTTAATTGGTGATGGTTTGACCCGCCCCCTATGCTTAAGCCCCGCCCCCTTTCATAATGTTTCAACCGTTTAAGGTATACCCTGGTGTGAGGTATCATTGAACTCAGCAAAGACTTCCTTCTTCATTGGTGATGGTTTGGCCCGCCCCCTATGTTTAGGCCACGCCCCCTTTTATAACTAATGACCCGTTTAATGTAGACCCTTGTGTGAGGTATCATTGAACTCAGCAGAGACTTCCTTCTTCATTGGTAATTGTTTGGCCCGTCCCCGATGTTCAAGCCACGCCCCTTTTCATACATGCTGACCCATTTAAGGTAGAGTCTTGTGTGAGGTATCATTCATCTCAGCAGAGACTTACTTTTTAATTGGTGATGGTTTGACCCTATGCTTTAATAATAATAATAATAAATTGAATTTATATAGCGCTTTTCATGGACTCAAAGTCGCTTTACAGGGCAGGGTAGATTATAAAAACATAACAAAACAAAACGAGCAAACAAAACAAGTAGAACAAAACAAGATACAGATGAAAAAGGGAGGGGGGCAGGTGGACTATGGGTAGGCTGAGGTGAAGAGATAGCCACGCCCCTTTTCACAGCTAATGAACCGTATGACGTAGAGTCTTGTGTGAGGTATCGTCGAACTCGGCGGGGAGTTCCCTTTTCATTGGTGACGATTTGCGGCGTCTGAGTGGAGTCTGAGTCGCAAGGTGCAGCGTCCGCCGGTAACCCCGACGCGCACCGAGGCGCGAGGGCCCGTCCATCGCTGCTCGCAGCTTTAATTCCCTTTGCAGTTTGACTGGCCCATTTTACCTGAAACTGCTGGCCCATTTTACCTGAAACTGCTCATGCAAAAAATGTTGGCAGAGCTGATGTTTCAAGAACTGTAGGGCCTAAATAATTATATTTTATTAAATAATTTCAACACAAAATTATCAAAAACAGTCATTATTAATCATAAAAACACATGGAAAAGGCATATATGGTATTGTATTATTGTCCCAAACGATTTACCAAAAAGTGGCCCAATTTAGCTGATATCACCCTTTATATATGTAAGGGCAATGATGCACAAATTGATAGTGTAACGTCTAAAAAAAATAAAGTGCTTTTGATTTGATTAAACAAAAAGGGTGGAATAGGCCAGTTATTTTGATAACTCTGCCAACCCTTGGTGTTCTCTCAATGAGCTTCATGAGGTAGTCACCTGAAATGGTTTTCACTTCACAGGTGTGCTTTGTCAGGGTTAATTAGTGGAATTTTTTCCCCTTATTAATAAAAAAAGCAAAGGGTGGCTACTTTGAAGAATCTAAAATATAAGACATGTTTTCAGTTATTTCACACTTTTTTGTTAAGTACATAATTCCATATGTGTTCATTCATAGTTTTGATGCCTTCATTGAGAACCTACAATGTAAATAGTCATGAAAATAAAAAGGAAACGCACTGAATGAGAAGGTGTGTCCAAACTTTTGGCCTGTACTGTATTTCGGTACGGTTCATAGCTTACAATTATTATCTCCGCTCCAAGTTTGAGCTCATCTAAACAGTTGACTGGAAATGCAGTCTTCTGCACTCTATGAAAACAAATGCACTAATTGAACAACTTTTCTTACACACTCTCACGTTACATGCTGTAGATGTTTAAATGAACACGGCATACTATGTCTGCTTCTTTACTGCTGTTGTGTGAAGCCATCACTTTATTCGTTCACAAAATTCACCCACAAAATATTTATTTCCCATCAAACTCTATCTTGTGTTAAGACATGAACGTGAGTAAATCATTGACAAATAGTAAAGAGGAATTATATTTACAAAAGCCTTTTAATGAAGTAGTTAGATATGATGGTAATGTTTTTTAATATTAAAGAAAATACTGATATTAACATCGGTGATACTTGGCATTGGAATTAAATCAACTAATTAAATAATCAACCTCTGAATTCTGTTCAATAACATTGTTGAAACAAAATAGAAATATTGACAGTATTTCCATTATTGTTTTGAATGATTATTGTATGAACAAAAAACACACACAAAATGAGGGTCCAGCCTTAGGAGACCATGGCCATCCAAGCATTTTTATCTGGCTACCATACTGTCTACATGAATTGTATGTGTGTGTGTGTGTGTGTACATTTAGTGTACTGTAATAATAATAATACATTTTATTTATATAGCGCTTTACATGGTACTCAAAGACACTTTACAGTAAACCCCAGCTCATATAGCACATTAAAAACAGATAAGCAATAAAACCAACACATAAAATAAACATATTAAAAGCAATCAAAAACAATAAAACCAGTAACTATCATTTGAAAAATGTAAGACTATTGTATGTAGAAAGCTAATCTGAAGAGGTGTCCAGGTCCGTACAGTCACCGATG
Organism: Perca fluviatilis; assembly: GCF_010015445.1. NCBI lineage: Eukaryota > Metazoa > Chordata > Actinopteri > Perciformes > Percidae > Perca > Perca fluviatilis. The sequence goes on along the minus strand of NC_053130.1, from coordinate 23,128,106 downwards.
TGTATGGGTAGGGAGTTCCAGAGGGAGGGGGCTGCAATGGTGAAAGCTCTGTCACCCCAGGTACAGTGCTTGGTTCTGAGTGGTGGGGGCAGGGGCGCTGCCAGGAATTTTGGGCCCCATGACAAAAAATCTAATTGGGCCCCCTCTGCGCAGCTGTTGTCACCACATCTCTAGGACCTAACTGTCCCATCAAAAGCTTTACAGAACTCTAATTAAAGGCTTGCAACTGTCTTGCTGCCTGTAGTTTAATAGTAGTACTCGCACAATATTTGCTGCTGGTGATTTGTACATGCATGCAAGCAGGGGTTAAATTGGAATTAGTTATGTGAGGGGGCTCTCCCTAGGGGGGTCCGGGGGCACCCCCGGGAAAAAAAATTGAAAAATAAACCGTTAAATGGCACTTTCTGGAGAGTTTTGTGCAAAGAAATGGATAAATCGAGTCTTACATGATATGTGCAAAACTGCAAGGTTAAGAGCCTATACTTTGCATTGTTGTAGTATCAACAGGTATTAGGGCATTTAGCATTTATATTACTGTTAATCAGTCATCACTTGATTACACATTGTATTACCTTGTTATGATATCAGAAATGACCCATACAATGTGCCAAACATAATGTGCCACATAAACAGCTGGACACGAGTAGGCTTACGTGCTGGGGCTGAGCCCCAGAGAGCCCCTGCCCAATTTAACCCCTGCATGCAAGTCTAGTATGTAGTTCACTATTTGATGCAAGATTGCCATATACTAATAAATACCTCTAACACTACAGAACATTGACCCAAATTACCTATTTCTGTATCACCACCACTTGATTACATGCATTAGTTACGATAGATTTTATGCAAGCTTCTCAAATAAATTGTACTTCATGATGGGAATAATAAAGTCTGTATCTATAGATGTCATTCCATAATTCAATCTAAATGAACGTATCATATATCTGATCAAATAAATGTTATTAATGTGTTAGAATTTTTGTCATTAACAAATATTTCGTTTTCTTTTTTTGTAATGGTAGAAAGAGCAAGAGAGACAGAGAAATCCCCACAGACTCCCTGCAATGATGCTAACTGGCTAATGTCATTGAACACAATGTTGCTCACCTTCTTCACTGGGACAGGGAGGGGCTCAGTTAGGGGGAGACTGGGCTGCTGCTGACTCATCTTTTGTTAAGTCTGCTAAAAGGGGCAGGGACAATGATTTAATATGAATATCTTGCTAAACGTTTCCCTGCACTGATTAAATGTAGGCTAACACTAGTCTGTAGCTAGCTAGCTTATTCCACTATGGACATTAAGCCAACAGGTTAATATACCACTCACAGACTAGAGGATACCCACCTTTCTTAATGAAAAACTGGGTTACAGTTTGACACCCTTTCCTTTGTTTTTCCTCTCTTTTCTCTTTTTACTTTTTTGAAAACTAGATTTTGATATAACGTTACTTGGCAACATTGTGGTCACTGTAGTTCTGGCGCATCTACTGACTGCAACTAAACACCGTCGCTGAGTGCGCTAAGGCAGGACCAAACCATTTCATGCAGATACAGGGGGGTGGTCGGTCAATATGGATGTTTACTTTTTGGTCAATGGGGATATTTAACTTTTACTGCCAAAAACAAGTAAAACAAATAGATCATTAATTTTATTATTATATTGGAAATATATATATACTTGAATGATTTAATAATTTTATATTAGTTTTACCTATTTTTTGGGGCCCCTGTCAGTCATGGGCCCTTGGAATTGTCCTAACTTTTCCCCCCTATACGGCGCCCCTGGGTGGGGGAGAGGAGGTTCGCGTCAGAGCAGCGGAGGTTACGGGGGGGAATTGTGGTGGTGGAGGAGGTCTGTGAGGTAGGAAGGAGCCTGGTTATGGAGGGCTTTGTGGGTGAGGAGGAAGACTTTAAACTGGATGCGTTGGGAAACCGGCCAGTGGAGGTTCTGAAGGACGGGAGTGATGTGATCACTGGAACGGGTGTGGGTGAGGAGACAGGCAGCAGAGTTTTGGATGTATTGGAGTTTATTTAAGGCTTTTGCAGGTGAACCATAGAGGATGCTGCATGTTGCAGTTGTTGATGTGTGTGAACTGTTGTCTCTTGGTGAGATAGGAACGGAACCCAGGAGAGTGCGGTGCCACTGATGTCGCAGTCGGGACTGTAGATGCATGACCATTATGCTCCAAATAACCATTATTTAATTTTTAAAACTTAACATACCGGTATTCAGTACAAAACAAAGGCTGTAATGTGACACCACTTTAAATACATTTAACCATTTCCAGCATAGAATAAAATGTCAACTGTGAACACAGAAATTACAGACATTATTTAGAATAAAAGCTGGACGGATGTGAATTCATGTAAAAGTATCATGATAAAACTTGATTTCATTTTTCTTTCCCTGTCCTTTAAAACACATAATATTAGGTCCCCTTCTTAGGTTATTCATCATTTGCAGGGTTAATAATTCCAGCTCCTGTTTGCATGTTGAAGTGTCCTTGAGCAAAACATAGAACCCCAAATTACCACCCACTGCCATAGGAGCGTAATTTAAAGTTCAGGATAAAGCGCTATACAAGTGCAGTACATTAAACATTTTCATAAAAATGTTAATAACAACATATTTATAACAGTATATCAGATCATTTGATTTAAGTCACAGACATCAGAAGAGCCACGTTTCTATATGCTAATGTAGCTTCTCACAATTGCTTGTGATAATCAGACAGTTGCATTTTCCTGACGCACATTTTTTGTGCTGAATGTCTGAGCCCACTTCTCCAGCTCTGCCTTCAGTTTACTGGCATCAGGTCGGTCTTCTGGCTTCTCACGCAGCATTAACTTGATGACATTGTTCTGCAAAAAAACAACAAAAAACAGTGCAAAGCCCTGCATGTCAGCCTCCCTGTTACATGGTGACCATCATGACTAAACTGACACCCTATGGGAAATACTACTTCATGTGGCAAGGGAATCAGTAATGATAATAAGGATATTGTAACCTACCTCTTGGGGAAAAGCCTTTGAAAAGTCTTTGGGAAGATTCTGATATCTTGCGTCATCCAAAACCTGGTATTCATGAGGTAATAAAAGGATTAAAGAATATGTTAGCCTGAAATTAGTCTATATCCTTCGCGTTCCACTTCCGGGATTGCTCCGGTGCTGCAGGAAATTCCACCGGATGCATGTATTTTCCGTTTCCTTCCGCTTTCTTTGTGTTGGAATTTTTAATCCGGTGGATTTATGAGGACTATTGTTGACTGCTCCTCAGATCTCTGCATGGTAGCTAGACTATCTGTCCAATCTGAGTTTTATCTTGCACGACTATTTTACAGCGGCTTTGTGCAGAGTTTAGCACCTCCCATGTCGATTCTGATTGGTTTAAAGATATGCCAATAAACCAGAGCACATTTTCCTCCCATCCCTGAATGCTGTGTGGCGTAGCCAGATTCTCCTTCAGCACGCTTTGGAGGAGGGTCTGGCAAAGCGAGACTAGCCTGGAATTTACCAATAATTCAAAATATGCTCTCAAAAAAAAGGTTAAGCAAGATAACAAGAGGAACAAAAAAGTTCCATCTCATCTCCTAGCTTTAGTCATGTAGTTACATTTTTGTGGTAAGTCATTTAATCAACCTTTAATAACAACACAATGTTACGTTCTATTTATGCAAGACTCACCACTCGTCTTTCGTGGCCAGTAGAGACTTTCCAAAGAAGTTCCAAATATATCAAGCCCAGAGCAAATATATCCACTTTTCGGTCATAGTTCTTCTTCCTCTTTTGGGACAGAATAAAAATACAGTATTGACACAAGGTACTTTAGCAGCAAAAAGTTATATTTCATTAATCATCATTAAGATTAACTAGTTACTGTATGCTCATGAGGTAATTGAAACTTCAGCTTTTAGCTCAGATTTTAGGGATTAAATTTGCAATTCAGTTTTAAATTTTTTTTATGTATATTGATATAAAATCTCTAACGTGTTTGATGTAAAACTTTTGATTTGTAAAGGTCTCACTGCCAAAGGTAAAGACAGTTGAGACTTAAGTGTGAAAGGGCATATAGGTAGCCTAACTAATAGAAAAACATATTTGTTGACACAATAATACAGACAAATTAAAAGTAATTGTCAGTAAAGACCATCTCACTTGTTCAGGAGCCATGTAAGACCGGGTTCCTGTGTTCTCTGTTCTGTCCATCAAAGCATCATCATCTCTGGTGACCAGACCAAAGTCCCCAATCTTCACTTCTCCATCCAGTCCAAACAGGATGTTTGCAGGCTTAACAACAAAAAGAAAAAACAGAAATTGAAACAAATAAACATCTATCTCCCCACACAATAAGTATTAAAGTGCTCATATTATGCTCATTTTCAGGTTTTCAGGATTTAGAGGTTATATCAGAATAGTTTACATGGTTTAATTTTCAAAAAACACCATTATTTTTGTTGTAATGCACATTGCTGCAGCTCCTCTTTTCACTCACTTCTTCTTTGTTGGGAGTCGTACATGCACAGTAGCTAGGTAAGGACTACTACCAAGTCAAAAGCAGAGTATGAGGGCGTGCCATGCTAGCAGCTAGGCGAGTATTATAACCTGTGTTACAAAGTGACGCACGTTTGTCACAGAAGTAAAGTCTGGGTCAGTGTTTTCTGTTGGAGATGGTAAGTCCCTTTGGGGTGGACTTTGGGCTTTTTCACTTTTTAAACCTATAATGTGCACAAAAGAGATATATAACGCAATAAAGGAAAGGGAAAAAGCCAAAAAGCATAATATGAGCACTTGAACTAGTGAACTTGGAGCTTGCAGTAGCAGCACCTTTCCACCAGGGGCAGGATCTGGCCTAACACTAGCGAGGGGCAAAAGTCTAGTATGTGGTGCTGCTACTCTCTACCAGTGAGCACCAGTATATACAGTGCCTTGCGAAAGTATTCGGCCCCCTTGAACTTTTCGACCTTTTGCCACATTTCAGGCCTCAAACAGAAAGATATAAAACCGTAATTTTTTGTGAAGAATCAACAACAAGTGGGACACAATCATGAAGTGGAACGAAATTTATTGGATATTTCAAACCTTTTAAACAAATAAAAAACTGAAATATTGGGCGTGCAAAATTATTCAGCCCCCTTAAGTTAATACTTTGTAGCGCCACCTTTTGCTGCGATTACAGCTGTAAGTCGCTTGGGGTATGTCTCTATCAGTTTTGCACATCGAGAGACTGACATTTTTGCCCATTCCTCCTTGCAAAACAGCTCGAGCTCAGTGAGGTTGGATGGAGAGCGTTTGTGAACAGCAGTTTTCAGTTCTTTCCACAAATTCTCGATTGGATTCAGGTCTGGACTTTGACTTGGCCATTCTAACACCTGGATATGTTTATTTGTGAACCATTCCATTGTAGATTTTGCTTTATGTTTTGGATCATTGTCTTGTTGGAAGACAAATCTCCGTCCAGTCTCAGGTCTTTTGCAGACTCCATCAGGTTTTCTTCAGAATGGTCCTGTATTTGGCTCCATCCATCTTCCCATCAATTTTAACCATCTTCCCTGTCCCTGCTGAAGAAAAGCAGGCCCAAACCAGGATGCTGCCACCACCATGTTTGACAGTGGGGATGGTGTGTTCAGGGTGATGAGCTGTGTTGCTTTTACGCCAAACATAACGTTTTGCATTGTTGCCAAAAAGTTCGATTTTGGTTTCATCTGACCACAGCACCTTCTTCCACATGTTTGGTGTGTCTCCCAGGTGGCTTTTGGCAAACTTTAAACGACACTTTTTATGGATATCTTTAAGAAATGGCTTTCTTCTTGCCACTCTTCCATAAAGGCCAGATTTGTGCAGTATACGACTGATTGTTGTCCTATGGACAGAGTCTCCCACCTCAGCTGTAGATCTCTGCAGTTCTTCCAGAGTGATCATGGGCCTCTTGGCTGCATCTCTGATCAGTCTTCTCATTGTATGAGCTGAAAGTTTAGAGGGACGGGCCGGGTCTTCGAGATTTGTAGTGGTCTGATACTCCTTCCATTTCAATATTATCGCTTGCACAGTGCTCCTTGGGATGTTTAAAGCTTGGGAAATCTTTTTGTATCCAAATCCGGCTTTAAACTTCTCCACAACAGTATCTCGGACTCTGGTTGCCCGTGTGTTCCGTTTTCATGATGCTCTCTGGCGCTTTACACGGACCTCTGAGACTATCACAGAGCAGGTGTATTTATACGGAGACTTGATTACACACAGCTGGATTCTATTTATCATCATTAGTCATTTAGGTCAACATTGGATCATTCAGAGATCCTCACTGAACTTCTGGAGAGAGTTTGCTGCACTGAAAGTAAAGGGGCTGAATAATTTTGCACGCCCACTTTTTCAGTTTTTTATTTGTTAAAAAATTTTGAAATAGCCAATGAATTTCGTTCCACTTCATAATTGGGACCCACTTGTTGTTGATTCTTCACAAAAAATTACAGTTTTATATCTTTATGTTTGAGGCCTGAAATGTGGCAAAAGGTCGAAACGTTCAAGGGGGCCGAATACTTTCGCAAGGCACTGTATACTGGTTCTAGGTACTCTGCCCTCAGGCAGGCTTCACTACTGGTTGATTTAGGATCTGTCTTAAGGTACTGGCGGAGCTTCGGCAGGGTAAACCTGAGGACATTACAAACGCTCATACACCTGAAGTTACATATAGGCAGTGTTGGACTAGTTACTTCCAAAATGTAATACATTATAGATTACTAGTTACTGTCATTTGAGAGTAATTAGTTATATTACAATATTACTGTCTCTGAATTGTAATGCTTTACACTACTTTTGAGTTACTTTCACCAAAATAACAGCGGAAGTTTGACTTGGCAGGTAGCTTGTGAATTTCACCACCGGATCAATAAAGTCTCATCTTTATCCACTTTAATACATCATAGATTATTCATAATATTTTGTATAATTAATATGAATATGCAAAGTAACTAAAGCTATAAAAATAGAGAAGTAAAACGTACAATAGGCAAGTAGGAGAAAATGAAAATACTCTTTTAAAATTAAAAGTACCTTACAGTACAATGGTTACTTTCCACGGCTGATAAAATGCAGTGGTATTTACGCGTAGCAAGTCTCAACATTAATTGCCGACACATTTATATTAAGGTGACCAGATTTCTGAGACAAAATCCGGGGACATTTTCAGCTCAGAAGCGTAAATACCTCCAAAACAGGTAATGTTTTTATCTTTGTAAAACTTAAAACGGGGACACTGCCCCAGGGGCCACTAGACCTAGAGCTGCACTGGGGCACAAGTCCCCCTAGGGGGGGTCCATGTGCATGTTCCCCTGTAAGAAAATGTTGTCCATTTTAACATTTAAATGCAGCAATATGGTGCACTTTGAAAAGAAATTAGAAAAAAGTTAGACTTGATTATTCTTATCTATTGATGTAAATATTTGTGATGTAGCCTGAATTATTTTGCACTTCAGAATTTTAACCATGCACACACATGTGGAATAGTTTTTTCTTCATATTTTTGCATTAATGTCACTAGGAAGCATACCAGTATAAATATATTCATATTTGTAAGTGGGATATACTGTATATAAGTAAGTGGGATTGTCTGGAATCTGGCAATATAATAACCATTATGGTAGGATACACTGGCTAAGCAATTTACAAAAATGTCTGTGCTGACATAAATAGTTTACATGAGAATACATTAGAATTTTGGCCCAAAGTTGGATACCATGTAGAAATTTTGTTGCAATTTCAAAACCGGATTACCCGGGAACCGCTTGTTGTACCGATGCATGTGTTGAGTGAAGAGTTTGTGAGATATTTCAGAGAGAGTAATGGGTGTGCAGAGATTTATGCCGAATGCAAATATGATAACATTTCATGTAAATTCAATGTTAATTTTCTCGCAAACGATTTGTCTCAGCAACTGGCGCTAATATCATTCGAAAGCTTAGATTCTAGTTGAGGTGGTTGTGCCAGACTAACGGATTTGGCTGAGTCTCTATCTGTCAGAGGGAGAACAGGAGTGCGGTTGTGAAGAAGTTGTTAATTTCATGGCGCAGATTAACACTTTTGCATGCACTATATCCGTGTCACATTCTCATTAGGGGCTGAGCCCCCCTAAAGGTCTGATCCTAGAATCGCCCCTGCTGCTACTTCATACTTTTACTCCACTACACCTCAGAGGGAAATGTTGTAATGTTTACTGCACTACATTTATCTGACAGCTTTTGCTTTATTGCTTCATGCTAAACCCACCAGACTTCATGTAAATAAACAGTAATTTGCGCGTGTAGGGTGCGCGAGTTAGCGCAACTATATGTTTGGTCAATGTTTTCTTTCTTTCATTCCAATTTCAGGTCTGTCATTCACAGTGAAAACCGGAGACATTTCCGGGGACAGGTAACTGAAACCGGGTACGTCTGGTCACCCTAGTTTATATCTGTCAGCAGCTCGGGCACACTGCTGTTGTAACTCGCGTTACTGAGATTGTAACGGGTGTAATATTACCGCAATTTAATTAGTAATACGTTATATTACTGTGTTACAGCAAAAAAGAATACATTACTGTAATTGCATTACTTTTGTAACACGTTACTCCCAACACTGCATACAGGTAGCTTATATGTATGTCAGCTTTGCTTACTCTCTCAACATATGAGCACCAGAACAATATACTGGTTCTAGGTACTCTGCCCTCAGACGGACTTCACTACTGGTTGATTTAGGAAGGTACAGGTGGAGCTTCGGCAGGGTAAACCCAAGGACATTACAAATGCTCATACACCTGAAGTTACATACAGGTAGCTTATATGTACAGTATATCAGCTTTGCCTCAGCCACACAATGCAGAGTCTGCTCTCACCTTAAGGTCCCTGTGGATGTGATTCTTGGAGTGAATATATTCCACTCCACTAACTATTTGCTGAGTAATGCTGAGACTTTGTTCTCTTCTCTTTGAGTCTTGGGGAGACTGATTGTTCTTCTCATCAATCCAGTCTATAAGGGTTTTGGTGTCACATAACTCCATCTGAATATAGAGGTACTTTCTAGAAGAGTAGGAAAATTATTGAAAATGAGAAAAAAAATTAATTTCACCTATAACTTAAAATAAGAAAGTTCAGACATAAGGTAAGTGCCTGGGACTCACTGGGAAGATCTGTTCCTGCCAGTGGAACTGTCCCATTTGTATCCTGAATCCTCCGTCCAAACTGTATAGTATCTGACGATATTACGGTGGAGCAGGTCTGATAATGTCTTCACCTCTCTTAGAGCTTTTCTGATCCGAAAGTAAACAAGGACAATTAATGAACAAAACACAAATGCTGCACATGCACAGTGGAACATCTCTACTGCATACTTACTCATCATAGTAGACGATTTTGACAGCATAATCCTTCTCCAGCAGTTTCTCTCTTGCTTTGTAAACATGACCAAAACCTCCACTGCCAAGACACTCCATGGGCTCAAAGTCTGAAGTAAACCTGTCAAGATTAACACTATTGTTTGCAAAAAGGTAAAAAACATAGAAATTTATTTTTGGTTGTACAGCACTTATTAAGTGAGATTCAAGTTCACGTCAGTATAAAACGCTATAAATGCTATTATGCATTTTTTTTCATACCTTAACTGGGTGGATGTCTCATTCTGACTTATCCCCATATTCTTGTCTTTGGCAACATGCTTAGAGAATGAAAGAATAAAATGTATTTATAATTTTGATCCCTACTCTGATTATTAAGTTTTACATGCTATATGAAGTACGACATATAAAACAGCCAAGTAGTATATTGTCTTTTGGACAATATACTATCTCAAAATGTGCAACTCTCTATTTTCCTTGACTGGACAAACTAAACTTTTTACTCACTATTATTCGGTTTCCCTCTCCACATACTGAGTAAGCAGATTATAACATTGTTTTTATGAGATTGTGACAGAAAGTGCAGACCTGATCCTTGGAAGAGTTGGATGAATCAGTGAATATTCCTGAGCCACTTGTACCCGTTGACATACTTTGTGACGATGAAAGTGACTCCCTAAGAGAACATACAATAATAAGATGCATGATGCATTTTCAGCATTAAGCTCTACAATTGGTTTTAACAATTGGGTCCATAAGTAGCTTACAGTGATGTTGACAATCTGGCATCATCTTCAGATGCAGTTGACCTTATGGGAATCTACAATTCAGAAAAAAAGTGGTTGATTAATGTAGCATGTTCAGTGATGTTGTAGTGATGTTTCACTTTAGATTTTTTATTATGAGAGAACACACCTGAGCCTTGGGAAGGTTTGATGAATCAGCGAATATTATTGATCCACTTGTGCTCATTGATGTGCTTTGTGATGATGATTCATGGGACTCCCTAGGGGAATACAATGAGAGACATCAGTACAGCTTTCTCAGTATTTAACTCAATGTTCTGCTCTTTTAACAATAAGTGCCTTACAGGGTAGTTGATTGCGGTGAGAACATAGGTGGTGCACCATCTTCGGACACTGTTGACCGGACGGACACCTAAAGTGCAAAGAATGTTAGACATATATATTTTATGTGATATTTTACCTCAGTGGAACCATTTTATTCTAAAGTAATCAAAAGTAGCTAGGGTTGAGATCTGCTGTAAGTATTAGGAAATATCACTATGGTGTAATCTTTAATGGCACACAACACCATTAAAAAGTAAGACAGCTGCTCTTTTGCTGCACTCTGTGGTAGGCTACGCCAGGAGTCCCACCTCCCCACACAGAGACCGTGCGGCTGATAAGTCAGCCGGAAAAATTATCGAGCTCATTTTTAATTGATTTATTGCATATCGCGACAGGCCTAAGCAGGCGCACATATATAGAGGTGTATGCCTCGATGCAGAAGGTCCAGGGTTCAAGTCCAACCTGGACGAATTCCTGCATGTCTTTCCCCTCTCTCTCCCCTTTCACATCTATCTGTCCTTTCCATTAAAGGCTGAAATGCCCAAAACAAATCTTTAAAAAAAAGAAAGAAAGAAAGTAAGACAGAGGGCCCTATCCTACACCCAGCGCAATTGCCTTTGTACACCGACGCATGTATCATTCCTATTTTGCACCCGACGCACAGCGGACTTTTCCCTCCACAGACGCACGTCGGTAAAATAGGGAATGTATTTGTGCTCCCAGGGGTGGTTCAACGAAAAGAGGAGGTGTGTTCAGGCGCAAACGTTACTTGGTGCTATTTTGCAATTTCAGAAAACAATTCCGCCACTGACCAGGAAAAACCTGGTCTAAAGTCAGTGGCGCGTTATTCAGATGCTATTTTAGGGGCGCATGCTTGGCCATAATGTAGCGTGTGCACAACGCGCATACACTTCTCTCATCTAAACGGACGCAGCAGTTCCCATTTTTGCAAACCATACATAATTACAAAGGAAAATATTACTGAAAATGCGCTTTAGGTGTTTGGATAGGTCAGGAGGCACTTTACAGTACAGTCCTCAAAAAGTCGCAGCATTCTTTGTGGCTTGTTGTGATTTACACAACATTTCCATGAATCATGGATGTGTTGATGACATAAATGAGGAAATATTAGAGGACTTAAGGAAACGTGATGTTGAACTACGGCAGGATTGGACACTCCGGCGGGATCTGGTCCGGGAGTGGCAATACGCGATGCGCTCCTGATGGAGCGGGTGGACGGAGATGGAGTGGGGGGAGGAGGAGGAAGGGGCACAACAGGAGCAGGTGGTGCGTTTGGAGGCCCACGCTCCATGGCAGCAATCCTCTCCAGACTGTGGAGATGCGCCCGAGGGGCCGCAGCAACATCGCCACCCGGTCAAGACGGGCATTTATTACTTTGCCGCATCTCGTGCGCCAGGCAAATCCGCCGTCATAATAGCAATCCGTCATGGAACAAGCGCGCCTGCTCTTAAAGGGAATGTGAGATGACGCTCTGATTGGTTTATTGCACGTTACGCCCAAACCACACCTAGCTACTTCAGACCAACCCATTGTAGATTTGCGTCGGGCGCAAGACTCATTTATCCTGCCGGTATAATAGCAACAGCGCCCGAGATCTGCCCACAAAGCCACTTGCGTTTTGCGTTTCATACTTGCGTTTCAGATCATTAAAATAGGGCCCAGAATGTGACAGTCTAGAAAGAAAGAAAAATTCTATCCCTGGAATAAAAAAAAGAAAATGCTTTGCTTGAATGTTTATTGAAAGGTCTTTCAAAATAAAAGCAAATATGCCGTGGTGAATGTGGCCCATGTGAGCAGGACATTTAGAGGCTGATTAAAAGCATCAGGAAGAATCTGTGATGAAAATACACTTAGCTGCCAGTTTATTAGACACACCTAGCTGAAACTAATGCAGTCTAGTACAACAGTCCTGCAGTAAATCCTAGCTTCATGAAGGTTATACAGTAATGTTCAATGTTGTTGTTTTAGAACTTCATGAAGGAAGGCTTTATTGCATCGCTGTTGTATTAGACAGCATTCGTTTTAGCAATGCTAAGTGTACAGTACCTAATAAACTGGCAACTTAGTGTGATTATATAAAGTGAGTAGAAAATATAAATAAATAATACCTTGCTGTCCCAGTCTGTCTGTTCTTGAAGAGCAGACCAGGCCAGCTGAGCTGCTTTTTGTTTGGCTTCCTTTACACTCTTACCCTCACCCACATGGTACTCCTTATCGTTGATCACTAGTTTGTAGAAAAATCTGTGTAGTGTTTAGAAAAGGAGCAAATAGTTAACATCATTATACGTACGCTAACATGTTAATGTTGTTTATAACTGAACATCAATAAAGAGTTAGCAATAGAGTGTCTGTAGTGTCTATTCAGGTTACAGAGGTTCAGGTTCATACTCACTGAAGGTCATGAGATGGACCGCATCTCCGTTCCTCAATAAATGTATGGTGGATGTTTTTTTTCTGACAGTAGTGGTTGACAATTCCTATGTAATTTGCCTCTGTAATACTGCTGTCCTTAGAGTTCATACTGAGGCGTCCTGTCGTATTACTGTAATAAAAAGTAACATTTCACACTGATGATTATTATTTGGATATGATTAAAAATGAACTGCTGCTATGATTTACTCACCAGATATCAAAAACATGTTGATTTGTTTCCTCCTTTCGTTGAGCTGATGTGGGGTTGTGATTCTCATCTGCAGTCTTGAAAAAGAAAAAGAAAATACAATTTTAGTCTGCTGAGTATGTGACACCCTACAACATCCAAAAGCCTAGAATTGGATAAGCCAGGAGATACTGGTGTGTAATACTACTTACCTCTGTAGTTTTACTGCCACATATCACATCATATACAAGCTTGGCTGCTTCCTCCTTAGCTTCCCTCTTTGTTCCTCCAATGGCAGCTGGATACTCATTATCACCAACCACGAAGCTACAGCTTCTAATATTAAAAAAACTTGATTTAAAGCACTTTTTAATCTTGACAAAATAGCTACACATTTGGATGCAGTCAAGAGGCTTACGGAGTAGCATTATTTGGTCCCAGTCTTGTTGTCTCCACAGCTCTTATGGTCAACCTGTTCCTCTGACCATATTCATTGAGCCAACATATATAGTTGATGTTACTGATATTACTCGGATGAGCTGGTTCAGAAGGAGCTTCAGCTGCATTTTCTGTCTGTCAACATAATAACAAATATACAACAACAAATATACGACATTTACCATGATTTGGTCTTTTATATTCCAATACCTACAATGAAACTTGCTTTAGTTAAAGGTCCCATATTGTAAAGTGAAATTTCCATGTATTTTTTTATTATGAAGAAGGTTGAGGTGCTATATAGATACTGTGAACGTATCAAAAACGCTCAATCCACAGAGAAATGCACCTAGCCCGTATTCAGAAACATTGCCTTTAAACGAGCCGTCAGGAATTCCGTACGGTTGTGATGTCACAACTATACTTATATATATATATATATATATATATATATAAAAAAGTCATTCCCTGGTTACAATGACAGTTCAGAGACACCAAGAGCACAGATGTGGAAGACACGGAAACGCTGACAAATCAGAGCAGACAAAGCTTAAAGAGACAGGCGTGAATACAGGTATATTCAGACAGACGGTATGTATAATAATGCGTTTTTTGAATACTAATACATGTAAACATGTCCTAATATGAAACTAAAAATTAGCATAATATGGGACCTTTAAGCAAAGAGGAGCAATAATCTTACTGTGTCAACTGAGTCCTGATGTTCGATGTTGAACAAGCATTTCAGGGCATTTTTAGCCGCATTATGTTTGGCTTCCTTCTTGTTCTTTCCCACACCATCTGGATAGACCTTTCCATTTAGGACTACCCTCTGGGTGAATCTGTAGAGGAATTGTCACATATCTGTTTTTTTGGCAAGTTGACTTGAAATTATGTTGGTGGGGTTGGGGTGCATTAAATGACATGACTCTGCAAACCACCATATTCAGCCTGTAGAAGGACTCCACCAGGATATTCACACGCCAAAGCCTAGGTCAAATGTGATTACATTCATAGGCTGAAATTGTAACACAGTATTGTAACAGTATGATTATTATTCAAAGAATGTAGGCCTACGTAAGAACAAATTTCAGGTAAGCCTACCTATGCTCGATGTAGCCAGCCTTCTTAAAGTATTTTGTTTTAATGCAATTTTACTGCTCTTCTCTATTATATTTACCTTACCACAATTACTTCACAAATAAAGATTGTACAGGTCACAAGGCATAGGCTAGCTGATCCAGAGCTATAGGTAGCAGGTCATTACACCCATGTTATCTGCTGCAATTAAAGGGCTTTATTATTACAGTATGGCCATCCATTCACTTTACCCCCCAAAAAATATCTTGAGAATTATCACATTGGGCTGTAAGTAAAAAGTTGACAGTCCTTGGGCAATTATGTATTGAGCTAGCCTCTGTTAAATCCTGCAGTGCCGTTTGATACATTTATACTGTATTTAGTTGGTTCTAACCAACAGCTTTAATGGTAATTTTGGAGTTCTCTGATTTACCAGATGTTCTCCTAAATCTATTAATGAGTGACGTTAGCTTTTTTTCTGTACTGGGTATTGCACCACCACCCTCAGCAGCGCCATCGTCATCCATGCCAGGAAGACTCTCGCCCAAAATTACACCCATTGAAGTCTAGCACGACTGCGACAAAATATGTGCAAAGCCAGCAAAGGTGTGTAAAATCCACGGTTAACAGAAATTGTGTTCAACTCACATTTTAAGATGAGCGGGGCCAACAGAGCCGACGTCTTCATATTGCATCTTAGAGCTTGTTTTCTGTACGTACTCGTTTAGTCTAGCAACATAGTTTCCAGTTTCCATCGTTAATGACGAAGCTGTCGGACTTTCAGCTCAAATGACATAAAGTACAAAGCTCACAATACTGCTCCTCGTCCTGCGTATATCCGTGCTCCTCTGTTTCGAATAACTATGGACTCATGACAAACCTGTAAGTTTCGATTTCCTGGTATGAACGTCATTCACGTAACGTGCCGTAGCTTGAAAATCGAAACTAAATACTTGGCACCAATTAAACCCAGCATATACCGGTAAACGACGACCGCTGGCAAAATTGCAGTAAGTTGTTGTTCGCTGGTTTCATTTTAACATTATTGGGGGCATTCTGTATTGCTTTGGGGATACACTTTTTAATGTGCATGCATGTGGCACCTGTTCGAGTCAATTAACTGATTCATTGTTAATTAATTTATAAACCCCTAATTGTTGTTTGAGCAACAGCTCTGCTCATGCACATGCAGCAACACAGAGCTACAAGTCAGAGGAAAGTAACACCCCACACTGCAGTCCAAACGTTTTACACGTCGAAATAACTGATAACTGGAGGCACATATCTATGCATTTAATATCAAATTAATGGTGGGGACAATATTAGGTAATCAGAAGTGGTAGGGACATATCCCCACCATCCCTACACCAAATTACGCAGATGGTCGTTTGGCATTAGTTATCAATAACTGCAGTTATTTTGTTATAGTTTGTGCATACTTGAGTTCATCTGTCCAGTGGTGTGCACACAATGTCTCAGGGTGGGGGCAAAATTCTTGGTCTAATGTCACATCAGTAGGGCTTAGCTCTGACTATAGTCATACCCAGTGGCTGTGACCATAGAGCTAGTGGGCACACCCAGTGCCAGTTGGTTGTACCTGACTGGGAATGGGCACAGGTAACCTGTAAATGTTTTGTGACACTAATCATGCCAGCCTAATGACAAATGTATTTTATGTTTATGCCCTGCAGTTATCTAGATAAATGCAGAAATAGTAATATAAGTTTTGTTACAGTATTTAAAGTTGGCTAATCTGTTTGCCCCATAAATTGGAATTGTTAGTCACAGTGCTGTGTGAGATGGCAGTTGAAAATAACGTATATCATGGTCAAGGATGGCAACTCCATAGCAAGTCTTTATCATTGCCGCTAATGTTCTCCAGCAAGGCTGAGATCCTCCTAGTGGTGCAGTAACTTTATTATAACTTGAGTTATTATGAATGGTTGCTGCTGACACTGTGATTGTGACTGGTTGTTGTTGTAGTTGGGATAACACTATGGCTGTAGCTATAGATAAGGGCATTGCTGTTGCTGTGATTGTTTTTTGCACCACTAACAGACCTACATGCCAGTGTCAGCTGATAAGGTCGAGTTGGGTGAGCGCTGTGGTGAAGCTATTCCTGAACTACGACGGTGTACAGTAGGTTGGTAACAGATCTGTCTATATGATAGAAGAAGGGTTTGGCTACAGTTATGGCTCAGCTTTTCTTCCAGACTGGAAGTTAAAGGTGACAAAACCGAAGCACTCAAACGTCCCATTAAGACAGATGTAGGTGGTTTTGGGACTGTCTGGGGCCCCAAAACCAACAATTTTGCACTTTCTCCATTTTCAAGGGCCAGCAATCAAAAGTATAACATATTATTGTGCCATTCAATCATTTGGATCCATTGTACATTGTTTTGTCCTTGAGTCTAGGAGTTATATTTTAGACGATATTGAACCCTAAAAATGGATTCCCATGATCAATTTCATTCCAGACCAGGCCATTTTCAAACTAATCTGTTACACCGCAGACAGCCAGTGTGGTAAGTGCATATCTGCATCAGTGCGCACTTGACTAGACTAAATCCGCCCCATTTAACTTCCTGCCTCTCTAACCCTTTTCATGAGTTGCCTTTTGTTGTTTATATCCAGAAAGGATATAAGGCATTGACTGCAAGTATAGATTGACCTTTGGGATAACCAATGTTGGAATCAATTTAGCTGATAACTAGTATCAATACTAGTGTTACTTAGTCTTGATTTGAATATCAGTTTCACATTGTGTGCACATAAATACTTAATGCATGCTCTCTCTGCTTCTTTGCTGCTGTTGTGTGCAGCCATCACTTCATTAGTTCACAAAATCTGCATTGACCATCAACACTGTCTTGTCAACATGCATGTGATTAAATCATTAACAAAGGAGAGTTAAAAGAAACATTATACAAAAGCCTTTTAATGAAGAAAAAAAAAACATAATGGTACTGCAGACAGTTTTAATATTAAAGTATTGGTATCAATATTGGTGATTCTGACCGTGTTATACTGGTATCAGATAAGACTCCCATTTTGTGATATCACCCACATCAATTTGCATAATAACATAATGAATGCTGTGAAGTACTCTAAGTTTAACATTAATTGCTTTTTTTCTGGGACAATGCACTGTGATCAACATCACTGAATGGATCACTGAAAAGTAAATGGGAACTAAGGCACTCATTCATCACAGTATCCCTGAATTCATCGCAACAATATTTGCTCCATTATAGTTTTTAATAGTAAATTAATGAGAAAAACAAGTTTAAACAATACATTTAACGAGTTTCAGCATAGAATAAACTGTAAACTGTGGACGCAGAAATTGCCGGCACATGATTATTTCGGACAAAAGCTGGACAGATGTGATTTCATGTCAGTTACTTTTTAAAATCATGATAAAATTTGATTTCATGTTTCGTTTCCTGAATACAAAACCCATAATGTTATGCCCTCTTCTTAGGTAGTTCATCAATTGCATGGTTAATGATTTGTCTTCCTGTCTGCATCTTGAAGTGCTTTTGAGCAAAACCCCAAACTGTCGTCCATTGCCATAGGAGTGTGAGTTAAAGTCCCAGGTAAAGCACTATAAAAGTGCAGTACGTTAACCATTTTAAACCAGTTTCATACAATATTACTAACATCATATTAACACCAGTATATCAGATAATTTGATTAAATCACAGGCATCAGAAGAGCCAGATTTCCATACCCGCTTGTGACTTGTCACTAATGCTTTTGATAATCAGACAGTTGCATTTTCCTGACACAAATTTTGCACGTTGAATGTCTTAGCCCACTTCTCCAGCTCTGCCTTCAGTATACTGGCATCGGGTCGGTCTTCTGGCTTCTCACACAGCATCCACTTGATGATTTGATTCTGCAAAAAACAACAAAAACAACTTCTACTGAGAAATACTATCATACGATATTGATGAAGCTCCACTCCACACTATTATGCACTTTGGAAACTGAGATTGATATCTTCTCAAAATAGTGTTATCTGTGCTGCTTGATATTTGACATTGTTCACATACAGACAGCAGCAGTCTTGTTTCTCCAGGCTTTAGAGATGGAGAACTGTTGTCTTACTTAAAGGTGCTGTAAATGACATTCAGAACATTAATATAGCAGCACCGTTTTTCTTTCACCCTTCGAGCCTTTAAGATCTGCTGATCAGCTGTAACCGCTGTGTGAGCACTGCTCTCCCACGGGAACCCGGCCCAGGTAGTGTGCAGTGCAGAGCCGCGGCGATTAGCTAGCTAATGAGTGGGGTTTTTAGCTAGCGACTCACAGTCCTAGCCGCCGCTATTTTACCTATGCACCCTCTGTGTTTGCTTGTGATGTCAGAGGTGCACAGCCAATCCCGACCCAGATTCTGAATGTCAATCAAACTCTGATGAGAGCTGTTTTGAGGCAATCACAGTCCAGACTGAATTTTGTTTTGTATTTAATGTACAGCACCTTTAAGCAAAAGTATGTAAGTATTATCAATGAGATTTACTTAAAGTTAACAAGTAAAAGTACTCAATTCATATACATGGCCCCTGTGACTGTAAAACTATTATATTTTATATCATTAGATCAGTATTATTCATGCATTAATGTAAATGTAGGATTTTACTGTTGTTGTTTGAGGTGGAGCTAATTATTAACTATTTGTATAGGCATGCAACTAGTGATTATTTTCATTATAGATGAATCTGCTGATTATTGTCAGCATTAATCGACTGATTGTGTGGTTTGTAAAAACCCCAAAAATAATAAATGTTCACAAATACCAAAATTCCAAAGTGAGACCATCACAACATTCGTTTTGTCCAACCATTAGGCCACATTTAATTATTTTTTATTTAACAATTATTTAAAAATACATTTAAAATATTAAAAGAAATGTATGATCAAATCCTCACATTTGAGAAGCTGCAACTATGAAGTTTTAAAAAGTTACCAATTACGTTTTTGTCAATCGATTCATCTACTACTAGTTTTAGCTATACTATTACATTTTATTGTTTTGTGTGCAAAAATCATATTCATAAAATAACTAGTAGCTAAAGCTGTCAACCAACTGTAGTAAAGTAAAAAGTAAAATATTTCCCTGTGAAGTATAAAGTGGCATGAGAAGAAAATACTCAAATATAGTAGTACCTCACATTTGTTCTTAAGTACAGTACTTGCGTAAATATACTTAGGTACATTCCACCATGGTCTGTTGGTGACCATCAATACGTACTAGCACCCTGTGGAAGTGAATCGGTTAGGATAATAAGAATATGGTAATCTACCTCTTGGGGAAAAGTCTGTAAAAAATCTTCAGGGAGCTTCTGACTTCTGGCATCATTCCAAACCTTGTATTCATGAAATAAAATAACAGTTAGCCTCAAATTTACTAATAATTCAAATTATGCTGTTGAGCGTTACAAAGTAATAAAAGAAAAAAAAAAACAATACAGATTAAAGATTCATCTTACCTGCTATCTACAGTAAATTGCTTTTGCTACATACCATATTGTGAATAATCAACTAATGGTCTATACCCAGCTGGTTTCTTATTCGTTTATAATAAGCCTACATAATATGGTAACATTGTTGTGGCAAGTCATTTGTTAAATTTCAATAATAACACTCAATGTTATGTTCTGTTTATGAATGACTCACCACTCCTCTTTCATGGCCAGTAGAGAGTTTCCAAAGGAGTTCAAAGTAAATCAAGCCCAGAGCAAATATATCCACTCTTCGGTCATAGTTCTTCTCCCTCTTTTGGGACAGAATAAAAACACAGTATTGACAAAAGACATTTCAGCAGCATACAGTAATCCTTTCATTAATCATCATGAAATATTAACTAGTTATGCTCATGAGGTAAATGAAACATCAGCTTTCAGTTGAATATTTGTTCTACTGGCACAAAAGTCGTAACTTTGATTTTACAGCTCTCACTGCCAACAGTAACGATAGGTGAGAATAAAGTGTGAAAGGGCATACAGGTAGCCTACCAGATTAAGCCCATTAGAAGAACATATTTGTTAACACAATAATACAGAATAATTTAAATGTATTGTCAGTAAAGACCATCTCACTTGTTCAGGAGCCATGTAAGATGTGGTTCCTTCGTTCTCTGTTCTGTCCATCAATGCAGAGTCATCAACATCATCTCTGGTGACCAGACCAAAGTCCCCAATCTTCACTACTCCATCCAGCCCAAACAGGATGTTTTCAGGCTTAACATTGAACAGAAAAAAATGTAAACAAATAAACATATAGCTACTCACGTGATGAGCAGTAACACATGAACTAGTGAAGTAACGGCTGGAAATGATTTATAAAAAGGTCTATGTTTGAAACCAGCATTTCATCTAATTTCATCTTTCAGCTTGTGGCTTTCATTGGGTTTTAGAAATTGGTCTTGATGAATTACAGTAATTGCCTTGTCTTTATCTAGTTAATCACAAAATAATCAAATGATGTTAAATTTTTCTAATATGGCATTGTTTATTTTATTATTATTACTATTATTAAGTTAAATCTAATGTAAATGTCATTAATGTACAGGTAGTAGTATGTTCTAGGGTGTCTTAACCTGATGGTCTAAAAATGTCAAAAGCTTCCTACATCCTACCAAGATTAATATTCTGGTGGGATTTATGTAATACTGGCCTTAGAAAATGACCAGAATTTGACATAAGTCGAGAAAAAATTAATAGAAACTACACACCATGAGTTTATGTAAACAAACATTTACAAAGCAGAAAAATGTTGTCACAACTCCAGCCAGCTCAAAATATTCCGTAAACTTTTTTCCTTCTTTTTTTGCGTTCTGTACACGCCCATTTTTAACCATAAATAGTCAATGCAAAGCACCTCTTGAATGCTGATCAGTATATGAATGACACTGGCAGTGCAGAGAAAAAGCAAAAAAAAAACTTGTCAGACGTTTAGGAATTGCTGCAAATTTAATTATAATTTCGGCCTTTTCTTGCAGTGTCTGGAACCCTGATCTATAACTACATGTATTAATAATACGTCCAAAACGGCAGGCATTACAGCACTCGGGGACAGCATCGATATACCAGACGTATATAATAAGATTTAACAAAACTATATATTATATCCAAACAAGCCTTAGTGATAAAGTTGAAGATTATATATAATATAATATTTTTTTTTAAACAATTAGCTGTCTGATATTTCCCTCTGGAAACAGACGGTTTCCCCCAGAGTGGCGAAGACCTGTAGCCTATTTGGACCGGGATGGCACGGTTCCTGTGCGTTGCCCCTCTCTACTGGACCCAATTCAGTACATAAATCCAAGCGCTGAGCTTTAGAGAATCTAAATCGGCATGTTATCCAGTCATCGTCATGGTCCCTGAAGTCTCTTTTTCTCCTGATTCTTCCATTGGGGTTAGTCCTCCTGCAGGGCCAGCAGTGCCATCATGCAGCATTACGCACAGGGTCACCGCAGTATTTATATGTTTACAACAATTTGTGATTGTTAACACCTTGCCAAAATCACAGCATCAACTAGTGGTATCCCCCACCCAGAGATACAATTTGAAGATGAAATAAAGTGTAATAGGTAAACACACTTTTCTTCAAGCAGGTTTTGTCACAAACAGTATTAAAGTTCGGACTGATAACGAGGACATAAAGGGTAACGATTGCACGAGAGCTTAACGGCTATATTTTCAGACTTTGACATTTGATGATATATGCACAGTTTTAAAGACCGATATTTAGTTATTTACACTGTGTTCTGCAGTTATCTAATGGTAGGGTATTTGATGCTATCCTGTATTCCATGGAGTCGGGCCATCCCCTCCTCCTGCGCTTCTGTAGCGGACTCTGTGATGGTGAGACAGCGGCAATTAAATATTAAGAACACATTTTTATTTAAGATTTGAGTTGGAGGTGTTTATGGAACAGTTATCACTCAGTACAAGCGAAAATAACACTGCTGGATTTCATCTTCATGGTAATGTGGATGATATGGAGTGAAAAAATTTGCGTGAGGCATCAATATTTGAAAATATTACGAGTAATCGTTATTCCCATTTACTCTCTGCAGTCTGACTTCAGTTCACCACATCACCATCTGCGTCGCCAACATAGATATAGAACAATATCTATGGTCGCCAATTCCTATTTTGTCTCCAAAATGTGCGTACGCATGGGTCAGAGTTTGCGTGGAGGACCGCACATTCTCCCGTCAAGTTTGTTTATTATACATCACAACATTTGCGTGGGAAGTGGCGTACGCACATTTTCAGCCTCGTTTAAATGCCACGTTTATAAATCAGACCCCTGGGCATTGATCGTGACCCCTTTTAAAACCATGAATGCCAGGGTTTCCAAAGACCAGCTCCTATGCTAAGTCACCACAAGAACTGTTCCAGTCAGGCTGGGCATGTCAGGTAACCATCACAAAACACTTACATTCCACCTAATTAAAGCACCTCATCTATCTGTTATTCTGGGTTATCCCTGGCTCAGGCAGTACAATCAACATATTGGCTGGTCCATGGGAGCCATCTTGCAATGAAGCCGTCATTGTCGTTCTGTCTGCCTCAAATCTGATTTGCCCCCACTCCTAGTCTCCCCTTCCCTCTGGAGTTCCCATCTTCCCTTCTATATCAGCTTTGCCCCAGCCACACACTGCAGAGTCTGCTCTCACCTTAAGGTCCCTGTGGATGTGTATCATGGAGTGAATATATTCCACTCCACTAACTATTTGCTGAGCAATGCTGAGACTTTGTTCTCTTCTCTTGGAGTCTTGGGGAGACTGACTGTTCTTCTCATCAATCCAGTCTTTAAGGGTTTTGGTGTCACATAACTCCATCTGAATATAGAGGTACTTTGCCGATGAATTGTCTAAAGACCTGGAGAAAAAAGATTAAATTACTCACCTTTAACTTAAAATGAAAAGTTAAGATTTAAAATGTGTACATTACTTACTGGGCAGAGCTGTTACTGCCTGCTGAAAGCTCCCCTTGGTATCTTGAAGCCTCCATCCAAAATGTGTAGTATCTGACGATATTACGGTGGAGGAGGTCTGATAATGTCCCCACCTCTCGAAGAGCTTTCCTAATCCGAAATGAATCAGTAAAAAAACAGATAGACAGACAGACAGACAGATAGATAGATAGATAGATAGATAGATAGATAGATAGATAGATAGATAGATAGATAGATAGATAGATACTTTATTAATCCCAGCGGAAAATGTCACTGTTACAGCAGCTTTGCAAAAAAGACCAAACAAAGTACTTGGACAAGTACTGCACATGCTACATAGCACAGACTGAAACCTAACTACTGCATACTTACTCTTCACAGCAGACAATCTTTACAGCATAATACTTCTTCAGGAGTTTATCTCTTGCTTTGTAAACACGACCAAAACCTCCACTGCCGAGACTCTCTATGGAATCAAATTCTGAAGTAAACCTGTCAAGATTAACACTATTGTTTAGGCAAAAAGGGGTAAACAAACAGAGATATCTTCTTGATTGTACATCAGTTATCAGGAGAGATGTTTAAGACCATATCAGTATAAAACACACATGCAAAAATGCAAATTAATGTTTTTTTTCATA
The DNA here is from genome assembly GCF_010015445.1 of Perca fluviatilis. Taxonomy (NCBI): domain Eukaryota; kingdom Metazoa; phylum Chordata; class Actinopteri; order Perciformes; family Percidae; genus Perca; species Perca fluviatilis. The sequence goes on along the minus strand of NC_053130.1, from coordinate 23,103,918 downwards.
CCTTGACTGGATGGATGTCTCATTCTGACTTTTTCCCATATTCTTGTCTTTGACAACATGCTAAGAGAATAAAGGAATAAAATAAATGTATCTTCTTTTTTGGGCTTTTCCGCCTTTATTTGACAGGACAGCTAGGTGAGAAAGGGGAGAGAGAGGGGGAAGACCTGCAGGAAATCGTCACAGTCTGATTCAAACCCTGGACCTCTACGTCTAAGTATATGTGCACCTGCTCTACCCACTGAGCCAACCCGGCTACTAGATTTATCATTTTGAACCCTGATCTGATTATTACGTTTCTTTTTAGTAGTCCTAGTTCTACTCTTTAAGGACTAGGACATGCAACATGTCGACAACAGCCAAGTATTATATTGTCATTTGGAGTGACTTCCTCCATAGGTGGGGTAAGATCACAAGTAGTCACTGGTATTGTATTTACAGAAATGTGCAACTGTCTGTTGCCCTCCCCACATACAGAGTAAACAGAATATTAAAAAAGAATATGTATTTTATATAAAAGAAAGTGCAGACCTGATCCTCGGAAGAGTTGGATGAATCCGTGAATATTCCTGAGCCACTTGTACCCGTTGACATACTTTGTGACGATGAAAGAGACTCCCTAGGAGAACATAATAAGATGCACGAGTACAGCCTTTTCAGCATTAAGCTCCACAATCTGTTTTAATACTTGGGTCAATACAGTGGCTTACAGTGAAGTTGACAACTCGCTTGGTGCATCATCTTCAGACGCAGTTGACCTTATGGGAATCTATGATTCACAAAACATTGTTACAATATAGCATGTTCCACATAATATAATGTACTGTCCTGTAGCCCTGTTGAAAATCTTGTTAAACCACCAATATGGACCCAAACTAAACTTTCTTGCTCTAATTATGCAGCTACAGTACTCGTCTGCTATATTCTGTAAATATCATAAAAGCAGATTTTTGCTTTACCTCCTGGAGATTTTTTTTACAATTCTGAGAGAACACACCTGAGCCTTGGGAGGGTTTGATGAATCAGTGAATATTATTGATCCACTTGTGCTCATTGATGTGCTTTGTGATGATGATTCATGGGACTCCCTAGGGGAATACAATGAGAGACATGAGTACAACTTTCTCAGTATTTAACTCAATGTGCTGCTCTTTTAGTAATAACAATACAATAAGTGCCTTACAGGGTAGTTGATTGCGCTGAGAACATAGGTAGTGTAGCATCTTCGGACACTGTTGACCTGACGGACACCTAAAGTGTATAGAATGTTAGACATAATTATTTCTTAATGTAAAACTGTGCCTCAGTAGAAACATTTTATTGAAAAGTAAACAAAAGTAGCTGCGGTTCAGATCTGCAGTCACTTGGTATTAGGAAGCATGACTAACTACAGCCTGGTGTTATCTTTTCTCTACATGCATAAACATAAAAAAGAAAGAAAGTTTGAGTTCAACAGTAGTACTGCAAACTGCATCCTCCAATGATAAATCAACAACTCTCTAAAACAGTTTCAATAAAAAACATTATGACCTTCATGAAGGTAGATTTGTGGCAAGACTGTTGTATTACGCTGCTGTACCTAATACACTGGCAACTGAGTGTACAGTACGTTGATTTAAAGGAGTACGAAATATGAAATACCTTGCTGTCCCAGTCTGACTGTTCTTGAAGAGCAGACCAGGCCAGCTGAGCTGCTTTTTGTTTGGCTTCCTTTACAATCTTACCCTCACCTAAAGGGTACTCCTTACCGTTTATCAGTACTTTGTAGAAAAATCTATGTAGTGTTTGGAAAAGGAGAAAATAGTTTAGATCATTGTTAACATTTCAATACTGTTTACAACTGAACATCGATAAAGAGTTAGCAATAGTGTCTGTAGTGTCTATTCAGGTTACAGAGGTCCAGATTTATACTCACACAGGGTTATGAGGTGGGCCGTCTCTCCTTTCCTCAATGTAAGAATGGCATAGGCGTTTTTTCTGACAGTAGTGATTGACGAATCCTATGAAATTTGTCTCTGTATTTTTCTCCCTTTGTCTCTGTTTGTTTCCGTAAGGCTGTGAGTTCAGATTGAGGCGTCTTATCTTATTACTGTAATAAACAAGTGACATTATTTCACACTGATGAACTCCTTTGCACCTGCTGTCATCAGACTGTACAACAGCACTGAAAACCTATATTACTACTTTCACCTTATACTATATCTCATATTGCATACAAAATCATAATCTACCATGTTATACTATAATATATTACACTGATTGTTGCATCATTATTAATCTCTTTTAACACAGACACTAAGTACCATTACTTAATCATATATTAGTCTGGTCTGGTTTACTCACCTCTGTAACTTTAACTTGTATTTCTTATTACTAAAATGCTCTTCTGAATCTCCCTGCTGGGTATCAATAAATGTTTAACTTATATTATCTTAAAAATAAAAATGCACTGCCGCTGAGATTTACTCACCAGATATCAGAAACATTATGATTAAGTTCCTCTTTTAGTTGAGCTGATGAACAGTTATCATCTGCAGTCTTAAAAATAAAAAATAAAGGACAATTTTCAGTGGTTTCACACACAGTGGACTGTGCCATGTTGAGTATGTGACACCTGACAAAAACACAATATATTTTTAGACCTATGATTGGTCTTGATACTAGTGGCTAAAAGCAAGGAGGAGCAATAATCTTACGGTTTTAACTGAGTCCTGATGTTCAGTCTCCAACAAGCATTTTAGGGCATTTTTAGCTGCATTCTGTCTGGCTTCCTTCTTGTTCTTCCCCACTCCATCAGGATACGCCTTACCATCCAGAACTGCTCTTACGATAAATCTGAGAAGAAAATATAAAAGACGATGAAAGAATGTGGTGCAATGGAGGTTGCAGTACTACATGAATTTGCACACTTGATTTACATCCTCATGGGTGAAGTTATTAACATAAAATACTGGGTGAATCTGTCATGGAATCGTCACATTTCTGTTACACAGGCAAGTTGACTTTACAGTAAATGATGATGGTGGGGTTGGTTGGTGGTGCATTAATTAACATGAATCAAACCACCAGCCTGTAGGAAGTAAGGTAATCATTTCCCAAACTAAAACCTTGTTCAATTGTGATTACATCTGTATGCTGGAATTGTATCACAGTACTGAAAAAAAAAGTGAAATCGCCCTTAATTGCATTTTCACAAATATAATAAAGCTTTCACAAATCTGAAACTGTGTTTTTAATAATCTTTAGCCTCTCTGGGATAATTTAGTTCAGATTTGACAAGTAGGTGTAGTGGTTTTGGATCTGGACCTGGTCTAATGTGGTCTACATATGAAAAAGAACAGGGAACTCTCCCTTATTGCGTTCTCATAAAGACAATAAAGCTTTCACAAATCTAAAAGTGTACTTTAGACATAATTAATAATTTACCTAAATGACTAACACGCTTTCAATACAGTAAGAGGTTAAAAAAACGGAGGATCACGTCGCTCAGCAATGTAAATTATGTTTCCCTGCTGAATCAGACGCTGTGAATCGGAAGCCAACTTCAGCGTGGTCACCACCACCCTTATTATAGCAGCGCCAGTCATTCAATCATGCCACCCGTCCCTGCAAGGAAGAGGCTATCATCCAAAAGCATCACGACAACTACGGCAGAATAATGCGCAAAGGTATAACCCAAGTGCAACACAGCCACATTTTATTCTACTCACGTTATATCATGGACAGGGCCAACAGAGCGGTCCTCAAAAAGCAGCGCAGATCTTGTTTTCTGTGCGTACTCGTGTAGTTTAGCAACATAGTTTCCAGTTTCCATCATAAATGACGAAGCTGTCGGAATTCCTGTTCTAATCAAAAGCTGTGAGAATAAAGTGTAACGTTTTCATTTCATATCTTAACTATTCCTCATAGTCCTCCATAGCCTATCCGCAATCTGCTTCGATTAAGTTGATTTTAGATCAACTTTGTACCAATGCCTTAAGTTTCGATTTCCTTTTATTAACGTCATATTCACGTAACGTGACGTGGTTTGACTTTATCCGTCAATCGAAACTATAAAGCTCTGCCACCATTAACCAGTTACTGTACATCAGTAAACGACTGCTGGCAAAACTCCAGAAATGTGTAGTTCGGCTTAAGAATTTAATAAATCTGTCTCAGGGTGGGGACCTTTTCAAAAGTATAGATTAGAGTTCAGTAAACTCAGTGTTGCTTTGCTCTTGCCACGGTATCTGCCAACTGAATATTTCTTCCTAGTCCTTACTTGATCGTAACAAAATATACTCTATCGGCTATTAAGTGTATGTCAGAAATGCTGAATCTTAATATCTGAACACAGTTAGCACTTACCAGTTTTGGGAATCAATTATTGTACAAGTATGGTACATGAAGGTAATTTGGCACTCCATAAGAGCTGCCTTGTTTTTACATTCAAACAAGCCTGTATATACAGGCTCGTTTGAATGTAAAAACAAGGCAGATCATTATTAGACGACTCCAATTCACACCATCCAGCACCCACTAAATTCACAAATTGTGCAAAATGAAACAGTAGCCTACATACTTTACAGATGATGACAAATCTAGTTGCCAATGTTTTATTTCTCTATTCAGTCTATTCAGTACAAAGGTGTGTGTGACATTGCTTGCACCAAATGTAACCATTTCCAACATAGAATTCATTATTTCAATACCAGTTGTCAAAGTAACTATCCAGGACATGATTATTTGTTAAGTGAATAATGGTACATTCGGCTCACTCCGTCAGATAGAGGTTTTCATTTTCATTTTAGATGTTGTTCAAACCTTATGCATGCTTGCATGTATGCACATGTATGTATCAAAAATAATTTCAGTAAATATTTTTGTAACTTTAGTTACTGTTGCTACGCCTGACTAGCTTCCGTGCCTGGCACGTCTATTACAGTATGTATGCACTGGTGTCACACATTTCCAAGGAGATAATTAGTAATTTTTGGCAAACAGGTGAAATATCCGAGAGAGCAAGACAAAAGGGACTGCAGTATGCATTCGAGGGATATATCCACGACATAATATCCAACCCATTAGAGAATAATTTCATCAAAATTGAAGCTAAAGCCTATAGGTCATGCCATAATCTGAGCCGCCTCATACGCTGATCATTCAAATGGGAAACACAAATTGAGGAACAGCTATGTTCATGCACAGCAGGGTAAGTGAAATTTGAAAATAATCTAATAATTATAAATCAAACAGCTTATTCATAAGTCTTGTGGAATAAACACAATACATTAGCCTGAACACTTTGCAATGATAACATTCTCCTGTGTATATATTTTTAGCTATTAACAAAATGCTGAAATATATTTTGAAGTATGTCAGTGAGCCTCCGTCTTGCCTTTAATCATCTTAAGGACAATTCCGGCGCAAAACAAACCATTATAACAGATGTGTACCCACTCGATCGCTCTCTGGGACATGTTTTCATGTTAATCGAATGTGTTTGTAGCTTGAAGCTAGTGCGGACTGCTGATTAGCTTACAATGCTAGTAGTCGGTGCCCAGGGAAAGTAAAAACAAATCGCGATTTATACCACTAAAAAAGGCTCAAATATCACCACACTTCAACGGTAGTATAATGAGGGTCTCTAAATGTTAACCGAAGCATTGAGAACATTGTAAGTGTACAGACAGCTTATTAAAAAGATTATTTAGAAAGACAGTAGCTAGCTCCCAAGACGGTGGCCACCTGTATACGAGAACGCGACTGTCTTTATATCTTTCTTCAATCTTTTTCTCAATGCTTCAGTTAACATTTAGGGACCCTCATTATACTACCGTTGAAGTGTGCTGATATTTTGAGCCTTTTTAGTGGTATAAATAGCTTTTTGTTTTTACTTTCCCTGTGCCCCGAATACAAGCGTTGTAAACTAATCAGCGGTCCGCGCTAGCTTGTTTCAAGCTACGAACACATTCGATTAGCATGAAAACATGTCCCAACGATCGAGTGGGTACACATCTGTTATTATTCTCCATGTTCGTTTTGCGCCAGAATTGTCCTTTATTTTACGTTCAAATATATATGCATTATGAACAAAGAACCATCATTATTTCCAAGCAATGCTGTGCTGAGTTAGCTAGCTAGCTAACGTTAGCGTGTTCTTGCCTTGGAGCAAATGTATCTAGCTTGGTGTTTTTTTTAATCTTGTCGACATTTAGTTGTGAATGGGGCCTCCCACACTGCTTGATCCACGCCCGGCATTTCTCCCCTTGGGTTTTAGGTTTTCGGGAAGGGAACAAATTCCACCACCTTGTCCAAACTTTTAGGATACCGGGTATCGGATACGCTTCGGCGTGTTTTCCCTCACTCGAAAGCTTGACAGACCTCCTGCGCCTAGTTACGGTTGCTAAGCCACGATTGGCCTGTGGTGGTTTTCGGGCGTGGCTTAGCAAATAGAGCTCAACTAGTGCCCTATATAGAGCTCAACAGTCCCGCCCACAGCGGGTTCCGGAAGTAAAAATACAATGCAATTCGACAAATTGGAGTATAAGCCATAAAATGGTAACCGTCAACGGTAGAGTTAAAACCAGCATGCCAACGTGACTAAGCGATTCTATATGCTCATATTGACGCCAAAAATCATGGGGCACCAACCTTGTTGAGATAAAAGTCTTTTATTCGCGATGTCTTGGATAAGTACTTCATTACCCACAATCCTGAACAATCCCACAATCCCACAGTGATGCCTCTGATTGGTGGTATCCCATGGGTGACTGTCTATGGGTGGAACCAAAGCCGGTCTACGGAAAGCCGTTCCACTCCCTATTCAGCCCCATTGTACCGAATTTGGTTGCAGTTCCACCATAGTTCAACTGGGGGTGATCGCGGTCCAGTGCAAAATGAATGGGACTCTATGGAGCTAGACGGCTAAATGTGTCTCTTTCACCCGTTGTCGTTGAGAAACCTCAGATTTGATTGTAGTTTTTGCAAGTTCAACATGGGTTATAGGTCGAAAGTTGAATGAACGAGTACTTATGTCCTTTTGATTTCTTACAGGGGAGTCGTTGTTGCCCAACGCACGCGCTAGCATTCTGCTAATGAATGCTGATTGGTCAGTGAAGGTCTGATTACGTCGGAGAGCCCGGCGTGCGGCATCCGAAGCAGAGCCTGAATGTCAGAGTAAATATTTCGGCAAGGTCTTTAAAACATCAGCAAACCTCTTTCTAGCACGTGTATTAACAGGGAGAGCCGAACCTGTCAGCTGTGTTGTCGATGCCTTGAGAGAAAAAAGGAAGCGACTCAGAGCTTGCCGTAAAGCAGTATCTCCGGCCGGATATGTATATGACGTCGTTAACATTTTAAAAGGCTTTTTAGAACAAAAAAGCGACTTTAAAAAAAAAGTGTATTTTCTTAGCATCCCCTTTCGAATGCAACATTCAAATTACTAGACAAAAAATTATATCCTGAGAAAAGTGGATTTTGAGGGGTATAGCTCCATAGAACCCCATTCATTCTGCACTGGCCTGTGAGCGCCCCCTATATGGAACTCTGGTGGAACTGCAACCAGTTCAGAAGCCGGAAGTAACGAGGGAGTGGAACTTCTTGATATATTAGAAGTTCTTTGGTGGAACTCATGTTGGTGAGGACCTTATATATATTTCAATGGTGAGGACGGGGAGGAGGGGGAGCTGCCTGCACGATCTGTCACGAGGATTTACGACACTGCACGAATCACGATCTGTTCCACGCCTCTGCCGTTAGCCTCCGCCGGGAAGCTAACGTTAGTTTAGCTAACAGCTAATTCGGCTAACCGCTAGCTGACAGCTTGATTCAGTCTAAAATAACGTTAAATCAAACTAAACACTGGGGAAAGCAGTTTCAGGTTTTATTTTCAGGGTCTTTTAAAGTTATTACATGCTGTCTCAGCTAGCCTAGCGGTTAGCCGAATTAGCTGTTAGCTAAACTAACGTAGCTTCCTTTATTCAGTGGTGCGTGGTGGTTTATGGGATGAGTAGTTCCTTCGCTCTGAAACGACGATATGTACACAGTCTTGTACCTTTGACTTTTTTCGGATTTTCTGTTCGTTTTTTCACTTTAAATGGTACGTTGTATGGTTATGAGTCACGTACCATCTGGTTAGCCTAAGGCATGGTCTAAAACTCTTTATGTACGGATTTTTCCAGACATCAATGGGAGAAATGAATGGGAAATTTACTTCCGGAACACAAGGTCTCTCAGAGGAGGGGCGGGACTGTTGAGCTCTATATAGGGCACTAAACTCAGCAGTCCTGGGATTGTTCAGGATTGTGGGTAATGGAGTACTTATCCAAGATATCGCGAATAAAAGACATTTATCTCAAAACAAGGTTGGTGCCCCATGAACTTTTGGCATCTATATGAGCATATACAATCGCTAGTCATGTCGTAGCTGGTTTTAAGTCTACCATTGACGGTTACGATTTTATGGCTTATACTCCAATTGTCAATGGAGAAATTGCATTGTATTTTTACTTCCGGAACCCGCTGACTGTTGAGCTCTATTGCATAGTTTTTTGCCCCTTGGAATGTTGTAATTTTCGCCCCCTAAAATCATTTAGACATGTAACTCCTACAGCCATGAAAACTGACAGAGTGGTGTAGACAGCACAAGCAGATGTCATATTTTCATGACTGGCCCTTGAAAATGAAAAAAAAAAAATCACAAAATTGGTGGTTTAGGGGCCCCAGGCTGTCCCCCAAAGTATATACATATGGACCTTTCCATACTTCCGGCTAGAAATACAATATTTAATCGATGTACCAAATTTCAGGGGCTTTAACATAAACAGAATCCATTATAAGACAAGTATGACAAGCCAAGGTTGCAAATGTGTGTGATTTCCTTTAATGTCTAAATTAACATATGAGGCGTACTATCCAAACCGACCACCCATGCATAGATCTGTATTGAGCAATGAAGACAATTTTCATGGTCCTAATTTTTTATTCAATTCAATTTTATTTATAGTGTCAAATCATAACAGACATTATCTCAGGGCACTTAACAAATATAGTAGGTCTTCATTTTCACAGGCAGAAACCTCAGAAATAACTTGGCTCTCTGAGAGAGCAAAAATAATAGCAATAGCAGCACAGTCCACATCGCCATTCTTGCCATAACTCAGATTCTGATGATGTTAGAGCCCTTGAAATTTGGCAAAATAATAAAATACTGTATTTATAGGAAATATGGAAATGTCCATATGTATATACTTTGGGAGACTGCCTGGGGGCCCCAAACCACCTATTTTGCACTTTTTTCCATTTTGTTATGTCATCAAGAATGGCGATGTGGACTGTGCTACTACTATTATTATTTTGGTTTCAGAGAGCCAGGTTCTGTCCAAGGTTTCTGCCTGTTAAAAGGAAGTAGTTCCTTATCACTGTGTGCAATTATTCTTGGGGGAATTGTTGGGTCCCTATAAATTATAGAGTGTGGTCTAGACCTACTCTATGTGTAAAGTGTCATAAGATGTCTGTTATTTGACACTATAAATAAAATTGAATTGAAAATTAGGACCATGAAAATTTGTGTGAAAAGGGGTATGTGTCTCAGTTTGTCTTCATTGCATAATACAGGTCTATGCTGGGTAGTCGGTTTGGTTAGTACCCCTGATATCATATTAATTGAAACTTAGAAGGAAATCACACAGATTTGCAGCCTTGGCTTGTGATAATTGCTTTATGTAAGATTCAGTTTATGTTAAAGCCCCTGCAATTTGGTACATCAATCAAATATTGTTTCCCGCCGGAAGTATGGAAAGGTCCATGTGTATATACTTTAGGGTACTGCCTGGGGCCGCAAAACTAACTGTTCTGAACTTTTTTCCATTTTCAAGGGCCAGCAATTACAAATATGACATCTGCTTGTGCCTTTCAATCATTTGGATCTGGTGTATGCTGTTTTGTTTATGCCCCCACCAAATATCATGGCTATAGGTCCTCAAGTCTAGGAGTTATATTTCTGAAGATACTGAACCCTAAAAATGGCTTCCTGCCTGAGAGATGTTTTGTTAGGTTGGGAAAATGATGCAGTTATCTATATATAAGAGTGCGAAAATAATGCAATGCTCTATGCATTTCTCAAAATATATGGTCTCAAATGCATATACATAAAGTTTGAACTAAATCAAAAATGTAAACAAAACCTATACCTGATTTGACACGGAATGACACAATTCCCTGATTATAAAATGCACAAGGTTCTGTGCCTTCTCTCATCAATACTACATAATTATGATACATTTCATCACATCAGTTCATGAAAACAGTTTTCAAAGAGGCATCCCCCTGTAGCAATCAAACACTTGCAAGAAAAAGTATTATGCAATTACTGTACTTGCTGAATAAATAGTCTTGCTTGTGATGACTGATACTTTTGCTGATTGAGTATTTCCTTGTAATAATCAGACAGTCCTATTGTCACGACGCATATCTTTAAACATTGTAAGTGTACGAGTGCACTCTTCCAAGTCCATCTTTAGTTTACTTGCTTCAGGTCGGTCTTCTGGCTTCGCACACAGCATTGACTTAATGATTTTGGTCTGCAACAAAAGGAACAGCTATTGTGATCTCCACAATATCAATAAATGCTGCCTTGAGTCTGTGTCTTTGAGGCTCCACTTAACTGTATTACCTTCAAGCTGACTTTACCTTGGCAACATAAAGTAAATCTTTTCTTAATACAGTCAACTGTCCTGCTGATATTTAATGTTTTTATTAAATTACTGTATACATACACGTACCAACAGTCCTGTTTTGGCTCCTTATCTATTGAGGCTTCACAAATGAACTGTTGTAAACCCCTATACCTCAGCCTTACTACTGCCCTGTTGGAGACCATCACAAATGATGGCCACCCTGAGGAAAATACTGTTTTATCTGTCAAGTGAAAAAAAGAATGCCGGTCTACCTCCTGGGGAAAATTTTGTGGAAATCCTTGAGGAAATTTTTGATTTCTGGCATCATCCCAAATCTGGAGTTTATGCAGTGAGAAAAGGAAGAAAAAAATAATTGGCATGATACAAATTTATGAACTCTCCAATAGGCCTTTTCCACAGACAGCATTTTGACATGTCACAGTAGGAAAAGCACATATGTAAATAATACTGTATATTAAGCATTGAATTGGCCCTCGCACCTTGTTGCACGTGTGGGGTTCTGCCGGGACGTCGGTTGATAGCATTTCTGTGACTGTGGCAGGTTAGACATTTCCTGCATGGAGTGTGTGATGCTAAAAATGACCTGTTGCAAATTTTGTACCACTTCCTCTATCCACTATGTGGCGTTAGACGACACTTAAGCAATAGCTCAGGACAGGCCGTGGTATGTTGTGATTATATTACAGCTACAACTCGCTTATCTGTGATATAATTACAACATATCACAGACTGAATGGAGCTATGGCTTTTATAAAACTGTCATCAAGTATCGCAATGTTTAAGTTATAGTCACATTCCAATTTAAATAGATTTTATTTATAAATAATCATGTTCACAATAAAATAGGCCTTCCTAGGCTGGCTGCCAACACATACCAAGGCGATTGCTATGGAATGCAGTGCAGGTAATGTTAGCCTTCACTAGCAGCTAGCGCAGACTTTTAGTACAGAATTTATTTTGCTTAATACTTAAAGGCACACAATAACAAACAAACTAAACGATGAAGACAGCTGTAGAGAAGCAACTAACCATTTGAAGCAGCGGTAGAGCAACTCCTGTTTTCTGCAAGGTAAAATAGCTGTTTTTATCAATGGAGTCTGGTGGCTTTGAAGAGAGCCTAGATAACAGCTTCAGGTCCCCGTCGAAAAGAGCTGTGTGACCGCAAGGTAAAGCGGTGAAAATATTTCAAATATAGCATAGACTTAGAGGGATACATTGCAGATTTTAAACTAGCTATGTGTTCTAGCAGGGTGTGTGCAGATGAATGGCTTACCTCTATGGTATCAGCTATCAGTTCGTTAGTCTCACGTTTTTGTTTTTTTATCAGAGGTGGAGTGATAATGAAATTCAAAGAAATTCCTATCACAGCCATTATATGTGGTATTACATCACAGCTATGAACCAATCAGATTGCTTGATTTGAGATACATGTTTTATTAAAATTATCATTAAAGTATTAATTATATGTCATGCAGCTGTATATCATAGGTTGACCACACCATGTAAATTTCATGTAAATCGGATGATCTTTGTCATATACGGTTGGCTTCCTATTGTCAGTAGATGGCGCAATGGCAATAATCTTTCAGAAAATTGCCCCTCAACCACAAGATTGGCGTTTCGATCCTATGCTCCTGCGGCTAAATCTCAAACTGTCCCTGAGCAAGACACTGATCCTCGGGTTGCTCCCCGGATGCTGTATTTATAGCTGTCCACTGCTCGTAATACTCAAATGGGTTAAATGCAGTAATTGAATTTCATTTCATTGTACTGTAAATTGTATGTGACCAATAAAAGTTAAATTTTTTAAAGTTTCTAATGTTGGCTGAATTCTATTTATCTGCTTCAGTTTCAGTGTCCTAGTATTGTGCATGCTAAATTGCTGTCACAATGTTATGACATACTGATACACTTGAATATAATGGAACCATTGTTAATGTTATAAGTAACACCTGTGATTTTCCTACTATGACAAGTTAAAATGCTGTGAGAAACACCTATGGTGTTCTGTAGAAAATTTGAAAATCAATCAAGTATCTGGTAAATTGTTTATCTTTGAAACAAACTCAAAGCAAAAAGCATTTATTAATTAACAGTTATTATCGACATATAGCAGGATTTTGGTCCCTAATTAACTCACCACTTTCCTTTCGTTGCCGACAGAGAGGTTCCAAAGGAGCTCAAAATATATCAAACCCAAAGCAAATATGTCCACTTTTCGGTCATAAGTGCTCTTTCTCTTCTGTCATAAAACAAGAACACAATATTAACAAAAGGCACTCTAGCTCTACAGCACAGAGTAGTGGTTAAAATCCCCACAGGTTTGCCTTTGACAACAAATAATTAATAATACAAATGAATCTAAAGTCACCTGCTCAGGAGCCATGTAAGATGGGGTTCCTTTGTACACAGTTCTCTCCAAAAGGTTCTCAGCATCATCATCATTCTCATCAGTGACCAGACCAAAGTCTCCGATCTTCACTTCTCCATCTTGCCCAAACATGATGTTGGCAGGCTAACCATGGGAGAGAAATAAACAAATGAATATGTAGCTCCATGACTGATGTGATGCAATAAATGATGATTTTATTCACTTTGTCTCACCTTCAGGTCTCTGTGGATGAGCATCTTAGAGTGAATGTACTCGACTGCACTGACCATTTGCTGAGCAATAGTTAGACTCTCATCTCTTCTTTTGGAGTCTCGCAGAGATTTCTTCACATTCTGAATATTCTTCTCGTCAATCCACACTCTAAGGGTTCTGGTGTCACACAACTCCATCTGAATATAAAGGTACTTTACCGATGAATTACCAGTCGACCTAGAAAAGTGGAAACAGAAAAACTGTGACATGACATACCTTCACGTTCAGTAAAATAAGTACAGTTCAGTAAGGGTTTTAATAAATGGATGTGACTTACTGTGAAGTGCTACCACTGTCATCTGCCTTGTCCCATTGGTATCCTGAATCCTCCAACCAACATGTGTAGTATCGAACAATGTTGCCATGATGGAGGTCTGATAATGCCATAACCTCTCGTAGAGCTTTTTTTATTCTAAGGAGAACAAGAAGAACATGACTTGGTTATTAAAGCTGGGGGAGGTAGTTTACTTTTTGGCATTGTTAGGCAAAAATTCCATAATAATCTAGCAGAATATTTTAATTTAAGTGGTCTGAGAGAAAACTAGACTTCTGCACTCCATCCTTGGCTCTGTATGCAGGTTTCGTAAATCTAGCTGTCCTTGACCAATCACAGATCATTTCAGAGAGAGAGAGCGTTACTATTGGCTGTTCTGCCAATGCAGATGCATGTTCCTTCGGTAGAAGTTCTGTTTAGCGTAGCCAAAGGCTCAGCTGCAGTTAATTCAAGGCTAAACCATTAAATAGGAGACTTTATTGTCATCCATCTATATACAGTACATATAGGAACACAATTGTTTAAAAAAGTAGTCCAGTTGCTGAAAACCGTCAGGAGAGATGGTTTGTTGGGGTTAGCCTTTAGCCTAGCACAAACACGTTCCTTTGCTGTGTTTATGTCTCTTCTCACACACCACAGGAAACATAAATGTGGTAGTTTAGCCTTCTGCTAACCCTAGCTCAAAGCTGTGGCTTATTCAAGCTAATGTTTACATAGCTTACAAGAGCCTTGCATCACAGTATATCATTTCAGGGGTTTACAAAGAAAAAGGAATGGTCATTTAGAATTGCCGTTATTTAACAGCATGCCATCTGGATGAAATGAAGGATTAGTACTCGTAAATGTTACTGTATGCAGCAGGTGCATGCCCACTCGCCTGACGGGAGGGGCTTGGGTTAGGGAAGAGCTGCAGGAGGTCACACTAATTCGAAATTCTGGCTTTTTTTTTTTAAAGGTTACCTCCTGCAGCTTTAATGAAACTTTCAACCTATTTTGCATTTACAAAAAATAAATAAACACTATACAGAGCTCATTTGATGAAAACAAAATGAAAACATCTGTCATACTTGACTTACTCTTTGCAGCGGACAATTTTTATGGCATAATACTTCTTTATCAGTTTTTGTTGAGCTTTAAAAACTTGACCAAAGGCTCCTTTGCCAAGGCACACTATGGAGTCAAAATCTGATGTAAACCTGTTGAGATGAACCACAAGTAAAAAAGGTGATATATATTTTTGAATAATCATGAAATACGTATAAACACAGCAGTGCTAGAAATCATTCAATAATTGTATCAATATTGTAATTCAATGTTTTCATTTTCCATACCTTGAGATCGCTGACTGGTTTGTTGTTTTCTCACTCTGACTATTATCTGTATTCTTGACATTGAAATTGACCATTATATCCTAAATAAATCAATAAAGTCATGATATAGAGATTTAAATGTTAAAAAAACAAAACAAGATGAACTACAATGGAATATATCTTCTTACTTTACCTCTTTATGGTTTTTGCAGGCATTTGGGAACTTTGCTGCAATTCTATCAAGACAAGAACAAGTATTATCAGCAAAAACTGGTGAAATATGATGTACTGTAGCTTTACAGTGAGTCTCTAAAGATGGCTTACTTTATTTTGGGCTTCACATCAGGACTTTGAATCTTTGTAATGGGAAGGAGAAAAACTATAGTCAATTGTATTTAAGCATACACATATTCAAATTCCAGGTGAAGAGGCACAAAGTCCTTCTTTACTTCTCGGTAATCTAAAGAGCTCATAGTCTAATGGAAAAAGGGGATTTGGTGTGCTGAGAACAAACTATTTGTCTTGCAATACTATTATTGTTTACTATTGTGTGCTGTCACCAAATACATGTGTAACCCTAAAAATCACCCTAGTAATGCATTACATGTATTAACTGCCACTGGAATAACGCAGGCCCGTTCCTAACCTAATAGGTAAGTTAAAGCAACTCATATTATCTCAAATAGACTGAGCATTACAAAACATTGACATGAACCATGATAGCATTAACAGGATCACATAGGAAATAACAGACCTGATCCTTGGGAGGATTCAATGAATTGGTGAAAACAGCTGAGTCACTTGTAGTTGTCACTGGCACGCTTTTTGATTTTGCATCATGGGAGTCCCTTGGAGAATACATTGAGACACTTGAATAGATTATGTCCAACATATAAACTTTACCATCCGTTGTACTGCTCTTTCAGTGCCTTACGGTGTGCTCGGTGGGGTGGACAGCTTGGCTGGCGCACTGTCTTCAGACACAGCTGGCCAAACAGATACCTGAAAGCATAAAGGAAGTGTTCGGCTGTTACATGGTACCATGTTTTATAGTAAATGATGCTCCAACTTTGGGAATCACTGGTATGGAGATAGCAACCCAGCAACACGGCTACATACAGTTTTACAACAGAATGGCAGGTGCAACCAAGTCTCTTTAACCCTAGTCTATATCCTCGACGTTCCATTGCCGACGGAAATTCCGCCGGATTTCACTCATTTAAGCCGGATATCCGTTGTCTTGGGCTTCCTTTGTGTTGGCATTTTAAACTCCTGTCGATTTATGAGGACTACGGTTAACTGCTCCTCAGATCTCTGCAGGGCAAATCCAGACAGCTAGCTAGACTATCTGTCCAATCTGAGTTTTCTCTCGCACGACTAAAGCAACTTTTGAACGTACACATGTTGCACCAAAACAAATTCCTTCCTGAGGCTATTTTGCAGCGGCACCGCAGCTTTTCCACATGCTTAGCATCGCCCAAGACGATTGTGATTGGTTTAAAGAAATGCCAATAAACCAGAGCACGTTTTTTTCCATCCTAGAATGCTGTGTGGACTAGCCAGACCCTCCTCCGCGGTGTTGTAAAGGAAGAACTGGCAAAGCGAGGCTACTTTAACCCTAGAATACACCCTTAATGTCATTATGATCAATCACTGCTTTGTATATTCGTTTGCACACACAGCAATGATGACAATTGAACACAAAACTACATTTACAATGGACAGCATGGGTAGTAACTGTAATGCTGATCTTGGTTCAAACTTCTGAATAAATGGTGTAAATAATATGAGGATGTTTAAAACCTGCTGTAAAGCTTGAAGTGTTGTACCTTCACCAGATTTAAATTTAAATAATAATGTTGACATTTTTTATTTTACATGGTGGCCACAAAAAAGAAAAGAAGAAGACTGGGCTTGCATATTACAGTATATAGTGATGAATTTCAAAGGAAGCTGTGCCAGCTATGGTTTCATGGTGCAGAAAAACAACAGAAAATATGAAATACCTTGCTGTCCCAATCTGTCTGTTCTTGAAGAGCAGACAAGGCCAGCTGAGCTGCTTTCTGTTTGGCTTCCTTGGCATTCTTACCCTCACCCACAGGGTACTCCTTATTGTTGATCACTAGTTTGTAGAAAAACCTGTGGAGGCAGAGAGGAAATATTTAGATAATCTTGTTAAGATGCATCTCTCATATCTATCAAGGGTTTTCATATAGTGCATGTAGAGTCTATTCAGTTTAGAGGTTCAATCATACTCACTGAGGGTTATGAGGTGGACCGCATCTTTTCTCTAAGATGTAGTCATGGGAGAGCTTTTTTCTCTGACAGTAGCTGTTGATCATTCCTATGTAATTTGTGTCTGTAAAAACGTCGCCTGTAGTTCTCACACTCAAGCTCTTTGTCTTTTCACTGTAACACCGAGACAAATCAGTATTGAATTAAAACCTTTAATAATCAAACCCAATTAAAATATTTAAACAGAAACAAATGTGTCTCCACTGTTTGTGCTCACCAGATGTCCAACACATTTTGATTCAATTCCTCCTTTGGTTTGCTTGGCGTGCCACTGTATTTCTCTTCTCCAGTCTTGAAAACAACAAGTATGATTTTATATTAAGTGGTCAGAGTGCCGCTTATTTGAAACTACAAAATACTACATTCATGACAATATTTCAGCTAATAACATGCATCTCAATTCATTACTTCCCGCTGCACTTTCCTGGGACTTTAATTAAGCTAGGAGAAACTAGTGTGTATTACTACTTACCTCTGTAGTTTTACACAAACAGTAGGTCAATAAATAGGTATAATAATCTTACAGGGTCGATTGGTTCCTCCAACAAGCCCCTCAGGGCATTTCTTGCAGCGTTCTGTTTGGCTTCCTTCTTGTTCTTCCCCACGCCATCAGGATACGCCTTACCATCCAGGACTGCTCTTACGGTAAATCTGAGATAAAATATAAACGTTGTTAAATAGACAAGATAATAAAGGAGTACAGACATGAATTTGCACACTTAATTAACATTCCCACAGGTGAAGTTATTATCATATGTTGGACCCCCTTAGGCCCTCATTAGAAAACTGTGTGGGACTAATGGGACTAATGTAAAGTCATTAATTTTATTACATGTGAAAAATACTGTGAAATGTGTATGTATTAATTGCTACGCAAGCACTAGAGCTAATTACCTCAAATAAATGTATTATAATACATTTATTTTTTACTACTTGTGTCAGTATGATACATGAGTTGATTATCGAATCCAGAATAATTATTTTTCAATATCTAACTCAATGCCACAGTAACAGTAGAAACAACACTTAAAGACTATTAAGGTTCAACATATTTGCATCTAGCCTTACACTCATACCATGCCATTCATCAACATTTTCTTACAGCTATTTTCCACGTTTGTTTTTTACAATATAATGTAGTAAACAATTCATAATATCTGAACTCAAGGTATACACTGTTAACTTATGTTACATCTATTGCCTGCGTGGTTTAAATGTGGTAAGGAAAAAGTGACAACAGCTGGGACAATGATTGGCCTAAAAGCAACATAGAATACACCCTAACCAACGCCATGGGAAAATACTATCCTTCCATTCAATAAGAGTATGAGTATGTCCCATTGAAGTCCCAGATCTTTTTAAATCATACATAGCCTACAGGACATGCATGCAGGTCGTAAAGCCCACCAGAGAATGTATGCAACTCACGTTTTAATGTGATCAGGGCCAACGGATCCAACGTCCTCATATTTCAGCTCCAAGCGTTGTCTCTGTGCATACTCGTTCAGTTTAGCTACGTTCATTATAAATGACTAGTCGGAATGTCAGTTAAATTACGAGCACAAAGTGCAAGAATACTATATATTTTTCTTTTTCATCTCATCTCTACTTCCACGTCTTGTCCTTCGTACGTCTGGGCTGTTTGAATTCAGCCTTACCCACAGTAAGTTTCGTTTTCTCCGGCAACGTCACACAACATGGCTCCTTCAAATGATGTCAGAAATATCAAAATTGGTTATGAAGGTTATGAACCAAGTGGAAGCTATCACCGTGGATACGTTTTAACAGGGGGGAAGTTAGTATAGTGAAAGCATGGATGTATTAAGAGAACTAAAGTGCTGAGTTTCTTTGGGCTAGCAGCCGTTAATGTTAAGTATGCTACTGTTAATTATTTTACGTTACGTTACGTTATTGTTAACTTACGTCTGCTTGATTTTTGTTTTGGTCTTCTTGAAATGTTTTAGCTTCAATGAAAGTTTTTTTGGGGGGACAAAACCATAGACTGTATAAAACAGGACAGCGTTTATTTTGTTAGCAATCGACAACTACAGTTCCCAAGAAGCTTTACCACCGCGCCTACAGCTAATACTCATGGGAGTTGGAGTTGTTAATGCCAATTAAAAAAAATAAAAAATCGTTGAGGAAGCTTACTGTCTAGCATATATCAGGGTCTTAGGTCTTAGATGCAGCACCCGATCCGTTTTTGTCAGCACCTTAGCTGAATGAATGTGAAATGCTGCAAAGAAGCGCCAAAAACGTTGAAAAATCATCAAACTAACTAAAAGCCTTTTCAGATCTTAGATGGCAAGTTTTTTCTTTAAGCTTTTTGAGTGTTATTTATTATCTGCTATAGCTTTTCCAAAGTTTTAGACACATATGTAGATAATGGTCGACATTATCTATATATCTATATATATATATATATATATATAAATAAATGTCAAGTAGTAGACGTCCATTTATTATATGTATTATACAAAACCTTTTTCTCATGTTTCAGCGCTTCAGAAACAAACTCACAGTCTGAGGTAACTTGGACCTTTCAAACAAGCAAAAAGGAAACCATAGTGTATTTACTGGTACGCTTATACAGACTATCCAATATCGTGGTGGGAAAAATGGTATCGAAATCCAACGGGGACACCAGACAGGATATTGAAGCAAAGACACATATAAACTCACAATTGAGCACATACGCTATTATGGCAATATCAGGATTAGAAAAGAGTGTTAGGAGTACATCTTCATCTTCATCTTTCATCAAGCAAAGTAATTGATTGTATTAGTAGCTAACTTAAAACAAGATCACAAGGTAAGATTCTTAAAACATTTTAATGAAAACACAGGTATGCAATTGCTCTTAAAACATTTCTAAAAAAAAAATAAAATCAGCATCTTGCAAAGTGCATCTTTTCAAAAATATAAACATTAAGAAGGTATTGTCAATTTCCTACAGGATTTCTAAATGTAAAGAAAATTTCAAGACCACCACCCTCAAACAGGGTTAGTTTCTATAAACAGTGATGTCCTTCCAGAGATGGAAAACAGATTAAAATGGGGATGATAAATAAAAAAAACTCCACTTCTGATCACCTAATTGCCTCAACTGCATATCAAATATAATGCTTCCAGGGTCAAACATTTGTAACTGCTTTTTCCACTGGGAACTACTGCACATATTTTTATTAAGTTCATTCATGGTCTGCTGCTGTATCCCCGGGACAGTTGGAGCACAAGTCCTCTTCATCTGTAAAAATATATACAGTATATCAGCAAAGGCAATAAAAAACAAACAATAAAATTACAGCCATGTGGTCATCACTCTTACCATTATATGTTGTCCCACACCATATGCAGTAAAAATGGATTCCTCTCAAATAGGATGTCAAAATTTGCAGTTTGTCAAACGACTGTAACAGAGAGGCACATATCACATACACTTTCATTTTACTTTGGATGTCACAGCATAGAATTCAACTAGATGCATTTATCGTACCGTATGATCACTGATCACACCCCCATCAGACCTCTTTGGTCATAATGCAGAGGTCTTCTAGTTATACCTATAGACTATCTATGGTCTATGGTTATACCCAGAGTTAGATCCAGGTCCGATTAGGGGGCCTTAAATTACTGTGGTCCTGCTCTCTGGAACAAGCTGAGATCCATCACAACTGTGTCCACATTCAAAAGTTAATTCAAAACCTTCTTATTTTCTCAGGCAGTGGGCATTTGCACAGTGTGTGTGTGTGTGTGTGTGTGTGTGTGTGTGTGTGTGTGTGTGTGTGTGTGTGTGTGTGTGTGTGTGTGTGTGTGTATATGTGTGTGTGTTTATATTCTTGTTGTGTTGTTGTTTTTGCTGTATTATTTCTTCTGTTTATGCTTGTAATGTTTATGCTGTTATTTAAGCACTTTGGGTTTCTGTGTAATGAAAGGTGTTATATAAATAAAATTGTCATTTGCCAATTTTATAACTGTGTACAATACAACGGCAGAATGTGCCAGTGCATCCTATTTTCATTACCATCAAAAAGTCTATGCACCAAAATGATGACATATTACCATACATTTATGTGACAACAAAATGGATTTGGGATCATATATTAGGATTACACATTATATCACTGAATAAACAAGGTAAACTAAATACTAACGGTTAATTCCACAATCTCCTCTTCCTCCTCCTCCTTGTCGTCCCCTCCTCCTCCTCCTCCTCCTCCTCCTCCTCCTTAAGACCGTCTTCATCGTCATCTGTCTCTGCTTTAGGCCAGTACCAGTCTTCCCTAGGCACAGTGATGCCCTGAAAAGACAATTCAGCCAAATAATTCACAATGAAAACTCCAAGTGTTGTTTTTATAATGATGTAGAGTGAATTGTCAGAATATACAGAATTCTTTCTCTGGATTAAGGCATGGCAATTTTCTTGGCACGTTTGTATTTATTCTCAGTGCAGAAAGACTGAGTAGAGATCTGCAAAAACAGCATTTGCTCTGTGATGTACTGATGAGCCTGTGCTACAGCCATAATTCTTCCAACCTTCTGACTGTCAAGCTGCTCACAGGCTCGCTGACTCCTTCTGAGATCTCCTTCAATCTTTCGCTCCTCTCTCTCTGTCCTTACTCTTGACCTGAAATGAAAAAGTACATCATTACACACAGTCTATGACACATGTGTATTATAGGAGGGTGGCCATGTTTGGAGACATGGTGCATCTCATAGACAGCTGCAAACTTCACCTAAAATCTTCCAGAGACTTGGTCTCATTCTGTTGTCTGGCTCGTACTTTCTGACGATAATGTTCAAGTTCCTCCTCTGCTTTTCTTTTTTTCACCTCTTCCATTCCAATGCCACCTCTGTCTGATTTAGCATAACAAGAATAATACATGTAAGCCATCAGTTGGATTGCACATGTTGTTTCCAAATACACTATATATTAATATAAAAATGTATCACCTACCGGTTTTAATATTAAGAGGAATTGGATCAACCCTTCCTGCACCTGTAAAGGAGATAACATAGATTAACAGTATTACACAAGCAACAAATGGAAAACAGATTTAAATAAGATAACTCAGTAAAGAAGAAACTTGCCCGCCTTCCCGAGGCCTTGGCCAGCTTTGTAACCCATTTTCTGCAGAAGTGCAAATCCCTTGTTCGCATTGCAAATGGAGTTTTGTAAAGCTGCCTCTCTGCTTTCCTTCTCCTGCTCCTTAAAGGTCTTTTGACGGTTTTTGATGTTCGTCTCCTTTTGCTGTGTCTCCTTCTTCAAGGCTTCTTTTACTCGCCTCACCATGCTGACACCTGGCTTCACATCTTGTCTGACACACAGAAGAACACAGAAACAGTTATTGGGATAACACAACACTGGTAGCCATTATGCCAACATGACTGTAAACTCCCACTACTTTGAAAATCCCAGAATTAACATTAATTTTATAGGACTGACACCACAGGGCAATACGATACACATGTAACAGTGCATGTAATGTAACAGTTAACGTTAGCTAAGTTAACAATCTCGACACCCTTATTTTATGTATTAATATAAACTGCGGACACACAACATGCTTACATTTTACTGAGAAATGCATCAGACATATAGTCCTCTTCCTCATCAGACATTATGGCCGCGCAAAAGAGAAATAATGTAGAAAAGAACAGCTACAGCGCTGAATTAATAATCCGGTTGTGCATTTGTAATGGCTTCACCCGATGTTTGGTTCGTTCAAAGATACATTCCGAGTAGCTACAAGGTACGCAACAATTATACAGTTCCGGCGGTTTTGACAAATATTTTAGAAGAAGGTATTTATATTAAATGCACAGAGACAACTAGAGAAAAATAATACACATAGATAAAACTTAAAAAAAAAAAAAATTAGGACACAGCAGTATATTCTGCACATTATTTCCTTGGTTTCACATCGGGTACTTTTTAATGCGACACCGCTGATACTCGTCGTCATTCATCCTTGGTTATCGAAAACAGGTAGAGGGAACAATTTGCTAAATATAGCACATATTTCATACATGTGTTGTTATTGAGCAGTTTTTGAACAGCTGGATGTTGTAATGGATTATGATAGATAGCTAACGCTCAGTTTGGGTGAGAGTGTGTAGCCGGAGTTTAGCTTTTTCCTCGTAGGAACTATTTAGCTTGTGTTGCTAACCAGCTCGCCTATCAACAGCTGGAGTCAGGCAGCTGTCAATCCAGTACAGCAAAGTGTTAACGCTACCCAGCTTTGACAGTTTAGTTTGCTACACAATACGACAAATAAGCAAAAACGTCTAAAGTAGTGACAGCTTTTTATAACTTTGTAATTACTTAGTCCCTTGCATAAACATTGCAGTGGCGAAGGTGTACAGGACTGTGTTACAAGGTCTTCGCCATGGAGCTGGCTCACAGTCTACTGCTCAATGAAGATGCCTTGGCCCAGATCACTGAAGCAAAGAGGCCTGTCTTCATCTTCGAATGGCTCCGCTTCTTGGATAAAGTGCTTGTGGCAGCAAATAAGGTGACTATTCAGTTTATGGCATTGTTTTTTCTGAGTGAGTTTAATTTTTAATGTGTTTCACTGTGATTTTGTTTTGGGTTTGAATGACAGGTGGATGTGAAGGAGAAGCAAAAGAAGCTGGTGGAACAGCTGACAGGACTGATCAGCAGTGCCCCTGGACCACCGACAAGAAAACTGCTGGCCAAAAACCTTGCTACGCTCTACAGCATCGGCGACACCTTCACTGTTTTCCAGACTCTGGATAAATGCAATGAGATCATCAAAAGCAAGGATGACACACCTGCGTACTTGCCAACAAAACTGTAAGATATAATTGCTGCTCTGTGTATTTCCATTGGCTATTTTTTTAATACAGTCATTGTGTTTTTACATATTCTACTTGATATTATACACATTTGCATTAAGATTTAATCCATCCAGCACTGGTTTCCCTGTTGCATGCATATGCTGTAGGCCCACCCTCAAGGGTATTAGCTGTGAAGCCAAATGTTAATCTGCAGAATGACATTTCATACTTAAAAGGGGGGCTTAAGTGTAGATGAGTAGATATTATGCTGTGTTTCTTGCTGGTAATGGAATCTAACAGTGGTTAAAGCTACATCAGTGTTGTCCTGCAGGGTTTTATCCATAATTCTTTCATACCTGCGTGTGCCACTGTTCTACTCCTGCTGTGTTTTAGTATTGATAATAATGTGTTTTGAGATCTGAGGTTAAATCTAACTCATGGCACAGGGTATTATGTTGTTAACATCAATTATCAGTACAATAAAAGCCAGTCTCAATGTTCTCAAGAGTAGGTTTCCGTTATGCATGTGCGAACATAAAATCCACAGTTATGGCAGTTCAATTTCAACAGATAATTCATTTTATATGTTCATCAAAATGATACTGAGTTATCATCTGATTATTGCATTGCATTGTTTATCAAATAATTTCAAGTGAACTATAATGTGCGCTTTCATTTTAATGCATACAGTAACTTTTCTTGCAGTGCTGCAGTGGCATGTGTTGGAGCTTTTTATGACAAGATGGGCAGGATGCTGGGCAGCTCTTTTCCAGACACCATTAATAATCTTTTGAAGGCGGTAAAGAGTGCAGAGGTATGACTTTTAAGAGTACGCGTTTTCCATTTTCTTATGGCAAGTACTGTATGTATTAGGTCAAATTGTATATTAGAATATAGAAACAGAAGTGGATAACTAAAAAGATGAATTATTCAGAAACCGATGTGACGTTTATTTTTATCCTTCTGTTTTCACCTTTCCCTTGTTGATGTAGTCTCAAGGCAGAGGAGAGATCCTTCTCAGCCTGCAGAAGGTGCTCTGTGGACTTGGAGGAGCTGCAGCTTCATGTCACAGAGATATCTACAAGAATGCCCGCTCTCTACTCACAGACAGGTCCATGGCTGTACGCTGTGCGGTAGCAAAGGTTGGTCTTGTTGTCTAATGGAGCTGTAAACCAAATTACACACATTTTTGCTATGTCATTTATGTTGCCCAATCTCAAATGTGTTACGCAAATCTCCTCACTGTTGTGAAGTAAAACATGACAGTTGTACTGCATATTGAGCAAATTGTGTGGCCAGTACATTGCAAAGATAAGTATAAATTTAGCATCTGGATTGTTTGCATGCATCATCCATATGTCTATAATAAATCAGATGTTTCCTGGACTCCATCTTTATTTTTCTTGCCTGATCAGTGCCTGTTGGAGCTGCAGAATGAGGCAGTATTCATGTGGACCACAGAACTGGAGAACGTGGCCACTTTGTGTTTCAAAGCCTTGGAAGGATCTAACTATGGTGTTCGGGTAGCAGTGGCCAAACTGCTTGGGACAGTCATGGCCACCGCCCTGATGCCCAAACAAGCAGCTGGTAGGTTAAAGAGTTGATTTTTGTGGTTTATGTTTGGCTACTTTCCTGTTAAGTAGACTAGGCTCCCCACTTTTGTTCTTCATGATCTCAATACATTTTTCCTCAGTGATGCGTCAGAACGTAAAGCGAGCCACTCTGGAGGAGGTGCTGGAGCTAATGGCCACAGGCTTTCTGCGTGGAGGATCTGGCTTCCTGAAGAGCGGAGGGGAAATGTTGAAGGGGGGAGGCTCTGTCAGCAGGGAGGTGCGAGTGGGCGTAACACAGGTGAGGTGAATTGTCAAACATGAGAATCTGAGCCTGCGTTATCTGAGTCAACCACTTCACATGGGATTTTTTTCCCCCATTTTCCTCAGGCCTATGTTGTGTTTGTGACTACACTTGGTGGTCAGTGGCTGGAGCGCAACTTTGCGACGTTCCTGTCCCACGTTCTGGACCTAGTGTCTCACCCACGAGCCACGCAAACACATGTTGAGGCTGTGTACTCACGCCGCTGTGTCTCTTTCATGCTACGTGCCACCCTGGGGGGCTTACTTGGAGAGAAAGCACAAATTGCAGCCGGCAAAGAAATCTGCCAAGCCATCAGCAAGCAAATGAGGGCTGTGGGTAAGGAGGATGGGGGGGAAATATCACGGTTCAGAGCATTACAGAGTAAGTACTCATCCATTATTATTACTTTGAATTCACCCTTCATTCAGTTTCTACAATTCTTGCATGGTTTGGGCTTGTGTTGTATACAGAGATGGCTTTTCTTTTCTGTCTTTTGTTGCGTGCGGAGATGGCTTTCCCTATTTCTGCTTTCCTTCTTGCTTTCTGCCTTTGCTTCTTTCAGAGCACTCTCTTTTTTTCCTTTCTTTTTAACCACAAGCAGCATCATCAGTCAGTAACATTATCCATTGCCAGCTCAGCATTTGAGTTACTCATACTTGCATTATTGCATAGCCTCCATGGCTGTTTGCCATTCTGTTATCGTATTATAATCCCTACGGAGCATGACAAACTCTTTCTGACTGTTGACATCTGGCTTACACCAGCAGAAAAACTGCATGTGCCACTAAAATTCACAGACACATAGTTGGAACAAGCCATTTCCCCCCACAGCAACAAGACATGACATTTGCAAGTTTGTCATCATTTAGTTTAATTGGTTTCAGTTCCTCCAAATTTCATTTCTTCCCCTGTAAAATAACACATCAATCATTTTTATAATCACCTTTATCTCATAAAAAAGGATGATTCTTACTCTGATGTGCTTTGCTACCTTTACACTATGTCAAACATACATGCTCTTGTCCACATTGATGCTAAAACAGAATTTGAAAAAGATGTTGAATGTCGGTTTCTCTTGAGACAAGGTCCTGGTCTCTTCACTATACTTTACTATATTTTCCAACCAGCTGGATCTGTGAGACTTGTTGAAATGAGACTTTGGGGAAATATCTATGCTAGAAGTAACTTTAAAAATGTTTCCTGGAGACCTGATGGTAGTGAGGCCTCCTCATGTTGGTTTGTTTGGAACAACATGACTGACAGTTTAAAGGTGCCCTGCCACACATATTTCATTACTTTGTGGTAATGTCTGAAGTTCTACCATGGACTCTGTAACAATTTTTGTGGAAGAAATGCCTTGGTTACCTTGATTTAAGCCATTCTAGCTTGGTATAGAATGCCTGCAGGAAGACTGAGCTCGATTTGTGCCAGTTCTCATTCATATTCAACGAGCTAAGCTGCTTGACTCTGATTGGCTAACAGCTAGCCAATGAGAGCCTGACTATCAGCATCCTTTACCCAGCCCAACTGGGCGAGCTCATGAATAGTAATGAGCTCAGGTAACACCACGTCAGACTGACCAGCTTTTGTAATTGGCCTGATTTCTCTGCTTATTTTTCAGTGGCTAGAGCTGACAGAGGAGATAGCAGTTCATTTTCACATTCACGACATAACACAAACACATATGGACCTAACATATTTCAAAAAATACAAGTAAAACGGTTTTGTGTGGCAGGGCACCTTTAAGAAGATCTGTCTTGACTGCTGCCCATTTAGAGCTCTGAGGGTTTAAGATCTTCGTAAATGACCATCAGATGGCTTATCAGCGATTTACTTGAATTCAGATTTAGTTTTACTGTTATTCTCTTGCCACATCCTTTATCCTTTAATACAACTATAACCATTGTTTAATGCATTGTACTGTGTTAGTATTATTATCATATTTTTAAAGATTTGTGATCTTGTTCAACTTAGAACAATTTTTGCATTTTATACTGACAAACCCTTCTTGTTCATTTCTCTTTCTCTGACGCATGTTTTTCCAGAGGCAGTTGTGAATGACATCAGTGGAGAGAACAAGGCAGGGGCAGCGGATGTCTCTGCCAGTCAGCATGTCATGGTGTGTGCCCTAAAAGAGCTGGGCAGCCTTGTTCAGAGCTTGAGTGCCACAGCTTCACCACTTATCCAGGAGCCTTCTATAGGTGAGACACACAAAATATTCAGTCGGACATTTGTTTCAGTGCTCTTAAGTTTCTATAAACTGTGATTATATGGATAAAAAAATACTCCCACCTGGCGTGAAAATGTATGACATTGGCCGGCATCTTCTCAAATTTTGTGTTTTAACATTTTCACTATCCATTAAACAGAATATTAGCTGCTAACAGCTATGTTCATCTAAATTATTGACTATTTTTACTGACTAAAATACATAAGTTCCCACTGTATATGCAATTGTTTCATATTTTTGAAACATTTTCATATGTTGAAATCTACAGTCAGATAACATTTTTTTTATTTAAACTGGATTCAGTCACAACTCAAAAATACCATGCCCTCTTCTCCAGGACTCCTTGAAACTGTGACCTCAGTGCTGCTGCACCCAAGCATGGCAGCTCGTTTAGCTGCTGCATGGTGCTTGCGCTGTGTTGCCGTGGCGCTGCCCTATCAGTTGACCCCACTGCTGGACCGCTGTGCGGAGAGAATCAACAACCTGAAGAGTTCACCGGAGGCGGTGAGCGGCTACAGCTTTGCGATGGCTGCTCTGCTGGGAGGCGTACACCAATGTCCACTGGGTATCCCCCACTCCAAGGGCAAGGTGTGTAGCCTCAGAATGTACAGTAATCTTATGGGTTCCTTCTCTTGCATAACTGTCATTTGGGTCTTTCTACTTATTTAAGCCCTGATCAAACTTCTGTATCAGCCTCTTTGCTTGCCCTGTATAGATTTAAAGATTGTCTGTGTACTTGTAGTTGGTGGTGAGTATAGCTGAAGACCTCCTGAGGACCGCTGCTCAGAATAGTCGACTGTCCCTGCAGCGCACACAAGCTGGATGGCTGCTGCTGGGAGCCCTCATGACTCTCGGTGAGCCTGCCAAGCATCTCTCTCTTATCTCTTGTTTTTGATTTGTCAGCAATTCTGTCTCCCTCTCCCTCTCGCTTATAACATTGCCACCACATTGTGTTTGTGCCCAGGTCCCTCCCTAGTGCGCTATCACCTTCCCAAGATGCTTCTGCTCTGGAGAAACGTGTTTCCTCGCTCCCAGAAGGAGCTTGAGGCAGAAAAGGCCAGAGGAGACTCCTTCACTTGGCAGGTCACCCTGGAGGGCCGAGCTGGAGCACTGTGTGGTAAAGAAACCTACCGACCTGTATACCTGCACATCCTCTGTAATGTTAGCAGACACAATTCTGACCCACACGCCTGTTATTTTCTTCTGAAGCCATGCGTAGCTTTGTGGCCCACTGTCCTGAGCTGCTTACAGAAGATGTGATCCGTAGACTGATGACTCCCATTGAATGTGCCATGACCATGATGTCTCAGTGAGTGTGATGCTTTCAAGTATGATTGTTTGTTGACGACTTAAAGACAAAGAGGTATTTTGTCTTTGTTGTTGTTGGGATTTTTCTTGGATAACTATTTCCTGGATTTTTTCATTGTGTTCAGATTAAATATCTAATGATTGTAATGTTTTATCAGAGTCCCTGCCATCATTAAGGTCCATGGTGCTCACCTGAAAGCAAGTGCAGCGATGGTGAGGCTCCGGTTGTACGACATCCTGGCTCTATTGCCTCCCAAGACCTATGAAGGTAACATAGTCACTTCTTTAGAACCTAAGAACATTTATGGAAGGTGTTTTTTTTTTTTAAACATTCTTCTCATGTAGGCAGCTTCAACGCCCTCCTGAGGGAGCTGGTTGCAGAGTTCACTTTGACTGACAACTCGGCCAACACTACCACCTCCTTGCTGCGCTCTCTCTGTCACTATGACGACAGTGTTCTCATGGGTTCCTGGCTACAGGAGACTGACCACAAGTGCATAGAGGATCAAGTGAGTAAAATCATCAATGGCATGATGAATCCAAAGTATAATACTAGTACATATTCTAAGAATAAATGTAACTGTCACTATCTGTACTAAAGATAATCCATTATTATCTGATGTCTTGGTCACTGTTGATACTACTGTGTGATCGTTGCTACACAGCTGCAGCCCAACAGTGCGTCTGGTAGTGGAGCTCTGGAACACGATCCCTCCTCAATCTACCTGCGTGTTCCAGTAGGCGAGGCCATCCCAGGACCTCTCCCATTGGGTGTGTCTGTCATCGACGCTTCGGTGGCTCTGTTCGGTGTGGTTTTTCCCCATGTCTCCTTCAAACACAGGTGAGAAGTTTAGTTATTGCTGCAGACATACAGACATATTTGCAACATGTTAACATTTTGCATCTTATCTTTTTCTTTTTTTATTATATCTATCTATCTATATATCTCTATATATATATTTATAATTTTTTTTTCACTGTTGACCTGTTTTAAAGCTCTTTGTGGCATGCTTGTTTACCCATCTTTGTATATGATTCAGGCTGCAGATGCTGGATCACTTTGCAGAGTGCATAAAGCAGGCTAAGGGAGTTCGACAGCAGGCCGTCCAACTGAACATCTTTACTGCAGTGCTCAGTGCCCTCAAGGTGAGAAGACTTGCCTCATATCCTCATAAGATAGGAATATAATGTTTCATGTAATGAGAAAAACAATTTTCTCTTCCTGAATAAAGGGTTTGGCTGAGAACAAGAGTACTTTGGGTCCTGAGGAGGTGCGTAAGTCGGCCCTGGCTCTGGTGATGGGAGCGTTGGACAATCCCAACCCCATCCTCCGCTGTGCTGCTGGAGAGGCCCTGGGCAGGATGGCTCAGGTGGTGGGAGAGGCTACCTTCATTGCCAGAATGGCACAGACCAGCTTTGATAAGTACGCATTTCATACATTATCGGTGGATTTTGTTTTCTATATTCTTTTATTTCTCCTGTTCAAATCAAGACAGACTTGGTCAGCACACCATATAGAATCAGTTACACATAAAAAAGCAATTGGCCTACATTTTATTGTTTCAGCAAGATACAAGTTTCAGTTTTTGATTGTCCTCATAATCTATCTTGATCTGAATCAGTCTTACCTCTCTATCCTTGGCTTTAATCATGTATCCATATCTCTCCTCCTCCTCTATTTCCAGACTGAAGTCGGCTCGTGATGTAGTATCGAGGACGGGCCATTCCCTGGCTCTCGGCTGTCTGCATCGATATGTTGGAGGAATTGGCTCAGGCCAACACTTAAAGACCAGTGTCAGCATCTTATTAGCTCTGGCACAGGATGGGTCCTCTCATGAGGTCCAGGTACAGTGAATGGATATTTAAATTCAATCACAGTTGATGGAGAATAGGAGAGATATGTTTTTTTTCCATCTAAACTGAAATATAGTTTGCTTCACTTGTATGAACGACATGTTTTTTTTTCTATTGTATTTAATTTAAAAGAGTTTTAATTCAAAAACATCAGAATTTCTGCGTTGCACATAACTTATTCAGATATTCTCCATTTATTTTGTATCAGACATGGGCTCTGCACTCTCTGGCTTTGATTGTGGATTCCAGTGGTCCCATGTACAGAGGCTACGTGGAGCCTACGCTGTCCCTGGTACTCACCCTGCTCCTCACTGTGCCACCGTCTCACACAGAGGTGCACCAGTGTTTGGGCCGCTGCCTGGGAGCTCTCATCACCACTGTGGGACCAGAATTGCAGGGTAACTGTGGCAGAAATAAAATCACAAACCTGCTTGTATGACTGTGACTCTCTCATTTGACTCACATTTCTTTAAAAGCCATGTAGACCAACAGGTGGCAGTGTAATCACACTACAGG
Source organism: Perca fluviatilis (assembly GCF_010015445.1). Taxonomy (NCBI): domain Eukaryota; kingdom Metazoa; phylum Chordata; class Actinopteri; order Perciformes; family Percidae; genus Perca; species Perca fluviatilis. The sequence continues at coordinate 23,072,156 of NC_053130.1, read as the reverse complement.
CCACTGAAGTAGCTACTCTAACTGCTAAAAATGCTGTTCCTCTTTGTCTCTCTTCCTAATCTGTGTCATTGGGTTTGCTAGGAAATGGAGCCACTATCTCCACTATCCGCTCGTCCTGCCTGGTTGGTTGTGCCATAATGCAGGACCACTCTGATTCCCTTGTGCAGGCAGCTGCCATCTCATGTTTGCAGCAGCTGCACATGTTTGCGCCACGTCATGTCAACCTGTCCAGCCTGGTGCCCTGTCTATGTGTAAGACATAATGAGACCTAATGAGTTTCATACTATAGTAGTTATAGTTTCTTAATCTTAATCATAATTTCCTACTGCACTATGGGATCCATGCAGGTGCACCTATGCAGCTCTCACCTGCTGCTGCGCCGAGCTGCCGTGGCCTGCCTGAGACAGCTCGCTCAGAGAGAGGCTGCAGAGGTCTGTGAGTATGCAATGAGCCTGGCGAAGAGAGCAGGAGACAACAATACAATCAGTGAGTACAAATTGTGAACCTGACAAGAGGATTCTGTTTAGTTGATATACCTCAGTGAGACATTGGGACTGTGTTGACTTTGTGCCTGGTTTAGATCTAAACATCACGGAGACCGGTCTGGAGGGCGTTCTGTTTGGCATGCTGGATCGGGAGACAGACCGGAAGCTGTGTTCTGATATCCATGATACACTGGGCCACATGCTGTCATCTCTTGCTGTGGAAAAGCTTTCCCATTGGCTGAAACTCTGCAAGGATGTCCTGGCAGCAACTACAGGTAAACCTTCAAAACAACAAAATATGACTCATAACAATTTTTTGTCTCCAAGGAAATTAATGCTGACACAGAAGACAAAATAAGTATCACACAGCAGTCAAGTTTATTCTACAGTCCAATGTCAGTTTAAATGTTTTGTGACAAAATCTTTTCTTTTAAATCCTTGTATCATGAATGTGTCCATCTCCTCTTTCAGATGTAGCAGCAGTCGTCGTATTCGAGGTGGAAAAGGATGAGGAAGACTCTGAGAAAAAAGACGAGATGGACGATGACACCATGTTCACAGGCCTGGGCGATGATGACAAGTCCAAGCCCTCTGTGGCGCCGCGCTGGGTGACGCGGGTATTTGCCGCGGACTGCTTGTGCCGCATCATCCTGCTGTGTGAGAATGACAAAGCACACTTTGACCTAGCAGCTGCCCGCTCTGCACAAGCCAAAAACCCCAAAGGTACCATTCATCAGCATGCTACCAGAATAGAGTAGCTCAGGGTTCACTTCAAGGATTTGGGATTGATTTATTCCACCTGTGATCTGTGTCTGTGCTTCAAATAAATTTTCTAAAGTCATATACCTTGCCTACATAATAATAATAATAATAATAATAATAATAATAATAATTCATTACATTTATATAGCGCTTTGTCATAGACACTCAGAGCGTTAGGAACTGATTTTCTACTATCCAATAGTCAAACAACAACTGTTTGTTTAGTACAGACTGCTGTTTGGTTTGGTATTTGATTTGAATATCTGTTTGCGACCTTCAAGCAGTTCAAGTGTCAGCTGCTAAATAAAGCTCATTCATGTGCTTTTATGTAAAGATGGAACAAAGCAAGAGATGAGTAAGCTCAAGTGGGAGGGATTTTGTTTCTCCCACTGTGACCGATAGAGGAGCCGGTACTTATATAAGCTCCTCCGAAATAAGGCAGCATTCTGCAGACCAGACATTAATGGCACAGTGTGGTGATTTTGCATCTCTGGAAGCAGCTAAGCCAAATTTAGTGACTGGGATTAAGTGGATGGTTGGTTTGTGTGTTGGTGTGTCCAACCAATCCCTTCAAAGGTGCTCAGCTGAAACTCAATTAAATCTCAGCTTCAAGGTCAATATCTGGTTTCTTTTTCGACTCACTGCAAGCATGCACTGAAACTAGGGGTGTGCAAAAAAATCGATTCACGATTCAAGCTCTACAGATTAAATTTTTTTTTAAATTGTATGTCTACTGCAATCAATGGGAAAAGTAACTACATTTACATACTGTGAATTGTTTTTTGAATCGAGAATCGTTTTTGAATCGAAAATCGATTTTGAATCGAATCTTGAGCCTGAAAATCGATATCAAATCGAATCGTGACATTTTCTGAATCGTGCACCTCTAACTGAAACCCTAAAAACTGGTTTGTTGTGTCCTTCTGTATTTAATCTTCAATTAATTCTCAGGAAAGGAAAATGTTAAAAAAGCAAACACAGAGACCTTGAAGGAGGCAAACCATTGTACCTTCTTGCTGACGTGCTATCCTATATCAAAGGATTACAAAAGCGCACAAAAAAACAATGTGAACAACAGCAATGACTAGCAAATGTTGAAATGACCAGAAATCTTTAAATTCTATTTTTGATTGATTAATGTGGCTGCTCACTAAGGCCACATTCCTTGCAATGATTGTGAATGCATTTCTATTCCTCACACAATCCTTGTTTTTCTTTCCATCTCTGTTCATCAAGGAGATCAGTTGGTGCTCCATTTGTCTGACCTCATCCGCATGGCCTTCATGGCTGCCACGGACCACAGTCACCAGCTGAGGATGGCCGGCCTGCAGGCCCTAGAGGACATCATTAAAAAGTTTGCATCCGTACCAGAACCTGAGTTCCCAGGACATGTTATCCTGGAGCAATACCAGGCCAATGTAAGTCAGATTGCATTATGCTGCAAAAGTCCCACATTAATAGTAACAAAGCAAATGTTAAACAAAGTCAAAGAAGTGAACATTCACCAATCATGTTTGCATTTAGGTCGGAGCTGCCCTCAGACCTGCATTTTCACCTGATACACCATCTGACATCACAGCTAAGGCATGCCAGGTAAGACACCCTGCTTTGTTGACGAAAATTTGGAAGAAACATTTTAGCAGCTGAAATTGTTATACACCATTGCACTTCATAGCCCTGTTTGAGGTGTGCACCGCCGAAATGAAGAGAAGCACCTAACCAGTCTGTTTGTACTGTAACATTCATTCTAATCAACAGCCCCTATATACAGTATATTAATATATTTTGATGATGCTAGAGGCCTTTGAAGCAATTCTACTCCTCTGCATAGTGACTCATCATCCCCTTAGAACCCAGCAGTGTCTTAAGTTTTCTGCCTTAATGCTTGACTTATTTTACTTACGTGAAGAATGAGTGACCGTGGAAAATAACCAACAGGCCTGTCAGCAGTATTATCGGAAGAAAGCGTTCTCTCTTTGACATTCCCCTCTGTTTCACTGGCTTAGGGTTTGTGCCTACTGAGACTATCTCTGTTCTCTGATCTCAGGGTTTCTCTTTTCTAAATAGAATTAGTAACGTTGAAGAACATAGAACACAAAGGAAATATCCATGATACCTTGTATCCTCTACGTGGTAAAACATATACATAATTAAAAGAGCATTTAATACATACCTGTGGAAATTCAGGCTCACATAACATGACCTACGGATGAATGTGACTATAGTTACACAGGTAACAAGGTGGCTCGCCGAGTACATTTGCAACATGACTCATTTGTATCTCTCCTTCTCCTGCCCTTGGGCCGACTGACACTTTAATAGCAGTTCTCCTCAGAAGTATATCATCTTATATAAGTCTCTACTCCACTTGTACAGCCCTATTTATAAATAACTGTTCTTTGACACCCCCATCCCCTTTACTGGCATGTATAATGGCTAATCAACCTTGAACACTCTGTTATGTAATGTAGGCGGCTTTTCATTTTTCTCATTAGTTGTAAGAGAAGTAGCAGTTAAAAGGCCTTGAGTTCTGTAAATGGTCAATTTGTTTCACTATTTATTACCTTGACCCCTCCCTGTGACTACAGGTGTGTAGTACGTGGATTGGTAGTGGCGTAGTCAGTGACCTCAATGACCTGCGGCGGGTCCACACCCTGCTTGTGTCGTCGCTGGACAAGGTGCAGGCTGGGAAAGGCTCATCCAGTCAGCTGTACAGTGAGAGTGCCACCACGATGGAGAAACTGGCCGTGCTAAAGGCGTGGGCTGAGGTGAGACTGAAGAGCCTGAACAGACCACTGTCTCATATTTGTTATACTGCAAATGATGTACGCAAAATAAAGCTGACTATACGCACTGGCTTTCTTTCTCAGGTATATGTGGTAGCGATGAAGATCAAGAAAGAGGCCCAGTCTAAGCCTTCCAAACCAGTCCGAACTGCAGACGAGGATGAGGAGGATGAGGATCTGGGCGCCAACGTGCTTCCACCCGACAGCCTCATCACTCTAGTGCAGCCGGAGCTGCCCTCACTGAGCCGCCTGTGGCTGGCCATGCTGCGAGACTACGCTCTGCTCACTCTGCCTGCCGAGTTTTCCAGTCAGCTGCCCCCTGACGGTACAAGACAGATTCTTGCCTACCGAATGCAGTCTTTCTAGTAGTACATGGACTATAAGTTCTTTGCTCTAGTTTTGGTCCCAAATTTGTGGTTTTATTCTCCTGACAGCAACCAAAAAAACCTTCAATGTGATTTGCACAGTTTTTTGATAAAAACAGTTTACTATCGTACTGTCAAATAGCCCTTTTTGGTTGAATAAGATGTTCCAGCACATTGTTGGAGCTGTCTTGGGGCACTTGTTCTTAAAGTTCCCATGACATGGTGCTCTTTGGATGCTTTTATATATACCTTAGTGGTCCCCTAATACTGTATCTGAAGTCTCTTTCCCGAAATTCAGCTTTGGTGCAGAACTACAGCCACTAGAGCCAGTCCTACAATGAGCTTTCCTTAGTATGTGCCATTTCTGTGTCTGAAGCTATTGAGGAGGAGAGTGGGAGTGGCAAGGTGGATGGTGGGGGTGTGGCCTTGACCAACTGCCACTTTTCTTGTTTGAAAGCCATGATGTCTCTCTCTCATGGGTTGGCCAAATTCTCTGGGCGGGCAAAGCAGAGAAAGGGGAGGTAACCTCGCTTGTTATGACCTCATAACAAGCAGATTCCAAAACGGCTCATCTGAGCTTTCATTTTCTCAAAGGCAGAGCAGGATACCCAGGGCTCGGTTTACACCTATCACCATTTCTAGCCACTGGGGGACCATAGGCAGGCTGGGGGAACTCATATTAATGTTAAAAAACCTCATAAAGTGAAATTTTCATGCCATGGGACCTTTAAATTAGAATTTGTCATTTGAATAGCAATGGAAGAAATGTAATGAATATTTAAAGTAAACATAAATATACAAGTAAGGAGCATATATGTTTATGTGTCTACTGTAATTATTGTAAACAGTTCACATTACATTTCAAAGTAATATGGTCAAAACATAATGGTCTTTCCCATTATTGTCTGTGTTTAGGTGGAGCGTTTTATACTCCAGAGACTATAGACACAGCAAGGCTCCACTATCGCAGTTCGTGGGCCCCCGTCCTGCATGCTGTGGCGCTGTGGCTGAGCAGCACTGGGTTCGGAGCTGGTGAAGAGGAGCTGGCTCCTGCCATCCCTCAAGCAGCCTCCTCCACCACAAAAACCTTTGAGGAGTCGGTCAAAGACAGGATGCATCTAATGTTGGGTAAAGAGACACACATCATTTGTTTTATGTAGTATTCATGTTACTGTGTTTTTTGTTTCAAACGGTTTGGCTCTTATTGAGGTGGTTGTCGTAAAGACTCAATACCCCCTTCTACAGGTATTCTTCTAAAACTTATTCATAACCGCTTTTTGTTTAGCTACAGCCATGGGTCCACCTCCCATCTGCCGACAGTGGAAGGGATGGTGGTGGATAGAAAAAGAGAATAGCATGAACACACCCTAAGTGCATTTCTGTGTTCTGTCTCTCAGGTGTCAGTATAGAGTTTCTCTGCTTCCCCCGGCCCGAGGAGCCCATTGAACATGTGATGTCATGCCTGCTCGCCCTATTCACTCTGCTGGAATCTCCATGTTTTAAGATCCATATTGCAGAGGACCAGGTAAAGACACAAGTCGGAGTGCAGAAATTACGTGTGTAACTTTCCTAGAATTTTAATTTTGTTTAAAAATGTAATCTGAATGACACATTCAGTATGATGTTTAAAACCAAATCTACTATATATAAATATAAAAACTCTGTGCTGCAATTTGTATCTGCATTTTAAGAAACTTTCTTATTTGTATTTAAGAAGCTGTTTTTTTTTTAACTCTTTTAACTTGCAATTAAACAACAGCATTACTGTCATATCTTAACAGAAATTCAAGCACTGCATAAACCAAAATTACAAATTGAAATGACCGAGCGCGAGTTTCTGTGATTGGCTTTGTTGATTGCAGATGTTCTTTATTAAAGTAACAAATAGGAAACAGCTGATGATGATTTAAGCATGACATGATGTAAGCATGGGCCCTTTTATTTACACCTTGCAGCAGTTATTTCATTGGTCTAGTTGAAGTGATATATTTAGCAGTGACTGATCACCACCTTGGTGCAAATATCTGGTGAATACCGCAGAGTCTGTGTGTGATGTTTACTGACTTTACAAGGGTGACAATGCTCGCTCCGTTGCTCCATTAAACAACTGACTGCCACATAGTGGTTAATAGGATACTGAGGGCTTCAAAGGATACAGAGATTGTGTCCTACAAATAAAAAAAAAAAGCAGTCTGTATTTCTCGGTTGCATTTGGTGGAGCATTTAAAACGGGACAGGTCTTAGTTGGCCCTATGACGTATTTGGCCTCAGAGTGTGGACTTCAGAGGATCCAGACCATAAATTGGGACACAGCATTTGTCTCTGCTGCTGCTGCCACACAGCCCTTACAATCTCCTGTCAGACTACAGTAGAACCACATACTTTGTTGGTGTGTGTGGAAAGGGTTAGATAAATCTCACTTTTAGCCTATTTTATACATTGATGATTTTCTGTTCTTTTGTATAGAAAATAATGAATATGAATTTCTGTTAACATACAGTATGAACATTATCTAAAGATGTTTTTATTGGGATTGAAACTTAATTCTGAGAAACTGTATAAAACCATTTACTACTCTGACAAAACAACTGCTTGCCTGTTGGCAATGAGCCAGAACAGAGGAGTATGATGTGTCGGGCATTATGAATATCAATGTTCACATTCCCAGTTTTTCCACAGAGGCATTACTGTAAATGTTATTTCTGTTGTAGCTGTTGGCAGTGGAGCTCCTGAACGTGCTCCACAGGCTGCTGTTGACCCGGGATCCTCCTGCTGTACAGCTCCAGGTCACTGCTGTCGTACAGGAGACCATCAGGGCTGCACAGAACCATCTGCAGCGACAAAAGGCCAACAAGGGTCAGGAGCTAACACATTCTACATTACACCTAAAAACTGTTAAGAGTATATTCTGAAAACACAAAACTCAGCATTCTTATTTGCTTCATCTGAAAGATGACTGATCAAAAGAGTGTTAATATGTTGTATGTTTTATATTCATAGTAAAGTTGTTTCAGTCATGCGGCTGTTTGAGTGATCTAGGTCACTATGTTATTTTGCTCAGGCAAAGAGGAAGAAGGCGAGAAAGACTCTCAGCCCAGCGTAGGGGAAGGAGGAGACACAGGGGAGCTTGTCCCGGGCAAGTCTCTGGTGTTTGCAGCCATGGAACTGCTCGTGTTCGTCCTGGTCCGCCACTTACCACAGCTCAATGCACGTGTGAAGGAGTCACCCAGCCATGTGCCACACAGGCCTCAGCGACTACCTGAAGAAAGTGCCCGCCTGGTGGCAAACACAGTCTCCATCCTGGCAGAACTGCCCTCGCTCTGCTCTCCTGCTGGTGAGGCCTGGAGCACAGTGCAACAACAACACACAAACCATGCAAAATATGAAAAAGACACATTTTGATAGCAAGTCTTTGTTCCAACTTAGAAGTTTTATTTAGAATTATAAGCTTGGCCAGAGTTGTTCAGGTTTGTGTATACTAATGATAAATTAAACTCACACTGACAACGCTGTTGCTGCTGTACTTTCTTTGTGCCTTTCAATGATCATATGTTATTAGAAACTGCTATATGCATTTGTGTGAGATTACTAGTAAGTATGGATATTATTAGCATAACAATGTGGTGTTCACTATGAAATCTCACTGTTTTTTTCCCCGCCTCTACAGGAAGCATGACCATCCTACCCACTGTGCTCTTCCTAATCACGGGGGTGCTGAGGGAAACTGCAGTTAAGACTGCTGACAACTCGGTGCCTGTGACTGTGTCAGCTGCGCTGCAGGGCATCAAGACCATAATCACCTCCCCACTGGCCCGGGTGGAGAGCATGCAGACACAGTGGACTGGCCTTGTGAGGAGCAGCCTGGCGTCAGTACTTGAGCACTCACAACCAGGTAAGCAAATACACACTTGTTTAACTGTAACCGCTGACGCTGACCTTTCTGTGGAGGAGGCAAGAAAAAAAGTATGACATCATTACTCATAGACAATATGTACTGTATGCTTGTTTGTGTTTTTCCTGTAGATGAGTCCAGACCTGACATGGATGAGGTCAGTATGTTAACAGCAATTACACTCTTCCTGCTGTCTGCCAGCAATGAACTTGTAGGAGTAACCGTCCTGCAGAAGGGCTGCATGGACCGTTTCCGAAATGCCCTCAACTCTAGTGATCCCTGGGTAAGCACCTGTGTATATACAAACCCAGCTGAAGTATGAGAATCTCAACCTAGACACATTTTGAATGCCCGATCAAAAGGTGTATTCCAGCTGTGTGTGGCCAAGTTAAGTGAGGGATTTCGTTCTTTTTGCCACAGGTTCAGGCACGGTGTTACCAGCTGCTGTTGTCAGTGTTTCAGCACTCGAGCCGTGCCCTGTCTACGCCGTACATCCACGCTCTGGCTCCACTCATGGTGGAGAAGCTGAAAGCAGTGGAGCGCAGTCGGCCTGGGACCGCTGCCGAGCTGCAGGCTGTGCAGGAGGGCATCAGGGTCCTAGAGAATCTGGTCGGCATGGGTGAAGAGCAGAACCGTAAGTATGCCTCCGCCTAATGGACCACTAAAGTACCGTATTTGTTCCATTAAAGTGTTTAGCTCCATTAAAGTAGGTCTCTTAAGTATTTAGCTCAGTGCCTTTGGATGTGGGCTGTCAACGTTCAGAGCAATAGAGCATTAAATGCTAAATTTAGAATCCCTGCACTGGTTTACTGTCATATTTACTATTGATTTTAACATTACACTATATTATATATCATTTATTCAAATAATACATTTTGTATTTTGTGTCTCCGATTATCTTATTCCTGCTTGCTCTTGTTTTTATTTCCCTAGTGAAGCAAAATGCACAGCATACTTAAATAAAATCCAATTAAAAAAAGTTGATTGATTTCACATTTGTGTTAAGCTGTTGTGTATTGTAGTTTATTCCATGTTTGGGGTTCAAACTGTTTCTATTTAAGATACAGCTAGAGCTATGCATAACATATTTAGGGCCCCAACTACAGATTATTTTTTAATTACAAATTGATCTGCAGATTGTTTTCTTGATTAATCTATAAATCTCTTGGCCCTCAGAAATGTCAGGAAACACAAATATACATTGCATTTTCATCGCACTCATTGAACTTGATATGTATAATTCCGCAGATATTTTAGAGATACTATACTTTATCTGGGTTGCTTTGTTGTTACGGTCTTTTTTTTTTAATACATTTCACAGTGTGGTGAATTATTCCACTAGGACCTTTTGGTAACCACTGTCTCACCACTCACTTGAGTGGTGCCTCATATATCTGGTCCAGGAGTATTGAGTTGAAATGTGTGGCCTCACTTCCATTTGTGTTCATTGCAGTTGAACTCTCCCTGCCTTTTTCTGTTGAACTAATTACTTTTTCTTTTAGTGATTATCTTTTTTTTAATGTCTTGTTTGTATGTGTTTAATAGGGGTGCAGTTGCTGGCTCTTCTTGTACCAACTCTCGTCTCCTACCTTTTGGATGAAAATGCCATCTCCTCTGCGCCCCAAGTCTCCAAAGGCCTGCATGATTTTGCCCTTCAGAACTTAATGCGGATTGGCCCCCTCTATCCAGCTGCCTTCAAGATAGTGATTGGTGCAGCACCTGAGCTCAAAATCCGTTTGGAATCTGCTATACTGGCCAACCAGGCCAGCAACAGAGCCAAAGCTGCAGCCAGGCAAGCTCAGCCGACTGTGCAAGCTGCACCAACCATCAAACTCAAGACGAGCTTCTTCTGAACTCTCCAAAATAACCTGTACACTCTCACAGCCTAAATAAATGTTGTCTTTTTAGTTTAGTTTTGTTGTCTGTCATCAAGTACCACAGAAGAAGAAGAAGAAAAGTACCACCTGTCATGTCTGTATCACCTACAGTTTCTTAAGTGTATTTATTTATTCTACATATACATTCATATTTGTTTTTGATGGGTGAGAACTCTTATTGAAGTGAAGAAGGAAATTATGTAAATATCATTAAAAGGCATTTGAATGTTCACTTTAAAAAAAGCTCACTTTAAAATCTGTAGGCAGTTTTGATTCTGTGAATGTATCATTTCTGGACCCGATGCACATTTATAAAGGGACACCATTTACATTTTGTTTAATATAGTTTTTTCTTGATATTGTTCTTTTTGTGTGGTCATCAGCCCTCACTATCCAAAAGTTTACTGTGCCATACTTTGCATCACCATGAGCATGGCAGCTCACCCCCCCACCCCCCTGTTGATTCCAATCATGCATGTTTGTTTAATGGAGCTGGTTTAGTATATGACCTTAGAGCCTGCTGATTGTTACCAATAGATGTTTTTAAAATCTTTTGTGTCTTTGTTTGAAGATGGGTTTTTCTCTTTATGTTCTAAACATTCCTGCTACATGTTTTTAAACCTACCTAAGCAATTACTTTTGATCATAATTTTAAGTCCAGAAAGAGATTTTATTACAGCCCTTTTAAATGTCAAATGCATCACACTTTCAAATTGTTTTTGAGCAGAAATTGTAATTATTACAGAGACAGTTAATTGGTCTGCTGATAAATGGGGGGCATACAGGGGGCATACTACATAATATAATGTGCTGCATATCATGCAGACTGTTGTATTGCTTATAACTTGATTTTTGCTCCATATCTGTCTGTCTATGTATAATAGCTACATGAATGGGTGAGCATCAGCATTTGTTGTTGAAATGATCCTGTTACATTCCACCCTTATTTCTTCGAAATGTAAATAAAGTTGCTTAGACCTCATTGTGCTGATGTCTGTATTTGGTTACACAGTTTTGAAATAAATACTGAAGCAGGATCTGTAACAGAATTATGAGATGTTAACCTTTGGAAAAAATAAACCATGAAAATAAACAAGCGAGAGTGTTCCTTCGGGGAGCCTGGGTAAGAGAATCGAGCGCCCCCAGCCAACATGTTGTGGGCGTGGCCGTTGTTACTGACGTCATTCAATGACAGCTAGCTGTCAGAAAGTGAGTTCATTCCCTCGAGCCCCGAGCCGAGGAAACCGAGTGCAGTCGATAGATTTGTGCTCTTCCGTTGATATCTAGCACTACGAATCAGCGAGACAACGGACAGAGCTTCTCACCGAGCCCGGCCATGGACGAACAGGCGGGGCCCGGCGTGTTCTTCAACAACAATAACAACTCTGTTTTACCCGGCGGTGGGAAAGGACCGCTGCCTGATGGCGACGCTGGAGAGGCGGCTAGGGCGCAGTATAGTATCCCGGGGATCTTGCACTTCCTGCAGCACGAATGGGCCCGTTTCGAAGTAGAGCGAGCACAATGGGAGGTGGAGCGGGCTGAATTACAGGTGAAAACCACTACATTTTATGTATACACGGATGTATTATTCGTGGCACTACCTGGGCATTGCGCTGCTCCTTTCTAGTAACTTGCGTTGAGTTTCTGTGTTTGATTGTTCTGGTTACTAGGCTAGCTTGTTAGCTTTAGCTCAGAAGCTAAAGGAGCTGCAGCGCCCCCTGACCCGACTGCACGACGACTGTTTGCGACCTCTTTACTGTGTCTGAAATCACTGAACTTGCTTGTTGCCTTTAGGAGTTGCAGAACAGGCGTTATAGTAAAAAATAAGTGTAATTAAACAACCTACTGGAAGCTACATTTATTAGCAAAGTAGTGCTAAAACGTTGTGTAGAAACACACAACGGCTACCTGCCTACTTACAGCTAGCTAAACGTATAACGTTAGCACCCCGCCTTGATTTGTATTGCATTTTACCTCTAAACCCACAAAAAAGACGTGTAGGAAAGGTAGTAGCTACACTTCTTCTTAATTGCTTTGATATCTTGAGAGCAGCTGTCAGTGCAGACAGCTTACACGTAACACGTAAGATACTGTGGAATCAGTAGGCTATGTCTTGTTTATGAATCTTATTATGAGCTAGTTGCCAGGATACTGCCACTACTGGAGACAAAATAAAAAAATGCCACAGTGCTTTTAATTGGTCCACTCTTTAATAGTATATTTGACCCTTACTTTATGGCCAAACAACTCAAATATTCAGCTATTCATAAGATATAAGAAGGCAGTAGGTTTTCCTGTTGTGAACCAGACATTTCCAAAGGGAAACTTGACACAAACCCGGACACTTGATTTGTAGTGTGCTTGAACTAGAAGTTAATGTCTTGCAAATACCCAGGTTTACTCTTAAATCTTCGTTTTGTTGTTTTCCATACCAACTAGACTTCTAATGTCTTCTTTTTCCATGTTTGATTGCACTGTTTGGAGCACAAAGTGCTATACCAGTCATCTTGCAGGTGAATTGGCTGACAGGAGTAATGTTTATAATATTTTCTTTAACTGACCCTAGAAACTATCATCATCATCCTACATGATCGACTTTTCATACTTTAAGTATATAAATGACTTTGGACACGTGTTTGTGCCAGACCATTCTTATTCAGCATTTGAGTAGGAATTGTTCCAGCTTATTACTGTTTTACTTGAGTCTACTGTTTGGAAGAAAATGCTATTTGTTTCCATAATTTTGACCTAGTTGTGGGGCTATAATTGTTGGATCACAGACATGAGCCACACTGACTTTTTTGAGTCTGGCAGCAGGCAGATCCATTGACAGACTGACCTCATCTAACAAAGAGACGAGAGGGAGACACTGCATTGTTTTTAGATTGGTGACGTATACCCTGTTCAGTGTAGTAGGGTTTTGACTCATCTGGCCCGTGTATTAAGCTTCCTGTCTGCTGGCATTAAGCAAGCTTATCAGCGAAGCAGCAGCAACTGCAGCATAGCACAGTGAGGTTCCTAAATGGCTTATTTGGTGGTTTGTTTGTGGCGGCAAAACAGTGCGCGCTCAATTTGAGTTCTTGTTTTTGTTGCACCTAACCCCAAATATGAGGCTAGTTAAGGTTTTGAACATGATTTTAACCTGCGTTATACAGTACCCATTAAAATGACTGGCTTACTTACAATTGTACTCTAATCACTGTAGCACATTACCTATCTGAATAGATGTTTGAAAGGATGAATTCTCTATTTTGTCAGCTGCGACCATAATGGTGGTCTCACCCATCTGGAGCATTAATGACAAATCAAGTATAGAAACGCTTTGAAAATCTACATAGGATGTTACCTTGTTTTGTCCTTGAGGGATGTGTACATATTGCAAACATATACAGTACTTTTACCCATAGAAGATATTGGTGGATTAACCTTCAGTTAAGGGACCACAGTGAGGGAAAAAAATAGAAAGTCATTTAGATGAACCTAAATAGACATGTATGAATAATGAAAAGTTCTGATGGGCATACTAGAGCCTTAATGGAAGGTACCCTGCAGCATCTACTGAGCCGTATGTTCTTTTTGGTCCACTTCATCCTTCTGAACATGCTGCTCATCATGTCCACACACTTATGTTTTAGAATCAAAACTGACGTGCTTCTTGTAAGGGTGGGGAAAAAACGAAAATCGTATGTTACGTGATTTTTTTTTTGTTGCGACAATTATTAAAATCAATTATTTTCCCAAGAATCAGTATTTTTTTAATAATTTTTTTTAACCAATGATTCACCTAATTATTTTTCAGTTTATACGCTACCGCCGATGGCGTCTACACCAAATCCGTTTCCGGCTAAACTGAGCGAAAGCAGAAAATGCAGAAAATACCGTTACTACTTTACAAATTAAATAAATGTCTGACTGACTTTCATGCGATGTGCATTCTTTTTAGAAAACGTCTCAGGATTAGAGCTGTAACGATACACCAAACCCACGATTCGGATCGTATCACGATTTTTGTCCCACGATTCCATACAAACCTCTAATCTTATAGTTACTAATAGTAATTTAAAGATGTGGTAGCATTGGATCTGGACAGGATGGATAACTCTGGGAGTTGGAAGGGGTGTGTCGCGATTCTGCCTTCTCACACCGCGACACAGGTTCGTGGATCTGAGTGTTGCGATTTTGGTTTCATGTCGCATATCGTTACAGCCCTACTCATGATACATTGTCTCTAGAAGTTTATTATTCAACTTTTGTTTTTGTTAAAGAAGGAAAAGAAAATCGCATATACATATTTTCCCAGCCCTACTATCTTGCATGTTTTAGGTTACATACAAGAGTTCAGATAAGAGACCATTAAGACTGTACATAAAGAAATCATCCCAGCCCAGGGAATACTCCTCTCCCAGGTTTTTCTTTTCCTTGTTGGCTGTATAGACATTGAATGAAAGACTGTTGAAACTGTGTCTTATGTCGCTGTTTGGGAGGAAGGCGAACCCGAGGGCTTGGAGGAATGTCGTCCAGCCAGCCTGTTAGGTCATGCTCAGAGCCACTCCTTTCTACCGGAGCAGCACAGAAACCATACTGTACATGCCCGACTTGTCCTGCTGCTGAGCCGTGTCTGTGTAATGCATAGGCTGCTGTCATTCATGATTAGACTCTAGTTGAGTGTTCATTGATAATCAATTGATTGGCTCAATCAAGCTGATTTGCTTAGCTAGTGATAGGTTACAGCTTTAGTCAGTTTTTAGTATGTTATCTTGGTAATCAAAGTGACAAGGGATGCAACTAATAAGTAGCCTAATTCATTATCAGTTAATCAATTAATTCTTTAAATTGTCAAAAAAAAGTGAAAAAATGGCCTTTACACATCTTCACATTGCTTGTTTTGTCTGACTGTTTAATCTATAAAATGGTCAAAAAATGTCCATCAGACCATCACAATTTCCAATGTGACATCTTGAAATGTCTGGTATTGTCTGACCAACAGTCTACAATAAAATAAAATGGAGAAAACCAGCAAATATTTACATTTTAGAAGCTGAAACCAGAGAATGTCCATCAGTTTTGCTTGGAAAAAAAGCTTAAATGATAACTTAATTTTTTTTACAGTCGTTGATTAATTTTGTCGATCCACAATTCGTTGTCGAAATGGTTGTTGATTGATTTCCTGCCTGAACAGTTATTTGCCTAATCGTTTGAGCATTTAGTAACCTTACCCAACCTAACGTATCCCCATTTGTGTAGGTTTATTTTTTATTTAAACCGCACTATACACAGCATGCTGGCACTGACTTTAAAGCATTGTTTAGATGGGCAGGGTGATAGTTATAATCATGTAGCAATTATCATTGAAATTGCATTGTGTTAATGTTGTTGTTTTACAATATTCTGTTGTCCAAATGATTTCAAGCTAATTGTAATGAAAGCACTAAATGCATTTTTGCTTTACATGTCTGCAAAGATATACAATTTGCTACATACTGTTCCAGTAAAAGCAGGTTTGTTGTATTTAACTATACTGTGATTGTATTACAAGTGATTGTGCCATATTGTAACGTATATCTGTCAGAAAAATAGTCTTGTGTTTAGGGCTGTGCAATTAATCGAAATTTAATCGTGATTATGATTTTGGCTCCCAATGATCACAAAAACAGAATAATCGAGAAAAACAATTATGTAGCTCATTACGTTTTGCAAGTAAACTCTTATTTTCTCTTTTCTGAATGAAAAAATCAAGTTTAAATAGGACGAAGTATTGAGGCAAATTTCACAGTTGTGTTTTTTTTGTTTTTACTATTGATTTATTTAACTTTTTCCACTGTTTAAGTTCAATAATTACATCTTTCCAGAAGTTAACGTGTAATCGTGTTAAATTATTGTGATTTCAATATTGACTGAAATAATCGTGATTATATTTTTTATATAACACAGCCCTACTTGTGGTGTGTATATATATATATATATAGATATAGATATAGATATATATAGATATAGATTTAATTGATATCACGCTGTCACACTGATTAGCGCAGATCTTTCCCATGCCGGATGACTGAGTTGAGTCGAGTTACGCCCTGTTCAGGCCAGGCAATGCTCCAGTGTGCTTCATCAGCCCTCCAGTTATGGGGAAATCCCTGCTCCATAGGGTATCTCTTTGCCAGAAGTATCTGTTAGCAGCCATAATTTGACACCAGGAAAAGGTTGAAGGTGACTCAGGGTGTAAGGTGGCTCTTTGCGGGTGCAGACTGAAACTTGGACCCGCTTATTTTCTCTGGATAGAAGTGTCTCTTGTATTTCTAAAGAAAAGGCTTTTAACTTGAGCAAGATTGTTTTGTGGATAATGTTATTCAGTTACTTATCTTCATGACGGAGATGACTGCAGCTAACTGTGGAGCAGCCTAGAATTAGCCTGCCTCTGTTAGATGACTTATTACTGTGATCTCATGTTTACTTTTGCTAATGACAAAGCCTGAGGCATATTTAGCTCAATGGTGTGGCAATAAGAATGCACAAACATACACATGCACGTACCGTGGCATTGAGAAATTCAGAAATGGGTGTCACCGTCATTCCTCAGTCGACTCTACCTCAACCCCCAAGCTGCAGTTATTTTTGTTTGCCCTCCCAGTGTGCGTCTCGGAGTAGGAAAGTACAAAAAAAGTACATGTTTCCTCATCCAGAGTATAGCAGTTCACATAGAAGCTAATGCTACACCACTGCTCACCTCTTTCTCACGTAACCAGGCTGTAGACCACAAAGAAACATCTCCATCCTCAGCCATAGGGTTTAAGACAGACCGCAGTAATATTCACCAGAAGCACCACAAAGAGTCATTGCAGTGTATGTGAAATATTCACTGCATAGATAATAGAGAGTGATTTAAAAGCGTTTGTGTTTTTCCCAGAGAGAGCCTGAAGGGACCCTTGTTTATTAACTAAAGCCTGGTCCTCTGAGCTATGCTCTTCTGTCCCTGTTGTACTCACACTGGTAGAGCCTTTCTCTGTGCTGTAGAGCTGCCTGTTAATTTGCCTCTCCTTGCTCTATTCACACTTAACAGCCTTCATCTGTCTATGTGGGTGTGTGGGACAGCTGCCTGGTCCCCCAGTTTTACAGTCACTCTGAGGTCGCCAGTCTGTCAGAGTTGTAAATTGGTGTACTCACCACCAGACTAAATTGCTGTTGTCTGAATGTGATGTGGTGATGATGATATTGTTGTTTTCACACATTTTGATGGCACAACAGTGTTTTCCTGCTTGGCTATGTATACTATACAGTATATACTGTACATCTACGGCTCTATGTAGATTTTAAGTATATCGTGCAACTTTGTTCTTTGCACAAATTACTGGATTTTTTTTTTTTACATTGACCTGGATATATGTTAACCTGTAACACGTGTTAACAAGTTAAATAATTTTATTCTGCACCTTTTTTTTTTTCATCACAATTATGCAAACTTCCTTAAAATTGGGGTTAAGGTGCCAATCATAAAGCACAATGTCTCAAGTTCAACTTTGGCCGGCTTTTATTGGGGAAAAAGTTGTCTTTGTCTGCGCATGTCCTATTTCTCTCACTTTAGCAGAGCACTTTTCTACTTCTGTCTGAGATACTTGCCCACATCAGTATATGTTCTCTCTCTTGATAAACTATATAAATGCTCAAGGTTTCTGATGCTGGTTAGTGACAAGACACCAGAGTACTTTCCCCTTGGGGGATCAATAAAGTATGTCTTCTTTGTTGAATAATTTTTACCCCATTTTAAATCTTCGCTCGGCAGTGCATCTTTACTCTAGATTGCGAAAGCTGTTGTAAATGTTGTTTTCAACGTGGTTGTGTCAGGACCACACCTTACAGTCACACAACCTATTTGTCAGAGAAAATGCTGATGTTGGAAAAACATAGCTCTTTGCCTGCACACAGCATGTGAGCATGTAAATGTGCGCCAAGCACCTTTATGTAATATTAATGCAGCAACTTGGGATGCGACACCCTTGTCCTCAAGAAGCCTAACATACTGTCTTTGTTTGCAGCCTGTGTAAAGTAGCACTGCAGTGTCAACTTGACGCAAGCTGTGTGACAGCAAAGTGTAAAATGAAGCTCAAGTGGAAACTCGTGATGAGATTAAAACCTCAAATCTGTGTCTCTGTGAAGGTTTAGTAAAAGAGAGAAGATGAACTTTTGACGGTGAGCAATCTCTGGCAATGTAAGGATTCTCTTTTGTTTAATTATATAAGAGGTGAAAGGCGCAGTTTGGCTCAGTCAAGATAACTGAGCAGAAATATGTATTAAATCCCAGTTTGAGCAGCTCACTGTCTCACCCTGACCCTCAGAGCAATCCTGAATCTGTGCCGGGGCCATGAGCAGGTTGGATCGATGTGCAGTGTCTGCATTGTGAAGGGGTGGGTGAGCTCCAGCCACAACTACAGGTCCTCGGTATTTTACAATGTAACTCACTGCTTCTGTGGCACACGAGGAGTAAACTGGAGCAGTGGATTAAGCTAAGCAGTTTGTTTGATTCCCACACCCAACAGTCAGTCAGATGGTTGTGTAATACGTACATACAGTCAGTATGTAGCCTTTTTACAGGTGGTCTCCGAGACAGAATGGGGTTTTGGGAAGACGACCAGTTTAAGTGCAGAGACTGAAATGACTCTCTCCATCTTGAGCAGAGAAGGAGGTGAAGAGACAGCTGGAAGTGAAACTGTAGTTAGTAGTTACTGAAGCTGCTTTAGGAATGTAAAAGGATAATCCACCTGATCTTGACCTTCATTTTAGAAACCATCATTATAGTCAGACATCAGGTCATTGCAAATGAGGGTGGGTAGAATGATCATGTATACGGTCAGACAATATAGATATATCTGTCATCAGAAATATTACCCTAAATTGCCCTACCTCATATTTATTTTATTTATTTAGACCATTGTGATCATCAAAGTTCATGCACATCATGAACTTTGACTTGTCAGGTATTTATTTGCTGGATTTGCTAAAAAACTATCTATATCCAGGGTATCTGCAGGTCTATTAAAGCATTGCATTCATGTTCCTCTAAAAAAAATACCTTTTTAAAGGTTTTAAAATTTACAGAAGTCTGTAATGGGACTATTCCTGCAATAGGTTGTGTAACATTAGTTGTGAAATATTTTTTTGTATTTGATTGCAGGGTTTAGGTTTATAGCTGTTGTACCTACAAGCCAAAAGTGGGATTGTTTTGGCCGTTGATCGTACATGCAGGCAGCTCTTTTTTTGTTTCAGTCAACACTGTCAGACCTATAACAAGTCCCCAGCACCTCTGTCTTGCTTCAGTTTTTTTTATCTTGCTACTAGTGTAATGGCATGTGTGGAATGCACTTGGCTAGCCATCAGGTCGGCCATCATGGTGCTCATTGGTTTGCGGTAACTGTGAGCGTAACTCCGGTGTTCACTGAAAGAAAGATTGTTTGCATTGTAAATATGGGATTTACTCCAGTCCCTCTCCCTTCTTCAGCTCTCACAGCGGCCACGGGGCTAGCATGTGTGACCATTTTGTTTGTGTGTCAGCCCTGAGGTTGTATGAGTATCCACTGCATTTCTTTTACAAATGGAGTGAGCTCAGTCTTGCCGCTGCTTGAGATGTACTGGATTTTTCACAGTGTTCACTCTGTCTAGATTAAATGGCCTCATTGTGGAATGAATGTCTTTGGCATTGACTTACTGAACAAGTATGGAAGAAAACATGTCTGGAATTCACAAATCTCAGACTTCATGGTCTTTTCTATTTATAAATGGAGTCATCATACATTCATTGACTGCAAATGAAGTTGAAAAGAAGATGAAAAATTGGGTGGAATTGTTTTCCTCTTGTTACTGTCTGTGTAATCCACTGCAAACAATGTGAGATTAAATGATCTACATGTTAACTTTGTTTTTGCAGTTTTATGCGTATATGTGCTGTCTTCAAATGTGTCTCAAGTAGGACTGGAAGCTGCTGTCAGTCCATTTTTCCTTGTTTTACTGATTTAATTAATTAATTAATTAATTAATAAAGAGTAGAAAATTTACATCCAAACTAGGATTGACTTTATGCCAAAGGAGAAGGTATTGTGACCAACTTTCGTGGCTTAGTTTAACAGAATTTAGGCAGTGGGTGGTGTTTATTTTTCCCCCTAGCTATTAGCCTATCTCTTCTGCCTCCTTTTCCTGTCTCTGAAAAGGCCTGCGCTCTAGGTGGATGCTCAGTTCTTCATGTCTCTTACTCAGACAGACTAAGGAGCCCTTATCTAGCAGCCCAATAATGCAGGCACTGTGAGGCCGGGAATTAAATGCTTCCTGTGTCTCTTTATGGCCCTAGTTGACTCATTGCATTTCTCCCAAGGTTAATGTTTGATGGAGGAGAGATGGCGAGCCAGAGATTCACAGAGCTGCACTCTTCTCTATCTCTGGCACCGCAGGACGCCAGGAGTCCCTGGGCCAGCGCTTCTTGTGGATGAGGAAGTGAATGGTCATTCGCTATATCAATCAACGCAGATGTACAGTTTATCCACGGTGAAACATGAGTCAATGTGCAATCTCCATTTTTGACTTGTGAGGTTATTTATTAAAGGTGGAGTCTGAAATTCAGGAGAAAGATTGTTGATATTTGAACTCAACACCCAAACAAATACACCCCTCCCATCAATGCTCCTTCAGAACATTAGCATGTGCCAGATTTACCGTCCCTCTCACTGCCTTTCTGTTTATACATCCACGGCCTATCCCTTGTACTTTGCACGAGCATGAAAGGAATAGTGTTGTATGGCTCGGTCCGAGAAACTTTGTTTCCCATTTACAGAGCCAGGGCTGTGTTTAAACTAGGGCTGGAAGATTAATCAAAAATGTATCGACATCGAAATTCTGAAGCTGTTATCAATGTATTTTTCCCATGGCGATAATGTCGATAATTTTTATTTAATAATAGTTATCTATAATTATTCTATAATAGTTCCCGCTTTGTGTGTTTCCTTCAATTATTTTAAAATCACAAAATTAAGCAAAATCTATATCACTGTCAATATTTGAGCCTATTTACAGTACAAACAAAAAAAACAAATCACAAAAAAAATTAAATTTTCGTTCATTTATCGTTATCGAGGTAAAATGTGCAATTAATCGTGATTTTGATTTTAGGTCATATCGTGCAGCCCTAGTTTGAACTCCAGATTTGTCTTTTTTTCAGCACACAAACAACGGACAGCTGAATTTGACAAAAAGTCTATTGGATTAGAATCACCGGCTACAATTTTTAAGTGCGTCCAAATTAACAACCTATTAAGCTGTTCTTACACTTTGTCATCTGACATTCTTGAGGACTTTAATGTGTGGTCATTGGTGAAACAAGTGAGGTGTTTCGAAATAATGATGGCACTTTTCTGTTGGTATTTTATTGTTCTTTGCCTTTCTGCTCAGCATTTGAGCCGTACAGACTCACTGTGTTCAGCTGGACATCAAGAGACCTTTTAATGGAAAAAAAGCTCTGCAATTAGCCTAATGAAGATTTGTAGCTTTTGCAGCCCAGTTGCATGTGATGCAGTGTTAATGCCCCGAGGCAGTGGTCCACACTGATATTTGGATCGGAGCCACTTTGGCCAGAGTTAGTTATTTTGGGATCCATACAGTCTGGCCCAATCCAAACTGAAAAGTTTCCATTCTGTATGCCTTATTTTTGCCCCTTTTATGTGCCTCCTCTTCCATCCTCCAAAAACAGCACTGCTTTATTGAATATAAGCAAGTTCATCTTTTTTTACTCCTGTCAATTCAATTCAATTTTATTTATAGTATCAAATCATAACAAGAGTTATCTTGAGACACTTTACAGATAGAGTAGGTCTAGACCACACTCTATAATTTACAAAGCCCCAACAATTCCAGTAATTCCCCCAAGAGCAAGCATTAGCAGTGGCTGTTGCAACAGTGGCGAGGAATATCCAAAAACCTTTGTTTTTAATCCGCCTACAAATCAATATTTTTTATTAGTTAAAAATGAATGGCTTACTCACTCTTCTATGACTACTCAGACTTTACTAGTATTTTTTCTATTTCTGCTCCATGTTTCTGTAACTGAGCTTATAAATGCACCAGAGGCATTTTCATGGAGTTGTAACTTCATACAGAGCCACCTTCCTTTCTAGTTTTGGCTTTCTGTTTTAAGGATGCCAAAAGTCGGATGCATTCTAAACATTGTTAACAATCCTGAATGCATGTATAGATCCAGCTGAGGGTAGATGAACATAAAAAAGAGTGATTGATTAAGAAATTGGAGACTGTGTAGAAGTAATCTGTAGAGTGATGTATGTGCTGTGCTGACACACCTTTCAAGAGCATCAATTGTTGACATCTATGCAGACTGCTAGCATGTGACTGGTGCCAACTAAACATGGTGCTTTACACCGTCAAACTGAGAACCAGTACCCTAAATCCTCAGTGCACTGTAACAGGCAGGTTTTCTATGAGTTCCTCTATGGGGAACTGTGGATGGTAAGAAACACTGTTATTAATACGAGGCAGATTGAAGTGCTCTCATGACTCATTATTGCAGGCAGCAGCAGCGCTACTTGCTATCCGTGTGAAACTGTGATCCAACCCACTCAAGCTCACACCATCCTCTGGTTCAGAGTAACAACAAAATCAAGTTAATATTCATTCCGATACGAGGTTAAATGTGTGGTTTTAGAATTGTAATCATTCCCAAGGGAAGACTTGTATTTTCTTATTGAAGTTAGACAGTTGAAGGCTACCTTTTCCATCCTTGTTTGCAATAGATCTACCATTGTGCTGCCGCTCTTTGTTTCAGGCATTGTTTTCCATTTTGTGTTAATCCAAAATAAACATTGCACTCAAATGATTCTGTTATTTTCTCCTAACTACAGAGTGGTTGTTGTCTTGCTGATGATTTTCAACAACTGAGAAAGACTCCTGTAATTTAACGATCAAATGGTTTGGTACACAGTGCACTGTAATAAAAGCCTAAATAATAATGCCTTTTTATTGATTCAAGAATTGTTTTTAATCTGAAATTGATTCTGAATCAAATTGAATTGTGAGATTGCCAATGATTCCAACCCCTAATAGTAACACCAAATAAAGCAGTCCTGCCTAAAGCTACCTAGCTTAGCTTAGATACCCTTTAGACTATCGCAGTGAGATTTTATCTTTATCTTTTTTCCCATTTGAAAGGCTGAATATATTGTGATGATTACAATGGTACAAATGTTTGGTTCTGCTGTCAGATGGATACAGGTTTGCCCAATGTGTGTTATGCTCTGTTCACCTCTACTACTCTCATTACAAGTGTGTGCACACAGACATGCATGTTTGTTTGGTACCCAGCTATTCAATGTAATGTAATGCTGACTCAGACTGAGTGTGTCAACAGCTGCTGCCCGTTACTGAAAAGAGACAGTGATGTGCAGAGGGAAGGGATTTTAGAGAAGGGAGGGGGGATGGTTGGTGTGTGGGAGAGTGAGTAGGTTAGATTAAAATAGAATAGTACAGATTGGCTTTTTTTCCCCCATCATGCCACGCATATTGATTTGACATCTTCCTATTTCTGTCTTGACAGAAGTAGTTGTTCTCAGATGCTGCCTCATGAAGGTTGTCTTTGAAGTTGAGTCTTTGTTTCTAGCTAGCTCATATCTGAGATGCCAAAACATTGGAATTATTCATTCTATTTATAAAAACAACTTTTACTACTTTAAAATGTGACCTGACAATCCTATTTATGCGTTTTCAGGCCCAAATCGCCTTCCTGCAGGGGGAGAGGAAAGGCCAGGAGAACTTGAAGAAAGACCTTGTGAGGAGGATCAAAATGCTGGAGTATGCACTGAAGCAAGAGAGGTGAGTTCCTTACCACCCACTGCTGCCTCAGCCCACCCACAATACACACAAACATCTCAGCTGGTCGGCAACAACTGCCGTGTTTCCATGTTTTGCATGGTCCTAAGAATAAATTCCTGCTTCTGAGAAATATGGGAAAGGAGAACATGGCATTGTTAGATTTTCACTGGTCAACATCTGCTGTACCTGCACAGAGCTAGTACACTCCAGAGTGCAGCTCTCTGCACATTTTTTGATAATGTGTAAAAGCGTACCAGTCTGATGTCTCAGCTGTTGTCAGCAGAGGCAGTGTTGGCGCGAGAGTGTCAGAGAGATTCCCGAGTCCAGCTGGTGTGATGTCTCTGGACGTGAGCATGTGTTGGCATGAAGGCTTTATTTGCTGTCAGATGCTGATGACTCTGCAGCGTCTTTAGTAGGAGGACAAGACAGGAAAGGAGGAGAGAGGAATTCTTTCACCACCCAAGACAAGGTTGCCGTCGCAGCTTTCTTTCTCCAGTAAACCAGAAGAATTACATTGTTCTTATTCGCATGTCATTACGCAGCATTAAGTAATAAAGAAACGTCTTTGTGATTTCCTTTCTCCTGAACTGATGTATGTAACCTGAAATTCTGATTGCGATGCTCTATTGGTGATTTCAACACGTTACACGTCTCTATTAATGTGACTTTAACCATTGAGTATGTCATTCAAACAGACTGAAGAAGTAGACTTGTACAAAATCGTGTGTGTAAAGCATTTAGTCCAGTGTTTCCAGCAATAAAGCCCAGGGTCAACTCAGTCAATTTAAAGGATAATTCCAGTTTTTTACAAGCTGGCTCATAATTTTGTAGTTTTGGCCATCATTGCCATCGATGATAACACAAAATCGCCAAGGTAATTGCTGAGAAAAAAGTCAAACAGGTTAAGAAACACGAGCAGTCAGACAATTAGACAGGTTTTATATGTAATTTTATTAGATTAACCACATTCATTCAGAGCAGAAGCAGAAGGCAAACGGTAAAATTATTACCCAAACTGTGTGTCATCAACATTCATCACAGGTTACAGACTGACATCTTTGTCCAACTTTGTTCCTCCAGTCAGCTCAGAGGTTAGTTCCATTTTACCAATCTGTGCTCTGAGGAACATCATTTGATTTGTGAAGTATGGAATTGTCCTCTGGCTATTTGTAGTGTATATTTATCTACTTTTCTCTGGTGAGATCATCGCAGACTCTGCCTCAGGAGCAACGCTTAACCCAGAATTACTACCACTTTCCCTGGTTGCTAAGCAACAAGTCATGTCTCCGAGGGTATCTGAAAGCTATATCAGAAATGGCTTTCTGAAAGTGGGATGTACCCAATTTAAAATTAATTTGATCATGGGGGTTGCTTCCTCTGGATCACAGGGAGCTCTCCTTTTATTGACTCTTTCCCACTGATGTGGATGTATGCCATAATTGGAGGAAATCTCAGTATTGCAAAGGCCCGAAACTGTTGAACACCAGGTGTTGTTTTTTTCTATATGTTGTATGCCATTTTATATCTGTTTCTAAATGCCGGTGATTTTTCTTGTTTTTGTGAATCACTTTTCCATGGAATCATATTGTGATTATATGTGTATTTTGTATTATTAGTATGTAGTGAGTTAAGTTTTTGTTTTACATGTGTGAAGAGTCTGATAACTGTTGATTATCATATGTGATTTTGCTTACAATTGCAAAGACGGTTGAAACAATTAGTAATTTAATTAATAGAAAATTAACTGTTTTTTTGTGGAAAAAAGCCCAAAATGCAATGTGAGATATATAATTTTTTTTTTTCCTATGGTAGTAAATGTAATGTCTTAAAAAAAAATTCTGACAGAAATGGCAATTTGAATATGTCAACTTGAAGCCCTGTATCATGATACATAATGCTATCTTGTAAAAATGTGAAACTGTCCAACAAGTGAACGTGTTTGTGAAAAGTAGAGCTAGTTGGTGTTGGGATGACTTTCAAAGCTTATGCAGATGCCATGCATAATACATTTTTTAAATAGCTTCTTCTCAGACCTTTTTGATCAGACCTGTTTGCTTATTTGTCTGCCTCCACTTTTTCTTTTTTTCCAGAGCAAAGTACCACAAGTTTAAATATGGGACAGATTTAAATCAAGGTGACATGAAGCCTCCGAGCTACGACTCTGGTAAGTCTATGGTGGCTCAAACAGCCATCTCCACTCTTCATACTAAATCACTGTGATTGTTGAAGTCACATACCTCAAGTGACAGGACTGCTACGCATGCAAAGGCCGCATTCATGTAGAATGTTGTTTACCTCAATAGCTTTTCTTTTGGTGTCCTTTCCTGAATGCAGAGTGCCATTGTTGTTACGGATGTACTGAACCAATATTAAGATGCTTAAAGAGGCAATGTACAACATATGTGATCAAGTTGCTTTAAAAATATTATAGATTGAAAGCTATCTTATTTATAGATCATATTTTTACTACACCATATTTATTTACAATTGCATTCTTCTATCTGCTGATGGGTTTTTTAATGTCTGTTTTTATGGTGGTCCTATGCAACGTAATTTCATTCTACACTGCACTTCCTGAAGTGTTTTTTGGAATGACAATAAAAATAATCTTGAATGTTGTTGGTACATGTAAGACAGAAACATTTTGAAATATCATTCTTCACTTTAATATGTGACAAAGACATAAATTCTGTGTTGGTTCACCCAATTAACTTTTTTTCATTTGCCTTTTAGGGGTATCTAGTCACGCAGCCATGCAACTAGTTCTGGTTTTATTTGCCCAGGTTTGGGTATTTCCTCCTTGGATATTTCTATCTCCAGCCAAATATGTGTTGCTCCGAACATTGAAAATTAGCATTTAAAAAACTTCAACAGCAATCTTTTCCAGAAACAGTGTCCCTGTTATTCTACATAATCCACAGAGCTGTCAATAGTTATTAAAGCTGCAAAAAAGTATGTTCTGTGGATTATCCTAAAATAAATTGACATCATTTCTGGAGAAAGATAATATTTTTTTATTTTTTTTATTTATGTAAATAGAGCTAAAACAATTAGTTGAATAATGAATGTCAATCAACAGAAAACATGATCTATTTTCAGCTTTTCTATTTGCTGCAGAAAAGAGAATTCACTGCCCTCTTTTTCTCATAGTCAGTAAACTGAATCTCTTTGGATTTTTTGCTAATTTAAGGACATTATCTTGCTCTGTAGGAAATGCTGAAAGCCCTTTTTTGACTATTTACTCGATATCTGAATGATAAGAACAATAAAAGCTCCCAGTGCAAAAAAAAGGTATCATCATCACAAATGAGAAATCCTTAAGAGCTTAGAAATATTGGAAATTTGAACATCTACCATTCAATGACAACAAACTATTTAAAAGGCTCCAGGAGAGCTACATATTGGACATCGTGGTGAGATTGTTTTGTCAGTTGAGCGAGCACAATGCTTTTCAACAGATATCTTAAAAACTCAAAAATAGAAATGCAAAACCCTGCCTGGTTTAATACCACCAGACGCAAGTGAGAAAAATGCACACAGCCTACATAAAGCTCAAACTTCTTTATCCCTTCAAATCTTAAACATCTAAAATGTTTTTTGCACTTTTAAGTGTTCACCCTTTACAGTAAAGTACCTAGTTTTACCTCAGTATCACTCTGGAATCAGTGCACTACTGTTATATTATTATTGTTCTTTAAATGACCTCTCATGTTCAAGTCCTCTGCCATCATTAAGTTAGATTGCGACATTTCCTCTCCTCTCTCCTCATCTCTATTCATGAGGGCTGTTCAAAGCACCCGAGCCCTTGAAGTGTTGATGAATGGGGAGGGGGGGGTGAAGGGGAGAGGTGTTACTGTAGGTGGAAGAGGGGGAGACAAGGAGTGGGAGGTGTTCATATGGCAGTGCACCTGCCCGCTCCTCACCCGCCTGAATTAGGTATGACCCACTTTTTGAGGCACTCTCATCTTGCCCTGCCAAATCAACCTCTCACACACACACACACACACACACACACACACACACACACACACACACACACACACACACACACACACACACACACACACACACACACACACACACCTACCTTATTAACACGTCTCTCTGTCCCATGTAAAATTCCCATCTGACTCGCGAGCGGAGTGCTGACGTTGAATATCAAAGTGAGCTTTGAATCCCATCGTCTCTTGTTTTGTCAGAGCCGTAGACAGTCATAAAGAGTGGGTGTTGTTCTGGATGCTGCAGGCACAGACACACTTCAGTGCTCTTTCCAGTATGTCATGGGACGTAGTTGGAGCCAGCCATTTTGAAGGTGTCAGAATGCATCATTAAATATCAAATGTTTGTGTTGTTGTAGCATCGAGAACAAGCCATTGCTAATGAGTTTTAAATCTCTTTCTGTTTTAACTGCTAGTGCTGTTGTGTACACACTTTTCATAGATGAATAATTACCTACTGGGATGTAAATATTTGAATAGAGGCTAGCTATTAAAGTTACACATGTTGACTAATGATAACTTGGTCCAAATTCAACCATGAACAAAAAGGTGAATGGGTTGGAGAGCGTAAATACTAATTACACTCTCGGCCACGGCTGAAAGAATGTTTGGTTATTTTCTTTTCACTCGCACAATTTAAAGAGAAGCAATACCCTTTTTCATTTAACTCTAATCCACTGTGGACTTGCTGAAAGCAACTAAGCACCGAATGTGTGTAGTTGCCAGGATGCTGTGATGCAGGAATGTTCTGGTCGTGTTTACAGAGTGGAAATAATGTCAGAGGCTGTGCTGTTTGTGGAGCCCTGATTTGTGTCTTCCTCTTCTCTTGCAGATGAGGCCAACGAGAACGAGTCTTCTGGATCGCTCAACAATCAGCTGTCCTGGAAACAGGGCCGTCAGCTCCTCAGACAGTAAGTGCACATGCTTTAATCCTTCTGTGACATTCTATAACCCAGAAAACTAATAATACTGTGCCTTAAGCGCCATGGCCCAAAACATTTGTGGGGAAGAGCTCCCTCGCATGGGCAGCAGCAGTCATTACCTGCTCGGTGTTTTCTTTTCTCTGGTGTAGCCTTCAGGCTCAGGGAAGTTTGGTTATCATGTCATCCCACTCTACAGTCAGTCTGTGTAAATTAAACCAGACTTCAGCCTTTATCCCAGACACCATCGGGTAGCGTCACACATCATCTGGCAGCCAATTTATTCTTGACTCTGTGTCAAGGGACAGATTAATAATGTGCTAAAACACCCCTCCCTTTCAGTCAGTCGCTCGCTCAAATTGCTAGAGCTTCTCCTGCATATCTACTGGTTAGGTGTAATATTTGATGAGTAGCTCATCTTGCCTCAGCAGAGCTGATACCATCGACTAGACAACTGCCAGAGGACATGGCACTTTTGACAGTAACAAAAAGTACTCAACTCTTCCTCATATCTGATCATGTTGAAGTGTTTGTAGTAAATGAACTGTAGTGTAAATAAGAGTTCATTTAATTGGCCTTTGCAGCATTATGAATGTCTCTTTCAGCATCTTCTCATCCAAACTTCCTCCATATAACACTACACATACATATGTTTGTATTCCTTTCGCAATAAACAATACTTTTAAATTGGGTTCGACCATTTGCAACCAGGTTTAAGTTAATTAAACTCGTTCCAGGTACCTGCAGGAGGTGGGCTACACAGACACCATCTTAGATGTAAAGTCCCAGCGGGTCCGAGCGCTGCTAGGACTAGCCGGGGATGGAGGCGGGAGGACAGGGGAACGAACCAGTACTGAGCCTTTGGTCAATGGGACGGACACATCAGCAAAGGGCATGGGCACCAGAGGGTAAGTATTCTCCTCAACTGTAAAGCTATCTATAGACTGAGTGACAATATTACAAGTTCATTGCATTTAACGCTGTGTGGCACAGGTCTAAATAAAAAAACGTTATATATATATATTTTTTTTTTAGGCATATCCGATTAAATGTCTAGTGAATCATTGCGGTACAATCAAAAAAGACTGGTGCAAGCTGAGACGTGTCATCAACTAGGGCAATCTGCGCCGCTCTAAAAAAACAAGCTTTGGTTGTAGCTCTTGCACTTCTATGAATCAAAAAATCTCGGAGGAGAATATTAAGTCTTTGGTTACTGAAGCTCTTAATCAACCATCAGTGCTCTTTTCTGAAAGTCCATTTTTGATTGACGCCCACATTTTTTGTCTCGATTGAACTTTTGTCTGGGACAGCCCAAAATGGCCTTAAATGGCAACGCACACCAGTTTGCTGCATATGGGTTGCACTTAAGAGTGAATCGGTACAGATACTACTACTTTTTATTGATACTGTTGCATAATATTCTGATGTGCATCTTTCTTCCTCGACAGGAAAGCTGAGCTCTCTGACACTAGCGCTGTACTGGAGGCCTTCAAGTTCATTGAGAATGCAGCAGCTGATTTCAGCGATGAAGATGATGAAGAGGATAGCGACGGGAGGGACAGGACTAATGTGGAATCCAGGACGGTACGAAAACAGTCTGCCATCATCTTCTGCAATCACACAAAGTTAAGTAGAAGTTGTCACTGTGGTTTAATATAATAACGGCCCTCAATATTTTCCCCAGATCCTGAGGAAGAAGCCCCCGTCGTCAACGACACCGGCCAGTATGGACACCAGTGAGGATCCTGACACAGAAGAGGCACTGAAGGGCTTTGACTTCCTGTCCAGCCCTGACGAGATGGACACCTCGCCGGAGTCCAGAGGCAACGGGGACGGCACAGACTGGGGTAAGTCATGGATCAGTCACTATCTCGACACCACAGAAACTGTTCTAGTGTCTGTAATATCAACATTTTTATTTATTTTCTCTTGCACAATGATGGGCTTGCTACAAATTGAATACACTTGTTTCAGAAGCACTGGAAATATCACTAATAATTATTTAATGCTGTAATCTTATAATGTGCCTGCTTCTCTGAATTTGACTTTTTGTCATAGTTTGGTTATTGTTCATGGAGTACTCGTCATTCATATATCACGCTGTGGTCATAAATCATGATATTTGGATGTTATTGTGTTTAACCCATAGTTTGTGATCTCTTCCACTGTGTGTTCCCATAGCCAGCCTGTGACCACAATGTCTCTTCCACTCCTGTGTGTCGTCAAATCAACCTGATTCCCTTTGAGTCTCCCCGGTCCTTAATAAAAAATGGGCTTAATGTCATGCTGAGGTGTTTCTTTGTATTTGAACGAGGATTTCAGTATTTGAGTCATGTCTATACAACATTTTGATTATAACTAGGGTTGGGTATCGTTTGGGTTTTTTCCGATACCGGTGCTAAAAACAATACTTTTAAAACGGTGGCAGTGCCTGAACCGCTACTTAAAAAAAATAGGGTAATAGGGTATTTTACAATAACTTTGAATGCACCACAAGGCTTACTAGTTTCAAGTGAACGCACAACGTCTGTTCAGCTGCACGCTGCATAACGTCCCGCTGTTGGAATCCTCTCCAGTGAAATACAGAAACCCTTTACACCGTTTAGCTGTCAGCATTTTAACCATGTTTAATCCAGCTGCTAGCTAACTGTAGGCTAACGTTACCTGCTGTCAGGTGTAGTGTTAACTAGTGTCCTGTGCAGCGATGCTCCTTTTGCCTCTAACATCTGTTTCAGAGCATCAAAGAGCAGCGCTGAAGGCATTTAAGTGGCACCGAAATGAGGCACCGAAATCCGCGTTGCAATTCGGTCCGGTAGATACCAGTCATTTAGTCACCAGTGCCGTATTGGCACCAGGTTTTGGTACCCAACCCTAATTATCACAAAGATTACACAGTGAGGAATTTATGATTATATTTGTCATGACTCAGAAATGTTCAAATGAAAGAATTCCCCACATGGCATTAACTTTCCTCCCATCACACACGTCTTTCAATAGAAGAGAAATCCTAAAAAGATTAGACAAGATAGTAGATTATTGAGGTGGTATTAGTACTAGAAAAGATGCTCATCTCAGGTCTCAAAGGCTTACTACTCTTCTGGAGGCTTAAGAACCTCCAGGAGAATCTGAGAGAGG
Source organism: Perca fluviatilis (assembly GCF_010015445.1). Classification (NCBI taxonomy): domain Eukaryota; kingdom Metazoa; phylum Chordata; class Actinopteri; order Perciformes; family Percidae; genus Perca; species Perca fluviatilis. The sequence continues at coordinate 23,040,082 of NC_053130.1, read as the reverse complement.
TCTCTGCAACTTGTCCACCCTGCCAGGCCACTCGGGCCTCGACCAGAGCAGTTTACTCAACACTCTCTCGGCGTGGTTTTGTTCCCCCTGTGTAGAGAAGGACGAGCAAGGTCCCATTTCTGAGGCCTGGGACGTGGACCCGGGCCTGATAACCAAACTCAAGGAGCAGTACAGAAAGGAGCGCAAGGGGAAAAAGGGGGTGAAGAGTAAGTCCTGTCAGGCGTTGCTGCCTCCCTCCTGCTCCTCTCTCTTTAAAGCCTGACTTTCTTGAGTTCAGCCAAAACACCTCAATTCAGAAACAAAACATCTTGGCTGTTTTTTTTCTCATCTCCTTTTTCAGCTGCTCGTTATTATGCCTTCTACCTGACATTGCTCTGTCCATTTGTCTATCATTTCATACTGAATGTCTCTTCTGTCTTCTTTTGAATGTGTACTGTACATACAAAATCTGCCACTTTTATTTTCCTACCCCAAAGAAAACTGTAATGCTTGATGCATGTATTTCTGTCCCGTTTAAACATTTTAAATCACATTCACGTCATCATCTTGTCCACACTGTCAAATATCATTGATGTGATGACACATCCATCTCTGTCCCGTCTGGGCTAGCGCCAGTCATAACATAATTACCACCATCTTCAACATCATCATCTGTCAGCCATGTTGATACTACAGTCATTTTGCTGCTGTTTTTCAGCTTTTTTCAGTGACTCCGTGAAGTGCCTCTTTGAGCTGAAAACTACTGCTCTCAGAGTAACAGCCCACTTCAGATGCAGCCTCATTCAGTGGCAGAGAGCTCTTAGATTTCACATTTGCAAGGCCCAAGCTCTGCATTGCTGCTGCTGCTGCTGCTGTTTTTGATTTTTTTTTTCTTTTTTTTCAACTGTTATTGAATCATGAGTTCAACAACTCAGTTCATATCACTTTCTTTTTTTTATTTGATTGCAACACCACATTTTATACACTTGGCTCTGGTTTAAACAGAAATCTATTTTTGATCTTCATACGGTGTCTGTATTTTTATCACTTTTGTGGGTATGTGGAGAAGATCATCATTTGTTGGGCAATTGTACAGTTGGTATTTGCACCAGGGTTAGATTCCAAGGCCCCACATGTGTTAAAATGCTTGTGATCATAAAATAAACACCCATACTTGGTTCACTAAATGATTCTGCCTGGGCTGAGACATCACAAAATCCATCTTTTGTTATATTACTTTCTCCACATAGCCCACACTTGGAGATAAATCTACAGTATCTCAACCCTTTTTGTACCTCTTCAATTCATCTAACAAGGACTCTGGTGCTGACTTCCCTTCCCATTTTCTCTTCTTTTACATACTTTAATTTATTAATTTATGTTCTTCTCTTTCAGTGCTGCCTTTCCTCTATATTCATTCTGCGTTCTCTTTTTCAGCTTGTACTCAAAGCTGTTAAATAAAATATTGTATTGTTTGGTATTTTCTGCCTCTTTTTTTATTTATTTATTTTTTTCTCTCAGCTCTCCATCACTGTGTGTCAGTTCAGTAACACTGTTCACCTGACTTGTTAAACAGGGCCAAACCGGTCCAAGCTGCAGGACATGCTGGCTAACTTGAGAGATGCAGAGGACTTGTCCCACATGCAGCCTCCACCATCCACCCCCCAATCCCGGCCCAGCGCGGTCAGGTTCAACGAGCATGAAGGGAACCGACCAGACGAAGGTGCATGAGCAAAAACAGCAGTAGATTGTAGCGATTAAGTGTAATTTTCTTTATTTAAACATAGACAGTGTACAATTAAACATTAACCTTGTATAAGAGCAGGGAGAGATTTTTAGGCTTTAGCACCAAGTGCTATTTTCCACCTGTAGTCCCTGGGCAACAATGTTAGACTGGCTTAAATTCTGTTCATCTCAAAGTAAAAAAGACATGACAAAAACAAAGGAAACCCAGAAAACCCTCAAGGGGCTTGGCATGTTGAGTTCCCTAAAATAATTCAACAAAAGGTAGCATATAAAAACATATAGTCAGTGGTTGTATATTTATTTATTTATTTGTTCTTTCCCCAGTTGAGGCGATGACCTTCCCGCCCAGCTCAGGAAAGCCGTTCATTATGGGCACAGACGAGGCCATGGAGAGCGAGCTGGGCCTGGGGGAGCTCGCTGGACTCACCGTGGCAAACGAGGCTGACAGTCTGGCATACGATGTGAGTAGAAGGAGGCAGAATGGATTTTAAGAGCGATGGGACCATTTCTCTGGGGGAAACTATTTCGGATCATGTTATCATTGGAGCCTTTTTAAAAAGCAGCCATCCCACCTTCCTCCTCTAAACCAAGTCACATCACATATGCTGAAAATGTGTGTCAAACAGCTATTTTTACAGGCAGTGTCAGGGAAGCTGCTTTGAAAGTGTAATATTGGAAGTTATTTTTGAGATCACATTTACAATAGTAATGTCAAAGTCACATGGCTATAAAAACTTAAGGCAGATTTTAGTGTGATAAGCAGGCTTTTTTTAAATCACCAAACAAGTTATTTACAGTATCTCAATGCACCCTAATGTTACAGAAACATATTACACTACCTTTTGTGTTATTTAATCTCACTTTTCTCCATTTTCGATCCATGAATGTATTGTGTTTTACTGGTTTGTTATTTGTGCAAATAAATACAAAACTCTCTAAGTACTAAAGGAGCTGCAGCTCATTTTAAGACTACTGATTATAGGTAACAATACTGATATTTGGATGTTGAGTTTCTGATTAGATGTCTCCTCCTCAGATTGGCAACAATAAGGATGCCATGAGAAAAACATGGAACCCCAAATTCACTCTGCGGAGCCATTTTGATGGGATTCGAGCTCTGGCCTTTCACCCTGTGGAGCCCGTCCTGGTCACAGCTTCAGAGGACCACACGCTCAAGATGTGGAACCTGCAAAAGACCGCTCCTGCCAAAAAGTAAGAATGTATTCACGCAAGTTAAATACCTGCAAACACTATTCCAGCACAATCCAGACCAATTTCTCATCAATTCCTACTGGTGGTTTCATTTCTCTCAGCTAAAAGGAGGAAAATTAACAGCTTTAAATTTACTGTTGTATTGATTAGTTGTCCATTCCTTCCTCATCAGCTCTGTTAAAGACACGAATACTCAGACAGCAGTGTGTTTGGTTCAGTCTCTGTGTACCTGTAGCAGCAGAGTGAACATTATTGTTGTTGATTACAGTCCCATAAGTAGCATAGCTCGTCTTTGATGTTGAACTGTCACATGATTCGGCTGCATGAAACTGTCCCCATGTGACAAAGAACTGACACAAGACTCGTTATGTCAAGTCACAACTCTGCAGCCCACACACAGTCAATGTGTGGATGTTTTTTTTTTTTTTTTAGGGGTGGGGTTTTATTTTTAAATTTTTTTTTTTTTGGGTATAATTTTTTTTTTTTTTTTATTTTTTTTTTTTTTTTTTTTTATTAATGATGAAAATGTTTTTCGAGCATTAGTGCAAATTCTCTAGATGTGGAACCAATCTACACCTTCAGGGCCCACAGGTAAAAACACTGCACATAAATTAAAAAAAACATGTTTCCGTTTTAGCGTTAGACAAGATGTTTAGCTAATTCATTATTATTTAAACCACAGGGGGGCTGTACTGAGTGTGGTGATGAGCAGTACAGGGGAGCAGTGTTTCAGCGGAGGTGTTGACGGGACTATACAGTGCTGGAACACCCCCAATCCCAACATTGACCCCTATGACTCCTACGGTAACAGCGCCACCAGTTTTGTCTGAATCAGAGAATTCTCCAATTAGATCACAGCGACTGACTTTGATGGTTTGTTGTGCTTTCTGTGACAGACCCATTGATGCTGCGTGGAGCGTTGTGTGGACACACCGACTCAGTTTGGGGTTTGGTGTACAGCAGCGCACACCAGCGCCTCCTCTCCTGCTCAGCAGACGGGACAGTGAGACTGTGGGACGCCAACACCACCTCCCCCGCCCTCGCAGTATTCAACGAAGACAAACGTAGGCCTTAATGCTTGTATCCTGACTTTTTTTCTTTCTTTCTCAATCTTTGCTTTAATTGAATAACATAAATGTACCTGTTTTTCTGTGTACAAGAGCTAGGAATTCCCTCCTCAGTAGACTTGGTGTGCAGTGAACCAGCCCACCTGGTCACATCCTTCACAAACGGGGAGATTGGCCTCTTCAACATGGAGACCCGCCAGCTGGTCCTCAATCTTGAGTCCAATTTGGAGCCGGGTAGGTTTGCCAGTTACGGCATTTAGACCTCCGATCAGTAAAATTCTCCATTGATTTCAAGAATGATAAGGCAAGGCAAGGCAGCTTTATTTATATAGCACATTTCAGCAACAGGGCAATTCAAAGTGCTTTACATAAAACATGAAAGAGCATTCAGAAAACAATTAAAAACAATTTAAAAACATTCAAAGTCAAGAATAAAATTTACAGTGCAGTATAAGAATTTAAGGTACTGTTAGGTAAAACATTAAAACAGTTAAACTTTTAAAAGCAGATAAAATAGGTTATTTAAAGAAAGGCAAGATCAAAAAGATAGGTCTTCAGCCTTGATTTAAAAGAACTGAGAGTTGAAGCGGACCTGCAGTTTTCTGGGAGTTTGTTCCAGATATGTGGAGCATAATAACTGAACGCTGCTTCCCCCTGTTTAGTTAAGAATAATAAAACGCACTAAATAACTGTATAACTAACACTTGTTGAATTCAATCATAATGTTGATGTAGAGTCCAAAAATATAGACTTAAGGAACATCTAGTGGCAGCTGTAGGAAAGGAAATCATTAGCACACATTGTTTCATACCTGCAAACTAGTCACTTTTCGGCAGAAATCGCCATTTTGAATGGGAAAATGTCATCCACGTGAATCGTGTAGATCCGAAGAGGTTTTTATATTGAGTTTGCAGGTATGATGTTTTCTGTTCATTACTTTATTTGGTTTGATTTACAAATTTCAAGTTCACTGCCAGTTATGTCACTGATAGTCATTAGACTTAACTGTGCATATAATAACAATGTTACGTATATTTTTCTAGTGTTACTAAGTTGTTTACCAGCAAGTACTCATGTCTGCATCATGTACAGACTGACTCGAGGTCTTACCACACTGCTTTAAAAAAAGTTACATTTAAGTTGGCGTTAAGCTAAAGTTAACATGCCTAACATCCACACATACAGCACAATATCTCCACAGATCAGATTTTTAGTTGCTAAAGATTTCACCCAGATGGAATGTTGATCACTCCTGCTCCTGCGTGGTGTCTGATGCGCTTGTCTGTTTTTAACCAGGCACTTCCTGTCAGATCAATAAGGTCCTCAGCCACCCGACTCTTCCCATCACCATCACTGCGCAGGAGGACAGACACATTAAGTTCTTCGACAACAACAGCGGGAAGCTGATTCACTCCATGGTGGCTCACCTGGATGCTGTCACAAGCTTAGCTGTAGACCCTAATGGACTTTATCTCATGTCAGGCAGTAAGTACCTCTTAAGCAGTGTCACCTTTTGCTTTAGCTAACATAACTGTTTTCCCTTCGTACATTAGTTCATTAATAGATTGGCTGCCTCACACCCAACCCAGCAGTGACTGAGTGTAATGTGTAGGTGGATATGTAAAAGTCTCTGCTCAACAATTGCTGTGTAAGGACAAAGTCACTGATAATTATAGTCATTTTATGACATGCACTGGTACAGTCTGATCTGTAAGCAATAACTACACTCATCCATAGCCAAAATGAAGGCTGATGTCCTCAACTTAATGTTCCAAAGCCACTTTTAGATTCACTTGTGCATTATTCTCCTGAACACTGTTACTACAAACTACCATTTTTTTTTATTTATATATACACATGTTGAAGTAAAGCCATTCTATGACATTCATTTTTTTTTAGGTAAATAAGCTTTTCCCACACACCACATATGTGCCACAAATGCAAGTCTTATCTTCTTAGTTTTGGGAGAAACTGGTTAATGTTCAGAGTTGCTTATTGCACTTCCTTTGGATATCCCAATCATTTTTGAATTGCTGTTCCCCTACTGCTAAACATATAACCTGTTATGTCCTCTGTAGGTCATGACTGCTCAATCCGTCTGTGGAACCTTGACAGTAAAACCTGCATTCAGGAGTTCACGGCTCACAGAAAGAAGTTTGAGGAGTCGATCCACGATGTGGCGTTTCATCCATCTAAGTGCTACATTGCCAGCGCCGGGGCAGATGCTCTCGCCAAAGTGTTCGTATGACACGGAGCTGCGTCTCTCCCTGCAGCCCGGCTCTCTGACTCAGCCTCCCATGATCAGGGACCAATAGAGACACAAGAGGAGGAGGACCTTCAGGCATAGGTCCAGTCCCACCTCTCTCAGCCCACTGGTTTCCTGTCGGACTGGTAGACTATGTAGCCGCTAGCCTCCAACAGGCCAGGACTCTCCATAAAGAGGGTCGGCAGGGAGGACAGTCGGGAGGAGAACTGATCTCTCGTCCCCCATCTACCATCCAGGCAGGCCTGGGTGTACCCCGCCACAGCACACCCCTCTCAGACAGACTTATACTTAACCTCCGTCGCTAGGAGGCTCAGGACAAGTGTTAAAGAGTGTGGAGTGGAGAAATGAGGTCTTCTGCCCCTGTGACTTTACGCTCATCCCAAATTCCTCTGGCCCTCGACCTTCCCTCTCAGACAAACCAGGTCTGGGCCCTTTACTCTAAGTCAGGTTTTGTGTTGTGTTCCAGAAATGTGGAGTACTGAAGGCTCGCTGGAGCTGTCCTAGGAAGCCTCTCACTTCTTCTTCTCTGCTTCCCAGACTGACTCTACTTGCTGGCCTGCCTTTATTTTCCTTTTTAAAAACACGTATTGAAAAATGTGCCTTTGCTTTAAAAAGGTCTTAAAAATGTTATTTTAACAAGCTTGTTATGGGAAACTGGGAGGGAGGGGATGGCGGAGAAATGGAGCTGGCTGTCACAATGTTGTCGATTTTTAACATTGGATGTAAAATTAAAAATGCTATAATAAACAAAATATATATATTCAGTCTTAAAATTTACTGTGCAGCGTGAGTTTGAGTGCTCCTTTTTGATAAGTGTGGTTGGGGAATCAATTTTGTGCATTTCAAGGCAAAACTGGTGGAGTGATGCAGACCATTAAATATAATGCCTGTTTGTTAGATTCAAGTAACTGTACACTTCAGAAGTAAGATTACAAGCATATGTGTCCAAAGTAAACCATCTTGGTTATATAATTACAATTCAAACTTCTAGATGTCCATTTTAGGAGTAACTAATTGATTTTGGCCAGTTTGCTCTTGTGTGAATTGAATGGCTTGTACTGTATGTAGTTTTCCCCAATTGTGCAGACATGCTTGACTACAATGTGATGTATCATGTCCAGATATGTACAGTAGTCCAGTGTTTAGCAGGAATTGAGTGCAGTACTGTGGGACTACTTGGAAATAATGAGTTCACCATCCACCACTGAGGGAAGAGAAATCTCCTGCAAATTCCAGTTTCCTGTAAACTGTGAGGACAAAACTATAAATAAAAAAAAAAAACACACAAATCAATCAAGATGTTGTACATGTAGAGTACAGCTTCAAATGAGCCATTTTCTCAGTCACTGGTTTGTATATGAAAGTATGTTAAAAATAAAAACTGCTGTAAAATGTTAACTGGTCGCTGATGTTGGTCATTTGACAAAAACATGATTCTCAGGCAAGTTCTAGAGTTATAAGGAGTGACTTTTTTCCTCTGATTTCTAAGTGGATTTATGGACAATCATTTGCTAATGGACATGAGAGATAATATGTCCATGAAAAGTGTAAGTCACTGAATCTAAAAATATGCGTACAGTATAATGTCTTCATGTTCAGATTTGATTGAGTTAAGACTCCGAGAGGGGGTGCGCTTTTGACACAAATTGGATCAACAAAGATTCAGGAGAAAACAGCCACTTTTAAGTTGTCTTCATTTTCTTGTCTTTTATTATAAATTGCAAACAAATTGATCAATTATGAACATTATTAGCGAAAGGCTTTTAATATGCATATGTACAAACAGGATATAACAGGAAGAACATCATAAATACTCTTTCAACAAAACTGAGAAATGCCTGCAATGTCAGAAGCAACCACGCTGTTAGAAAACGAGTGAAGAGATGAATTGCGTGGAAGCACATTTATGATCTGCCATCACTCTGTACAAAGATATACAAGCTCCTCTTTCCTCACTTTTCACACACAAGTCCACTTCTTTGTTCCGTGTTGTTGATTTGCCTTTCACATAAGCCTCAGTTCAACTACAACTCATACCAACAGCAATATCAGCACCATAGTCTTTGAGAGGAACTTTAACAATGTCCCTACTATCAAAAATCTCCTATGAGGAAGATTAAAATGCACCAATTCTAAGAAGGTATATCCTCTTTACAGAGAATTGTATAAAAAGCACCATATTATTAAGTTAATGAAGTATGTTAAGCCATAAGAGGAAGTGCTAGGCATGCTTTAAATCTACATTTCTCTGCAAGCACCATATCGCAGTAAGTTAGCTTTATGTTTGGCACCACTTCCTAATAAGGAACCCTTTGTAAAGGTGCTGTGAGTTGTACTTTAACTTTAGGGTTGCCATAAATCCCTTTTGCTCCTCCAGCATGTCGTGTGCTTTTACAAGATTGTAGTTAAAAATTCAATCCATCAAATGTGCAGTTAGTAAACTCTGAAAAGTTGATAATGAATGAATTTTGGTCCGGATGATCTTTTCCAGAAGGACAGAGGTAAAACTGCACATTGGAGAGGTTTGCAAGATGAACTGAAAAGCTAAATGAGCTTTATTGCCAGAGAAGGATCTACTGTAGGGCGATATTTCACAACCCAGATGTTGTTGTGATTTATTGAATCTAACTGATTAGGAAATTATGTATTAGCATTAATAAAACCCTTTGTTACAACTTATAAACACTTTATAAAGGGTGACTTATTAGTACGATAATTAAAGGATTAGGAATACTCTGTTCTCTTTATGGCACCAACAGAGAACAACTGGCACCACAGTACAGTATACATGAGATGAATGATCTGAATGCACACCCTTTACCGTTAGCACCATCTGCATATTTGGGACCGAATGCTGATTCACTTTAAGATTTCGTTTTTTTCCAAACCCACAATCCTCACCTAAATTCAAAACCCCTCCCTGTTCAAATATGGGGCGCTGCAGCCAATCCAGCGCGGCCATCTGGGCAACAGAGTGAGTAAATTTACCATCAGCGTTCTGTTAAAAACAGCCCAAGATCAAGATGTCCCTCTCTACACCTCCCCTCCACCCGTCCTGTCTTCAGTTTCTGGGCTGGGAGTTGAACTCCTGGCAGATGTTGTGGATGATCTTGGGTACAAATTTGTAGAGATTGTCGAACTCATCAACGAAGAAGGAGTGCTCCTTGTCTGGGTCCGTGGCGATGTACTCCAGCTCATCCTGGGCGGCCCAGGCAATGCCGATGGAGTAGGCGATCACACCTAGATCACAGGAAGGGACGGCAGATTACACACAGAGACCTCACATGTGTTTGTCACATCAAACACAAACTGCATGGCACCTCACTGTGGACTGACACACACAGGAGGAAACTACTTTTTGTACAATTATATTGTTGATTCTGGCCTTTTTTCCTCCAAAAAGAATTTTTAAAAAAATCTAGTTTTAGATTAGGGGATTATGCATTTCTTTATTTTATTCAATGAGTTTTGAAAATGTTTAGGAGATAATCACTGCTTGACTTGACCGTATCTGCCTAAAATGTCTCAAATGTTGGGTGCCTAGATAGCTCAGTTGGCGCCCATATATAGAGGTTTACTCCTCGACGCGGCAGGCTGCAGGTTCGACTCCGACCTGCGGCCCTTTGCTGCATGTCATTCCCCTTCTCTCTCCCCTTTCTTGTCTTCAGCTGTCCTGTCAAATAAAGGCCTAAAATGCCCCCCAAAAAATTATCTTTAAAATCTTGATCTCTAACCTTGGCGATGGACGGCCAGTGCAGGCGCCCTGACATCATCGTAGGAGCGCCCGTCTGTAATGACAATCATGATCTTGCGTTTGTTGGGTTTGGATTTGCTGAAAAGCTGCTCTGCGGCGTAGGTGATGGCAGCACCAGTGCTGGTCCCGCCGCTCCAGTAGTTGATGCGTTTGATGGCGTTCAACAGCTCGGCCTTGTTGTTGTACTGGCCGAAGCCAAACTCCAGCCTCTGCTCGTAGGTGTACTGCACAGCTCCGACCCGTGTGTCGGTGTCAGAAATCTCAAACTCCCGCGTGATGTTGGCCACAAACTGCAGCACCGTGCGGAAGTTGCCAGTTCCGACGCTGCTGGAGCCGTCGATGACGAAGGCGATGTCGTTGGCATTGAGGCAGGTTTTGCTGCACACCAGGCGGTCTGTGTCACACACTCTCTTCACCAGGGGCTGCACGGCCTTCCTCAGAGCAAACCAGCTGGCCACGGGCAGGGAGAAGAAGCCGTTTGTCCGACACACAGCCTGTGGGATGAAGGATAGGGGTGTGAATCTTCACTGGTGTCACGATTCGATTCAATTGCGATTATCCTGTCAACGATTTGAATCGATTCGATATCACGATGCATCGCGGTGCGCCACCTCCTCAAATTTATTACATATTGCTACACATGGTTTTCAACAGCAAATTCAAGCAGTCAGATATGTATGAACTACCCTTTTTAGTATCTGATCTTAAAAAAAGACATTTCCTGAATGCAACGGAGTCTGAACTCAGCAAGACAAAAACAAAAAAAAGCAGCGACCGGAAAATGAACGGGTAAAATCCTCAGGCAGTAATCGATTATGGTCTGTCACTGCATCGATGCAGAATCGTCCAGGTTCGCATCGATGCATTGATTCATTTCAACACCCCTAATGAAGGACCCACTTCAAACTGACACACCTCTGTGACAATACCCCCACCTTGTCAACAAAGTTGGTCTCAACCAGGTTTTGTTTCTCGTTGTCATCAGCGCCCTCGATGGTGACGAAGAATATGTTGATGCCAGACTCCCGAGCGAGCCGAGACGCCTCCTCCACCTTGTCTGTGGGCCAGCCGTCCACCAGAACCACGGCCACGTTAGGAGCACCGCCTCGGTTTCCATTGACATCACTGAAGTAGTGCTTGTTGATGTAGGAGAGGGCCTTTCCTATTAGTGCACCAGGGGGCAGCAGGGAGACGGTTAAAATGATGCTACATCCACTTTCTATACAAGTCTGTGGTTGAAAGGCAGGAATGCATTCGAGAGAAGAACCAGTCTGTTGTTCACAAAGTACAAATAAATCAAAATACACATAGACCGTAGAGTGTGAAATGAAAAAAAAGGACAATTGAAAAAATATATATACTTTGAAAGTGCTCATTATGTACATTCAGTGGACTGAGATTTTTTTGGGAGATGTATTTATTTCCTAACCAGTATGTGCGGAAGCAACCTTCTAAAAAAAAAAAACGCCTGTGTGCAAATATACATGTCTCTGAGCATTGCTTTAACTGTATATCATCACAAAAATAGTGATATCCCATATCCCTGCCATAGTCTTATTGATGGTCTGAACGATGGCTGAAGAGGAGAGCCTCTGTTGGGGACTATAGAGGCTTTTACAACCACTCATGCTGTTGTATGATTAGAGAGCACTTCTGGGCGAACACAAACAACACTATTTGTACGTGAATGCAAAATTTAGCAAGTCATAAAGACACATGTGGCAGTGGGATGCATGATGCTGACGCACCAACCAAAGCAGAAAAACAGTACTTGCCCTCTGAAAGCTGACCCCCATGGGCTGGTAAAACCAAACGTTTTTTGGTCAGAGCAGAGGGAAAAATACGGCTTTCAGAAGCAGGACTATAATTTAGCTAACAGTGTCTCGCAGCAGATTTAGATTTAATTCTATCCTTGCATGTGAAAATGTGCCTGGCTAGTAAACCATGCGATAATTGCATCCCTTTCACTTTCACACTTGTGTGTGTAGGCATTTACAGTAGCTGGCAGCTCACAGCAGGTCACTCACCTACATTGGAGAGGCCTCCCTTCTGGGCAATCTTTTCTATGGCTGACTTCACCTCTCTGGAGCTGGAGTAAGACTTCAGACTGATCTCTGTCACAGGGTCATCCCTTCAGACAAAACAACAAGCGATCACATTATGTTTTCTTATCTAAAAATGGTACATAGTGAGTGACACAACAGGAATTGTGAGGTTACCCGTATTGGATGAGACCCATCATGGGTCCAGCCACACCCACGTTGATGGTCTGAGCCACCTCAGACAGGAAGTCTTTCTGGATCTTAAAGCGCCTCTTCCCAATGCTCCAGCTCCCATCCATCAGGAAGGCCAGGTCCACCTTACAATCTGCAAAAACAGGACACACCACAGGGTTACAGCAAATTGAAAATGTTCGACTTTGACGCCCTGCAGCATTAGTAGCAGAAAAGTCAATGTGACAGACTTAAAGGGCATTTTAAAAGATTTTTTTGTGGCATTTTAGGCCTTTATTGGATAGGACAGCTGAAGACATGAAAGACAAGATGGGGAATGACGTGCAGCAAAGGGCCGCAGGTCAGAACCGAACCCGCTGCCACTGCGTATGGGTGCGCGCTCTACCAGGTGAGCTACCCAAGCACCCACCCTGTGGAGTTTTTGACCACTGGTAGCAAATTTCAAAAAATGTGTGAAAATGTATTATGAGGGGGAAAAAAAACACTTTAAGCATCAGAGATACATACAATGTGTTTTGGTGAGAAACACTGAATGTAAACATGACTGTTTGTTCATGACAAAATGTTATCAGTACCTTTAATTCACGCCACAGGTTTTGACACAGGGACACTGAAATGAATGCTCTGGCCCAGTTTTTACCAGGATTGTCAAAATTGTAGGCAATAATTTATAATTTAGGAGATGCAATAATCAAACATAAGTGGCTTTAAAGGGGGATGAGGGACATACTTGGGTCTCCCTGTGACACAGGCTCAGGTGCTCTGGGTACAGGTTCCTGCTCCCTCACGTTGAAGCCTGAAAATCAAGACACAAACAGCAACAAGCAAAGTTTTGAATTCTGCTGAAATCTGCTTTTTAAGGCTTTATACGATAATTAAGACTTTTCATGCATTTCACTGGGCGTATTGTGTCCTTTAATAATCATTAAAATCACGTGGCATTTAAAAAGGATGGTGCAAAGAAAATTATAATTGACAGTCATAACCTTATCAACCTGTAAGGCAATTTAATCATGTGTTGGAATTATGTATTCCTAAATGTCCTACTCTCTCACTACAAAGCAAGACAAAAGGTCTATCAACCTGAAAGTTTGTTTGGTAAAAATATCCATTAAACATGGCACATTTGCAGCTGTCCACTTTCCAGAGATCATGATCCTAGCCAGTATTTGTTGTGGCAAAAATGATGCCAAACAGGAACAGATTTTATCCTCAAGCAACCATGCCATTTGACTTTGACTCCAAATCCCTTCAATTACAGGCTGAGTACAAAACCAGATGCTTTTCCTTGGATAGCCTTGGTTTTGTTTGTACAGTCCGAACTGATGACTTACTGGTAAAGGGACTCTTTTAGGGAGGCAGAAAAGTAGTAGTGCAGTAGTTCAAGCAATCTCACCTGATTCATAAAGGTTTGCATCTGGCTTCCAGGCATCCACTGGCTCCACTGCATAGATGATATCATACAAGCTCAGCATTAGCACATTTCTACCACAAAAAGCACTAACAACACTCAAAAGGTTAATATCTTTTTTTGTAAGCTCTACTCATAATAAGAAAGCAGCAGCAGTTAGGGAAAGCTCACAACTTACTGAATAGCAGAGCAAATGACGATGAAAAAGTTGGATTGCTTTATAGATGCTATATGATGTGCCCAATCTGTTTGTAGCCATGGTAACGACTGCTTACCTCTAGTATGGGTTGTATCCAATGGCACTTTACGGTTGCCATCTGAGTCAGTGGAGCGAGGCACTAAAAGTAAAGACATTTTCAGTGACGACAGACTGTGACACACATGAAACAAATGTAAACGCACCATGGTGTTAAAGCTTGCTCCCAGCCGCTCCATGTCATTTGGTCGGATGTGTGGTGGTATTGTTGTGGTGCACTCTGGAAATGGCTTGGCCACTCAGTTTTCCAAACCAGGCTCGGCCGTGCCATCAAACAGATGGAACCATGGCCTATAATCTGGAGGTAAAGGTTTTTTGCATGCTCTTTTGTGTCTTGTCAATGGGCCATATTGTAAGTGGTTTGTATTTTCTAGTGTTAAGACTGTGACAAAAAAAACAAATCAAATGTGCTACATGTAGTTCAGCATTTTGGGAAATATCACTTTATTTTTCCGGAGGTAATGATGGAATGCCATACAATGCCATGAAAATTAGAAAAGAAATTAAAAACCTTAGTCATCTTGTGTGTGAGGGTGTGTTTTTCTGTGTGCAGAAAACAGGTTTTACATCTGCAGAATCACAACCCATACACATTACAATATAAGACCTGAACCCCAAGGCCTGTTAGTTCCCAGTAAATAGAATAGAAAAACACTTACGGTACGGTCCAAAGTTATAAAACCAGCGCTCATACTCTGAGATATCAGGCCTAGGATCCCGTGCTAGAGGAGGATGTTGTGAAACCTGTTAGTATTCCCACAATGAATTTCAGAGGGAAAAGCACACATTTCCATGGTTGTGATTGGTCACATATTTCCCCCAACCAATCCCATACCAGTGAAAACAACAGCTTTGTGCAGAATTATCACTCACAGTGTCTCTCTCTCTCACATGCAAACACTATAAACCTGCCCTATGCTCTTCTCTTCCACACTTTCTCTCATATGGCAGGCAGATGGCATGTAAAGACGATGTCCTGAGACATAGGCGTAGATTATCTTTTATTTGTTTTGGGGGGGGGTCTCGTTCTCTAACAGATTTGTTGTTGAAATGTACATGATTCCTAAAAAAATATCCAGAAACATGTGATGAGGTTTTGAATATGCAGAAAGTTTTGATGCAGAAAAAGGCACAAAAATCCGCCAGAATGGAGGAAATAGTTTGTGACGCACAACATTTCATGGGGTAGGACCCCCAGACATAATGTGCCCCCCCCGCCCCCCAATGCTGAAACAAAACCTACGCCCTTGTCCTGAGAGACAATTTGCATGTACTTACAGATGGAGCCAATTAAAAACATACATGTTCAGCAGATACCTCACTGTATCAGTCACACATAAGCATGCCATGTTTGCACATGCAACATCAGTGGATACAAGGTGTAGTAACCGGTCGCTATGAAGGGGGGCAGTGCACACCAAACTGTCATGTTGTGCTGCCTGACTGACTTACCCGTAATCTCAGGTGTGTCCGTCTCACTCCATGTGTATCCTGAGTCTGGAGCTGCATAACTAACGTCTGAATGTACAGCAGAGAAGGTGGAGGCATCAGCAACTACAAGGGTTACATTAAGGGTGCTTAATGACACACCCATCAGCCTCTGCTGCACTTTGTATTCAGTGCTAATTAGCAAATGTTAGCATAGGAAACTGAAAAAGATGATGAACATGGTAAACATTCTACCTGCATGAATGTAGAGATGAATGTATTACAGGAAGAGGAATTGCTCTTAATACATCCACGTTGTAAAAGAAATGTTAGCGTGCTGTCGTTAGCATTTAGCTGGAAGCACCACTGGGTTAAAGTACAGCTGTAGACTCTTTTATCTTATCTTGTTTTGACAGACATTAAAGTAGAGGTTAATACAATCAAAGACACCTTATTCTAATGGTATGATGCAACGTGTGTTTGGGACCATAACTTGTCTTATTCAGTCATTTATTTGCAACATGACATGCTTCATTGCAAAACTGACTTTCAAAGTAGCTCCTCTACGGTTCAATTGCATTGATCACCATAGATTAGGCTGCGAGATGAGACAAACTTACAAAATTGTTTCTGACTACAAGTGAGAATTCTAATTCTAATATATTCATTAGGCTATTTAATTAGGCATTGGATTAATAAATCAAAAGCTTAGATTTATCTTAATAATTGCACCCATACCAGTCTTACCTTAGTCAGTTTGAGCAATATACAAAATATTTACATTTGTATTAGAAAAAGCTTATGAATTGTTGAAGGAGGATGATCTATTTTGTATTTGGTACCTGCTGGTCGTCGAGCTCCAGGGAACCAATCAGGACGAGGAAAGGAGGGAGGTGCCCAATCCCTTCTGGGAAAAGCTGTGCAGGGGAAGATTAGAAAGCTGGGTTAAGCATCAAGGGGGAGCATACTTGTGACCACCACTAAACCTGCCACGTTATTAGTGGGGTATGCACAAGATGTTCAGCCTCGAGTCTAGACACTAATACAGTAGTCAGACAGACAGAGAGACAGACAGACAGACAGGGACTAAGCAACTGTAGGGGTTGTTTTAGTGAATTTCAGCCTAACTTTTTCAGTATAGAGACACAGAGGAAGCCCAACTCTCTGAGAAAATGTGTTTCTCATTTTTTCTGTTTTCTACCTGCTGCTCTTGGATCACAATTTGTTCGCAAAGACTCAAAGTTTTTGACTTGTAACGTGGCAAAAACATCAGACAAGTTTAATTGGCCAGACTCTTGTATGGCTCGAGGTAAATTGAAATGTGATTGACCACTATAAGCCCAAATAGCTGAGCAAAACCATAACAGTGCATTGTATTTGTCTTCACTGACTAAACCATGACAACACACTTCAGTTAACCCCTCCCTGAGGTAGATGGGTAGCTTACACAAACACACAGCCTGGTTCCCATCCAGTGGCAGCTAGTGCGTAGGGCCTTTGTTGACCGGGACGGGCTGGGAGAGCCCAGCCAGCGGCCCAGTGAAGCGTGGGAGTATTATTCTAAAGTTGGTGTCAAACTAGGGACAGTGTAGATAGTAGGACGCAGAGATTAGCCTAATCTGCTGCTGGTCAAAGGCCCAGCACTACACAGCAGACAGTGTTGTTATTTTTTCTGATGAAACAGGTGCTTTAAAAGGATTGAGTTTAACTCTCCTGATCATAGCCACTTCAGTGGTCACTGCGGCCAGAAGGTCAGAGCAGGATTGGGGATACTGATCCTCACCTTGGGTTGTAGCTCAGTCTACAATAAGTTTGCAGGGGCGTTGGTAATGTATGCAATTTCTCTGAAAGTCATAAAGCAAATTTGATTGCATTTCAACACCAACGAACAGAATTGTAACATGTTTTACAGGTTTTTCATGAACCTTTGTGGTTGTCAAGTGGGCATATCTCATTGCAAATGCAAGGCTAAACTGCATCGTAACATTTCCAGAAAGCTGAGCAATAATTTTCCAACATCTGTTTGGGGCAGCAGGGTGGCAAAGCGTCCGGGGAGAAAACCCTTCAACTCATAAACTCCAAAGTCGGCAAGCATCCACCTTGCTGTAGTGTCCTTGAGAAAGACACTGAATCCGTGGCGGCTCCAGGGGCGCTGCTGTGTAGCTGATCCTCACCTCTGACCTCTGACCTCAAGCCTAAAGAATTTCCCTAAGGGTTCAATAAAGTATCACTCTATTATCCACAAGCTACTCATCTGAATAACTGTTCTCTGCACTGATCAGAAACTTTACAAACTCTCAGCAGAAACACGTTAGTCAGATAAATGATGCACTAGCTTAAAACAGCTCAGCTGAGACTGCATTTTAGACATATCATACAATCAACCATCATTTAAATGGATAAAACTCTGTCTAATTTTAGGGATCTATGGTTTTGCATTCCACAGAAGCAAAAACAAAAGCACATTCTCCAGCAACCCAAACCTATCCTGGTTTAAATGGTGAGAGCTTTCTATTCTTGACAGGCTGGAGAGTGGACCCAGATCCTGCAGCGCTGTGGATCGGGTCATACGTCTCTCTGGGAGCGGCACCGGGCCACTTGGTGCTGCTGCTTTCATCTCTGTCTCCCTCTCTGCAAGCATTTACAAGGGAGGGGAAGAGGCCAGACCAGATGGGATCTGTCATAAGATGTTATTACAGTACTGACAGAGCGTGTTTCTCATCGTGGTCTTATCTAGAAGAGAGAGTTGAGAGTTTGCTGCTGTCTCAGAATAGTGGAGATACGGCACAAGATGAAATTCAGGACCATGATATCACATTGTCGCCCATCTCTGAGGCGTATCAACATACTCACTGCTCATTTTTTCACGTTGGGTTGAGTGAAAGTATGTAATTGTATTCCTGCTCGTCGAGGACTGGCCACGCATTGAACCACAGTATCCCACAGAGGGTAAACATTAGTGCTGCTTTATAAAACATTTCAACCAGGGTTTAATGGCCCTAGTTGTTCCCCTGTTTGATCCAACCTGACGACTTCTCTACGTCAGTGATTGCGTCTGCTAGTGCAGTTTCAGGGTCTGGAGATACTTACCGGGGTTTGACTGGCTCATGGTTGGAGTCCGCTCGGGCGGAGCCGGCTGAACCCTGTTAAAAGCTGTTTGTTGCAATGAGAAACAGGCAGATAGAAATAAGAGAGGAAAAGGAGGGACAAGGGGGACAGAAGTGAGCTTCAGATCGGGGGCTCCATCCACAAATGCAGCCCAGCTGTTTTGCTTTGAGTGAACTTGAAGGCATTTTCTCCGCAGCATGATATCAAAAACAAAGGGATATATGCTGGGCGTATTTACATGCCTTAACTCGGCCTTATTTGCCTCTTTTCATCTCGGAAAATGAAAACATGAATAAGAGGATGTGCCTGATGACAGAGAACAGTGACTATCGTGAAAGGAATGTTAGCTGAGCTGCTTGATGGAGGGGGTTAGTGGTGACCCTGGGGTGAAGATCACAGGGCTTATGGGTGTGGATACGAGGGTCAGACTTACAGAGGTCTATGTCTCCTGGATTCTTGTTCCAACAAAGACATCTGTCCCCTGTGCTGCCCCTGGCCCACATTCCCTGTCAGTCCCACCATGTCTACCTATTTGTTACTCTGAATATATATATATATATATATATATATATATATATATATATATATATATATATATATATATATATGTGTGTGTGTGTGTGTGTGTGTGTGTGTGTGTGTGTGTGTGTGTGTGTGTGTTAGTGATGAGGCTTACCTGGACCAACTGGAGAGGATGGCTGTCTCCTGATGGTTGCCCCTGCCTCTGGTCTGCGCATGCCTGGGACCAAGATTGAAAGACAAACGTATAACGAGACAACATGAAAATAACACTCCTCTTTTTTATCTGGAACAAAACATTGGGTTACAAATTGACCTTGAAAGACAACAGAACAGAAGTTGGGCTTCTCCAGAACAATCTGGTCTGGCCGTGTGTTAGAAAACTAGTCCAAGTCTTTTGAAGCAGCTGTGCACATACGGTCATGCAGAGTTCACGTATATCAGTACAAAAGAACGATAGAGCAAAGATCAAATGTTGAGGCAATCTCTGGTTAAGGTAGAAAACAAAAATGACACAAGATTAAAGCTTGGTTTACCTGCACTGGCACGTTGTGGGAATCTATTCGGATAGGCACTTCCTCTGAGTACTTTGAAGAAATGCCATGGTTTAGTTAAATTGTTATATGTGGTGTAAAGGACTTTTCAAGAGCTGCAGAATCAGTGAGAGTATAGACATACCTTGGCTGGGACTCTTTCCTTGACCATTCTGTGACTGTCCTATCCCAGTGTTGAGAATAACAGTGTGGGCAAATTTAGACAAAATGTTTTTTTCATGTAAATTAGATGCAAATGTAGCAAATACAACAACGTTTTGGATTTAGTATGAACCAATAACCCAGGGCATGGCCTTACTGTTATAAGTTTTTGGCTTAAAACAAGTGAACTGAAAGGATTTCCATTATTAAATACACAAGTTGTGCCATTCATAATGACAAACTTGCTTTCAAAGCAGGACAACCGATACCTTTAATACAGAATACTTGATTAATCCTGATGTACACTATTCCCAGAGGACTGATGTAATGCCAACACCACATGCTTGATGTAAACACGTATTCCTGCATACATCCCAGTCTAAAGCAACACCCTCTCATGCCACCAAAAAAAAAAAAAAAAAACTCTTTCCTTTGCTTTGCTTCACTTACTTGAACTTGCGCCTGCCACAGAGGCAAGGTATGGGTGACTGCTGCCTAGATAAAAGAAAGACAAATGGGGTGCCAGTATGGAGAGGAGAGAGATAATGTTACAGAAAATGAAGGAGAAAGAGACGGGTGGGAGGTTGTCTGGCAGAGAGCCCATCTCATTTACACACATACCTTAAGATATTGCTGCATTGTCTACGCACTGTTGCTGCATTTCTATCCAAAAATAGTGCAGATGACTCACAGTGATTACCGTCTGATAATGTTTTCATTTAATAAGAGTGATGAAAGGTCTGGTGATCAAGTGTACGGTAAAGTCAGTCAAGCTGCTGAGCAGCATCGTGCTAACTTCGTCACAGACCAGCTGTAATTTGTCATAATTGCAGTTGCGCCTTGAAATTACCAGCTGCAATCACTCGTCTTCATCACTCAGTTTCACACAAATGAAAGCTCGTTCTGGCAAACACGCATTTCTAGTTACAAGCTGCTAATGTTAGTAAGACGTCCGCTAGGCGACACACTTGCTGCAGTGGATCTTCTGTGTGGATTGGTATTACTGGATCGTTAACAGCATCCTGCATCCAAGTAAATACGCAATCCTGCACATAACATACGTGGATCCATTGATTTAGAGGAAAGAATTAGCTTTTTGTACATTTTGTACGTTTAGATGCAGAAATGATGTGGGTGGTTGTTTAAATCACCTGCATCCCTGACTTTATGCACAGCAGCACGAGGCTTGGTAGTAGTCGGTGGTGGTGGAGGTGTAGTGGTGGTGGTTGTTGTGGTAGCCAGTGTGGTGGTGGTGGGTTCAGGTGTTGTAGTTGTGGTGGGTTCAGGTGTTGTTGTCGTAGGCAGCGCTGTGGTGGCCTCCTTTTGACCTGAAAGGAGATGATAAATTAAGGCGGTCTTGTATAAGACAGATAGATGGGGAGGAAGAGCGTCTACAGTAACTGCTGTGTTTTAAGCATTCTTGACATTCTTCACCGGACTACAGTACTCTGACTCCTCATTCAACCTGAGCGAAGTTCAACATGCCAGACTCAAGTGGGGGGGGGATGTCTCTGTAGTAACTTTGTCCCCAGAACACACTTATCTGGTGATTTGTAAACCAAAAGACGTCAAGATGTCTGGGTAAAAAATGGGCAAAAATTGCTTGGAAAGTAAAAGTTTTTAGATGTCCACGTTTCAATTAACCTTTGTTTCAACAGCTTTTCAATAGCTAGATTTTAATGTGAAAATGTCTTAACTATAAGATAAAATATAGTGAATGAAAATGCTGTGGAAATAATGATTATATGTTGTCTAGACATCTAAAAACCTTTCATGTTTTAACCAAATTTCTCTCAGTTTGAACCAACATGTCTAGAGAGTTTTTTGAATTACAAATCACCAAATCAGTGCTTACTGGGTCCTAATTAGATGTCCTATCATTGTGAAACACCAGGGATCTGTCAATCCACTCAATGACAAACTGATTTTAATGCACCAAAATTCATATTCACGTAAAAGATGCATGATGCTTGTGTAAAAAATAACCCTCCTCTCACTAGTTTTCACGTAGGTTGGTCTTGAGGGGACGTAGTCCAGAGTAGATGGGTAGATCACTCCTTTCTTGGGCTTCCCCACTGAAACAAAATAAAACCATCTGGTTGGAGGTCTAACTCTAAAGAACTGTGTTTAACATTGTTAATTTCATCATTAATACCTGAGACAACGAACGACTCCCTCCACTTAGGTAGAGACAGAGAGCGCACTCCATTGGCATTACTGCCTTTGTAGAAGTTCTGCCCGGCCATCTTCCTCACTATCACCTTCCCTCCTGTGTTGGGGATGACGCCACTGTGGATACAGAATGTATTATCAGATATATTACTGATAAAAAGACTATTTTGACTGCCAACGTCTCACATTCATCACAACTACTGTTAACCTGTGTATGGCTGCGTTGCAGATGCTGGATATGGAGGCGAACACGCCTGTCCCATAGACTTGCTGCTTTGTCTCCTTACAATGTGCGGGACATTTGACTATGAACTCTGGGAGATTGATCTTTCCTGCTCTGATATCACACTCTATGGCTGGAACAACTGTGGAGGGAAGAAGAAGAAGAAGTAGAGCAAGATGGTTGAAGACAGAATATTACACAGGTCAAGATGTATTTTTTAGATGTTGAAGTTACGTATTACCATTGTTTCGACAGCAGTGCAATTAGAGCTTAAACAATTAGTCAATCAATGAGTCAGTTTACATAAATAATATCTGCAACCATTTTGATAAACAAATGATTCTTTCAGTTATTTTGCAAATAACTATTTGCATAAGTTCCGATTTTCTTTTTATTATGGGATAGTTTACTGAATAACTAAGTTTTGGAGAGTTGGTCGGATAAAACAAGCAATTTGATGAAATTACTTTGGAAATCATGGTGGGCATTTTTCACATTTACTTGCATTTTATGGACCAAATGATGTATTGATTGATCAAGAAAATAATCGTAACAAAAAAACTCGATAATCGATAATGACAACAATTTTTAGTTATAGCCCAAATTCCAATGACTACACTTCAGCATGTATCAAATCAATGCTAACTGTTTCCAGCCTTGTAATGTTTCCAGCCTATAAATAAAGATTGGAAGTTTTTACATTTTGAAGTGACTTTTTGAATAAGTGAATTAAAAGAGACTGCAGTGGAGACAATAACACTGGGGATAACAGAGATTACAGGCTTGCTTGTTGATGATGTCTACCTAGCTTTGGTTTCTTGTTCTTTGATCTGTCAGGCCTGGCCCAGCAAGCACAGGAGAGGAGGAGCACTGTGTGTGAGACAGAGGGAGTTTCACATAATAGCAGACAAAGTAACATAATCATCGGTGTGTTTACTGTACACACAAGACCTATACAGAGGATGCTGCTGTTTGATGAATGTACAGAAAACTGAGTCTGAAGGAGTATTTTGGAAATATGAAACACTGTTGTGGAGGATGATATATTTAAAACCAGCGTACTCCTGCAGAGAGACAGACGGGTTGCTCACCGAGGCAGATGGCAGTGAGTGATGCTCTGCTCATGATGGGTGGTGTGCTGCTTCAGTGGGTCAGCCAGATGTCCTTGTCTAACCTCCCAACCTTAGAGAGAAGAGAAGCAGCAGAATGTATCCTCTGAAACTCATTTCCTGCTTCCTGACTGCTTACTCACTGAAAGTAATTTTGGACACTTTTTTGAGTGTCAGTTAGAAACAAGACAGAGTAAACTTGTGCCACTGAGATACACTTTCCAGAGATTTTTGGATAAATAGCAGACAGACTGTGCACTGTAACTATACACAGAGCTGAATGACTCATCCAGCGTCCATAAGGCCAAATGCGGACAATTAAACATTCATCGTAACTCACATTGTCTGGCCTACTTCTAAGATCAGTCAGATCAAATACCGATTGTATTTTGGCATAGCTCAATGTGTCTTGTTCCAATTATTTGGTTCACACAAGGCTGGAAGTATTTGCCAATCAGAAGCTCCACAGCAAACATCTGGGCTGAGACAAAACAGTATGTAAGAGCCCTCCCTCTATCTGTGGAGTCAGACTCAATTAAAGAGTACACAGACACAATTTAATGTGTAAGGAATGGGGGAATGTGTTCAATCAGATGGCTTCTTTGTTTGACACCGACAACCACAACAAGCTGGATCCCAGTTTGAAATACAGTCTGTTTACAGTACACAAAACATTTAATTATGTCCTGTAATTCTGATTCAAAAGATTTACCCATGTGAAGACATACATTAAAGTGGAAGCCTGTGATAACAAGAACAGCAGTGGGTCGCCAAGACCTCATTCCAGACACTGCAGGTCTGTTGTAGTAATGATAGTGTAGCCCTACAACAGCAACGTCTGAACTAAGACAGACAGCCAGAGAAAGTCTTACACTAGCTGGAAAATGAGCTAAATATGAGAGCTACCCCATTCCCTGTCGAGGCGATGGGATGGAGCTCCTTAGCCGGGAGGTGATGACTGAGGCCTCCCTGTTAAAAGGGGACTGCTGTACCTCCCTCCAGGGCGGCATCTCGTCTGTCACTGCCACTACACACCAGCAGGTTCAATCTGATCAAGTTGGAACATGTGATACAGCGACCTCTGAGGCATGGTCAGATGCAGTTCAGACTGTGCATGTTAGCAATATGAAGTAGTACTATTGAAAATACAATGTAAAAATACACCTGTCTTATTCGATCTGTGACTAGAAGATCTCCAATTGGATCCCAGGAGGATACATTTATGTGAGGAGAGTCTCTACCTTAAAACAACTAGTGAGGTGCCTTTGAGCAAGGCCTTTAACTTCCAACTGCTCCAGTTAGTGTGAATAACTGTAAGTTATAAATCATAGGCTTTATTGGGGTTTTATCATAGACTGTATAAAATATGGATGTAGTCACCATCTTGGCAGTGAATGACATCGGCTAATCCAAAAATGGGCAAATGGGTGGAGTGTGGATGGAGCTGAGGTTACAGCCTACGCTCGCCTCCTGTGATGGCAGAACACTTGTCACTCAAAGCTTGTCACTCATTTATATATATATATATATATATATAAGCTAAGTTAAGCATTTTAACATGGGGGTCTATGGGAATTGACTCCCTTTTGGAGTGGCAACTCAATGAACTGAAGTTTTTGGCACTCCGCAATGGCTTCATTTGACAGCACCAGAGGCTGTTGCTTGGTTTTTATCCTTGATAATTGTAACTGGAGTGCAGAGGTATACATACAATACCTATATTTTATTGATCAAATTAAGTTAGTCAATCACTCATAAAGCACAGAATTGGCAGTGACAGAAACATTTCACAATTTCCAAAAATCTATTTTTTTTTCAAACACTGTCTGTACGCTAATTATGAAGCCAGAGCTAGCAACCGGTTAGCCTAGCTTAGAAAGACTGGAAAACATCTAGCCTGGCTCGAAATCTGCTTACCAGCTCCTCTAAAGCTCACAAATTAACGTTATATTTAGTTTGTTTTAATTTATACAAAAACAGAAGTGTAAAACCGCAAGCTGTGGTTTTAAGGGAGGTTATCACTTGGACGGGCGCAGTAACTTACTGCAATCTTTGCAAGTTACTTGGCAATGTTAAGGTGACAGCAGGACCCCAGGAATTCACTGTGCCTAACCAAGAAATGCCACTGTATGAAATAGTCTGGCAAATAACCCCCAATAAAATCACAATGTGTTGTTTTTACACTTTGGTTTGTGTCCTGATTTAAAAAAAAATCTAAACTGTATCAACCATTGGATTTTATAACATTTGGACACAGCATCTAAGTACGTGAATAGGTGCATTCAACAAAATATTGAACCATCCCTTTAAAATTTAAGAATGAATCAACAAATGTCTCCTAAACAATAGCATCCTGTGATGGATCTTTATCAGATTGCATCACAGTCCTGTCAGGCTCCTAAACATGAGTGTGCAGTGTAATGAAAGGTTACCTCAATCAGACATTTCCATGCATAGGTCTCTATTGCAGCTTCTACATAACGTGTGCATAAGGTGCTTGTTGTGTACTGAAGTGCATGATTTCTCATCTAATGATGGCATTTTTGAGTCAATACACACTGCAAACATAACACATCATGTTAAGGTAAAATGAATATAACTGCAGTTGGCAGTAACAGGACTTTCCCTAATGCAGCTCTACATTTTTATCTGACATTCATGAGCACTGACATGATTTTTCCACAGTGTTGTGCTTTGACAGGCAGATGGCTCACTGCTGCACAGTCAGGACTACAATTTGTCCTTGCGGGGGAAGAAAGCGGAGGCTGGGAACAAGCTTGGACAGATATGTACATCTACAGTACAGGAGACAGACCTGCAGCATATGTGAGGTGAGTCAGCGCACTTCACTGGATAATGAAAATTACAAAACTGATCTGTAATACACCTGCGAGGAAATCTGAACCGTGAACCCCAACTTCTCCGACATTGAGCTACTTCTAGCGCACAAACACTCCAAAAGAAGCCTTTGTTCAGGGAGTCCTCTAAAAGAGGCATGACATCATTGTTGGACAAAATGAAATGTGCAAAAAAAATGACAATAATTTCAGACCTCTTAATTTGTGTTCTCAGTGTGAGCCTCTAAATGCCTCCTTCTCCGAGCAGTGAAACGTGGGGCAAATGATATCCTTTGACAAACACTGTAGGGAGTTTCCTGTACACTAGATAATAATCCTGGGGAGACTTGCGCGCGCGCGCGCACACACACACACACACACACACACACACACACACACACACACACACACACACACACACACACACGATAAAATAATCAAACATAGACCGAGATCTGGGATAACTTTTCACATGCTCAGATAGCTTTGGAGACGGCCACTGTATGTGAGGGCATTCAGATTCCACCACCATACATCACAATCAGGGTAGGTTGCATACTGTAGGTGTTTTATATCCTACATACACCTGTGCTAAACTTTAGATAAGGCATGCACTGCTTTACCTGGCCTCTGCATTGCCAGAATGCTTTATTTTTCCCCACGTTGCGCATATTCGGCATCTCATTTCAAATGGGTGGGGACACAAATCAAACAAACTGTTACAGTAATAACTATGACAAACTTTGCAAAAAAAGCCACTGAAGATGAAAGACGAAAGGTTCTGTGCAGCAGGGGGCTCAGTTACTTTCAAACCCAGCAGCTCAGGCAGTCACATAGTTTGAGGAATTAAAGCGCAATTCAATTCGGATAACATTCTTACTACAATGTGGATTACATGCACAAAATAACCTTAACTGGGATTACAAGGCCCAGCAGATTTGTGCAAAGACTGTTGGTCTACTGTTTCAGCTCCTGCAGGCAAATAATAATGCAGGATGAAAATCACACCTTGCAGGAGTGTCCCAGATAGGCTATCAGTGGCTATAATGCAAACAGGATGCACAGTAGCTACCTGTGCCTATTCCAAATACCAGCACATAATGTGTTCTCAAAGCATGGGCAGACCACACACCTGTGACTGGTGCTTAGTTGTTGATAAGCACTGATGATAATGCACTGAAAATGTCATTATCTCCAGCTTTTCCATCAGTTATGAAGGTCTTTAGGGCTATGCAGCTTCATGTTTTTTAATCTTCCTCCATTTCAGCAGCACCCGCATTCCTTGGCTGGGGTGGCCAGTGTAAATGCAACAAGTGTAAGCACCAAATGGGGACTGAGGTTTTTTTTGAGTGCTGTGACCTGACTAGAACTTTTCACAGTGTTCCTAAGTGATGGCATGCCTACAGTAAGATAGTATTTACAGACACCCAGTGCCAGAGACTGTTAAAACCCAGCATTCACAGGTGTCAAAAAAGTACTGTAAGCATGGAAGCTGTGCCAAGTGCTGTAGCAACAAGCCAACTAAACAACCATAGAAGAGATCAGACACACAGGAAAGCCAACATGTCTCTACAAGGTCATTTCTGTAGCCTTTTGGTCTGTTGCTGGGACAGTATTTGTTTATCAAGCACATAACAGGGTGAATTACTTTCATTCTTGGCACCATCTTAAGTGCAAGCCAGAGCCTGTCGTCTGCTGCTGGACATAATATATAGAGACCACCTGTGGCTAATCAGGCTCATTCAAACCATACAGAAATGTCAGAAATAATACACAGAGAAATGTCAAACATAATGTGCAAGACATAAAAATAAAAGCTGAAAAATTCACTTCTCGGGTTTGCTTATTATTTCAGTGGCAAAATGAGTCATTTCAAAATAAAGGCTTGGGCTAGCTGGATAGAAATATAAATAAAGACGTATCATTTCCCACAGATCGGTTTTATAATCAGTATTGAGAGTTTGTAGGCTACAGTATGAATGTTCATGAAATGTCTGAATTTATTCAGATAAAAACCTCACTTTAGGAAAAAGCAAGGGGGTGTTTACTTAAAAAAAGAGCGAAAGACTAACAAACATTTACAAAGTAAACACTGAACTTACGCAGATTTATGCTTATTTGGGCCGCCTGTCAAACCTCACAAGCTCGGCTGAAATGAATCATGAGTCATATATTGCAAAAGACATTAGTTAATAAAAAACAAAAACTCTAAAATCTCGTGTAGTGTTGGTTAAAAACTCCTTACAGAGCTGATTATCGAAGGTTTTTCGCTTGGACGCAATCAATTACGCGCAATTACGCACCATTTAAAAATGTATTCACGCCACGCAGCAGTAAACTTCATATGCTGAATTGTAGCTCTCTGTTCAAAATCCTCATCTCCGTAGAGCAGTGAAGGTAAACTTACCTGAGAAGGTAAAATAGTTCTACAGGAGTTAAAACAAAAGTAATTCCTTGCGCAGTCTTCCCCCCCCCCGAATCCTTACTCTTTCATTGAAAAATAATTTTGGACCAGCGGGCGTGTGTGCAGGCGCTGAACTGTTCCACCTGGACTTTTACTCCTGTATGATCGGAGCGCTCATTAAAAGTGGAGGACGGGACGGGGCCAGAGTTTCCCCTCTTTGCCCGTCCCACTTCAACCACCCAGCTCTCTTCACCCAGGCAGGAGTAGATCAGTAACCCGGGGCCATCATGGGAGGATGCAGAACTGGCACTAGCATTGCAGTGCGTGCAAGCATCCTTTTGTTTGTTTGACATGGTTTTTTTTTTTAGGACAGAAGCAGCCAACACATATAGTATATTCATAGTTTTAGCATGCCCAGGGAATGGTTATGCTTTATATTGGCACTTTAAGCTGCATATTTTCTGTTATGTAAGGGAGGAAACCCCAGCTATGTGTTCTGCAACTCACTCACCCCATCATCTGACTGAGAAATAAATCAACTAAGAGCAGTGTGTCAACTCTCGCCAGAGTAATCACCCCTCCTCCACTAAATAAACCAATCAACACCTGTTTGAGAAACAGACACTTTAAGTCACATCCACTGTCACTTTGGGGTTTGTGGCTTTTGTCTGCTGCTGTGGTCTACAGTACATGTGCACTTCAACAACAACCCCCCCACCCCGTAACACACATTCATATGTCAACCTCAACTACTCTAACAGGGAGAGCCTGTTAGTTTATGCAGATTGGCACACATGCTGCTGTTATTATGCACTATATGGATGGTTAAGCTGAAGCTGATTGCCATTTTGATTTAAAGGTCTTAAGGGCTGCTGTTAAAGAGCTCATTGTGCATGTTATTATGGTATTTGCACAAACGCAGAATCCACCTTGGGAACTTTTTATTAAACATTAAACCTTCATGGCTCAAGTAGATAATTGCCCATTGATGTTGCTAGAAAGGTTTTGTTTCATGGTTGATAATTTCTCTTTCAACAGTGCCAAGTTTGAAAGCTTTTCAGCTGAAAAAAGGTTGTCCTAAATCACCACACCCATGGAACAGTGGAGGAGTTTTACAGTTTTCTGCTAAAAATAGAGCCATGCTGCATCACCTGACATGATGCTTTAGTGAATGGAGATGTAAAAAATGACATATTTCTATAGGTTGTACTTAGTTAAGTTTAGTCCGGCATTTATCAGGGGATGATGGATGTATGGTAGCTCTAATGGCATGGGTCCCCTCAAAGGCAGAATTACGGGGTTACTGGCGGACGCCGCTCCTTGCGACCGTGCATTTGCGCGACACTCAGACACTGCAAATCGTCACCAATGGAAAGGGAACTCACTGCTGAGTTCAACGATACCTCACATAAGACTCTACGTCATACGGTTCATTAGCTGTGAAAGGGGGCGTGGCATAAGATTAGGGGGCGGGCTAAACCATGACCAATGAAAATAATAGCAATAATACCTCACACAATAGTGTACAAGAAACTGGTCATTAGTTATTAAAGGCGGCGTGGCTTAATCATATGGGGAGGGGCAAACCGTCACCAATTAAAAAGGAACTCTTTGCTGAGTTCAATGATATCTCACACAATAGCCTACTTTAAACTGTTCACAAGTTATGAAAGGGGGCGTGGCCTGAGTACATGGGCATGGCTAGAGTATAGGGGGCGGCTCAGTATCACATGTAGACCACACATTCTAAGTTTCATGTCAATCGGATGATGTTTGTCATTTAAGGCTGATTTCCTGTTGCCAGCAGGGGCGCTATGACCAAAAGTCAACTTTGGCCTATAGATGTCCTCAGGCCTGGACTCTTGTCAATCACGACAAATTTCGTCCAGATTGGAAAATGTGAAATCGAGTTACAACAACTTTCTTGTTCATCACTAAACAATCAAAATGGCCGCCACGCCTACACTGTTTGACAAAAAGTCTTGATTTTAATAACTTTTCATCGTTGAGGTCTCAAACACCAAATTTGAAGTGGATCTGATGAAATCTCTAGGAGGAGTTCGTTAAAGTATAGTACCTTGACTTTTAGGTCTACTTCCTGTTGCCACTAGGGGGCGCTATTACTTTGAGTCAATATTGGCCTGTAGATGTCGTCAGGGTTGGACTCTTATGAATCCTGAAAGGTTTTGAGCTGATTGGGCAATATACACTTGCGTTACACCCACTTCCTGTTTCGTTGGCGAAACGCACTAAATGGCCGCCCTGCCACGACCATGCCCTATGACGAAATTTTTTTCTTTTACTAACTTTTCATCTCTAAGGTCTTAAGATGGCACAGACCAAATTTGAAGTGGATCAGATCAAATCGGCCTTTTCGCCGCTGTCGGTGCTGAGGCCCTAATAAAAAAATGGTCATTGTGAGACCTGGAAATTAAAACTCTTATTTCAACAAGTGCGAAATAATTTATTAACATTCGTTACACATACATTATTTATTAACACGGGTAAGACCAAAAAATATAAAAATACTCTTAATCTCCCCTTGTAATCAAGTCAAATGTCTTCAGAGCCTGTCACACCAGTACTGTGATGTTTCAATGTGTGAGGGCAGGTCAATGTGGAAGACCCCCTGTGGGTTAAATGGAGGAGTCTGAGATGGGCTGTTGACCCCTGAGTCGCTTTCAGCATTGGATGCTGCATATTTTGCCTCCAGCTTCTGGACAGGAATTGATCCAGGTGGGGGCGTGCCCCCAGCTTTGGGTTTGATGTTTTGAAAGTATTGCAGACGCACCACGTCCCTGCGCTCTCGTGTGCACGGCAGCAGCACAGAGACGTCCTTGCGAAACTTGGAGCTCATGCCAAAGTAGATGAGCGGGTTGTAGAAGCTGGCAGACTTGGCAAAGAGACCGGTCATGATGCTGGTTGTGCTTGGCACATGGAAGCCCCAGGCTGACCACATTGACACCACTGCATATGGGGACCAGGCCATGATGAAAGCAGTGCAGATTAGAATGGAAATCTAGAGAGAAACATGAGGGAACAATTGTCAGGACGTGAGTATAGTTAGAGGAGATTTATTGCAGACAGGACACTTTTAAGCAGAGCTTTAAAGAGTCTCATTTTACTTTTCCAATCAAGTCTCTCTAATAAAAACCTCAGAAATAAACTTGAATTTTTTTTTCCCTACCCTTGTGACGTCTCTCTCCACCCTCTTTTGACGGGTGGTGATGAAACCATCAGCTGACATGCCGTTAGTGCTTTTCACTGTGTTGATAATGGAGACGTAGGCGAAGAGCATGATCATCACAGGGATGAAAAAGCAGAAGATGAGGATGGAGATGATGTAGGACTTGTGGATGGTGGAGTAATTGGCTTTGGACCAGTCCACCTCACAGGTGCCATAACCTCGATCTAAGGAACAGAAGACACAGAGGTCAGATCAAGGCTTTGAATGTAAAAGTCGTATACGCCTTTCTTTTGTTAGATCAGTGTGTGAGAACAGACCTGTGTAGCTGCCCCAGCCCAGCAGTGGAGCAACAGACCAAAACATCGCTCCGGTCCAAATGCAGATGAGCGATACAGCAATGGTGTTAATGCTGATACAGTAAGCTGCAGAAACACACAGAAGGATTGCAACATAATATTCCCAAGTTATGGAACAGATTGTGTGATAGTTTTTAGTATTAGTAGTGGTAGTAGTTTGAAAAGGTTAAATGTTATGACCTTGGCGAACGCACGACAGAAAAAGTGAGAGGCACTTAAAGATGCAGCATTCTTGACTTGTTATGAATGTCAAGATTGTGACATTTATTGAACAATGATGCCTTTTCTTATAAGAACGGCCTTTGCAAACATCTGCGACTGAAAAGAACCTCTGTTGACAAAGTACACATTGTTTTGTATTCAGGGGGAGAAAGAAAATCAACTTCTGAGCAACGCTCATGTATCTTGTGTCAATAAACCCGAGAAAAGCAGTACAGTTTATGAAAAAGGATTGGTAACATACAGCGCCTTTGTTGCTATGGGTTACTTAGCTTTGTTAGGCTGAATTACTTTATGTTGTTGCATGGATACCTACTCAAGTTTACCTGGCCTAAATTCTTTTTATTTGGACATAAAAATCCTCTTGCATTTGTATGATTGTATGATTTACATCAATATGTGTTGCCGCTGCAGTAGATGCAGCTGTACTCTGGCACATAATAAATTTGATATCTCACCAATGTTCATAGCACAACCACCAATGTAAAAAGAAAACCACACACAGTTTCTATAGCTTGTGTTTTACAGCCACAAACAGTAAAAGCTTGTATGCCATGCTGACAACAGTTGCTCAACCTAATTTCCATATAATTAAGACATTCTTCGGCATCAGTTGCACCCGAAAATAGATCACCTCAAGTTAACTTAATGACATGTTGGCAAAATGTAAATGAAATTGCTGGAGAGAAGTGGTAGTAATTTCCACTGCTAAAGTCGGTAATAAGGTTTCTTTAGCACTGAAAAACACACTCCACTGTCAGATAAGAACTGCTGGAATGTGAGGCGGGCAGAGACGCTGGTCTGAAGCTTTCTTTATGTCCTCTAATTTGAATTTCAGGGAGGTTTGATCTGACCTTTGTTTGGGTGGCATCCCTTGATGTATCTGGTGATGCTGATGACAGTCAAGGTGTTGATGCTTGCAAGGCCAAAGAGCAAGGTGAGGAAGCCATCTACCTGGAAGAAAAGAGAGAGAGAGTGGTTGGTGAATCATGACCTCACATCTTTATAATGTCTTTGAGTGGAGATTGAAGCCTCTGGCATTGATCCATTGCCAGCCTAATGGTTCCAGACCTTTGTCTGCTGAGTTTGTTTTGCTTTGGACTTTATCTCACTTCCTGCCTTTTGGGCAATATGCTTCAGACCCAGAGCATTTCCTCTGATATGAACTGCAAGCTTTTTAACTTGCACGATCAGCATTGGGACATTTTTATTTTATTTTATATTATAGCTGTTATTACATTTTTCTTGATGTCCACAAAAATCTGGTGGAGAAAAAGTTCAATGCATTAAACCATGTAGCTTTTTTAGCATTACGTCCATTGTTTGGGAAGATGATCTTTTAATCACAGCTCTCCTTAAAAGGTATTATGCGACTGTGTTTCAGTCTGGCTCCAACTGTGCAAAACCCAGCTCCCTACTGTGCCATGTCCAGGTGACACAGATCAGTTAAGGGCTCTGATCTTCCTTAGTACTAATCCCATTACTGTCAGTCATCACGTTTTTACACCCTCGCATTCGACAGATTACTGGACTGAACGTCGGGACCAGAATGATTTTCATTCAGGACATTTTCTCTTTATTTTTTTTTTGTAAGAATTTAGGACAAGGACATTAGGACGATGGCTTCTTGAAATGATGTGATTTAATCATCCCAGATCATCTCACAGTTCAGTGTTTTACCTCTGACTCTATCTGGGTTCAAGAGAAAATATGTGAAATTTGGATCACACAACAAGTATCATAAAAGTAATGACTTAAAATCAGAGTACTTTTTATACACCTTGTACACTGCTTTGTCAATCCTTTCCCTGTATTCCCCTTTGCAACATCAAAGGGTCCCAGACTCTATCATATGTCCTGTCCCATAGGGTTTAAAACACAGGGATCTGGCTGAGCTTGCAACTGGTCATGTCCCATCATGCTCCATGCAGTAATCTGCTAATGCTTCTCACATGCCTGTCTCCTTCACCTTCCTGTTCCTTCCCTCCTCTATATCTGTCACCTCTTACTTGCCCCTCATTTACTTCTGAAAATCCCTATATTAGGCCCACCTCTCCCAGGGGAAGGTGAAATGAGAGGGGCGTACTGCTGCTATCCCAATATTTCTTCTTCAACTGAAAACCTGAGATTGGACGCTTGAGCGATCATCTCAGTGGCTGTACTGAAGCTTAAGAGCAGCAGTCTGCAATTTAAAATATCTTTCTCACTCAGATTTTGGGGTTTACAGTTCTGAGACTGAAAATGTTCTAGTTACACCAGCTTGTTTTCGTTCACTTGCGGATATCACGGTTTCCACCACAGCTTGCCTTGAGCAAGAAATACCCTGGATGAATTCCAAGCTAAAGTATGACAACCATTTCATTTCAAGATGAGGCTGTGGGAGAAGGAAAACATAAAGTCTTAGAAATAACACACATCTCATCTGTTTATTTAATACAGATTACATTTCAAAATTCAGCAACATAAGAACATATGATTAAATCATGCAATCATGTCGCTTTTTTGCTTCCCGTTTGGTTGTTGACAGGTGCCACGCTGGTTGAAGAGTTTCCTCCATTTAAAGGCCTCCACAGTGGTAATCTTATTACAGATTTAACCTCCAGCCCACATGGCTACTAGCATAATCCCTTGCACACGCACGCACGCACACACACACACACACACACACACACACACACACACACACACACACACACACACACACACACACACACACACATACACACACACACACACACACACACACACATACACACACACACACACACACACACACACACACACACACACACACACACACACACACAGATTCCTTTAATGTGCTTCATTAATTGGGATTGGCCCAAGAGAGCAGAAGTTTCTTGCAACTCTGCACAGTCATCACTTTTAGACCATTTCAAACCAACGTTCCAGGGATTTGACTAATTGTTAATGCTGCAAAATGCACCACAATATACAGTAAGATTTGGTGGAAAATACATATAGAATATTACAGTATTACATAATAACGTAATAAGTGACTCTTTTAAATTTAACTCTTTTAAATCAAGCATTTTCTTGGTGTGGCTTTTACCTGGCATGTCCAGATGGAAGTGATCAAATACCCATCATCCTTGAAGATATTGAATATTTCTAGGATCCCTCTGGAGTAGCCGAATATGGAGATGCTGGCATCAGAGATGGCAAGATTTAAAGTGAGGAAATCAGTTGACTGAAGCGAGGCCCGTTGTTTGTACAGGACAAACATCACTAAACTGTTTCCAAACCAGGACAGCCATCCTACAAAGAGACAAACACACAGCATATTTAGGGAATATTTAGTCACCCACATACTGTTTGGTATAGTATAGTATAGTTTAGTAGGGTAAAGTATAGTATAGTATGGTATGTTATGGTAAAGTATAGTATAGTATGTATAGTATAGTATAGTATGGTATGGTATGGTATGGTATGGTATGGTATGGTATGGTTTGGTAGGTTTTAGTATGGTATGGTATGGTATGGTATGGTATGGTTTGGTATGTTTTAGTATGGAATGGTATGGTATGGTGTGGTAAAGTATAGTATAGTATGTATAGTATGGTATGGTATGGTATGGTATGGTTCGGTATGTTTTAGTATGGTATGGTATGGTGTGGTATGGTATAGTATAGAATAGTATAGTAGAGTATAGTATGGAATGGTATACTCTAGTATAGTATGGTATGGTATGGTATTGTATAGTATAATAAGGTCTGGTATAGTATAGTATAATATAGTATGGTATGGTATAATATAGTATGGAATGGTATAGTAGAGTATGTAGAGTAGAAAATGGTATAGTATAGTGTAGTTTAGTATCGTATGGTATGGTATTGTATAGTATAGTAAGGTATAGTATAGTATAGTATGGTATGGTATAGTAGAGTAGAGTATAGTAGAGTAGAACATAGTATAGTGTAGTATAGTATGGTGTGGTGTAGTAGAGTAGAGTATGGTAGAGTAGAACATGGTATAGTATAGTTTAGTTTAGTTTAGTATGGTATGGTATTGTATAGTATAGTAAGGTATAGTATAGTATGGTATAGTAGAGTAGAACATAGTATAGTATAGTGTAGTATGGTATGGTATAGTAGAGTATAGTATGGAATGGTATCTCTAGTATGGTATAGTATTGTATAGTATAGTAAGGTATAGTGTAGTATAATATGGTATGGTTTAGTAGAGTATAGTAGAGTAGAACAAGGTATAGTATAGTATTAGTAAAGTATAGTGTAGTATAGTAAAGTTGAGTAGTAGATTTATGTAGATAATTGTATTGTATTGCAAAGTACAGTATACAAATGTGGATCACATCATTTTATAGTATAGTAAAATAAAATAGAGTAGAGAAGAGTAGAACAAATTATAGAGTGTAGAGTACAGTATAGTAGCAGATTTGGTATTGAGTATTGGTTGAGTATTGTATAGTATAGTAAAATACAACAGAGTAGAGAATTGTATAGTATAGTAATATATTTGTATAGTATATATAAGATCACTAATCTGATTTATCTGAAGTTTAGTACAATAGCTTAGAAAAGTGTTATCATATATTATAGCATAGTATAGTATAATGCAAAATAGTAATAGTAATACAGTAGATTGTAGCACCTGGAATTGTAACCATGTCTTTTTAAAGTTTAGGATAGTGGAGCAGAAGAAGCGAAAAGCATGTTTGCTGCAGGTTCATAGATTTGCTCCCATTCTGTCAATTCATGGAGGCATTGGCAGGGTACCAGGACCAGCACAACATAGTTATACAGTATGCATGACACAATCAAATTTCATGCATTTATTCATTCTGTATAGTATAGTATAGTACAGTATAGTATATTACAGTGTCGTATAGAGTTGTATAGTATAGTGTAGTATATGTAGTATAGTAGTGTTGTATGCTATAGTGGTGTAGATTGCAGTGTAGTATAATGTTGTTTAGTATAGGATACTGCCATAGAGTACAGGGTAGATTAGAATATAATAGAGTGAATGATACAGTAAAGTAGAGGCAATAGAGTGGGGCATAGTAGAGTAGAGTTAAGTAGAGTAGAGTGTTATATTATGTTGTATTGCATCGTTCCTAGTTCCTGACATCTATCATTGTGTTAGCTGCTAAACTACTAAATAAAATGTAATAATAAACCTATAGAATAGAGACCGGAATAGCGGAACTTCTCTGGGGTTAAACTGCAGCGGCGAAAATCCAAGAGAATCCCTTGTCTTACACAAATCTCTCGGCTGCATTAGTTGACGTGGACCAACTGGACCAAACTGTCTGTCAGTGGTGCACTGGCCTTTGGAACTATGAGGAACAACAGTCATTGACTCCTTAATAATGTGTAATGTCTTTCTTGCTAGTGTTCGTCCTAATGGATTTAAAGGACAAAACTATTTTGAGAGGGTTTTGTGCTACAGTTAGTGCTGCATAGTTATGGAAGTCAAAACAAGTTTGAAACTAAAAGAAAATATTTTAAGCATTTTGTCAGTAGTATATATATGCCCTTTCATATACATTAATCTAGGGTACGTTTCAGTAGTATAATGTACAATGATTAATATTTTTTGCATGGACATCAAACACTGCAACCTTACATTTCAAGCTATATTATATTCCAGTATAATGGTTGACTTACCCAACACTATCAGATAGACTCCAATGATGGTCTCTCCTTGTTCGGACAGAGGGGGGTCTGTATGCAGAGTACTGAGGTTATTATTCCTCCATGGAATATTTACGACCTTCACAGGAAAACCCTTCAATGCTATTTCCATGGCCTGAGTTTTGATGCCAAGGCATGAATCCTTGCTGTCCTGTACAGTAGCTCTGCTCTCCCTTGCTTTCAACTGTGTTTCACCCGAAGGAATGACCAGTCAGTCGTTTTAAATCCAGCTTAGATGCAGTCACTAATACCTCACCACTCACTGTCCAAATGATTGCACCTGTAATCCTATCTATTCCTTAGAAACTAAGCAGATAAAGATTTTGGGTGGAAATCCAAGCCAACCGGGAAATGACTAGTCAGCTATGGACCACTAATGGAAATTATCTCTGGTGGGACTTCATTTAGCTTAAATTAATTAAAGTCCTTAGAGAATCATCTCACACAAAGACTCCTTAAGGTCCTCAGCAGAGTCCAAATCTACCATTGCTGAACTTTTTTAATAAATTACAAACTGCCCCCTTTGCAAATGCTGATATTTGTTAATCGTTTATTTTCATGCTGCTGTTTTCCAAGAATATTTTATGTGAATGCAATTGTGTTGAATAGTCAACTCGGAAGTTGGATGTTGAACTTTTACGTCAAGACATCAATACAGAATAAGGATTAAAGTTATACAGTATGTCCAACTTTCCGCCAAATCCATTTGTAACATTCTCAGGATGTTAAATAAACAAAAAACATTGTCTTTCGAACTAAATCTTTTACTTCTAAGTGCCCAATGAGAAGTTTATGAAATGTCCAAATTTGTTTTATCTGAGCTTATTATAATTATTGTTAAGTTTTGAAATATTAGGGCTTCTAAAAAAATACTTTAATAGATATGTTAATATGAAGCTAAAGCCAGCAGCCAGTTAGCTTAGCTTAGCACAAAGACTGGAAACAGCTTCATAGTTACAGTACACATATCGATCTTCTCAGCTAACTTTGCAAGAAATCCTAAAAGTGTGTATCCCAAAATGTCTATTCCAAATCTCACAAATATTCTTAACAATTTAATTTAAGAAATATTCATAAATTGTATGTTCAAAGGCCCTACAGACCAGCCTGGGGAAACATCTTGTCACTTTATATTGTCTGGAGGCAGTGTGTAACAGCGTTGGTGAACAAGCTGTTCAGTCTGGCAACAATTTACGTCATCCTAACCATTCAAAAAAATCCCTTTATACTTTGCGAAAGAGTCTTGCACCAGTGATTACAAGCCGGCACCTCCTCTCCAGAGACATGTTCTAGTTTTCACTAATCACTTCCATTTAGAAAAGAGTCATGCAGGTGATAACTTTAGACATGCCAGTGTGACTGCATTTAGCTAAAATATAGAGCACATTCATCTAAATGTAAACTGAGGACAGAAGTATCATTTGAAGTATAATGAAGTCAGTGTGAACTGTGCGTGCTGACATATTCACTGTGCTCTGATGTCAGTGTGAGAGCATCTGAAAGCCATCCATATGATTTACAGTATTACAGTCAGAAACAAGAATCTATTAGAAGAGAGTTTGTGGATTTCACTAACAAATGCTGGTCAGGTTTTATTGATTAAAAACCTTTTGTTGTGTGTAAACTTACAATTGCACCACATATCCCCTCCTCCAGTCTTCTCCTCTTCACAGTGAGCTTCTCTGTGGCAACACACCTACCGAAGTGGGTAACCTGAACCGCTCCCCTCGGTCTGTGTTAAGATCACAGTGTGGACCTTGTTTGCCTCCTCTGGCCGCCACAGAGCAGCTCTGCTGGCCCTCAGGATGTGGAGGGAAGGGCAGCCGCTGCTGCTGCTGCTGCTGCTGCCAGATGCCTTGATGCTTCCGAGTCAGCCTCATCAAACCTTTTCTTTGAGCCTCTGAAAGCCAGTCCAGAGAGAGTGATGGAGCTGAGGGGAAAGTGAACCTCTGACCCCAACTGTCACCCGTCCAGCAGCAAACACTGAATCCAGTCATCGCTCACCCCCACCATCACCCAGAGCACCCAGAGACGCCACACGACACAAGCTTCAGCTCTGCAGTGATCCCTGTGTATGCAGCCCTGAGAGAGGGGGGGTTTCTGATGCCTCTGTGGTATGAGTCTTCTGGTTAAAGTGGATAATGTGATAATGGTTGTGGGAGGCATCGTGCATAAACCTCATGGCACTACTCACAGTGCCAGATGTTGAGGTGCTAGACTTTACTGCAAGTAAAGTATGTTAACGTAATTGAAGAACGATCTTCACACCTACAGTTGTTTAGAATGCCATCCTCTTACAGGGAAAGTGAGGAGATTAGATTAGTCTGGCAGCAAGCGTGCAGTGCTTCTCGTGCTGTCAGTATTGAAGACAGCTGCTACTGAGATTACACTGTTGCTAAGCTAACAGGTCAAAGGCCAAAGAGGAACCTGCACTCAGCAGCAAGAAATCTGTGACCTTCAACAGCAAACATAAGACAAGTGTGTTAAGGCAGGATCTAGCAATCAGTCCATAGTAGTCCAGACATGTATGCTCTGTTTTTTGGCGAACATCCATCTTTAAACATTTTACATTTCAGGTTTGCAAAGCTAAGCACAAAGCAGTGACACGTACTGTACACTGTACAATGCTCAGGTGTTAGCATGTTACGGGAAGACATCAAGATTTGCTTAACTGATGTGGCGTGTGTGTGTGTGTGTGTGTGTGTGTGTGTGTGTGTGTGTGTGTGTGTGTGTGTGTGTGTGTGTATGAAGCTTGGTGATTACAGTGCAGCCACAGAGGGCCACTGTATCATTAGGCTTATAATGATTACTCTCTCTCTTTCCCTCTGTGTGTGGAGCGAAGCCTGGGATGTGAGGTTAAAAGCTCATACGTTTCCAAATGGAAAATCACAGACACAGATACTATTATGAAGGTGTGTGTTAAAGGCTACGAGCTGTCTGAGGGCAACAAAGCCTCTCTTCACAGAGGACACAGGCTACACCAGGTCAAGAGACCAATACAGGATCTGCTTAAAAAGGTCCACACACTTGCTCTCTCCCTGTCACTGAACGAGACACACAGGGACTGCTTGTATGAAGGCTCCACACAGTATGGAAGTAAATGGCTTGCCTGTCATTTTTTGGGTCAATCTGTGCATGATATTGGTAAAGTATGTCCTTTACAGCAGTAAAACATTTCTATACTTAATAATAATAATAATAATAAATTGAATTTATATAGCGCTTTTCATGGACTCAAAGTCGCTTTACAGGGCAGGGTAGATTATAAAAACATAACAAAACAAAACGAGCAAACAAAACAAGTAGAACAAAACAAGATACAGATGAAAAAGGGAGGGGGCAGGTGGACTATGGGTAGGCTGAGGTGAAGAGATGGGTCTTGAGGCGGGACTGGAAGATGGTGAGGGACTCAGAGGTGCGGATCTCTTGGGAGGGAGGGAGTTCCAGAGCCTGGGAGCTGCTCTGGAGAAGGCTCTGTCCCCAAAACAAGCGGAGGTTGGACTTTTGGATGGAGAGGGAGCCGGCTGAGGTGGATCTGAGGGACCGTGGAGGGTTGGTAAGGGGAGAGGAGGTCAGTGAGGTATGAGGGGCCAGATGGTGGAGGGCTTTATAGGTGAGGACCAGGATTTTGTAGGTGATCCGGTGGGAAATGGGAAGCCAGTGGAGTTGTTTTAGGACTGGAGTGATGTGGTGCCAGGATTTGGAGCAGGTAATGAGGGGGGCGGCTGAGTTCTGGACCAGTTGGAGTCGGTTGATGTTGGTAGAGCTGATGCCGAGAAGTGAGTTGCAGTAGTCCAGTCGGGGAGGAGATGAAGGCGTGAATGAGTCTTTCAGCAGCGGGGGGGTGTGAGAGAGGGTCTGATTTTGGCGATGTTGCGGAGGTGAAAGAAGGAGGTTTTAATGACTTGACGGATGTGAGGCTCAAGGGAGAGGGTGGAATCAAAGATACGCACGGGGTTGCGGGCCTGGGGAGATGGGGAGACAATGGTGCCGTCGATGGTGAGAGTGGGGTTATTGGTTTTGCTGAGTGTGGATTTGGAGCCGATCAGAAGGAATTCTGTTTTGTCGCTGTTGAGTTTGGGGAAGTTGTGTTGCATCCAGGTTTTAATAGCTGACAGACAGGAGTTGATGTGGGAGAGGGGAGGATTGTGGGGGGATTTGGTGCTGAGGTAGATCTGGGTGTCGTCCAGCATAGCAGTGGAAGTCCAGGTTGAAGTGGCGGAGTATCTGACCAAGAGGGAGGATGTAGATGATGAAGAGGAGGGGCCAAGTAGGAGCCTTGGGGAACACCTTGAGTGACTGTGGCTGTGGCAGAGGTGTGGTTGTGGAGAGAGATGAAATGGGATCTGTTGGAAAGGTAGGAGTGGAGCCAGCTGAGTGCAGTACCGTCGATACCGAGGTCTTTGAGTCTGGTGAGCAGGATGTTATGGCTCACGTATCGAAGGCTGCACTCAGGTCGAGGAGGATGAGGATGTTGAGGGAACCGGTGTCAGCAAAGGTGAGGAGGTCGTTGAGGACTTTGAGGAGAGCGGTTTCTGTGCTGTGTAGGGGGGAAAACCAGATTGGAGAGGTTCGAATAGGTTATTGGCAAGAAGATGGGTTTGTAGTTGTGAGGCGCTATGCGTTCCAGGGTTTTAGACAGAAAGGGGAGGTTGGATATTGGGCGGTAGTTGTTGAGAGAGGAGGGATCCAGACCAGGTTTTTAAGGATTTGGGGTGACAGCGGCAGTTTTGAAAGCAGAGGGACAGTTCCAAGGGACAGTGAGGAGTTGAAGAGGTTAGTGAGGTAGGGGCATAGGACCGGGAGGCAGGACTTCAGAAGTGGAGTAGGGAGGGGTCAAGGGAGCAGGTAGTGGGTTTGGAAGAGCTGATGAGTTTGGAGATTTCAGGAGGAGTGACTGGGTTAAACTGGGAGAGGAGGAAGTGTGGAGGGAGGGGTCGGGAGGTCTGGAGGGATGGAGAGAGGAGGGTCCAAGGTAGGTGCTGGAGTAGATCCTGGAAGGTCAGATACAGGGGATAGGGATTTGTAAATGAGATTGATTTTGTCAGTGAAAAAGTGGAGGAATGAGTTGCAGAGATCCGGAGTAGAGGTAAGGAGGCTGTTGGTCCGAGGCTGTATGAGGTTGTTCAATGTGGAGAAGAGAGGTTCTGGGGTTTTGGCAGGGGTCGGTGAGGATGGTGGAGAGGTAGGCAGATTTGGCGGCAATGAGGGCATCTTTGTAGGCGATGAGATGGGATTTATAGGCTTCATGATGGACTGTGAGGGATGATTTCTTTGTCAGACGTTCAAGTTGGCGGCCAGTTTGTTTCATTTTTCGGAGTGCAGGTGTGTACCAGGGTGAAGAGGTGTTAAAAGTGGACGAGTTTTGTTTTGAGGGGGCCAGGGTGTTGAGGGAGGTAGACAAGGTGGAGTTGAGGTGGTCTGTGAGGTCATCGGGTGAGGTGAGGGTTGAGTCCAGGTGGAGAGTGGTGGAGAGCAGGTCAGAGATGTGTGGGGATTGATAGATTTGAGGTTGCGGAAGGTGATTTCTCTGAGGAGGCGGTGGCGGGTTGGAGAAGGGATGGTGAACCGTATCAGTTTGTGATCAGAGAGGGGAAAGAGGCATGGATGGAGGTCGAGCACTGGTTGGTTGGTGGAGCAGACCAGGTCGAGGATGTGACCTTTTCATGGGTGGGGAATGTGACATGTTGGGTGAGAGAGAAGTTATCCAGTAAAATTTTGAATTCTGATGAGAGCTTGCATGTGGGGGAGTCCATGTGGATGTTTAAGTCACCGAGTAGCAGCAGACGTGGAGAGAGATGAGGCTAGTGTGAGGAGTTCAGTAAAATCAGAGAGGAAGGAGGGATTTGGTTTAGGTGGCGCGTAAAATGAGGATGACTGTCATGGAGGAAAGAGTTTTGAAGCGAGATATTCAAACGATGATACTGAGGGGAGGGTGAGTTCTGTGATCCGGAAGTTCTGATTGAAAATAGGAGGCCACCTCCACGGTGGGAGGGCGGGGGTTTGCAGATGTAGTTGTAGCCGCAGGGGATGCTTGGTTGAGGGAGAAGAAGTCGTTGGGTTGTTGCCAGGTTTCGTTGAGCAGAAGGAAGTCAAGGGTGTTGTCGCGGATTAGTTCATGGAGGACAGGGGCTTTATTGTTGTGTCCCGGGTGTTGAGGAGGGCAAAGTTGGCATGGTGAGAGGGTGGTGGGATGGGGGCAGGCTGGAGAGATCTGAGGTTGTCCCGGTTAGCAGTGCGTGTGGTCGTTGGGGTGTGGGGTTATTGCAGTTGAGGGGGGACAGTGAGCCGATTAGCAAATGATTGGAGAGTATGATTGAGTGTATGTGAAGTGGGGAAAGCACTGTAGTCCGGTCCCGGTTTTCTGTGTAGCCTGATGATGCGTTCAGCCCTATGTGAACCAGTGGGTAAAGCATTCAGATGACGTGGGACAGGTGCAACAGAGCGTGCAGGTGACCAGATGGATGGAATGGATTGTCCGTGGTGGAAGAAAACAAACTTGGCGGGCGAAGCTTCTGTGGATGTAACGCGGGCGTAGACAGTCAAGCTGTTTGATAAGACTGGGATGCAGGATGGAATGGAGTAGTTGGACGATGGACCAGTTGCAGAGTTGAATATTTGATCATGATGCCGGCGGAGGGACGGAGAGCTCCGTGATAGTGGTTAGCCGTCGGGCTAGGAGCACAGAGGTGGAGGTGGAGATGGATGAATGAGGTGATTGCCAAAATGATCCACAGCATGACCGAAGGAGAGGAATGTCTAGTCTTGGTCGCGGCTCGCATCTGGTGGAGGTTGCCTATGAGGAGGAGGTCAGCAATCGGGTTAGCCGCCGAAGCAGCTAGGATTTGCCGCCACGCGTTTGGTGAACGGGGGCAGCTAGCTAGCGGCTAACCGACGAGGCAAGAGTCCGGTCAAGGAGCCCCAGGCGGCTTCGGGAACCAGCAGAGAGACTGTCCAGAGGTACAGAGGCTGTCCAGAGGTAG
Source organism: Perca fluviatilis (assembly GCF_010015445.1). NCBI lineage: Eukaryota > Metazoa > Chordata > Actinopteri > Perciformes > Percidae > Perca > Perca fluviatilis. The sequence goes on along the minus strand of NC_053130.1, from coordinate 22,995,239 downwards.
GGGGTACAGCGAACACAAACACAAGAGAATAGCAGACGAATAGCAGATGAATAGCAGACGGAGAAGCGGCGAATAACCAGCGCCAGCGTCCTCTCACGTCGGTTGGAGATGGATTTTTACTTTTTACTTCCTTTTAGTTCACAGTTTTGGCCAACATGGCCTCCAGTTGTCAAGAGAAAGTCTGTCCAAATCTGGCCTTTTTTTGTTGCCTCTATAGAGGCTTGTGGACTTGTTACTTCTTAACATAAGGATCTCAAATCTGCTCTAGATGAGTTTTGATGTAAAAATAAAAATACAAAAATGAATAAAAAGTACCTTATTTTCAGAAACAGGATGACTAATTTAAAGCAACATCCAGCTGGCTCACAGGTGGAGATGGCATAGGTCCAGTAACAAAATCCTATAAACCACTTCTGCCTGCCCACAGCATGTTCACACCTTCTTCTCAAAGGGTTTGAATCTCTTCGGAGTAACATTGGTTCTCAGAAGTGGGCCCAATTGTTGTTATTTTACAACCCGTCATGTTAATGTATAAGCTTGATGATACATTATTACAACACATGCATGATGTTGCGCATATAAAGTCCACAGGAAAGTCTACATTCCTTTGAATTATTAAGTCAGACTTTATATGTAAGGTAAGATCTGGACAGTGTGATAAACCCACTCCGGAGATTCATGGTACAGCTCTGAGATTCTTGAAATGCTACTCGTAAGTCAAAAGTTTGTGAAATCCCTCAGTGAAGCGCACAGTTCATGCAGTGACTTTACCACAAGTACAAAGACTGGACTGTGTTTCCTTTTACCCCCTGCACCAAAACAGGTCTCTGCCCTGACAAGGCAAGCCTGCAGCAGCAGAGGTTACTGCTTAAAATATAATTACTTGAAAACAAGTGCATGGTGTTGCAAAAGCTTTTGTTTTGCTGTCTACAACTTTAACACAGGAAAAGAACACTTTGTATTATTGGTTTTATCTGCAACTATTAAATTCAGGAGAAAGTGGCTGCATGTTATCTCACATGCTTTTTGCATAATACCCCATAATAAACCCAATAGGAAAAGAATAGATTAATGGTTTAGTATGCATTTAAAAGCAAATTAGTGAACACAGGCTCTGTGTCGAGCCCAATGAGCGATGTGGATTGGTTTTGTGGCTCAAGATCTTTGGCTCCAAACCACATGCAAACATTTATTTGGGCACTGCATCCACTTTGCAATTTCTCCTCCAGAGTCTGTTTGTTTAAGCAGGTAAGTTATGTAAGTAGGTCTTATTGAGGGCTGAATACACGCCATTCCCGAAGGGGTCTGCACATCAGTTTTGACACGAAGGGATATTTTGCCAAAATATGAATGCGGAAATGTAAATCCGCAGACGAAACTCTACTTCCTGTTAGGATATGGAAACAATTTGATACAGAAGGTCTTTTCCAAAGGAAAACTAAAGCACACACTCATACCTTCATAGATAGAAAGAAGGATCTTTAATTGACACCCTTTCTGCCTGGCCAACTGTTTTGATGTCTGACAGACAGACAGACAGACAGACAGACAGACAGACAGACAGACAGACAGACAGACAGACAGACAGACTGCTTTGCACCCTGGAGAGAGCTCTTTGTATCAGCTTCCTTGGTGTGAGTAAAAGGTTTGTGCTCAGACACTGGACTCTCCTCTGACCTTCTCATGGTGTGTGTGTCCATTGTCATGCATTCTGGTAGCGTCGTGGGGACTTTGGAGAAGCGGGGCGTCGAGTTTTATTTGCATAAAGTTTAATCCAGCCAATTTTATGCAAATGAGGAGCGGCTCAGCTCAACGACTCTAAAAAGCTAAGGAAAATCTTATAAACTGACCTTTGTCGATTTGAAATAAAGACAGATTCAGCAACTGCATGGGCTATTTCTCAGTTAAAATGTTTTCAGAAACATGTTTCGGTTAACTATTTTTGTAAAATAAGAGATCGTATTCCGAACGAGCCGCAATTATGGTCTGATTCATTTAGGGGATTGATCCGGTGCCGCCCGAAGATCCGCTGCCTCATTTTCAGCCAGATGTCCATTACCTTCTGCATTATTTGTGTTGGCATTCTAAACTTCGGTCGATTTATGAGGACTATGGTTAACTGCTTCTCAGATCTCTGCATGGTAAATCCAGACAGCTAGCTAGACTATCTGTCCATGTTCCACCAAAACAACGAGGCTATTTTGCAGATGCACTGTTATTGCGTCCGGTGCTAAGGCGATTGTAATTGGTTTAAAGAAATGCCAATAAACCAGAGCATGTTTTTCTCCCATCCCAGAATGCTGTGTGGACTAGCCAGATCTCCTACCCAGCTCTTTGAAGGTATAGGTCTGGCAATGCGAGACTAGTGACCTATAGCTGCACTGAGGAGCTGCAGATGCAGGAGCCTGACACACTGAGCTATTACACTGCAGATCTCTATGGAGCCCACCTGTCCCCCAGCCTGATGCGTTGCAACACATGAGCGCCTCTGTCAATGGCAGTCTTGAAACTGTCAGTCAAGATCAAAGTCACATCACACAAGCATTTCAAATCTCCTTAAAAAAGCGTGACCCTGTTAACAGCTTGGACGTTCTCAGCAGTTCAGACGCCCCATCAGGGTCGCTGAGTTGACCTCGGTGTGATAGGAGGTGAGTGGGTTGCACCATTATCCTCTCCCTCAGCAAAAACTTGTTATCTCTAAAGATGACACTCAGATGACCCGTGACACATGCCTGTTTGAGCCTAATTAAGAAGGAACACAACCATTTTCAAACTGACCTGCTGACTGCTGGGTGAATGTGGCCCCTTCAAGGCCCCTTTAAAGCCTCTGGTTATCAAAAGAACATTATAGAAATGTGAATGCACCAAACCAACTGAATCACCCTATTCATGCTTTTAGAAAGTCTGTTCATTTACACATTGTGCTTATTCACAATTAGGGTCACAGAGGACTGGAGTTTTGCCAGCAGGCTTTGAATAGACAGTTATTATTCAAACACATAACTAAATGTAATTTAGGGAATAGTTTAATATTTTGGGAAATATGCTCATTCACTCTCAAGAGTTAGATGAGAAGATTGGCTTCATCTAACTCTCAGCAAGTATAAAAACTATTCTTTTAAAATGTTAAGTCTACCCGACTTACATGTCTTGAAGCAAATGAGAACATATGTCGTCATGGAAAACAGAATACATTTTGATTTCTGTTTATTGATCACACAAAGGTCCACTGATCCCTGTGGAGAAAATAGGTCATTACAGTGACAGCAATAGACACTAGAAAAATACAAAGCAGTGACAACAATGCAAAAACAATCACAACCAAAGGTAAGCCTAAATTCAAAATGATCTATCATACACAGCATATACACATGATGTACATATACATGATAAATATGTACAGGTGAGGTGCACAGGGAACAGGTAATAAATGTGCATGCATGTGGTACAAAGATGGATAGATGCACATGCACATGGTGAATGTAGGGAAACAAGTTCGTCTTTTCAGCCTTTTTCATAGTTCATTTCCATATGTGAAGGAAAATCTTCCGGAGCCTGGTCTTACTTGAAAGGAAGTGCTTCCATGACCACCTGGACAACATACCAGATGGTTTGTATAGTGACTCACTTCATTCAACGCCCAGCTGTAGAACACCTGGCAAGATCTGGGCTTCCACTCAAAATACCAGCCACATGGTATTGTATGTTAACAGTGTCTGATGCTGATAGAACTGATGAGCCAACAGATCAAATACTCTGACTAATCTCCCTTGTCTCAATTAAAATCTGTCTAACCAGTTCCCACAATCTGGTTTGAATCCCAGTCCAGATTTACCTGTCTCATTAATCGGGAAAGTAACACCACATAAAAATCTGAGCCGTCATAAATCTGAGTGATGAAAGGAGAAGGAGGAAGGATAGAATCAATTACCTCATCCTTTCAGGATTCCAGTGGCATATGTCCCATAAATAATGCCTCCTGGTATTACATCAGCCTAGTTATTAATCTTATCACAGTTAGTAACTGTAAATGTAAAAATCAGATACAATTTTATAGCTGATATATTTTAATTACTTAGCTCACTTTCCTCACATTTAGATCAGAAATTTGTGAAAACAAAATATTATATGCAATGTCAACAATATGTTCATAAAAGTAAAACAAAAAGTTTAAGTTGATATGGCAAACTTGTAAGTAAACGGTTGCTTATTCACACATCAAGCAGTCACTTAGAAACGTTATCATTTCGTCGTGTTTCTAGCCACCTGGTTAATGGAAGTCCAATATTCACCCTTTTTCAGCTCTGTTTTTGGTCTCTACCAACTCCTAGAGAAATATCTGGCTCTTTAGCTGCTAGATGTTTCACTATTGGCGCTTTTCCATTACATGGTACCTGCTCGACTCGCCTCGACGCTACTCTACTCTACTCGCTGTGCGTCCGTTTTCCATTGCAGATTTTAGTACCGCCTCAGCGTGGCTGGTCGTCATAGCGACTGCCGTGGGCGTGGCTTAGTAGCGTTGCTTTAATGGCTTTTCCCATTGACATATATATAATGGACCAATAGACCCCGTTGCTCTGGACGGAGACCAGTGAAGGCTATTAGAAGCACTTTTCCGGTGATCTCTTGCTTTACTGCGCAGCCTCCAACTGAGAGAGACAACGTAAATGTGACGTGAGCAACGTGTCTGAAAGTTGTAAGTCTTCTGGTAGCTGTGCCAAGAGAAATCTCAATCATTCCCAATCTTACAGAGACGGAGAGCGTAGGTATATGTAAGGAGATAACATAAGCACAGGCTAATTATTGCTAACTAATGGCGTTTTTCCATTACATGGTACCTGCTCGACTCGCCTCGACTCTACTCGACTCTACTTGCCTCGATGCGCTGTGTGTCCGTTTTCCATTGCAGATTTTAGTACCGCCTCAGCGTGGCTGGTCGTCATAGCGACTGCCGTGGGCGTGGCTTAGTAGCGTTGGCTTTTCCCCGACTCATTTCCTGGTTCTCCGTCTCCGTAAACAACATGATATCAAAGAGATAGTTAACGTTTACTGCTCCAGATTTCCCACCGTGGTCAGAAAGAACAGGGCAGACACTTTGTTTCTCTCACATATATATGACTCTAGAGTCGCTACTCGCTGCGGAGATAATCGCTGTCACTCTCTCACTTCTCCCTGCTCACCAGCTCCCCACACACACACATCACAAATGCACACACCAGCGCACAAGTATAAACATCAGGCCACTTGTATGCTACGGAGAAAGCTCTGCGTGGAGCCTCCGGCAGCAAAAAACCACCGCTGGCTAAACTATTTAAAAATGCTGTCTCTCGCTAGCAATGCAGTGATCAGTGACGATTCTTTCCGACCAGTCAGCAGCCTGCAGGTTTTCACGTCACCGTTTCGGCTCGCCTCAGCTCGCTTGGAACCTCGACTGAGGTGGTACTAAAAAAAGTATCTGTTAGCAGGTACCAGGTACTTTTTTTCGTAATGGAAAACCAAAAAAGGCGAGTAGAGTCGAGGCGAGTCGAGCAGGTACCATGTAATGGAAAAGCGCCATATGTTCACCAGCTAGTTGCTAACTGGGTCTGTGTGCCCTTTGATGCTGAGCAGGTAGTGTACAGTGTGTTTTTAGTGCTTTTTCTCTATAAAAAAACTGCCTGCTGCAGCCCAACACTATGAGAGCAGTTAGAGTGAACCAAAACAGTAAGTTACGGACCGGACAGCTAAACAATGAGCTAAAACTCATTATAAAGCTCAGAGTGGAGCTGCAGATTCAGGGGATGATTCTCTGTAGGTTCACCACTACGAGTGACCCATAGTCAAATTGTTGTTCAATGCTCTGAATATCCTCATAATCACAGAAAACTGCCATGTGTGACACAAGTGCTCTTCCTTAATGCTTATTAATGCTCTTTCAAGATTTTTAAATACACCTCTCACTGTGGTAACAAGCTCTATGACTGCCAGGCTTGAGTGACTATGCAATATGATGCCAGTTATCAGTAGTGCCACTGGGCACATTGCAGAGGTTAATTCACACTTTACTTTAATTATACAGTAATTTACACAGGTTGCTGCAATAGTGCACATTAAACTTTATAACCCTTGGTGCTGCGCTACCCTATGATATATCAAAACCCCCAACTTAGACACCTGATAACCACTGCAGTCACTTACTAGCTGATGTTTTCTTCCAGTACCACATGAGGTAGTCAAAATAGCATCAGTTAAAAAGTAGTTTCCAGATCCAGCTTTATCTGTGATTCAGCCCTTATATATTTATCCTCAATGACATACTATACTGTATGTGTAGAGTTGAGTTTGCTTTTTAACTCAGTCTATGTTTACTGTGCCCCAAAGTTAAATCCTGAATCACTGCGAAAGATGATGTGATAGATTTTCAAAACAACATCTCAGAGGGACCCCATCCCCCAGCATACACATCATGGTCAGATGCTGTGGATAAGGAGGCCTCTGTTTTACAGCTGGACTGTTTTTTTTATAAAGCACTTTTTTTTTTGTCTTGACGACTACTCAAAGCGCTTTTACATAGTACAAGAACCATTCACCATTCACATTCATACACTGTGGCCGAGGCTGCCGTACAAGGTGCTCATCAGATAATCATTCACACACATTTACACTCCGATGCGCAGCATCGGGGGAAACTCAGGGTTCAGTGTCTTGCCCAAGGACACTTCGACATGGGACTGCAGGGCCAGGGATCGAACCAGCAACCTTCCGATTGGCAGGCAACCGCTCTACCACTGAGCCACAGCCGCCCACAGCCGGCTCAAGCACAGAGCCTGATCGTGCAGTGATATTTTCTATCATGTCAGCTATTCCTGGTAATACAAACTGAAGAGTTCATTCCACAAAACAAATATAAATATGTTTGCATGAAAATGGGAAATATTCTTATTCAAATCACGTTACCCCACACTGCTCACACTTGCACATGAGTGACGACTTGTGATTGGACCTCACCTCCCTGCTCTATATGCAAATAAACACATACATTATTTCCGACCAAGACCAAAGGCATTGTTGTTTTTAACCGGCGGGAGGCAGCAAAGCACTTCCAGTGCCTAGTCTGCTGGAAATTAAAAGAAGAAAAAGAAGAAATCAGAACAATACAGACTGGGTCTATTCCTTGGTGTATTCAGGGGCAGATTTCAATGTCCCGGTTGCGATAAAAATCTTCCACTTATCGTTGACTCGTCATACTGACTCTTCGGCCCAAATGGAAGTAGACATAAGGTTATGTGTGTACTCCATCCACCAGAATCCATTTTGCTTGTTGTTTGGCCAGTTGTCACACTTTAATATGACGCATTTGGTGGCATGTGAATGAGTACGTACTCATGCTTAGGGGACGTCAGTTGAGTCGGCGGTCCTTTAATGTGGCCCAGGACACATTTGCGTACACACTGCTAAAAGAATGTGGGGCCATATGCGACCCAGATCACCTCCGATTGTGGTCTGAGCGGTCAGATCTCAATGCATGCTCAATGCGTCTTGTACCTAGAGCTGTCCACTTGTGATGGTCAGATCACCCAAGACGCATGTTAATGCCAGGTGTGAACAGGGCCAAAGTGACACAATACCACAAAATGCCTGCTGTGCTGTGAGACGCTGTGTGATGCTGTCGGACACAGAGAGATGAAAGAGCTTCAGGCCTGTTCCTGGGCGTGTGGCCAAGACAGTCTGCTTTAATCAGAATCATCCTGATGAAACTGAACCTCTCCGTGGGCTCTTTCACCAGGACGTCTTTGATAGATTTTGATGTCCAGCACAAATGGACACTAATGTGTGATCAAATGCTTAAAAATACAGTATGTTGAATGAATCATGATGAAAAGGCAAACATGATCATCTACCGGTGATTACATGACGCGCATGATGAGGGAATGTACAATGTGAAAAGTTTGAGCTTCTAAAGAGACATTTCTTTTGCTCTTTGGTTTTGTTGACGTGGACTGAAGTCGTATTACACGTCACATTTCATATTTATAAATAACCTTGCTTTCTATGTTTTATTTTAGATCACTGAAGGAGGCTTACAGTATAAATGCCAACATGTTCGGAACTGCAAATCTGTTACTCTGCAAATTGCTTCAGTCCTGTTCTATTGCTAATGCCAATTCAGGAATGTGTGTTTTGCTTAACTCTCTCAATACCTGCCAGAGCAAATCATATTCAAAAGGCCTACATTTAATTGCTTTCATCTTTGCTAAAAATTCTGGACCCTGTACATAGGCATTCTCTATGGACCCCTTACGGCATACACAGCTATTTATTATAGTATCTTTGTATACTCAGTCCCCTTTTTTCCAATAGTCAAAAATAACATCATTCACATCAGCCTCAGCTATACTTGTGTGTTTTGTGCTAATTAGCAAATGTTAGCATGCTGACAAGCTAAACTAAGATGGTGAAGATGGTAAATATTATACCTGCTAAGCATGCATGCTAAGCGTGTTGGCATTGCCATTGTGAGCATGTTAGCATGCTTATGTTAGCATTTAGCTTAAGGCACCACTGTGCTAAAGTACAGCCTGACAGAGCTGCTAGCATGACTGTAGAGTAGGTGTAGTTTATGGCTGTGGCACCATAATCACCCCCTTGTTCACTAATGTATTACTCCCTACATAGTGGGCACTAAACAGTTTACCCTATTGAGCAGTAGGCTACTTATCATCATTATGCATCATTAGCTGTAGAGTCAATGGATATTTTCGCACATTAAAGGTGCAGCACATTGCATCGTAAGGGTCTAAGCAGAAACTACTACTTTCTACTACTTTTCAGTGCATTGTGGGGCTTTTGAGGGCATTATTTAGTGGATACATTTACACACTCAAAATGAGGGACCATAAATGTGGTGGACTAATAGAAAATAGGGAGTGAAATTTGGACAAGGCTATGATTGACCTGACCTGATTAAGGACTCTTAACAATGTCATGTGTGAGTTCACCAAAAGTGCAGCTTAAGTTCACCATCACTGTTGATTATTTGCCACGTAACTATATATTAACCTTAAATATAACATGATATATAATATGGTCGTCATCATAAGATCACCTTTTTTAAATATTAGTTGTTTTTAATCTCTAAAACTCTAAGGGCAGGGTTCATACTAACCAAGTAGTGTGAGATGAGAATGGGCTGGTTGTCTAATTGCTGCACAGTGAACCTGACCGGGGTCAGAGGTGGAGCCGAATCATCCCTCCTGTCCTCACATGAATGACCCGAGGGAAGGGCAACAAAGATATGGAAAAAAAGGAGGACAAGGGGAGCGGGAAAAGCGGTATGACAGACAGACAGAGCATTATTCTTGTGAAAATGCTCAGCCCTCACTGCACTTTCACTTTTCATCAAGTGTTTTGGCTGCACACGAGCTGAAGGAATGCACCGCGGGGCAGCCTGCAGCTCACCATCGTCTCCCTCAACATCGTCTCCCCACCCATCCCTGTGTCAAACCTACGTCTCAACATGTCCACCTCTGTCCAAGGCCAATGTGTTTCCTGAGCATCATCTGGGGAGAATATATGTCCATGCTAAGGACATCACTATTCTTGTCCATTAAACACAACCTTTTTGTCTAAAGGGCCATCCGGATGTGAGTCTGACAACAGACCTTTTGGAGTTTTGTGTTGACAAGTTGCACTTACTCAAATCTCATTCATCTGCATAGTTTCTATGAAATGAAAAGCAAGGGTTTGGCTCTTGATCTGGTGACTGAGATTAATAGCTTTGCAGGTCATGTGCAGGCATGACAGTGTTGGCTCTCCTCTGTCCACCTCAGTCTTTCACAGCTTTGTGGCTGCAGGCTGCAGTGTGAGAGATAATACATAAGCTTACATGGGTTCACTCCAAGGTATGCAGACATTGATGAATTCGCTCCAAGAGTTTTTCTTTGTTTTTCCAAAACACTTATTTAAAATCACCAGTGGCTTAAAATAATCCCCTCCCTCTACTGATCAATTATCTTTATACTTTACATGCTAAAACACTTTCTTTTTAATGTTGCTTTTCCACAAGCTGTTTTCCTTCTACACCTTGTAAAAAGGTGCTGGCGTCTCAAATTAGAAGGTGAGGTTGTAAGACCAGCTATTACTGACCTTACCACAGACCTATCACTCTGCAACAGTGAAAATTGAACAGACAGACGGTGATTGTAAACTCTTTCCACAAATACAAATCAGGCAGCAAAAAAAAACATCTCTGGGTAGCTCTCATTTTAGTTTCATGTCTGGAACTGAGAGTGAATGACACACTTGTTATTTATATTATCTTATTGAAGCTATTCCCAATGCTCCAGGGTGTTATGTCATCGACCATCATCTAGATTTAAAATGATGTAGCATGTAGCTCAGTCAAATCACCTGGTTAAAACCAATTCTTCTTCTTCTTCTTCTTCTTCTTCTTCTTCTTTAAAGTTGAAATATTCCTTTAAACATTTTTTAAGTGTAAACTTCACATTTTCTAGATAACACAGATTTCCTTATTGTGCCGAGCTAAAGCTGACCAGGTATAAATAAGCCCATGTTCACATATACTGTACGTACATATATAAATATATATACCAACACTACATTTTTCCTCTCTCAAACACCCAGCGATACACCCACCATAAATAAACAACGAGCAAGAAAAACAAATGTGCTCATAAAAGACAGATGTTGCCATTGGATACAAGATTAGACTTGGCTTGTAGCCTCCCCTGACAGAGAAAGATAACCCTTCCATGGTAAGTGAACTTGGTATTGGGTGTAGCAGAGTGGACACACACAGCTCTGAAGGCTTTCCACTGTGTAGGCCTAAGACCTGAACTACATATTGAAACTAAGGGTGATAGAAGGGCCATATCCCAAATTTTGGAGGAAATCCCTTTCTACCAGCTCAATAATTTACAATCAGGCTTTTCTTTAAAATAGCTCACAGCCACTTTCCAACACAGTGCTGCATACAGTCAGTCTTTTAGCATCTAATGTTCTACTCTAAGGCAGAAAAAAATGTATGTCAGGTTTATATTTAATACCGCCACAAACTCAAAAATAATCTCAGCAGCCTTGAAGTGAGACACGTGCCTTAACTATAACAAAACCCTCCCATCCACATACTGTTTTCATAATGGGCCACTTGAAGAAACACTCACACTGTTTGCTCAGTCAGTCAGAGGTCCTCACTGTGTTGACTATTATTCTACTCTCTACAGGGTGGGCTATTTCACTGGAGGTATCAAATGATCACCTATTCTGTTTTCCCTTGAGTGGGTGTAGTGGTCGAAGCATCAATGAGCCACTGTGGAGGCACAGGCCTCTGACACGCAACAAAAAAAGGGAAGCTGTCAATCATCTCCGAGGCTTAAACCACCTCAATAATGCTCTGTCCTGTCAGCTTGAAAATGTAAAACCCAACGTGTACTATGATAATTGCTCTCTACTGTAATTACAGGTTATTTTAGTAATTACTTGTAAGAATGCTAAAATTAGGTGATTAGCTCACTTTACCACCTGCAGGCATCTATTTTATATTCCGACATGTAAATGGAAAGTGTGAAAATAACAGGACTAAATGGTCTTGCAACTAGTCTGTCATAAAGACCATTTGTTTACTGTGCAGGATGCTCTCAGGGAAGGGCAAACGAAAAGGTGATGACTAAACCCTGATCCCTAACACTCTCCATTCCTGTCTGGCATCATGAAAGAAGTTCTTTAGTCATGACAGGTTAAAAAACACACTCCATCTAACAACTCTCCCCTGAGGAAAAGAGAGTCGTCCTAGGTGTGGTTGCAGCTCTGGGGGCGAGTGGTTTGCATTATTTTTTTGAATTTCTTCTCATGGTTAATGTCAAGCGGTGTGGAAATAAAACTGAGAGAAAAACCTTTATTAATTACAGAAAATATTTGCATTTGCAAACATCTGCAGGAAGAGATGATGCAGCTGCCACGGGCCACATAAACCACAGGCGACACCACCAGCTGACCATAGGAAGGGCCTTTGGGAGAGAGGTGGGATTGAAGTTAAGCTTTTACATTGGAAGAGTTTGGTGTGCACTGAAATAAAGCTCTATGTTTGACCACAGGCATTTACTAAGCCATTTCCATTCCCCGACAGCTGGTGTCTCATCCAACCGAGTCTGCAGCCTTGTTATTACGTGGTGGCTTGTTATGGGGTATTGTTCACCTCAGAGCTGCACAATGTAACTTCACTTATAAACACCGTGACCTTTTTTCTGAAGCACTTACCTGCAGGTACATGAACAGGCTGAGGCTCTTACAAGTGTAACTATCCAACATACCCAAAACAGCAAACTCAATCCGACGTATCACTCAACCTGACAGTCAACACAGCCGAACATGGCCTTTATTTTCATTATTAACAATTTACTGCATTCCACACATATGTGGTTGCAGGCAAAACAATATTGGCTGATTCTGGATGCAGTTTGAGCCACAAGGAGTTGTGCAACAACAGAACAGCAGCACCATCTACCTACAGATGAGAGGATGTGTTGAAAACATGTTATGTTCTTTTATTTAAAAGGGAGTGACATGTTTGCTCTTTGTCACTCGTCTGTGTATGATACAGCAGTTAGATTTAAAAGAAAAGCAAAAAATAAAGCTGGAGAAACTTCAATAAATGTATTTATTGATGCATGAAGAAAGTAGGATGCCAGTACAGTTCTGCTCAATTAAATCATAACTCTTCTTGGCCATCACAACAATTCATTAGGTCTCCTACTTTCAACTACAATAAAAGTATTTGTATCTACAAACTATAAGTGCAAATGAAAAAACAAACAAATGCAATACAAATTCACCCAATTTGGCAGATATTCTCCCAATTATTATCACTCTTGCATATGTACAAGTACAGAGAGCATTTGGTGATCAATACCATAAACATGTCAATGCATCAGGAAAATAATGGATGTGTAAAATGATCAAAATCAGTGAGGTTGTCAGGATTTACAGAAACTTGCTGCCCTCGAGGTAAGAGAAAGATCAATAGTAATTTTACAGGACATTCTTAAGAATAAATAATGTAATTTCAAATAGCAAGACAGTGTTTAAGGAGTGTAAAAACACAGTAAAGAAACTCTTACTAGCAAAGCCTTCCCATATAACAGGAAATGTTTTCTAATTTCATAATATTTATACATTATAGCTTTACCACCCTACAAAGGGTTTGTTCCAGGCTTTTAAGTTCATTTATGTTAATGACGTCTTGTACCAGTAGATGAAAACAGAGGAATTAACAGTTTTTTTGTTTTTGTTTTTTTAACAAGTGAAAAGTTCAAAATTCAAATAGCTGTTGTGTCCCCAAAATCTTTGTTCCATTTGGTATACATATGAAGAGTTGCTGGGCTAACACTGGGCTTAATGCGCTTCAGGGAATCCTCAAAGTCTTTCATCTTGATGTTACGCACCTGTGAATACAGACAAAAGAGCATTACTATAAAGATAAATAAATACTGTTACATAATGATACTTAAAGGTGCTCTAAGCGATGTCACGCGTTCTTTAGGCTACAACATTTTTTGTCACATATAGCAAACATCTCCTCACTATCCGTGAGCTGCCTGTCCCCTGAACACAATGTAAAAAACGCAGTCTCTGTAGACAGCCCAGGCTCCACAAACGGCAACAAAAACAAACTGTGCCAACCTGCACCACTAAACATAACAAACTGTCTTCCAGCGTTCCAGCCAATAACCGACAAGAAGGATTTTGGGGGGGGGGGGAAGTTAGCACGGAAGGAAGGGAGAGGGGACGGGATGAGGAGGAGGGAGGGGCGAGCTAGCCTCGGTTTTGTTTGAAAATACTTTGAACGTCAACAAGAAGTGCCGTCACCCAACATCGCTTAGAGCACCTTTAAGTATATAATATATATCCTTTATTTGTCAAGTAAATATTAAAACACATGAGAAATGTATCCTCAGCATTTAACCCATACTAACTAACGAGGAGCAATGGGCAGCCATAGTCCGGTGCCCAGGGACCAACTCCAGTTGTAATGCCAGTACCTACGTCAAGTAGGTAGTATTGTGATACTTTAACATTACCTCACTAGCAGCCATACTTCGGACTTGATCTGGTCCCAACTCTGTGCAAGAGAGTATTTTCACAAGAAAAAGAAGCAGAGTAAGCTGGTCATGGAGGCTGAAATATACAAGAACAATATGCTAACATGAGGAAGACATCTTACCTCTGATAGGCCCGAGCGCAGCATCTTTGGCTAATGACGTGAGATCACTTCCTGAATATCCTTCACTCTTTCTATCAAGTTACATATCCAGGAATTAATTCATATACACGCAGAAATAATCACAGAAAAAGCAGTATGGCATGTAAATGTGAAACTCACTTTGCGAGAAGGGAAAGCTCATTTTTGCTCAGTGGATTGCCATGCTTTCCCAAAAGGTTTTTCAGCAGCGTAACTCTTGTCTGAAGGGACGAGAGTTACATCCTATAACTCAGTGAACTTAACAACTGCTGCACCATTCACATTTCACAGCTGACAAAGACACTGATCATAGTAATGAACTGTTATAATGGTTCCAATGTAAATACCTCCCCATCCGGCAATGCCACATAAATCCTTTTTGCAAAACGCCTGGAAGATTAACACAAGGAGAAAATTGTTGTGAGCTTGTAACAAAAGAAATGCATAATAATTGTGCAGCATGTTGAGTTGCATCACGTACCTTAGTACAGCTTCATCAAGCTCCTGAGGCCTGTTGGTCGCTCCCATTACGAGCACCCTGTCATCCCCTCCTGACTGCACCTGAAACCACGAAGCACTGTTGTGAAAATAACACCGGTGCTCTCTGAGATAACTGTGAGATAAGCACTCCGAAGCCAGTTCATGATCAAATTTCAGAGGCTGCCCTTACCCCATCAAACTCAATGAGGAACTCGGTTTTTAATCGACGAGAGGCCTCGTGTTCTCCCTCCCTTCTTTCACAGAGCAAGCTGTCAACTTCATCTGAATGAAATACATTAAAAAAAAACTAAATAAGAGGTTTATGAGCTGCAATTTAGGGTACAAAATTACTGTTCGGGGCACATTTAGTCTATAATTAAGAGTAATACAAACCGATAAAGATCACAGAGGGCTGCAATTCTCTGGCAACTGCAAACAGTGCTCGCACAAGCTTCTCGCCCTCTCCCACCTGCAATGGTGATGACAGGAAAGGTTAAAACCTTAACTAAATTCAGTGTAGTGTAGAGACCTACTCCAGACCAAAAAAAGAGCACTAAAAGTGTTTTCTTACATATTTAGAGGTCAAACTGGCAGCGCTGATGTTAAAGAATGTGGCTTTTGATTCCGCTGCGACTGCTTTGGCCTTGCAAGAGGAAGCAGTGGAGTCTCAATTGATAATACTGAAGCAAGACTATCAACAGGTACATGCAAATCATAAAAGCACAGTTTGATCCGAATGAATGTGTCTGCTGTGTTGGAAAGAACACTTAACTTACCAGCATGGTTTTCCCATTTCCAGGTGGGCCAAATAAAAGTAAACCACGTGCTGGAGTTCTCAGGCCAGTAAAGAGCTAAATGACAAAATATGTGAAGATTTACAAGTGTTACATGTAAATCAGAAAAAGTAGAAATATAGTAAGCAGCACAGAGAAAATGTTCATAAGTGATCACCTCTGGTCTTAAGGCAGGGAGGATGACAATCTCTTGGAGTGCTTGCTTGGCCAGGTCCTGTCCCGCAATGTCTTTAAAGAATACAGACGCTCCACTGCAAAGAACACAGAATGCTACTTTAACTCCAGCAAACGTTGTTGTTTTTTTTGCATTTTCATTCCATAGACAGCAACATGTACAGGTGTTGTAATATGATAGCATTGCTTCAAAATACCTGTCAACAATTTCATTCATAATCAAATTGGCCAATTTGCTGTCCACATTCTTGAAGTTTTTCATATCTCTCTTTGGGAGCAGTTTCACAGCTGCAGGTTTTCCATTTTGAGTTTTTGCGACCCGTGGCGTCAACTTAGCAGGAGCAAAAATATCCACAAATCAGTACACGGTTCATCAGAATCAGACATCTTGAAATAACATTCAACCAGACAACAAAATGTAATTTAAGAATCACCTTTTGATCACTGGGTCTGGGTGGGGTTCTAACAGTGGAGGTCCTGATGTTAGTGGACACACCTCGCACTGCAGGCTGGCTTTTAGGCACAGGCTTTGGTTGTGTAAGAGCATGATTTGAGGTCTTCTGGGGATCACTCCTCCTTTTATTTGCCATTGCTGCCTCTGTGAAACAAGAACAGTATTCATCTTCAGCATCCTTCTTCAGCTCAGATGCCAATATTATTTCGGTTATTGCAAACAACCGATGACACACTTACCTAACAGAGCGAGCCGATCTTTTGCCATGGTGAGATTGGTGACCATTTTATCTTGAAGTCTCTTTGATCTGTCATATTGCTCTCCTGCTAACAAAGCACAGGGTATAAGGCTAAAGCATGTCAACACTGCACACTGTGTACATCCGGATGTTTGTTTACATATTTACCTTGCCCCGTGATCTCTACTTCAATACCCCTTTCGAGCACAGAAATACCCTTCTTGTACCACTGCACAGCCTCCTCTTTATCTCCTGTCACCACAGGGAGGAGGGGGTGTTTATTACAAGCTGCCTCACGCCACCACAACACATAGCTAAGCTAATAACTCATAAACACAAGAAACAAACCTGTATCATCTTCGTCGATCCGTAACGCCTTCGATACATACTCGAACGCCTGTTTATGGTAGTTTTTAATAACTTCACCGCTGTCTTTGCTTTTACTTGCCATTATTTTTGGCCGACTCTAATTCCACGTTACTCTGTCTCCTTGTTCTCAGTTGTAACTCAGAGTTAGCCACTTTTGAAAGAGGACACGGTCAAATGGAGCTTTCAAATCGCATTTATAACTGGGTCAATCCGAAGTCTTTGGTTTATTGAACAATCTTTTTGCCGTATATGTGACATATTAGATCAATACACAAACATCTCTACAGCTAGCTTCCGCTATACTCTATTTGTACTTCTTGTTCTACTTCTTCTTCTCTGATTCATGGCGGGTCGCAAACCAACGTGTTAAGGTGCATATCGCCACCTCCTGTACCGGAGGGTGTAACACAGGCTTCATACACTTCAGGTTACATTCTTAGATTAATTAAAAAACAAACAAATTATATGTTATTTTATTTTTTATTAATTTAAAACATAACATAACACACATATACATACATAAAGCCATAATAATGAATATACAGAATGTTAACCCAAAAACAGATTAAGTAATGCATGACATGATATATATATATAATATTTTTTTAACCTTTATTTATTCAGGGAAGGTTCACTGAGAGGAAGCCTCTCTATTGCAGGAACACCCTGATCACATTCACACAGTTGCACACATTCATACCTGGAAGCTGCCCAGTACAACCACAGTCTGATCTGCTGGCCACTGAGCATAGATATATACACTATGGCCACTGAGCAGCTTCACTGGAGCAGTTGGAGGTTAAGGGCCTTGCTCAAGGGGGGGGTAATGAGGGGAGGGACAAGCGCTGCTCTTTCACTTTCCCCACCCAGATTTTATCCTGTCACTCTGGGGATTGAACCGACAACCTCCCGGTCACAAGCATGCGTCTCTAACCTTTAGGCCACCACTGCTAACTAATAACTAATAACTATATGTTATTATCTAACCCTGTATATTTAAGCTATATCAACTACTTCTACCTCTAATAGTTATTCTAATAGTTTAACTTCTAATACTTCTAATAGCAACTACTTCTGCTGTAAATACAGACAATCTAAGTCTCTGATTCAGGTGTACTTCTTCTGAGTATCCGCAATGTTGCATTGTTCCCACTTTCTTTCTTTTTATTAAATAATTTGATGGACATAATGATTGAAAATTGTATTTTGTTGTATGTATTTGGTTTTGAGCAATTCGATATCTCATTGGGGTACATATGGGTCATTAAATGTGGCCTTAGTTTGTTTAAAGGCTTTTGGTCCATGAAGTTTTGCCTATAAGTGGGGAGTGGTATATCTAATGAGTTGTCTGACTCAGCAATGTCCACAATAATGACAAACATGTAAACTTTCTGGAACAGATTTTAATTGAATAATCAAACCCCATCTACTAAATTGATCACTGATGACATATTTTCAATATCTCTTTGGAGATGTGTTTCTATGCGGAACTATATGATACAGTACAATGGGCCTTTTACTTGACATGTTATATTTTCTATGTATATATAGATATATATATCTCATCCCATCATGTTGCATTTCCCATTCCATGTGTCAGTTAAACCTTTTTTATTACAAAAAGATACATTTTCAAACATCAGGGCATATGATAAACAGTAAATGCAGTTGCCCCTTTTAGTCTTAAAACAGTGAGATTATTGTTCACAAGATCTTTTTTTTAATATGCGAATAAAATTCTTTGGCAGTATCAGGTTATTCAGTACAAAATAATTTTCGCAACATTTTAAGATAATACCAAACTTTTCTCTTAGAGCAAACAGATGAATACTTGTCACACAGAACCCGCTCACCTGACAGGCAGGGCAATTTCATAATAAAACGATCATTTTAGTAACGGCTACGCATCCTGGATTTTTCCACGAATCACTTTCTGTTGGCTGATCAAGTAACCAATCAAATGGCTTTGACGTCACTGTGATAACAATTCCAGAGACGTCCCTTACCTGGCTCGACCGACGGACAAACCACTAATCCTCTGATTCCGACTGTGACAGTGGTTGTTACTGTAATTGCTCTTCTGACTGTATGATATCGGCACATTACAAAGATTTTGTGCCTTTTCAAATTTGCATAATAATTACACCAGACTGACGTTTGCTGCTCTCTCCGGCTTACTTATTATCCGGTAACAACACCACGGCCAGCTGACGGAACACTGAGCTTGTTAGCAGCAGCTAGCCCAGCTGTCTCTCCAGTCGAACTGCCCTTTGTCTTTACAAGCAAGTTAGCTAGCTGGCATTATTTCTCCTCTTGGTTAGCTGTCACTGGCTTCTGTAATTTTTTTCGCCTGACAAGAGTTAAGCAAACCAAGATAGGCGGCTTGGGAACCAAGATGTCGAACCGAGTGGTGTGCAGAGAAGCAAGTCACGCCGGGAGCTGGTACTCTGCTTCGGGTAACTGTCAACAGAGCACCGTCCGAGTTAGCAAGATACTATGCTAGCTATCAGTTGTTGTTTTGTTTTTTTAATCACGGTAGTCTGTTTTACTTGTTTTGTTGGCTTTTTATGTTGTATAACCTTTAATGTATTGAGATCAAAAACTGTCAAATGCATGTCTTGTCACAGCAGACGGTGATTTTTAACGTTAGCTAGGCTTGTGAAGCTAATCCATCTGATATAAAGTCGACTGACGTTAGCTAACATTAGCTGGCATGGACTGCTTTATCTCCGTTATCCTATTTGGTGCATGGTTGGTTTGAGCTTATTCAGCGCTTCTCCTCCTCGGATGGTCGATGGAAACCTTCCAAAACCAACGGAAATTTGCTGCTCAGCATTTTTGACAAGCAAGCAAAGCTTTTAACTTAACGGTTGCTAACTTGGTAAATAATGCAGAACTCCCTGGCCTAACGTCACCTTATGTCTGGCTAGAATAAGACCTTCCCTGAAGCTGCTAGTATTGTTATGGTCTTGTTGGTCTCTGGCCCTGACACGCTAAAGTTAGGTGCATAAATAGTCGCTGCCATGAAACAAAAGACTGGAAGGGCAGGGCAGACCATGGAAGGTTCATGTTGCACCCCTTCCCCCATCTTACTAGCTCGCTGCTAGTTTCTTGTTATTAAACCCCAAAGGCCTGCCTGTTTATCCATTTTAAGCTTGCCTTATTGCATTGTTTGTAATAACCTTTTTCGACAGAATATACAGTACACTAACGATTGTATTGTGTATTGCATATAAACAATAATATGTCCATAAGCATAAACTGAAGGCAGAACTGCCGTTAATATACCCCTATCCCGATGCCCGTTTTCATTTTTACAAAACGAATAAACAGTTATACTGGTTGGTTGTTTTTCCTGCAGATTTAATTTTTAAGTTAGTCAGCTATGCTTGATTGATGTTGACATCACGTTAGTAGCTGGGACATTGGTAAATACCAAGCAGTTTGCACAGTAATACAGGCAGTGTGTTCCAGTATATGCAATTAGCAAGTGTAAAATTGAGCTTTTGTTTTATTAAAGGGACATTGTGGTTTATCTCCATTTCTTACCCAAAATAACATAACACGACAAGATTAAGTTAACCACTGATGCCACACTTGGATTTCACCCCTTGGGGATTATTACATTGACATATACTTGATTTTAGTGATCTATGCTTGTAGCTTTGCTGAGTCTATCAAATCCTGTTTGTATTGATCAGACAATGTTTTTCGTGCTGGCCCACTATATCATTTTTAGTCTTGTAAGGAAGCATTGAAGTATTTAGTAATAAAGTATAGAGAGAGCAGTATGAGTCGACTCGGCCCCTTTAATTCAGTGATCTGAAATTGATGAAAATGTTTACCTACCATTTCAGGATCCCAGTTGAATGCACAATTAGAAAGCTGGCTGTCCAAAGCAGAGTCCACAATCAGACCTGCTAGAGCCATCATAGCGCCGTAAGCACACATCAAATACAATCTGAACATGTCAAAAGGTATCTGTGATGCCGTCTCATTCTAATTTGACATGTTTTTGTTTGCAGGCATGCAGGGTATACCTACTGTGGTGCTTGTGCAGCACATGCCTACAAGCAGGTTGATCCCGCTGTTACGTAAGTCTTTCAGTTTTTATCTGTATTCTATAAGAACATGCTTTGTAAGACTGTTTCTTATCTTAAATTCCCTCCCACAGAGTGAACAGATAGATAGTAGAATATAGTGCTGGTGGTGATGTGCCTTTTGTGAATAGAGCGAGTGTGATAAAAATCCTGTTGCCCTTCAGTCGTAGGGTGTTCATCCTGGGACCTTCACACCATGTGCCCCTCTCCCGCTGTGCCCTGTCACCTGCAGAGATCTATAGAACACCTCTCTATGACCTGAGAATCGACCAGAAGGGTATTCACCGCTTTCACTCATGACATTGTGATTTTTTTACTCATTGTGTGTGCGTGTTCGTCTGTCAATCTCAGATGTTAACACATGCTAATGGTTTAATTATTTAGGAAGGGTATGTTAGGGGTTTTGTGAGGTAGTAATGTAACCACAGTTTGGATTGAAGTTTAGGTCTGTTAAGTGTAGAATGTAGTGCGTGTTTCATGCCAAAAACCAAATGAGACAACACCTGTTTTCAGTAACACTAAAGAAAAAAGAAAAGAAAAAAGATCACCCAAAATTACCCTTTCCTCGTAGTGACTGTTGTAGTCCGACTGGAGGAGCTCCAACATGCAGACCTCAAGCAGTCTTGGGAGGTGATACCCTTTTAATCATCCACCAGGGACCAGACAGTTCCCTCACTATTAAGATAAATTCTTTGTCAATGATGAGGTTTTTCTCAGCTAGACACTTTAACGATACCCAATTTAAATGAGTGTGCAGCCCCAAAATGACATAATCAGGAGACATGGTCATCATAACTTGCACAAATTAAAGTGAAACTCACCTCTGTTTTACAGTTTATGCTGACCTCTGGAAAACTGGGTTGTTTGAGCGGATGAGTCTGCAGACAGATGAAGATGAGCACAGTATTGAAATGCACTTGCCTTACACTGCTAAAGCCATGGAGAGGTAATGCACATAGGAGTGGCATTCATTGAACCAAAGAGTCAACACTATATACTTGCAGAGGGAACGGTCCCATGGAATGAAGCTTTTTCTCAGGTGCCCTGTGGAGTTTTGTTCTACACAAACAAGTTGTGTTTACATTCTCACCAAAACGCAGTGTTTCCTTGAGCTCTAACAAATGTACTGAATGCATTTCCTTCCTCGTAGAACATTTGCAAAAACGTTTTTTTTTTTAAGTATTTTAAATCCTGCATTTTTTAAACCCATATTCACTTGCTAGCAGTCTTCTTCTTCCCTGTCTTTGCTAGCACATTGCAGCATATTTTGGCATGTTACTGTCACTTATAGATCAGTGCAATCGTGTGAGACCATTGGCAGGAGTGTGTATCGTGCTCTTTTAGTTCTGTTTATTCTTTTCATTGTCGTTCTATATATATACTAGAATCACATTGGTACAGCGACACATGAAGTGGGATATACAGTACCTAATTGATACAGTCTTTTGTTAGGTTGGCAGGAGTCAAAGGAATTCTCTTGGTTCAGAAAAGCACAGATCAGGCATGTATGAAGTGAACCGAGTACACGTTCAATGCATATTAAACTTTCAAGTTGAACTAAAACCTGAGGTGTTGACTGACAAGAAACATTAGTAACCTAGGTGTTGCATATAGGGTGCAGCTTATCATGTGGCGGGCTGGCAGTTTCCCATTAGCTTTTGATGGATGCTCTGTGGAAAATAAAACTGTATTAATGCAGATTTTATTTCCACCCATGTCCATTGGACAGAATATTGCCAGTGAGGGGCAGTTATTGTACTCGAGTTGTTAATTCAATAATCTGATGTTGCAGCCACAAAGACGAGTTTAGCATCGTCCCTGTGCTTGTGGGTGCCCTGAGTGAGTCCAAGGAACAGGAATATGGGAAGCTGCTCAGCAAATACCTGGCAGACCCTTCCAACCTTTTCATTATCTCATCCGACTTCTGCCACTGGGGTAGGTACCGACGAATAAAAGCACTGGAAATTACACTCATTCTCCGAGAGTATTCTGACATCTTATCTAAGGATAATTTGGCCTAAATGTCATGACTGTGACGCGACTGTTTCCAGCTTTGACTTTCTCTTATTTTAAGGTCAACGGTTCCGCTACACATACTATGATGAATCTCATGGGGAGATCTACAGGTCTATCGAGCATCTTGATAAAATGGTAATCATTGAGATATTTGATTCAAATGTAAGATCATTCATGAAATGAAATATGTGAAGATATTATCATCAGCCACATGCACAGCTGTTACGGAAATGAAGTACACATTAAATAGACATAATGTCACAACGAGCCAGACTCGTAATAGTGTCATTTTCAATACCTCATGTGCTCTTAATGTGACTGTTAACTTTAATGTACCTGCTACGAATACACCATGTTTCAGGAAGTTGGAGTACTGAAGGGCAGAGAGGATATGGATAGTTTTTATTTTGAATACACAGCGTACAGAAATAACTGCTTTCTAGAGATCAAATAACCAAGTATAAATAAAAAATAAACATAAATATATTGAAAAACATGCCATAACAACAAAACAATTCGAAACATGACTTTTTTTTTCCTCTGCCTGTAAAGGGGATGGGCATTATAGAACAGCTGGATCCCATGTCTTTCACCAACTACTTGAAGAAGTACCGCAACACCATCTGTGGGCGTCACCCGATTGGAGTGCTTCTAAATGTAAGTACCACAGAAGAAGAGCCTCACCAAGCGTATCGCTATGTAGACATGTTGATAGGTGTTCAATTGACTGTTTGCTAAGCCCCGCCTGCCTTATTTACTGTAAGTACGCCGCTATGTCAAGCTTTCCATTCTCGCACATGCAGTTTATAATGATAACTTACTGCCCAAAAATCTTTACTCTTTGGAACAGCGGGTCCTTGATTTCAGAAAGGGAGCTTCTCATTTCTAGCCTACGACTGTTTGCTGGCAGAAATTACAACTGTGGCAACATAAAGGGGAACTCTATAGGGGATCCTTACCTAAATATGCACTCGATGGCTTCAGGCAAATCATGCTAAAAGGCTAAAGCTGCATGCCCCAAGCAAAACGTTAACATCCTCACCAGTTGATGATCCATACAGGCTACATGAAAGTAAAGAAACAGGATTGTTCTTGTATCGCAGTGTAGAGGTATGTTAGAGAAGTGTTGGTCCCACTATTTCAAGTATAATAAAGAAAAAGAACAGACTGTTATTTAAGGTTAACATCTGTATAGCTTTCAGACTAATGTAGTTAGTTAATAACATCCTTCTTGGCATTGGAAGTGCTGCTTGGTTACTACTCTAGGTAGTAAGCTAGTTATCCATACACGCTAACAATTGCAGCATGAATTAAAGCAGACAAAACGCACTGTTTTATCCATCCCGTATGCTTCTGTGCTTGTTACTGTTTTGCAGGCTGTGGCTGAGCTGAGGAAGTCTGGTTTAGAAATGAACTTCAGTTTCCTGAACTACGCCCAATCAAGTGAGTGCAGGAACTGGCAGGACAGCTCCGTGAGTTACGCTGCCGGGGCTCTCATCGCTCATTGAGGTCAACTTTCGCCAGGGCCACTGCAGCACCGCTGCCCGCCCTTACTATCTATCGCCATAACCTGACCCAGACACCCTCCCTCTCGCCCTGTCCCCAGTTACGCCTACTATTTGCAGAAAGGACCTAGACACTCAAAGCCAATACAGTCTTCTTTCTCTGTCTCTCCCTCAGCTCTCCTCCGCCTTTCTCCACCCTCCTCTCAGTTTGAAGTGCGTCTCAGTTTTGGTTCAAATATTTTAGCTTGAAGTGCAGTTTTGAGATCATGTAGGAGCAAATGGTTGGAGGAGATGGGAAGAGAGCGTATTATTTTGGCTCGGAGTAAACGTTGGAAGGGGGGGGGAAATCTTGTTTGGGTTTAGTCCTGTTTTGTTTTCCTGACATTTTTTTACATTTTGGCTCTTGGCGATCTGTGCTCATGTAATTCGCCTCTAAAAAGGAATGCAAATAAAACTGCAGATCTTAATAGAGCATATTAAAATTCTGCCAGATGATGGTTTTGACTGACTGCTTCAAGCTACACGTGACTTAAACGTTTGAAAACAGTCTCGTAGATAATTACTACCATTTCTCAACATTTGTTGTAGTTGCTAACAAAGGGCTGCACCCAACAAAGTTCACTAACCCCCCTACTGTACAAAACCAAAAACATTATTACCCTGTTTATTAGCATTTATTCTTATTTTATTCCTTTTATTTCTCCCTTTTTTTAGTAGTTTTATTAGATGTGATAGTATTTACTCAAGTAGTGTGTAGATTTGAACAAAAGCAATGTTGTCGGTCAAGTTTGAAAGCCAACGTGGTTTGCCCAATAAATTAGTGTGTGCAACACTGCTTCCAGATTCCAAGTCTATGCCTTTAGCATTACAGATATGTTTTGTGAGGGCCAGACTCCAGTTGTGCTTCAGAATTGTAATCAAAGCTGAATATTGTGTGAATTACTCCCAACACTGACACCTCTAGACTTTGTTTACACTGTCACCTTCAATCTCTGTGGTTATTGAATTAGCAATAGATTGGAGTGACAAGTAGGAAAATGATTTTGTTACATTCAGTTCTGTAACGGCAGCGACGTGTTTGTTTTGGCCTGAATAAAGTGGTAAAGGCCTAGATGATCTGCTTAAATTCTTGGAACTGTTATTGAATCTGTTGACTAGGTATTCATTTACAAATCTTTGTGTTAATATGTTTTTATTTAAGAATGCCAAACGTTATTGGGAAGATAGAAGTCATCCTTATTTAAAGGTTTTCTTTCCAGTGTTGTTGCTTTTGTATGTATGAGAATTCACTTCAAAATGGCTCTCGAGGCAGTAGGAGTATCAATTAGACAAGGTTAGCCAAAGCAACTAATAGATGGCCCAAGTTTAAAGATCAGCACAAAGTGTTAATGCTCTGCTAGAAGGTTTAAGAATATACCCAGAAAAGTGACAGATGTTGCTCCCTGCTGTATTTTTGAAAAAAGAAAAACACATTAATATTTACTTTATGAAATGTCAAGCACGAGGATCACAAAAGAAAAGAAAATGTTTCTTTCCTTTTCAAAGTAATATGCTATGTAGTCCTGCTGTCTGAAGTACTTCATAGATTAACAAACAAAAAGCGGATGATTCATAATGGCAGTATAGTCTTTTAATTTAAGATCTAGGCAGCACACAATGTCTGCTGTCCTGTCGTTTTGGTATTTGAATATCACGGACTTTTACTGATGCAGTCCTCTTAACATTGGTCCGTCCCTCTCGGCACCATAAGAGGCGTCACACTTAGCATTAAGCTACAATGTCTGGTTGGACCAAGTGGGCAAGAGATGAATCCTCAGATTCACTTACACTCTGATCCTAATTTAAGGGAAACTAGTGAAGCATGACACACTGTGCTATTGTGCCTTTTATCACTGTTGCACATATACATATAAAGTGTATTCTCACTTTTAGTCTTATTTTAGAATCTGTACTTTCAGTTTTTGTTTTTCCACATGTACTCTCCGCCTGGGCGAGTGCCCAACAATGTATCCAGCTCACACTCACACTCCTGGAGTGTGTGACCTGTCCCCCCTCATCTGTTGGTCTAAAATGGCACCAACTGTTATCTCCTTTTATCCAGCAGGGAGTGGTGTTCTCTTTTTTCCACCTCATTCCTGTAGAGAGACAAAAGGCTGAACCTCAGCACTGTTCATTTTCTGTTTTATGGATCTCTGTTTGTCTTTCAGAAATGTTTTTTTGTATTATTATTTTTTTCTTGCTTAGAAAATGGGAACTTACACGTCACAAACCTAAAATATACTACTTAACTGCTCCCTAAATGGAGTTTTTTTTATCTCAGGTTCCACTGACAAAGCATCCCAAAAGGCTCTTCAGATAAAGCCGCGGATTCATGTTACAAAACAAGTAAAATGTACTGAAAAGCATGTCTGCTCTGGTGTCTTGTTCTTCAAGTATTTGCAGTCACAACTACTGATTTCATTTTTTAATCACTGGCTTTAGTGAAGATGTTTATTCCTCCAAAGTGGCAATGGATTAGTAGCCTCTGATTATTAGCACTGCAGCAGATTATGTATGGTTCTAAACTGCGATTTTCAACCTTGTACCTGTTTGTCAATTTACAATGGAGACATTAAGAAATGTTTCCAGCAGAGGGAGCCAGGTGGTTGGATGAATATATTAAAATTACGGTTTCATATTAGAAACTAAAGAATGTGCAGATGCTAGTATTATGTTTTGCATTGTATTATACAGATGTGTTTCTGTTATATAGCCTACCCTCATTGATATAAATAGGTTGGACGAAATAATAGAAACCCCTGTTACTATAACACAATACAATTCAACAGCTACGTCCTCCAAAATTATCAAGTTGAATCAACACCTCAACAGTTTCAAACAAATCTGAACATTATAACTTTCATGAAGGTACTGTAGGATTTACTGCAGGACTATTGTATTACACTGCATTAGCTTTATCTAGGTGTACCTAATAAACTGGCAACTGCAAGTATTTGTGTACTTGCACAAAACTTTGATGTTATTTTGTAAATTTGACCTTTTTATTTCCAGCATTTCTTGTTCTAAACACATCAAATTACAGAACAATATGAATATTTGACTTTACTAAAGATGTGTACTGAAACAGGAAGAACATGTTACTGTTGTAATTATGAGAGTGGCACTAATATTTCTATTGTCCTATATAGCCTGAGATTGTTGGGCTGAGTGGAGCATATTAACGTCGCTGTTCTTCTCTAATTATAGCTTAAAAGTACACTGAGTAGTACATTTCAAACTGCAAACGAGAATTTAAAAACTTGTTTGAATGTTGTACTAAACCTTCCCTTACTGATTATGTAGAACAGGCATGTCTGGTTATGAGTCCTGAAGCTATAGACACATTTATTGTAATAATGTAAGCAGCATGATGACTTTATTGTGAAGTTATGGTGAGTTTAGTCGGTTCTCCTTTTTTAAGTGCTTTGGTCCATGTCTGAACTTCTAACTTATCCACTGGAAAAGTTTAAACTGGCACACAGAAGAAACTGTAAAAACAAACAGAATTTGAGATTGGGGCAGATGTTGCTGTGTGTGTCTATAAACAGGATGGACGAGCAGAGGAACATCAAAACAGATTCCATGCATCCGTTCAATCAAATCGTACCTTTGGGAAATGCAGCTATTTGAAAACAGCGCATACATTCCAAGGTGGAAAGGATAATCATAACATCACTTCAAGCAATGTTTGTGACCACACAAAAAGGAGCACTTGCATTTCAGCAGGCTGACACACCTCTCTATTTTCTTTGGGAGGAGTCAGAGAGGCTGTTAAAATCCATTTGACTTTATACAGATGCTTACGATTAGTTATAAGAGGAAAAGATTACTGTGAGATGCACTGCTATAGGGACTTTGTCAACTATCTCAGCTGCGGGATGATCCTGGCAGGACTCTGGCACTTGGTCCATCACAGGACGACACAGACCTC
This sequence comes from Perca fluviatilis, assembly GCF_010015445.1. NCBI lineage: Eukaryota > Metazoa > Chordata > Actinopteri > Perciformes > Percidae > Perca > Perca fluviatilis. The sequence continues at coordinate 22,966,903 of NC_053130.1, read as the reverse complement.
CTATGGGCGCCACATGAGGCTCTCTTCTCCGGCTAGGACGGTCCCAGCCAGACTAGCCTGGTTCCTCCAGGAGATGCCAGCTCTCCTGATCCCCCTGCTTTTAATGCTCACCTCGCACAAACCCTCCAGTATGGGGAAGTACCTGCTGCTTGGGACCTTTTGCATGCACTACTTTCACAGGTAAATACAAAGACAGGGGCCTAGTTTTAGCCATTTAATGTGTACGTAGAGGGAAGTGAAAAAATGTACTTCATCAGCAGCTTTGGAGTTGTGTGAAGGAAGGTACAGACCCTAATTCATCCAAAATACAAGAAACTATACAGGATTACTTGTATAGGAGGACAGATAGTTCCCGTTTGATTTTAGTTTGATTCAATTTCTGTTACTTGTCACACTGTTTTGAGGTGTATATTTTTTCCTCATATTTGCTGATATATTTATTTACTTATAAAGTATATTATTACACCTTGCATTTCTTACATTGACTTATTTTTTCATATTTGTCTCATATTTACTTAGCCTGTTAGTATACAGTATGTACTACATACAATGTATGTATTACAAGAAACATTTCTCTATATAATGGTTTATGAAAGCACTGACCAAACATGAAAAGCCTCCTGTTCGTAATTACAGTAATACAGTACAGTAATGATTGCAACCTATCATTTTGTACTTCTTGACAGAAAACAACAAAAAGTGTATATGTTGTCAATTTGCCAGTGTACATACAGTATAGCTAGTAGATGTACAGTATGTATTCAGCCACTTTGTAAGTAAAAAGCAAGAGCCACGTAAAATACTCTTTTTTTTTTTTCAGTTGAGACACTGAAAAATGAGCTTTGGGAATAAGATTTCCTGCTGCTATAATCTCAAAACACTGAGGAATGCACTGGTAACCTCCCATGAAGAATGTGGCTTAATGGCAGGCCTTTTCTGCCTGCACTCAAATGCTAAATCATTTATACAAAATCTCTCCACCTGGCTGTAAAACATGTTCTTTGCATGGATAACATGCACTATTATCCCCCCTCCTCTCTCCACCTGCTGTATCTGTTTCTTCACAAATCATAGGACATTTGTCTATTCACTACTGACCAGAGGAAGGCCTTACCCACTGGGTGTGATGGTGGCAGCAGGTTTATTCTGCTCTGTAAATGGGTTCCTACAGGGACACTACCTGCTGCACTGTGCCCACTTTCATGATGAATGGTCAGCAGGCTATCGCTATAAAACTGGTAGGAGCAATATTCATGCTTTGCTTTAAAATGGCCAAATGGAACGTATCATTTTGTGTGCCTCATACATTGTGAGCATTTAAAATGATTGCTTTTTAAAAGTCAATAATATACATGTAGGATTTTCTTCCAGGTTTACTGCTGTTTTACATTGGAATGGCCATCAATATACATAGTGACTATATTCTACACAGCCTGAGGAAACCAGGGGAAGTCATTTACAAGATTCCTAAAGGTAAGACACACTTTGATAAGCTCTGATCCACTCCGTGCTGGCAGTGACTTGTGCTCTTCTTAATCTCCTGCAGGAGGTCTGTTTGAACACGTGTCTGGTGCCAACTACTTAGGAGAGATAGTGGAGTGGTTTGGCTATGCTGTAGCCACCGGGTCCCTTCCAGCACTCTCGTTTGCTGTGTTTAGCCTGTGTTTTATTGGACCAAGAGCCTTACACCATCACAGGTGCCTAAAACACTAATGAAAAGTCCTGACACAGTACATGAATACTCATGTGCCAAACTACCTACATTACCATATGCTATTTCCAAGTGACAGTTGTTGTGTTCTGCTCCTCTGTTACAGGTTTTACCAAGAGAAATTCAAAGACTATCCCAAGTTACGAAAGGCTTTGGTTCCATTCTTCTTCTGAGAGGAAAAAGCACCTGGCTGCCATCTTGTTAAAGGGCAGACAATAATTGAAACAGCAGCAGCTGAAGACAAGCACTCTCATTGATGTATTTTTAAAACAGAAATTAACATTTCTAAATCTGTTTGGCTTTTGCTTGCAGTCATTGTTCAAAGCAATTATACATTCATTGTTCAACTATTTCTATACAAACTGCTTTGGAACAAACTTGCATAAATACATTGATACAATCATTTGGTGCTCATATTATATTTTGTGATAAGATAAATGTTTATTTTTTACATATCATTACACTGATTGTAACTTGGCTCAGAGATTTCCCCCACCATGGTCTGTCTGTCAACATATCAAAACATTGCAAACAGGAAGGCATTAAAGTGGAACATGAAATTGCCTTTAGTCTTTGTGTTGGCAGGTAACGAGTTTATGTTACAGAGTAGCAAGTTTAGACTGGTAACAGTTTTTATATAACAATGGAATGTAAAACAAAATTGTGGCAACCTGGCAGCACCTCCTACTGCTGACTAAAGGCAATTGCAGCAGAAACATGCTGGTCCTTAATAGACCTTTTTCACGGCAGACATGTTGACATGTCGTAGTAGGAAAAGCACAGGTGTATTAAAAACCATTAATGATGGCTGCATTCCACTTAGGAGAGACCCTGGTATTGTACATGCTGACTCACTGGAACAGCTCACTGGGACACTTGATGGAATTGAGCCATCGTTAAGGTTATCAATTTCAGCTGTGCTTTTCCTACTATGACAAGTCAACATGTCTTCTGTGAAAAAGGTCCATAGTAAAAGTTTGAAAAATTGGATAGGAGCTGAATTATATTCATTCAATACAATGTATACACTCTTAAATATCATTTAAAAGTAAGTTTTTATCGTTCAAGTGTTATTGTCTGAAAGTGGTGGTAGATGGCTGGTGAATATGAAACGTTAAAGTGTATGGAGAAAAGGTTGTTACACCAAACATAGAGGGCACATGTGAGCTGACAGCAAGGCTGGTAAATACAGCATTATATAGATTAATACAGATACAGATTAATAGAAGCAACCAGTATAGCAATAAGTATTTTTAATATATTTTTTTTCATTTTTTTAAGTCCAGAACTTAACAAAGAGGTAAATCACAAGACAGAGGCAAGACCTTCTCACTGACTGACACCAGGATTCAATCAATTTTCACAAAAGGCAATGCTAACATCTATTGTCTAAACTGAAAAAACAAAAAAAAACAGCATTTATTTCTTATTTTCATCATTATAAACCAGAGTCCCACACTGGATAAAATGCTTATTTTGCTAGTTCATATCTTGAATTACATAACGCACGTCCAGTGCAAGATTAGCAGTTTCTACAGCAACTTGCAATGCATTGAGTTTAGCAGTGAAGGAGTCAAGCACTCGTGGCTGCACAGTAGGGACTCTAAAAAGAGGTGCAGGGGAGAACTGTGGGTATTTAGTGTTTAAGTAAGTCCACTTCTGATTAGTGCTACTTTCCACCAGTCCACAGCCACAAAAGCCCGAGCTATCCTCCATGCGTTCTTCCATGACATCTGCAGGGTGACTCCAATGATGAGCATGAGTCAGATCCATTAAAGAATTCCCTCCGTCGTGCTCCAGCGCTGCCGCCAAAGACTCCAGAGATCGGCAAAATCCCTCCACGCCACGAAGGTACTCTGTCTGTGAGCACCCTAGTACAGATACTGTCTCTGTGACTTTATCCATGCTCTAAGACAGAAATATGTTCATGAGTTTACTGTGAAGATATGTGAAATCAATCAAATTGGACTGGTTTAGGCAAAATATTGGCTCTCACCTTGTGTCTTACGTAGGCAGCTAAGTGGGTCTCAGTACACCCACCTCCAAGTAAGGCAGATGGCTCCCTCAGGGTGAGCCTCAACACATGTTCAGTCTTCTGGCAAACCACCTTTAAAAGGACACATATTACCACATCAGTTCATCTGTCAAACTTTCCTCTCATTAATGAACATTCCAAGCTGATGTCTGTGTGTAAAAGCAATTATTCTGCGTTTTTAAAGGTTTAAAAAAATAAATATGTGATGCCAGTTGATGCTTTCACCAAAAGTGCTATAGAAGAATTGATTCCCTCCCCCCTGGCTGTGTTAGTGAAAAACTAACTCCATACTAATTGAGCTTTATGGGGCAGTATATGATCAATCATATTCCTGCTTTAAGCCGCCTACACATGATCCACAGTAAAACCGCTCTGCATTGGCTATGCCACTGTTTTCCTATGGGGAGAGTGGTGGAGACAACTCGGAAGAAGCGCTACCCTTGGCGTTGCGCACCGCTCAGAATTGCCGCCGAGCTTTGCGCTCAAAGTTAAAATTATTTCAGCTTTGACCTTGTTGCCGCTGACCTTTCAAGGCGCAACCAAAGCCAGAAGCAATGATGATGTATACCTAGGCTGCGCTTTGCCTCTGTGCCTGCAATATGCTCTGCGCCCTACCTGGTGGTTTTAGCTCTGATCATGTGTACGTGGCTTTATGGAATAATATCTAGTGGAGACGCAAATCTTAGTGGGAGGGAGATATCCCTCTGATGTTTAGGAGTGAATCTATGGTGTAACAGGCACATGGATTGACATTTCCGTGCATGGGTTCGCTCTTTAAGAATCAACAGTAGGCTACAGTCTCCACCATCCTCACTGCATCTTACCTTTAGCTCACTTAACATTGTCTCGTTCCTGTGGCAGAGGATCATGGTGCAGATCGCCGAATCCCCAGGAGGCTGTAAATGCAGCATTGTCTTGGATCCAAACTGCTTAATACTGAGATCCCTCACCTTCCCGTAAGCCTTGGCTGGGATTGTGGTGTGCAATGTGGCCACAGGTTGAGACCCTATACGTTAAATTGAGAGAGAAATTAACACACCCTCACACACAGTGCAAAGTAACCGTACATTTTATACACGTCTCTGTAATTCAATATTTTGGGTATTTGGAAACTTTGGGGGGTTGACACAAATTTAAAAGTATTGTGGTTTCAAATGGATTGTTTTCATATTAATTTGAAAATAATGGATCAATCCAGCCAGGATTTAAAGGTCCCATGGCATTTTTTTAACCTTAAAGTGATGGTTCGGAGTAATTTCACCCTAGGGTCCTTTGCACCATGACCTCGAGCCAAACACCCCCCCAGAAGCTTTTTTCACCTGGGTCGAACATTGAGAGAGTTAGCGTAGAGTAGCGTTAGCCGCTGAATAGCTTAGCGCAGAGGTTAATGGATCCGAAGTGTCTCTTAACATTACCCCACTAATAATGCCCGAAATGATACCAAAGGTCTACACTAGTATATATATAGGTTATGCACTCATAAAACGATGGATTGTAAAGTTTGTAAGTACACCAGAAGGTTATGTAAATAACACTTGCCTGCTGGCTTCTGCTCTCTGCTGTTGTTGTTGCTGTAAAGCCGGCTTAGGGACATCTACAAATTACAACACCCAAAAGAGATGCAACAAAAATATTTTTTAATTTAACTTATTTTTTAAAGTAAGTGCTGTAGTATAACTAGCAGGAGACAAGTAATAATTGAGGTAAGTTTGGAGACATTACCTTATTTAATCATTAAATTAATAAATATTTTTGTTGCATCTCTTTTCGGTGTTGTAATTTGTAGATGTCCCTAAGCACTCTTACTGCCCGGTAGTAACAGCAGCAGCAGCAGTAGAGAGCAGAAGCCACCAGGCAAGTGTTATTTACATAAACTTCTGGTGTACTTACAAATTTTACAATCCATCGTTTTATGAGTGCATAACCTATTTGTACTACTGTAGACGTTTGGTATCATTTCGGGCATTATTAGTGGGGTAATGTTAAGAGACACTTCGGATCCATTAGCCTCTGCGCTAAGCTATTCAGCTGATAACGCTACGCTACGCTAACGCTCCCAATGTTCGACCCAGGTGAAAAAAGCTTCTGGGGGGTGTTTGGCTCGAGATCATGGTGCAAAGGACCCTAGGGTGAAATTACTCCGAACCATCACTTTAATATGAGTACCCCCAGCCTTCCTATGGTCCCTGAGTGGCTAAAAATGGCGATAAGTGTAAACTGAGCCCTGGGTATCCTGCTCTGCCTTTGAGAAAATGAAAGCTCAGATGGGCCGATCTGGAATCTTGCTCCTTATGAAGTCATAAGGGGAAAGGTTACCTCCCCTTTCTCTGCTTTGCCCGCCCAGAGAATTTGGTCCACCCATGAGAGAGAGACATCATGGCTTTCAAACAAGCAAAGTAGCAGTTGGTCAAGACAACACCCCCACCCTCCACCTCCCCCCCCCCCTCAATAGCTACAGATACAGAAATGGCACATACTAAGGAAAGCTCATTGTGGGACTGGATCTAGTGGCTGTAATTCTGCACCAAGGCTGAATTTCTGGAAAGAGACTTCAGATACAGTATTAGGGGACCACCAAGGCCTATATAAAAGCATCCAAAGAGCAGCATGTCATGGGACCTTTAAGACATATAGTATAGACCCCTACCTGTCAGTTGCGTAAGTGGCTCCATGAGAGTGATTCCCAGTCTCTCTATCACCATGATGCCATGACTCCTCAGGTATTGCTGTAGGACTGGGTGTATGACCTTCTGGCATATAAAGAGCTTCACCTCATCTTTAACCACCTGTTGGCCGAGCTTTAGGAGCTGATCCAGTATCTGCGAGTCTGTGTCTACACCCGGGTGCACCTCAATTATCCCTCCAAGGTCAGAAAGGTCTCCAGCAAGAGATGCACTGAACAACACCATGCGCATTGGATTTGAATGCAGGTTCTCTACCTTGTTGAGGCAAAAGACATCAGGCATGTCCACCAGTAAACCTGGAAACACTGCAGAGTTTAGCACAGAATGACCTTCAACAGAGACGGTCACTATTTTGCCAAGACTGACTATACCCGGGCTGTTACAGGGAACAGTCAGCAAAAAAGCTTGTACAGCCAACTTGCTGATGTGAAGTGCCTCTCGCTCGGTTAGCACACATGCTGGTTTGCTAGAGATGATACTGCGAGCTAATGTGATCAAGCTCTGGCTGCTGCAGAAGTCGAGCTTCACTTTACAACCGCAGTCTTGTTGTTGTAGGTAACTAGTGCACAGACCCAACAAGTGCTTGTTCACGCTGGTAGCCACATTCCCTCGGAGACCAGACTGCTTTGCTTGCTCAATAAGAGACAAACAAAGAATGGCAGCAAACAAACCACAGTCACTGAAACGAGAAACGTGGTTGAGAATGGAGGTTTTTATCAGATTTATAAAAGGCTGTGAGGAGGAAATGGCTGGAAGGAGGACTGAGGAGGTTGAGGTAGTTATAACGTGTCCTCCAATGTTGTTATGAACTTGTTTTAGTCTACCTGTCGGACCAATACAAGATCTCAAGAGCTGTCTTAGCAAATGGAGGCTGTTACAAATACCAGTGTTGTCCAGTGGTAGATCCGTACAAAGAGATGGAGATTTCTTTACGAGTCGAGACATCACTGAAGCAGCAATTTCTCAAGGCACTGGCAAAGCAGGCTCACCAATGTCGAAAACCTAACGTTACAGAAAAAAAACAGCGAGATTAGCTTTTTGAGTAGCGACGGTACGACGAATTGTTATCACGGTGTCCTTTTAGACTGTTAGAAAACGCTACTTTGCTGCTTTCATGTTAAATCAGCTTTGCTTGCCACGACATGGATAATGAGGCTTATTGAATTGCCTGACGAAAATTAAACACATTTTGGGATACACCCTTTATATAGTACTCTGAACAAATCAAACAATGTTGATTTTATATTAAATGGCTATTTTATGATGAAAAATAGTTAGATACAATTCGACAACATAATATCATAGACAGTTAATATCGAGGTTAAAACAGGCTATTTCAATACGCAGCTCGTTTCCATGGTAGCGCACAGCGTTGGGTCCTGGTGGGGTCCTATTCTATTCCCTTCTCTTGGTCCTACTAATATATATGTCAATGGTCCTATTCGATAAACAAACTGTAGTGGCTGCTCTCGAGAGTCGCGACTAATCTAAAACTCATTAACTCCCCACTACCCTGCACAGAGGTGGACAGTCGCCTTGCTACCTTGTTAATTCCTATGGTTAATTCGCCAAAAGCTCCGACTCATAGTGGCTTTGCAGTTGTTGGACTACAAACTGTACAAAGTTAATGTGACGCCATCTCCTGTCGCCTCATCGTCTGACAACATTTAAAACTATTGGCGGTATGACATCTGTTGTTATTTTTGATCTACTACAACGTTATACCAAATTAGTTTATTTAACTAATAGTGTCATTAACGTGTAATTTGCTAATGGTGGCTCTAACTTAGAGCCAGCATTTGGTTTCTTAACAACTTGAATCATTCGCCTCGTGAGAGAGATCAGTTGGACCGATAACTGTTAGTCAATACGCCGTTACGTGACGTTACAATTAACGTTAACTAGCTAGGTAGTTAGCTAAACTCTAAATATTTTACGGCAAAAATGCTTTAGCTCTAATCTAGCTACATTTGAAGAGACCACGTTGGTCTGCACAATTTGATTAAGATGAATGAAGGTCAAAACATATGACGTTAACTTAGCTAGACATTTAGTGTTAAGATAGCTAAAGTTAGTCTGCAGGAGATCAATAGCACTTGCAAAGATAACGCGTGGTGGTTTGGTAATAATTACAGTATTTAATTTCATATTACATTGCCACATATTAGGTTAACCTAAACACAATACTGTAATGTTAGTCCAGCGCTGCTTAACTTTACCCTAAAAGAGTTTTGATGGTAAAAGTTATATTAGCTAGCTAGCTAGCTGCACTGGTTAAGACAGCCAACGTTGATGCTATTTTGTTAAGGTGATGAACTAAGCCTGCTGCCAGCTTTATGTTATGTTGTTTTTACAGTATGCCCTGTGTAATCCATGATCCAATTGTATTAGGTGAAACTAGCTGACCGCTGCATAGCTGCTGTGTACTAGCTGCTGTGTTCACTGCAATGGCTCCTCTCAAATTTGTCATTAAGGTAAGTGAAAATAAAATATACAGCATACAGACCTCTGTAGTGCAGTGTTATACTGTTATTGTAGTGTTATATTAAAAAGTATTGTGTTTTAGGCTTTAAATTAGTTTTGTGAGTCTGCCATTTGAATAAAGATGAGAATAAACATACATAGAGGAAATGGCATAAAAAGCTCAAACATTTTAAAGATAAGGTATTTTGTTTAACTCAACATTTATATGCGTTTGTCTGTTTGAAGCATGTTTTGGACAAATTCTCTAACTTTCAAGTTTAGATTTTTTTTTTTTTATTGTATTTGCTCAGAACCAAAGTTGTGCAATGCTGTTGCCATGTTACATTGTAAACTGAGTTTAGAATAGAATGCCTTTTTATTGTCACTATACATATGTACAATAAGATTAAAAGCAACTCCTTTTCCAGTGCCAACATGTACATAAAATAAAGAAATACAACAACATGAAATAAAATAAGTAGTGCAAAAAAAAGGGGGGTTAAGGTGCACAGTTTTTAGACGCTATATACATAAAAAAAATATGGTTTTATATACAGTGTGATATGCCGTGTGGGTTATTGCGCATTATTTGAATATTGCCCAATAGTGGAGATCATATTCAATGAGTAATATACATTCACCTTAAAGATTATTAGGAACACCCTACTAATACTGAGTTTGACCCCCTTTCGTCTTCAGAACTGCCTTAATTCTTCGTGGCATTGATTCAACAAGGTGCTGGAAGCATTCTCTAAGCGACTTTGAGTCCATGAAAAGCGCTATATAAATTCAATTTATTATTATTATTATTATTATTAGAAATGTTGGCCCATATTGATAGGATAGCATCTTGCAGTTGATGGAGATTTGTGGGATGCACATCCAGGGCACAAAGCTCCCGTTCCATTGGAGCTTTGTGACATGGTGCATTATCCTGCTCGAAGTAGCCATCAGAGGATGGGTACATGGTGGTCATAAAGGGATGGACATGGTCAGAAACAATGCTCAGGTAGGCTGTGGCATTTAAAGGAACACGCCGACTTATTGGGAATTTAGCTTATTCACCATAACCCCCAGAGTAAGACAAGTCGATACATACCCTTCTCATCTCTGTGCGTGCTGTAACGCTGTCTGACGGCTCCAGCATTCGCTTAGCCCAGCACAGATCCTGCAGGTAACTGGTTCCATCTAGCCTACTGCTCCAAATTGTGACAAAAGTGACAAAATAACGCCAACATGTTCCTGTTAACATGTTGTGATTTGTAGAGTCACAGCGTGTACAAAAAACAACATAACATGAGACACAGCCGTCTTCTATCTGTAAACAAACTGGGAACTATATTCTCAGACAGGCTTGCTGCGAGCATATCACTCCACCCAAGTACTATATTCTTCCGCCTGAGAATATAGTTCCCGGTTTGTTTACGGTTAGAAGATGATGTTACTATTTTGTACATGTTTGACTCTACAAATCACAACATGTAAATAGGAACATGTTGGCGACAATTTTCACTGTTCGAGCAGTAGGATTACTGGAACCATTCACCTGCCTTTCTGTTATGGGCTGATGCCGCTGGAGCCGTCAGACAGCTTTACGCCACGCAGAGATTAGAAGGTATGATGTGTCGTCAACTCGGGGTTACGTGATGAATAAGCTAAATTCCCAATAAGTCGGCGTGTTCCTTTAAACAATGCCCAATTGGTACTAAGGGGCCTAAAGTGTGCCAAGAAAACATCCCCCACACCATTACACCACCACCACCAGCCTGCCCAGTGTTAACAACTGACGGATCCATGTTCTCCTTCTGTTCACGCCAAATTCTGACTCTACCATCTGAATGTCTCAACAGAAATCGAGACTCATCAGACCAGGCAACATTTTTACAGTCTTCAACTGTCCAATTTTGGTGAGCTCGTGCAAATTGTAGTCTCATTTTCCTATTTTTAGTGGAGATGAGTGGTACCCGGTGGGGTCTTCTGCTGGTGTAGCCCATCCGCCTCAAGGTTGTGTGCATTGTGGCTTCACAAATGCTTTGCTGCATACCTTGGTTGTAACAAGTGGTTATTTGAGTCAAAGTTGATCTTCTATCAGCTGGAATCAGTCAGCCCATTCTCCTCTGACCTTTAGCGTCAACAAGGCATTTTTGCCCCCCAGGACTGCTGCATACTGGATGTTTTTCCTGTTTCAGACCATTCTTCGTAATCCCTAGAAATGGTTGTGTGAAAATTCCAGTAACTGAGCAGATTGTGAAATACTCAGACCAGCCCGTCTGGCACCAACAACCATGCCACGCTCAAAGTTGCTTAGATCACCTTTCTTTCCCATTCTGACCTTCAGTTTGGAGTTCAGGAGATTGTCTAGACCTGGACCACACCCCTAAATGCATTGAAGCAGCTGCCAAGTGATTGGTTGATTAGATAATTGCATTAACGAGAAATCTTACAGGTGTTCATAATAATCTTTAAGGTGGGTGTATATTAGACAATGAGAGTAATGATATTGCACAGTATATAGATATTGCACAGTAATGGAATTGCACAGTATTATCAATAGTATTAAATATTGCACAGTAGGTGGGTAGAAGAAAGTCCGGGGGTTGGGGGGTGAGACTGTGAAGTCAGTGCATGTGTGAATTCAAAGTGGTTATGGCTTTTGAGAAAAAAACTGTTCTTGAGTCTGTTAGTCCTTGTTCTGATGCACCTGTAGCGCCTCGCTGAGGGCAACAGGTTAAACAGATCAAAGCCAGGCTGGGAGCTGTCCTTAATGATGTTTTTTGCTCTGCTGAGGCAGTGCAAGTGTAGCCGCTGTTGAGCCTTCTTGATGACCGCTGTGATGTTCTCTGTCCAGGAGATGTCAATAGAGATAAGGAAGCCGAGAAACCGGAAGGTGTGGACCCTCTCCACACACTCGCCGTTGATGTAAAGGGGGGCTAGGTCGGTGCTGTTCCTCCTGAAGTTGACAATGATCTCCTTGGTTTTCTTGATATTTAGAGCCATGTTGTTCTCTGAACACCAGGCTGCCAAGTTCAGGACCTCCTCTCTGTAGGCTGCCTCGTCTCCCTTTGAGATGAGTCCGACCACTGTGTGTCGTCAGCAAACTTGATGATGAGGTTGTTGTTGTGGGCCGGACTGCAGTTGTGGGTGTAGAGACAGTACAGGAGGGGGCTCAGCACACAGCCCTGTGGGGAGCCGGTGCTCAGGGTGCGAGTGGAGGAGAGGTGGGGGCCGAGTCTCACTGTCTGGGGCCGGTTGGTGAGAAAGTCCTTTATCCAGGCAAATGTGAGAGGGGGGAGGCCGAGAGTGACCAGTTTGGTGATGAGAATGTCCGGAATGATTGTGTTGATTATAACCTATTTATTGTAATTCTGTGTGTCCAGTTTCACACATTTACAAAGGCAGATGGTCTAATAATCACACAAAATGGTAACCAAAAATAAAAGGTTATTATCTGAACTCATGTTAAAGCTATAGTGCGTAGTTTCTGTCGCCCCCATGAGATACTAAACATTGACAACACTGTTGTTGCATCAACATGATACAAGCCTAACATAATCGCGCACCGCCCCCACCCCTCCTCCACGCAGTTACTTGTAGACAAGGAGGACGCAGGATTAAAAAAAACATGATGGACTCTTCAGAAGAGGTAATTATCGGAGTTTCTGCGTGAAAAAGTAGCCGGATGACACCATTTTCTAAACACAGCCATACTGAGAAATGCAGAGAGAGTTTTGTGGAGCTTAATTAACTTTGTATGAACTCATTTGGCAATGGCTTTAATGTAACGGACGTTCATTAAAGTGCTCATAATATGCTTTTTGGCTTTTTCCCTTTCCTTTATTGTGTTATATATCTTTTTGTGCATGTAATAGGTTTACAAAGTGAAAAAGCCCAAAGTCCACCCCAAAGGGACTTAGCATCTCCAACAGAAAACACTGTTCACAAACCGCTCCAAACAGCTCTATTGTAGTCCAGCCTTTACTTCCGTGACAAACGTGCATCACTTTGTAACACACATTATAATGCTCGCCTAGCTGCTAGCGTGGCACGCCCTCATACTCTGCTTCTGACTGGCTAGTAGTCCTTACCTAGCTACTGAGCATGTGCGACTCCCAACAAAGATGGAATAGAAGGGAGATGCCTCACTCTGTAGCTAAAACAGAGAGCTCAACACACAGGGTGAAAAGGGGAGCTGCAGCAAAAATATGGTGTTTTTTGAAAATGAAACCATGTAAACCTATTTTGATATAATCTCTAAATACAATTATGAACCTGAAAATGAGCATAATATGAGCACTTTAATGTAAGAAAGTTACGAGCTAAATGTGAATATGTAATATCGTGTGGAAAAATTCTGTTTCAAAGCAAAGCGTTTGGGTGCTTTCACTGATCACAAAGCCTCACAATTACTTAAGAGTATGATATGCTATGTAATCCTAAAATACAATGTATAGACTAATACACAAATAATCCCTTTTCAATCATTATTTATGACCCACTACAAGTGTGTGGCGGTGTCTGTATCTGCAGCGTCCCTGCCATCTGCCTGTATTTTCTCTTTTCTTTTGCTGAGTAAGGGATGTTTATTGCCGTCAAAAAGGGCCCTGGGCCCCACGTGCGTGTGTAATCCCCTGCCAAAACAGCGGGCAGGTTGTGCCGCCCGTTTTCTTTCCCCACCGCCCTGTTGCCCCTCAGCGTCTCAAACCGATGCACACACACAGAAAAAGACAGAATATAGCTTTGCATTCAGTCATATTCGGCTATGCAGCACTGTCACGCGGAGGTGTGGGTGTATTTATTTGTGCTTTAGAAGGTTACCGCTGTGAAGCAATCAGAAAATAACAACACTGCTTTGTTTGGCACTCCCTCTTTTCATTCACTCTCTAACTCGCACGACCACCGCTGCTCTCTCTCTCTCTCTCTCTCTCTCATTCTCCCTCTCCCCCCCCCCCGAGCTGGGGAGGACTACATATTATGCCTTTTAAAACAAAAAATGTTTTCCCACATAAAAAGCACACAAGATACTAAAGAATAAGTTAAATCTGCATTGGATTAAAGATTTTCAGCTTGTATTGCCAGCGTTCATAATAGACAACTATTGTCAAACAACTGCTACAGATGCTAGTTCCAGCAAGTGACGCGAGTTATTATGGTCTATGTTAAACCAGCTGTTGTGCAGTAGGGTAAAATATAGCTTGCTTATCTCACATTTACAGTTGAATATCTTGTTTCAACGCCTTCTATGTTGGTTTTATACCCTATCTATGTATGCTTCTTAGTAGCAAATTCTTCGGCCACTAGAGGGAAGTACAGATCCATGTTTTAACTCTCTGGCCTCCACATTCTGATGTTGTTATTCATCCTTTAGAAGACATTATTCAGAGTTGTTGCTCACCTTTTGTAAACCTCAACCGTCTGCCTCCCTGAGAGCCTTTTGTTAATGGACACAGCCATACAGAGCAGAGGAAACTCATTCTATTAAAAAGCCAAGCTGTTCATCCTCAGTCTGATGCTCTGTCAGGAATAATGCACATCAGATGTTTTTGTTAAGTGCAGGAAAAGCCGCCGGTTTCTCTTTTGTTGATGTTTCATTTATTGAGAGTTTTGGATGAGGGCTGCAGACATTTGCACTGATCTCTCACATCCTCCATAATGCCATGTGTGCCTAGTTGACCAGATATTGCATTCACTCCCTTTATTTGTTTCATATGCATGCCTGCATACAGGCTACCCTCAGCTGGTTGTGGGAGAGTAAAACCCTGGAGGTTCACGGAGGGTTCCTTCCCACTGGGCACATTATTATACTGTTGTGTTACTCTGCCTGAGAAAATGCGCACAGCCTCTGCCATGCTTAACCAGCTAACCACAAACAAGTATGCTAGAAGGGATCAGTCGAAACAATAGCATTCAAGGCGCTACCCTGGGCTCCTCCTTTGCAAAACAAACACCACTATGTTTTTTTAATAAGTGAATTACCCACTTACCTTTTTAGAATATTAAAGAACAAAAATCTGCTCAGAGACGTTGCTTTTTTAACGAAGGCATGTTGCAAAGTCTGTTTGCCAGCTTGCACAGAGAGCGAGGATCATTGGAGCAATTATGGTTGGATTCACAATGCCATGTTTAGTACGCTGTTCAGCAGTGTGTTTTATGATTTCTTTCTCCTAAAATGTTTTCAAAGCAGCTCCCTCCCTGGTCTGTGGAACTGCAGGAGGTGCTGGTATGCTCCTTCTTAAATAGGCTTAGACTATATAGTGACCTGCCACTTCTCAGACCTCCCGAAAAGGGCCTGCAGGCTAAAATACTGATCTACTGAAGCGCTTGCTGTCTGCCAGGACATTACAGATGCAGAGCCCTGCAATCTGCCTTCTATTAGCAATAGGCGCTGCTGACTTTCTTACCATCTAATGTTGTAGTTTGAGACAGAGAGTGTTTTTTAAGAGTAAAAAGATTGAGGTATCGCAGAGCAGTTTAATGTCTGAGGTTTATGTGCTGTTTGGTGGTGTTGTCACTCTGCAGATGAGCTCATATCGGACCACACATCGTGCCTCTGTACAAAATCGTTGCAGTCTGATTAGAAACATTTTAACACCTTCCAACTTGGGGAATCTTTCACAAGAGAAGGTGACAAGAATAAAAAAAAAAAAAGCCCTACATTGCGGTACAGAATTCACATTTCCTAACCAGGTCAACCCCTTCTCAGCCTGCTATTTCTCTCTATCTACCAATTTCTCAAGGATGTGTCTGTTTGAGTTTTGTTTGCCGAGTGTTACCTGGAGTTATTCCTGTCTGTTCTTGCTACTGGAATTCCACTCATGGGTTGTGTCTCTTTTTCTCATCAAATAAAGAGGACTCAGGTGTGCCGACATTCATCTGAATGAAGGGAGCTTTGCACACAAAACACTTCTGCTCACTATCTGTAAATAACATTTGCCTCAGTAATAATCAAGTCTCAAGCTTCACTGCTCGGTATCTGGCAGTTTGAAAAATTGGAAAAGAGAATTGTCTGTCTTGCCATTTCAAAAAAAAAAAAAAAAAAAAAAAGGAAAGAAGAAGGGGGAAACCCAGGTGACTCACAGCACAGGGAGAGCTGGGAATGAGGCAAATAAAGCCTGAGAGCAAGGTTGTCACACCCACAGATCTAAAGAGCTCCCCTGGGTTCTTTGCAGACTTGGAGAGAGAGAGAGAGAGAGAAAAAAAAAAAAAAAAAAAAAAAAAAAAAAAAAATTTTTGAGAGTGAGACTGCATCTGCTGCCCCTTCTCCCAACGCTGTAAACGCTGTTCCTGCGCTGGTTGGTGTTAGTGCTAGCGCTGGCAGTGCGTCCGAGAGATGTCTGGTTCTTTTATAGCGGGAAGAGATAAGAAAGAAGAGTGTAAATTTGGGAACTGAGAGTGATATAGACCAGAGCCCTGAAGTCTAGAAAAGAAAAGGAGCAGTCGGTGGCTTCGAATCTGGATTTGTTTATTTACAGAAATATGAAGGAAACTTCTCGCGTTGTGCTGTGAACTGTGGGCAGCTTGGGTCTTAAATGTTTTTTTGTCTTTTGTTAACCCTTTTGTCCCTGCAGGTCATGGTTATCAAATTGCCAGTGGGGAGAATTAGGACAGAGAAGTTGAGCTTAGCCTGCAGGAAGACTCCTATTCATTCACTGTGTGACAGCACACAAAAGATGGCACAATAAAGGATTTGGTATTAAGTAGCTCTCCTTGCCGCCTCTCATTCAGCCTTCAGCCTCTGTTCATAACTCTAAAAAAGCCTGTGCAAGACGGAGAACAAAGCAGTGCTGGCCCACTTTAGTATGTATTAAAAGAGTAACTTCCTCTAGAATTAGGCCCTTTATCAAACCTTTCTTTCCAACAACAGCGACAGTTGCGTAGAGTATTGCTTTAAATGTTTCAAAGCAAAGTACACAAAATAGGAGAGCTCATGAATTTGATAAATGAATATGTGAGCCTAATGAAATCCTTTAGGGTCCTGCTGATGGTGCTTTAGAGATGGTGATTTCTACGCTTTCAGTGAGCTTACTGCATTCTTTTAGGCACTTTCAAAGGAAGGCAATGTTTTTGTGGTCCGTATTACTGCGTCTACAATAGTATTAGGCTACCACCAGAGATCTCCCTAAAGAAGGGCCGTAGCTGGGGTCATAGTTCATGGCAGAGTTCAGCGTAGAGATCCACCGGTCACTCTTTTGTTCTGGGAGTTGACAAAGTAGTAGACCACATGATGTGATTGTAGTCAGAGCCTTTGTGTAAAATTAGATTCTGCTGCTTTTGTGTCTTATCTGCCACACTCAACACAATCTTCCTTTTTGTAAAAAAAGCTCTGATGGCTGCACCTAAACAGCGCCACCATGACTCAAAGATTGACACTTCAGCAGGTAATTTGGTCCTCCACCAAATTCTGCTGAGCAAACACATTTTTGTTCTTATTAGTGTGATTGCATTAGTTTGCTTCCCTGACAAAATCCCCCATTTCTGAGAAGCACGGTGAATCACATGCCATTTTTGTGTGAGGGTGGAGGGAGGAGATCAATGTTTGTCATTAATGTCCAGTTCCCATTTGAGTCTTGTCTGCTGCTCTAATGTGATAAAAGGACGTTAGTCCAAGGCTTGCTAGATGTCTGGCTTTCGACCCATAACACAGACTCAATCAGAAGCTCACAAACTACTTTTAAGGTATTCACCCTGCTGTGTCTCCATAAGGGCCCCAATCTCTACACTGCTCCCTTCGTTCCAAAATAACCTTGTGTCGCTCTTTTGAGCTAGCATTAGCTTGTGTCATTTTGAGCCATGCACCCTAGAAGATTGGTCTTGTGGTCACTATTGGGATTTAAACACATGGAGATGACAGAATAATAGAAACACATGTCATTATAAAGCATTCCAAAACCGAATTGACATTTCTTTGACACATTGTCAATATTATTAGTTTTGCATGATTTATTGCAGGGCCATTATACCTGACAAACTGGTGTGCATAGTGGCAGAGTTGCTATACTCATCTGTAAAGCCATTCATAGGTCTCAAAAGTCAGGGACTAAAGTCAGGATACAAAAACCCATCCAGCGTGTGTCAAGTCCAACTCCCAAGAAACCACTGTGGGGCTCAGCCATTAGTCTGTCCCTGTGTTTTGAGTGACAAGGTCTGACCCTCTGTTGTTAGGCTTTCCCACACACTGGTAATTGTTGGAGGCAGTCAGCTGAGGCCACCAGTCATCCGTGGACCGCTCTGAGACAAAGGGCAGAGGATGGAGAGAATACTGATATGTAGGGACGAGCTGATTCTGACAGGCAACATGCATACATTTTATACATGAGGAGCTTGCACATAAGGGGGGCTCTGTTCTGGTCCATGGCATTCTTGTCTTTAGTGAAAGCATGTTTTTGTATCTGCGACTTTTGTTTATTTACTAAGTATCCATTTGTGGTTATCACGTCTTGATGTTTGGACCTTTATACTCTGTTTTGATCTCATATTTTCAAGATATGGAGTCAGAGGATCACAGATTAATGCATTGCCTTTCATGAGAGACTTATAATTACATACATTTTTCCATTAGTCTTGGTAACACCAATGCAGAGTACAAGGCACAAATTAGGGCTTTAGGACTTGACATATCCTGCAGAACAGTGCAAGCTATGACTGAAATTGAGCTCAAGATTCACAGCTCAGTCATTGGGGGGCGCCCTTTCCTCTAGTTGACCTGCAAGTAGAGTTAAGGAAGCAGCTTCACTTCAGTTATTTTTTGCAGACAGACCATGACAAAGAAAAATGCTCTCATGGGAAAAAAAAAAAAAAAAAGACAAATATGTGTCAGCTTGATTTGCTCAGAGCCAGTATTTAGCCTTTTGATGTCATTTGAAAAAAGGTTGTGAATAAAACTTTCTCAATCTTCTTTGACAAATAAGCTAACCTGACTCCTTTTTAAACAAGAGGAGGAGACAACTGGAGACAGTTGGAAAGTATAGGCCTGTGTCTAGAAGTAGGACCTAAGTAGCCGGGGCCTTCCCCTGCACACCCGGTTCATTCTTTCTGTCGCGTCATCCAGAGAGCGAGACCCGTAGGAACATCCCTCAAGTCTGGGTTGTAGAGTTTAGTCATTCTGTCTGCAATGCTTCGGCCCAGGGGACGAGCCTGGCCCAAAACAAAGCTTTTAGTGTGCCTAAGTATTCCCCGTTACTAAATGAATAACCTCTTCTGTTTGTACACACTCTTTTCCAGTTCTACGCGGTGAGCCTGAAATCTGTGTCTGGTTTTGTCTTTATATGACTTTGTTTTTGCTACCCCATTCAGTTCAATGCTTTTTGCTGCATTGTCACTGTGGGTTTTAGGGCAGTACTTGTTGCTCCTCTGTGTCATGTTGTGGGTGGTCTCAGTCCATCCATTACTTCCTTGTCCAGGGAGAGGCAAAGTTCACACGAGACCCACATCCATTTGCTCTCTCTGCAGCGGGCAGCTTTTGCACTCATGTGTAAACCATAATCAGGCTAGCCTGAGAAAGATGTAACGGCAACTTAACCAGCCGCGGCATTTCTGGCCTCCCTGTCCCTTGTAGCTTATTGTCATTGACACACAATGACGTAGTGCTTCAGGAATCCACTCTAAAAGCCCCTCTTTTCCCCTCTTTTCGGCCCAAAAAAAAAGGAGGGAAAAGGATTGGGGGGGTTTTTTGGTTGTTTTGGGGTTTTTTCCCCCCCCTCTGATGCAAAGTTAGGATAATCCTAATTTATGTGGTACATCTTTAGACCTCCTTGTGCAGCCTGTTGTGACCTGAGGCTATGACTGTATTGCTAAAGCTTATAGAACAAGAAAATACTTTTTTATGCTGAGAGAGGGGAAATGTAAGGAGACAGACAGTGCCATACCTTTTTTTTTTTTTGTAAATAAATTGGTAAAGAGATGGCTAGACAGAGAATCAGAATGGAGGGGACTGCTATGAGAGGCCTGGGGTGATGTTTGAGGACACAGGGGGTCCTTGTGGTTTGTCTCGCTGTCAATCACCCACACTTTGATTTCCTTTGTTGTCTGTAAGCTCAATGCCCCTCAGAAACCTGTGGCTGTCCTTCCTCTTTGTGTTACAGTGTGGGAACTTTGCTGTGCTGGTGGATCTCCACGTTCTGCCCCTGGGCGGCCAAGAGGACGCCAGCTGGTTTACTACGGACCACATCGAGGTACAGACACAGGGAGAAGGGCGTGCGTGTGAATAAGTGTGCGTGTGAATATATGGCTTCTGGTCTGCTGGGGGCCTTTTCAAAAGTCGGCAGCAGCATGGAATTGAAAATGACTTTGAGCCTTCTGTCTGTTCTTCTCAGGGGCTTTCATTGTTGCAAAACTCATCTCTCCACCTAGCCACCTGTGGAGATGCCTTTCTGAACTTTCACTCGAGACTTCTACTGTCCTGTTGTTTGCCTGTGCTCCTTAATCTCTTCTTATAAAACCAAATAACTTGTGTTGTCTCAGCAGTTCATAAACATGTAGCTGTACTGAAATATCTGCTTGTAGGAGGTTACAGCCCTGGTTCGGGATGCTGTGGACCAGAGGGTTAAGCAGCACACAGAGTCCCTCCACAATAGAAGACAGCCCAAACAGAAGAAGGAGCTGGCATCTGCTTCAGCTTTTTTTGTGAAAGGTAATGCACCATCTTGTGACCCTCATTACACTGCCCTAGAGCCAAAAAGTCCAGTATTTATTATGCTATAATTTATTGCTTTACGGTCCATTGTTGTTTGTTACATTGCTTCTTTATTAGAGCATTAGTTTAAATTGTTATTTGGTAATGAGTACACATTCTATGTATTCTGATTTGATTTCACTTTTGTTCATTACTCTGGAATGTAGTCTTTGTCTTCCCTTTCAATGTCTAGGTGTGTCTATCATCAACTCTTCAATAAGTAAAATTGTTCACTTTGGCTATCAACTCAAAACCATTATTTATTCACTTGGACCTCAGTGCAGAGATATGGGCTGTGTGCATGGAGGTGGGTTACTGAGTTCTGAGGAGGATGAGAATGTTGTTACAAAACAGTTTCAATAGTATTTCATGGCTACCTTTTTTTGGAGAGTGTGGGAGGAAAGACAACAGAACTAGTTGGGACACGGCAGCTCTCTACGCCCAGGGTGCGACCTGAAGTCAGGAGCTGATAGGAGTTTTTATATTGTGTTGCCCTGTTTAACTTGGCACAAAACGTAAGTCAATTTAAATGGCTAATGTTTGTTACCCTTGTCTTTAATGTGGTGTTGGCGCAACTGTGTTCGTCTGTACTTGTAGTTAACTAGATGACACCATACAACTCTATGCACAATGAGAAAAATCTAAATTATGCTCCACTGGTAATAGGCCATTTCAATTCATCTCTTATTTATCCAATGCAAGTACATTTTCCCCAGCCCCCCACACACATGCCTTTGAAGCACTGTAAGCCTAGCTTCAGAGGAACCCCCAGCTGTGTGTTGTAAGTCAGACAGGTTTGTCACAGGTAGCAGTTAAGGGCAGTTAAACTGGGCTCACTCAGCAGGGCAGGCCTGACTGTGAGAGTGGGATTACAGGGCACTTGGCTCCATAAAGTTTCTCCTGTGGCTGCAGCTCTGCCTCTCACGCTACTCGCCTCCACTTAAGTCCTTTTATCCACTATGCTGTGCATTCATGTGTGCAATTGTCGTCATACACAGATACATGTGTGCATGTTATTCAACTTGATAAACATATAGTCATTCTAAGCAGGCATACTGGTTGCATGCATGTGCGTGCACGTGCACATGGGCTCTGATACACATCCGACCCAGTGAGAATCAAAGGAGCGACAGTGTGTTGGAGAGATATATCCTCCCCCTGGGCTAGGTGTGAACAGGCTGACAGGGTACAGTTACTGAAAAGCCTGTCTCATATTCCCCATGACAGACTGAGGAGAGACAGACATCTCTAATGATGGCGATCACAGACTAAGGCTCCACACACATATATTCACTCCACTGTGTGAACAAGGGGACTATCAGTATTTCAGCAGTGAAATATGCATGTAAAAATGATTAAGCTCCTTGCAGCTTTGCCAAAAAAGAATGTAACCAGTGCAACTTGACTCCATACCATACTGGAGAATTTTCCCCTCTTCAGAACATGAAAAGGTATCGCGCCTCAAACAGGCCCACACAGTTCATGTGCTCTAGTCCTATTAAATGTCTTAAGTGAGTGTAATCACATTCTTGGTCTTTTCATTGTCCCATGTGAGAGAGGCGGCAGAGCAGTAAAGGTGGAGACTGTGACTGTGAGAAGTAAGCAGGCAGGCAGGAGCCATAAAAAGGGAAGGACAGACCATAGGCTTAGGGAGGGAAGCCCAGAAAACCTCAGGGTGGGTATTAAGTATTAGGGTCGCCAATTGTGCAAGCAGGTCAAATGCTAACATGCTAATCCTCACAGGACTTTCAGACTGTCCATAGCAGGGAGTGGAAGCTGGTTTTCTGCACGTATCTGTTTAAGCAGAAGACCTATTTGTGTGTGTGCGTGTGTGTGTGTGTGTGTGTGCGTGTGTGTGTGTGTGTGTGTGTGTGTGTGTGTGTGTGTGTGTGTGTGTGTGTGTGTGTGTGTGTGTGTGTGTGTGTGTGTGTGTGTGTGTGTGTGTGTGTGTGTGTGTGAACAGAATTAAGTTGGATATCCTAGAGTGAGACGTGTATGGTACATGTGCTCATGTATGTTGTTGCACATAGACAAAGGTGTCAGGCGGGATGGTGCTGATGTCTGGGCCAAGAATAGGGCGGATAGAGTGTGGTGCAATGTGTGGGATGGTATGGGAGGGGAATTGTAGGTCTTGTATGAGGCAGTGTTTGAGCTGGTGCCAGTGTGAAATCACAGGGGCTTCCGCCAACAGACAGCGGTAAGAACAGCGTAACAGCCTCAGCTGTTGGCACTTCAAATGAGCCATCAACAGCTTTTAGCATTCCAAGGCCTTTCAGTGCAAGTGTTTGTATCCGAGTTATCTCTATGGGTTATTGCATTTATGTATGTATGCTGTGTTGGGTGCATATGTGTGTGTATATAAGCACCCAGTGAACATGTCGGAGAGGGGCTTATCCCATATCTTCTGCCAACATAAATCTGTATCTAAAGTCTTTTCTTCGTATCTCAGCTGCAGAGGCCAATTTCCAACTGTCAGCCCTCAGCCCCCCTCAATTTTTTCATTTTTTTACCCAGGCTACTTGAAACTTCATGATTAGCTCATAGTGATGTGATTTATTTATGTTTTTAGAGAGATGAACAGAGGGAACTTTTCCCACCAAACAGCTTGGCTCTGGGCAAGCAGAATGGACATGCTAAGAAGCCCAGGGAAGGGGAGCTTGGGAGAGGCCTGTTGCATTCTCCCTGGTAGACCGTGTTGACACACCCACATTTCTCAGAGTAATTACAGATTGAAAATGAGTGGATAATAGGTTCTCCGTGCTTTGAGGAATACATTTTTGTCATTCGATATTTTGTCATGATATTCAAGTAAGGAAGCCAGTGGTTATGCTCTACGACAGCAAGAGTGTCACAGTTGTCCTCAAGAAGATGCCACTGCTTAGAAAGAAAACCTTTTCACGTCAGACATGGCCCTCTTTGACAACACAACATGTACAGTAGCCCAAGCGATTGTCTCACTGATTGTGAGCGATCTTGATTTGCATTTGCTCTTGGTCTAGTATTGTTTTACCTCAAGGGGATATTGATTTTGTAGTCCATAATGTTGTATATGTTTGTGTGGTTGTGTAGAGTGTAAACTTAGAAGGCCCATTTTTTACAGGGATTTAGTTGACATGCCATTTCAAACTGCCAAAGGACATTACCAGATGTCTTACGTCTACTATTAGTATCGATACAGCCACATTGATCTCCCCTTGTGAGGCAGAGCTCCGGTATAGTATAGCCCGGTGTTTAAGAGGCTTCCTGCCAGTCAGAGGAGTTAGAAGAGCCCTGGCAAAGTGGTACCTAGAGTCCATTTTAGCCCATGGCAGAGCTGGTTCCTTCTTCCTCTCCCTGCACAGGTGCCAGGGCTTAGGGGGAGGGAACACCTGCCAGCCTGTTTCCCCATGGCCACGGCAGGCTGGAGAGAAATTTTCCCAGGCTCCCCAGATGAATGGTCACTAATAGCCGTGGGAGAGGGCTTTGCGAGTGCTACACAGTGTACCACTGACTCCTCTTGGCAGCCCTATGAAGGGGGCTTAAGGCAGGCTGGCCACGGCCATTGCGGGAAAAGCACAAGTGCTGCTGGATAGCTTTACTGTTGGAGAATGCGTTTAGAAATGACCATCTCCCTCCCAATGAAGAATGCAGAGGATGTGTAGTGACTAAAGGGGAGATGGTTGATTTTTGCACTGCCCTGTCATAGATTTAGCTTTGTTTGGCTTCTCTGGCTCTTTGAAGGCCTGTAGCCGAAGACCGGAACAGTTGATCAAATTTGGAAAAGCTATTAAGTCAAAAAGACTTTCTGTGTACAAAATGGAAAAACCATATAAACCGTTACATGAGCGTTGGATGGCGTATTTTAGGGAGAATTGCTACATGCCAACCTTTCAGCACTTTTCTGAAGAAGCAAAAGTACTTTTGTAGTGACGTGTATTAACCCACCTTGTTTCTTCTCAGTGCTACCGCAGCTATTACTATTTATATGAGTGGCTGTTATGTGGGGACTGGTCTGTAAATAGAGAGGCATGCCTGTGGCAGAGTTACCTGCCCTGCTCTGTGTTACTGGGCGTGAGGCAGGCTGGGATTAAGGCGAGGGGGAAACGGAGACCTGTGACAGGAACAAAGGAATTCCAAGGCCCAGGCTGAAAATGGATCCTGATCAGAGTAGCCACTCCAGCCAGCCTGCCCCCTCTCCCCCGCTCGCCCTCCCTCCGCTGGCCCCTGCTGGGCAACCCCCTTTCTCCTGGTGCTTTGTGGTGTTGCTGTGGCTCTTTAAATCCTTCCTGTAAGCCCCTGGCATTACTCAGCAGCAACACATAGGACAGTCTGACTCCAATGTTAACCCCTCCTTCCTATTATTGCACACTACACACACACACGTTTGTTCTTTTTCCTTGTCCTTTGCATTTTTACATATTTAGTCTCTCTCGCCTGTGCCCTCCATGTCTGCTCTTCTCTGCTCTCCTCATGTTGTCTCTTTATGTTTTCTCACTTTCTCTTCTTCTCCTTCTCCGCAGGGTCAGCTGCAGTCTCTTAGGACACAACCGCAATCCCCGCCATAGCTGTCACACCACACTCTTTTCCCATATAATTAGGGCCTGAGCCTGAGCACGGATCACATTCATGTGACTGTTCCCATTCACCACAATCTGGTCTGGGAGATGGCACACACTCCCTTGAACTCATACTAAGTGTTCAGCAAGAGCAGAATGCCTTGTTTTAGGAATTACTAAAACGTTTCAGAGGATGCTGTTGTTTCTCTCTGCTCTTTGCTTCACTTTGAGAGAAACCGGCCCGTGTCATGTCCTCTTGTGAGCTCTGTGGTTTTTCCTGTGGACAGATGTCATTGTAGTGCTTTCGCCTTAATAAAAGCTACACAGTTTAATTGTAATGCTTTCCAGGCCTTTCATTTGCATAAGGTCAGTGTCTTACATAATTTTTTTATTTAAAATAAGATCAAATTCAGAACGTCCTTCAATTCAACACAGAATATTCTTTTTTTGCACGACCTTACCCGCCTGCTATCATTAGTCATTGGTAGCAAAAACTAGATAGAATTGCCATATGTGCCATGGTTCACCTATTTGGATTTTATAAACACAGGCTAGCAGATTTGCGGAGGGCCATGCAGGCAGAGAGAGCCTGCTTCCAATGAGACCTTGATCTGCGATTTAAAAGGCCAGCACAGTGCATAACTCAAGTCCACAAACTGCTCTGCACAACATTAATCCAAAGGAGCTTAATGCAAAATAAGCAGTTTGCATCCTCCTCATTCTGAATGCTCTTTAATATAGATTTGTGGCCTCTTAGTCTAATTAAGATATAATGTTGATTAAATATGACATTTTGCATTGTGACTGCATTTCTCTCATCAGATTATGTTTCTGAGAAACAGATTTTTTTCCCTTGATAATTGCTCTGTGCTCCAAAATGCTCCCCACCACTTTAGTCACATGCTGCATTATGGGTTGGCCTGAGCTACCATGCTGCGGCGTATTTTGTAACTGCGATGAAGGGGTCACCCAAATGTTAAATTGAACACTCATGTGCAAATATTGTTTCAGGTGGACGTTGTGCAGGATGATAAGGCACAGTGCTCTGCTACGGCCGTAGTTACAGTTACACACAGAGAGTGATGTCCTTCCATGAAAGCCCCCACTTACATATGGGTAACTTCCTCATGCTCTCTCATCCTTCACCACTCCACCCCTCTCTCTCGCTCTAAGCCCCAACTCTCCACCCACACTTGAGGACAGAGGGAGGGGGTCCACATCAAAGCAGAGATGTCAAAATAGCAGGATTCTCAGGCACTGATGTCTGACTGTCCTGCTGATTCAACTCCTGTTCATAAAGGGGTTGCGTGGGAATTGCAGTTCTCCTGACACACAGTCACTACATTTACATGCACACTAGAAACATGGTTAATGGGAGAAATCAGGTTACGGCAGGAAATCGGAGAATGCCTTCACATGCACTGCAATAACCAGGTTACTGTAAAACCCTGCGTTTACATGCAGCTGGTGGGTAATCAGATTTCTCTCCTTCTCAGTGCCATGCTTTTGAAGCAATGCTGGCATACTTTGAGTGTATTAATGATATATAATACTGCAGCCTGAAGAGTTTCTTTTCTTGGTGGAAACATTTGGACTAACTGACTGAGAGGCAACTCATTCTTTCCTTATTATGCACATGAGCCTGAATCTTTTAAAAAGAATCCACCATTCATCTTATTCAGACTTATTTCAGTTTTGATTTTAGTTAAGGCTTTTGATTTAAATATTTTGCATACTGAGATGCTACATCGCTACAAGTTATCATCTTTCTCTCCGTGGATTGGGACTGCTGCCGTGCCATGATACTTTCCTTACGTGTAGGAAGTATCATCGTTTACATCTGCTAACATATACATGGCCAAGAAATTGGTTTCATCCAGCAGAAGTCTAGCTGTGTTAAACAGCACTGAGAGAGGACACTCAATGTAGTATTCTTGTTAAGTGTCCTGCACCCACTGTGGTCAGGCTTAGGCATGGCCAGGACCTGCTAGGTCCTGGCCAGAGCAGAAGAGCAGAAATTCTTATGGATTTCTGCAGGAGTCACAACAGCATGGGCTGCCAGGAATTTGGATGGCGAGAAGAAGTAGGCTATGTTTTCTATGGCTGTTTTAATGATCTCCTCAGGATATAACTGAAGTTAATGAAGTCCATTCCATGGGGGCTTACCTTTGACCCTGGTCTGAATGCTTCTCACTCCTGTCTGTTCCATTTTACAGTCCTAGTCACTCTGGATGCCTTTTGGTTTGTTGACTTTTCTTTCCGCTCATTGTTTTTCCAGGAAGCGGTGAAAGCTGCAGGGATGTGTGTGTGTGTGCGTGTGCATGCTCGTGCGCGTGCGCGTGTCTCGAAAGTACAGTATTCTAGCTTTTGCACCAGCCCTGTGGAGTCTGTGTCTTTTTCTGCAGTTGTCTTGTGGTATATTACAAGATGGTATAAGTATCTCCATACAAGCGGTTACAATATTATCTACCCCATTTCTGAAAACATGGCATGCTGACTTGTTTACTGTTTGATTTGACCGGTCATAATATTGTTGTGCATCGGGTTTCAAAACAATTAAGCAAGACCATCTTCTTTTGCAGGAAGTACAAATGAAACCCTTTAAAGTCTCTTCTCTGCAGATTTGGATATTGCACCACTTTGGGCCACAGTTGCCACAGAAAGGGGCCACTCATTCCCAGAGGAGGCACCAGCAAACTGTTTGTGAGAGAGAAACATGAATGTAAGCATAGCACGAGAGAACCCGGGCGGAGGGCCAAAAGCAACTCTGCGCTGTGCAGGACATTAAAAAGTTGGAGCAACAGCTGAGCTGATGTCTCGGGCCATGGCGTTGTACTGGTTCCCAACTCTGTGTCCAGACATCCCTGTCAAACTTGTCCTGGGAATTGGTAAGCTCAGCCCACCAGGGAAAGCAATGAGAAAAGTTGTAGAGCTAGACATGAGGCCAAAGAGTCCAACCAACAAAATCAAAGCTTCTAAAAACAATGAATGTGCAATTAAAGATGCTTGCTTCCTGGTCCTTCCTGGACCCAGAATGGGCAAAGAAAACAAAACCGAGATACAGATCGGCATTCCTCTCTTGGTAGACATGCTTTTCTATTTAAAGTATAATGGAATATCTGAATTTCTTTCCAATAAAGGAATGCTGCTATTGTTAACTACAAGCATGCTCAACATACCATACAGTGTGTTAATGCAGTTTCCCTTTGGGATTAATTAAGGATTCTATTTAAAGCTTGGTGGCTTATCCAGTATTACTACAAACTTTATGTACATCACATATTAAAGGGACACACTTCCAAGGAAATCAACTCTAAAGACAATTCAGTAAGGGAGGTACTCCAATAGGGTATGAATTCATGAATCTGTTACTAACATGTCTTGTCCACCCTGTACAATACAGTCCATAAGAATTTGGACACATTTTTGTTGATGAGTGGCCATGTAAATGACCTGACTTCAATCAAACATGCGTTTTACTTGTTGGAGATCAGACTTAAGCCCCCCAAACAACCAAAAACCGAAGATGGCTGCATTAGAGGCCTGAAAGAGCACCACTAGAGAAGTAACCAAGCTGATGTGGCTTACGCAGATTATTTGCAATCAAAACTTTACTTCATGCACGTTTTATGTTTATTTGTTCAATTGCATTATGGGCACAAAAAAAAAGACAATTGCTACATTATGAATCAAACATGAATGTTAACCTCAAATTAAAGCTGCAAGTTAGCACTTAGTCACTGTTTTCTTGCAATGCAATACACTTTCACTGTGATGTGGTACAGAGCCAATACAGGAAAAAAAAAAAAAAAATAGATCATTGACATTATATTTACAGACTGTGCTGTAGTTATAGAGTTACAGTTCTGGAGTTGCCTGAAACCTTGGTTAACAAAACAGGATGTAAAATGATTGGATGGAATGGAATAAAATGATTCCTATTTAGCGTTCACCTAAAGCTGTCTCATGGCCCCTCTATTGCATGGCAGGACAGGGATTCCTAATGTGAAGCTCAAGGTTTTGTATTTTTAGAGCTAGGTAAATGCTTTGAGTTGGTGCACGGGGATAAGTCAGTCCCTGATTAGCTGGCTAGAATGAAAAATAATGGAGCAGAGTGACAATCACTGACCGAGAAGTCTCCTTGTTATTGTGCAGATTAGAGATTAGTTTTTGTCTCTGAGAGACTTTAATGTATGTTCACAAATCTTGAACAAGTTGTCTAACGTTTTGCTGTAGGCTATATTTCTACTTAATGGCTTTTGAGGATTAGCTGCATTCCCATAGGTGCTAAACTTACATGTGTTATAGCCTGTCCCCTATGTACAAATTTCACCCTATTATCTTAAGAAAAATCATTGATTGTAATTGCTTAGTATTGTAGTAACAAACAGGTATCCATATTTGGAAAGCCCTTAACTTTTAGCTGTAAGGATTTATTTTTAGTTCACAGATTGGGCTTGTTTGGGTTGAAATAGATTTGATTGACTATTGTCATTTATTCCTCCATTTATTTATGTACATGTATATGTTTTGCATATATACGAATTGTGTTTGCTCAAGTAGTGACCCTGGTCGATAATTCAGCCACAAGCGCAGAGAAAAAGAAAGCCGTCGTGGTGCCATTAATCACTGGCCAGCGGACTTAAGTGTATACCTGGGACAGTTTTGTGACACACTGTTTCTGTGATTGCATGTCATTATCCAAAGAATCACGAGACGGCTTCTTTTTGAAGACGATAATGAAATGCTTGTAGTTGGTGCTGAGATGACATCAGCTAACGGAGAAAGGGGAATGTTCTCAAAGGCCCCCTCACTCTTGTGTC
Organism: Perca fluviatilis; assembly: GCF_010015445.1. NCBI lineage: Eukaryota > Metazoa > Chordata > Actinopteri > Perciformes > Percidae > Perca > Perca fluviatilis. Next base: position 22,936,984 of record NC_053130.1, on the reverse strand, counting down.
TTGTGCTGTTAATATGCTGTCTGCTCGGTGTTGTAGCTAACGCACCATGTAGGACACATTTGTCCTAGTTGAAGATCAGCTTTTAGAGGAGACTACTGTCTGTGTTGTTGCCGACGGGTGAAAACCTCCCCACTTCCAAAATGTCAGCCTCGTTTTTTAACTTGATGCATATTTGACATTATCCAGGGAGTTCTGTAACAGCCTTGAGTGCAAGCGGTCAGGAATTTCTCAAACTATTGAAGACATGTAATCCTTTAATTGATGTTAAAATACTAAAATACCCCCAGTTACTTCGCAGTTAATGAGGTTTTCACACGGCAACAGCAGGACAAGAATGCCAAATCAGAAAAAGAAATAAAAGAGAGATGTGGCACTGGTGGTAAAGTCAACAAGGTATAGTTTTACACTATTTCAAGAAGAGGAAAAGGGTACTAAGAAGGGTGAGCAGGCTCTGTTAGCTTCCCAGAACTGTTGTCCTGTTTACAACGAACAACTGGATTGCGTGTTAGCAAGACCGTTGCTTTAAGTCAACAAATTCCTACCACATTAGGCAACAGGCGTCTTTTTCTGCCCAGCACATCTTACATACCATAACAAACATTCCATGACAAATCGAGCAAAGGCCTGGACCATGGGTTCTCTGCTTGTTCCAAACTGGGAGGTCAGTTAAATTAAAACGGAGTAGTTTCTTACTCCATGGATCAGTTAGCTGGTTTTGAAGCATGCTGGCCCTTGGACTGAGCATGAGATCAAGGTTAGCAAGAAACTGATGGGAAATGTTTAAGCACATACAGCCATATAAAGCTAACGGTACAATAATGTGTAGGAATGAGCATTGTTTTTTGTAGCTGCTTTATTCAAGTTTGATCTCAAGTCCTGTATTCACTTCCAGTCCAGCATAGCCTAGCCAAGTGTGCTTCTACAGAATGTGATGGAAGTAGTGCCATTTGTGGAGTTCATCAAATGAAGGGTTTTATATTGGATATCTACTTTATTTTCAAGCCTTGGAAATAGTGTCACAAGTACACTATTTTTTTCTTCAGTGTCTTTCTGCTCTTCTTTTACCTTTTAACTGCTTTTCTGTTTTGTTTGTTTTTTATAGGGAAGAACTTCAACCTGGTCGCCAATTTTCTGAAGCGGCACTTAAACCTCAGATGTATTGTCAAGCAGCTCTATGGGGGTACGTATCCTCCATGTTTTCTAAAAAAATCAATTCCCAGTTAAATGAATCAGAAATAGACGTCTCAATTGCTCGTACTCAGCCAAATTTCCCACAGAAAAAGCAAGTCATCTGTGGTCTGCATGTTGATTTTTCTCCCCCTCACTTGTTTTTATGTCCTGTCCCTACCTGCTCGGGGTGTTGTTGAGAACAGGCAGCCATTAAGTGGTTCCCTTGAGAGGCTACTGAGAGTGGGAGAGAGAAAGATTGGAGGGCAGGGAGAATCTATCTCCATGGCCCATCTAGTGCCTGTGACCCTTGGCCACCTTTTTCATGGGACCAACATGGCTCTCTTCCTGTCAGTAAAGTTAATATCTGTTCCCTGGGGGCCTGGATGTTAAGGCAGCACTGACCTGCTGCAGACTAAGATGACGGCTTCTCTCAGCAGGTCCGTTACACATCAAATTAGACCCAGTCTCCTGAGGTCAAAGGTTGTGTAATTTGGTCCAGTGAGTTAGCTGTACATAGTGGTCGGGTCATGTAAAACATTTCATTCAGCTATAAAACACATGGTTAAAACGTCTTTATGCTGATATTTACTGTATACATTGCAAAATGGCAAGTTAAATCCTATTAGAAAGACTACAGGGCTAAAACAAAGTGGGACTTACAAAAACTGTTATTATAATTAGGGAATAAAAATGCAGTGGCATTTTCTGTTTTAGCTTACTTTCATTTCACTCCACTACACAAACCAATGACTTACTTGCACTTTTTCTGTTCTTAGGCTATTATCAGTGGGATAAAAACTGTAAAGTTTAACCTGAGGTTAGCATTACAGGGACAGCCATAAGGTCATTAAATTGGGATCTGGGGGTCACTCCATTCTGTAGATAAATGTGCTCAACAAATTTCATATATATTATAGATTATGAGCTATAAATTAAGTAAACTTTAAATTTTAACTGTGATGGGGTGGGCCAAGAGAAAAGATTTTGGAATATCAAGGGCTCATCCTCTGGAAAGCACAAATTTACTCAGTAAGTTTCTTTCTGTGAGAGTTTTATGTCTGTTAGATTTTTATTTCACATTGTATGAGTGAAAGTTTAGGCCTGATATTGGCCCGGGAATTCATCTTCAAAGGTCAAGAATTTCTACTGCATATTTCATGGTAATCTGCCAAGTACAGTAGTTGTTGAGCAATCAATCGACATCCAAAACTACCCACCGAGATAGTAATCTTTAGACATCCTCGTTGCCCTACACAAGTTGTGCGTGCACTAATGCAGGTGTATGATATACGCATGTTCTGTGTCAGCTTAACCAAAGTGTGTGTGTGTGTGTGTGTGTGTGTGTATATATTGGCTGTGTTTATAAACCACTGATCCACACAAGTGAAGCAAAACCAGTGTATTAAAAAATGGCCACTGAGGAGGAATATGTGCTTTTACGGACTAAATTTGCCACAGCTGTGAACCCTTTGAACTGAGGGTGGTAATAAGTGGATCAGGAATGCAAGATGAAGAATACTGTAGTATTGTGTAATGTGTTCCTACAGGAAGTTACTTTTTCATCAGTATTTTTCTTCTTCAGGGGCAACCTCTAGCTCACCCGGTAGAGCGTGCGCCCCATATAGTCTGAGTCCTTGCCAGCATCCTGGGTCCAAATACGACCCGCTGCCTCTCGCTGTGTGTGAGCCCCTCTCTGTCCTCCCCCATTTTTCTGACTATCTGTACTACCTAATTAAAATGCATAAAAGCCCAAAAAAGAATGTTTAAAACAAAACAAATGAAGTTTTTTTACATACAGGAGGCTATGTAACAGGCCATAGGTCAGGTATTTGCCAATTTTTCTTTCCAGTTGAGGTGATATGTCAGTTTATATGTAGTTCTTGTGGACATTTAGATTTATTATCATGATGTATAAATACATGTAGAGTATTATTGTTGTAAATGGTCTTTGCCTTTGAAGATGATGGAACAGTCCTATTACCCCCAAGAGCCGTTGTTACCATAAAATGTTCTAATATTTCATGCTGTTTACGCGGCTCATATAGCTCAACCGTAAAGCTCAATCTGTAAACTGCCATTTTCTCCTTGCTCTGAGGGATAGTAAATAGTTGGTGCTTGTAGATGTAAATTCTAACCTCCACCACAATTCCTTCTGTCTGACTTTGACTCATAATTAGAGGTGAGCCCACGTTATTAACTAGCATGGTCTGTGTTGTTTTTTTTGCCTTACTCAGATTTGCGTGTTTTTCCTGAACGCTATGTTGTGTGTGTGAGCTGTCCAGAGGATGCCTCAGCGCACCATGGAAACCCGAGTCTGGCCGCGGTAAGTGCTGTTTATACTGCTCTATTTCCTCTTCCAGTCGCCTGGCGAAAAGTCCTGCATGGGTCTGTGTGTTATTATAGGGATGTGTTGCCAAATTGTGCTCTCACTTCATATATGCTGATCCTCGTTACGTGAGGGGTGGGGGAGGGGACGGGGGCGGTGGGCTCTGGACCTGCCAGGGCTTTTCACAGACCTAGTGAGGAGGAAAGAGAGGATGGGAGGGGGTTGGATGGAGAGAGGTGGGGTCAAAAGGTGCAGAGTCACCCATTCTCCGAAGAGTTTCTGCTCCCACAATCTACCAATTCACCCCAGTTGTACAATTTAATTTTTTTTTTGTCAAACTCAAATGTGGGGTTGATGTAAACCTCAACATTAGAGGGTAGTCGAAAATATAGCCAAAACTAATTTTGTACATTTTAGCTCTTGGGAAAGTGTAGATACTTCCAGAACTCAACTTTTATCAAACCTCATTGTGGCACTGCAGTCATTGTTGACATTGTCAGAACATAATATTCATCTTACATAAAAATCTGGATTCTGTCTAACCTTTAACCACCTCACTCTCTCAAGTATAAAATCTTAGTATACAAAATCATTAATACATCATATTCTCCTTTTTACATCATGTTATTCTGGGTTCAGAAGAACTACAACAACACTCTTCATCATTCTGGTACATATACATTGTTTGGGTTTTTAAGGGAGAATTCAGTTAATGTGATTGTGTGCAGTTAACTGTCATGTGCCTTGATTGATGGGACTCCGATAAAGTTGGGTTCAGTGGGTATTTCCCTATAAGAGTCCATGCTGTGTATATTATGCGTACTGCCCATGAAATACCTACTTCTGTAGTTGTTTTTTGTCCATTCATATTACGGACAACTATTATCTGGTCAGTGCTCATTTGATCCCAAACTCCCAAGAGTATTCTGGGAAGCGATGGTGGAGCCTCTTACCTTGGCACTCACATCAAGGACAGACATCTCTCCCATCACATCCCATGATCAGTGGCCTGCTGTTTTTCTGTGGGGCTTTTGCTATTGTTTCCCTTTGAAATGTCTCTGCACTCTCCACAGTTTGGCTTCCAATGAAAGCAGTGATTGTAATATTTTTAGTGGAGCAACACAGTCGTCAGTGAAAAGTTCATATTGTGTAACCAATTTTCCAGTTCAAGGAGGCATTGCTGTCGATTGCGTTCCTCTCCTCAGGATGTGGTTCTCTGGGCTCATACAGTACAAGCAGAGGGAATTGGAGGGTGGGAGTCTTGTGGTGGAGCTCTCACTAGTCCAACCTCGAACGTGGTTTGTAAGGGAAAGATACCAGACAGCAGGGCTAAAGTTTTTCACATGACAAAAACAATTATTTGTTTACATCCTTTGCTCTGTTCTGATTTGTCAGAAACTTATGTTTTTGCAATTTCAAGGTTGCCAAGAAAGTTGAAAATCTAAATGAACAAAAAAACAGCTTATGCAGTGAGTCACAGCTGATGTAAGGCATAATAATGTTGCTGTCTAAAAATAATGGGGCCGTTGGAGTTTTATGTCAAAGTTGGTCATATGCTCAAAAAGGGGTCTTTTATTCCACAACTGTTGACAGATCGAGCCTGCTAGTTCCAAAAAAATTCCACGTTCCCATGTATTTAGGGAGGTTTCAGTTTTGTTGTTGGGATTCAGTTTGTGTGACGTGTTAAACAAAAATCCTTAACCACAGTGGAAATGTAGACTCATCAAATTAGCACTTCTCATAAGGTCAGGGGGTTACGTTGTGAGGGAACTTAGGTGACGTCATGGTTGGCCTTTTGTTCAGTGAAAGCCAACATCTCAGTCCCACACTCGAGCATGCTCTAGTCTCTTGTATCTTGTGCACTCTTATTATTATTAGTCATATTTTCAGCTGTGGTTCAGTTACAGTAGAAGAGGAGATGGTGAGATTTAGTCATTTCCTGCAGTGAAGTGGGAACTAGGATACCAGTTATTGATTTTCGTTTCGATTTGGTTACTCAAAATTCAATCACGAAACCTACGTTTTTGGGTTGAGACTACAGTTGATGTTTTGTACAGATTTACCACATCTTATCTGAAACAACGTTAAGGACCATAAGGGGAGATTAAAACTCTCAATGCTAACACAAACATTCGACTTGATGCAATAATCCAGCTTTATTTTTTTTAATCAACAATGGATCAAATGACTATCTAACGTTAAAGGGCTTGCTCATAGTCAAGAACCTACCGAGAATTATCACCCAACTCTGCAGTCAACTCTACAAAGTGTTTGTCTAGGGAGTGTCAGTGCATTGCTTTGGTTTTACAGCCGCAACTTTGCTGTTTTGGTTCAGTCCCACAGCTCTCATCAGCACCGTTTCCAGCATTTTCAAATTTAGCGACTAGCAGGTGAACATACTGGAGCATTTAGTAGCAAATAAGAGACATTTCACTTTAAGAGCTCGACATAACAACCAAGCTGAAAGGAGAGGGAATTTTGGACTTGCTGACATTTTCGCCATAACAACTTAAAAGGTGATAATATGTCAATGTCTGATTTGCAAGTTGCTTTTGCTGCCCCAAGTGGCCAAATGCCGTTTTTAAGGTGGAGGTCTGCTCAAAACCAGTCTTTGCAGCGCCCCATTTCGATGTTGGAAACTAAGAGAGGGTTTCAGACGCTGTTCGACAATCAGGAAGTGCTTTGGTTTGAGCGGGCTGGAGCCTTTAAAGTCATGGTGTTGAGTAAAATGAATCCTGACATCCATCCCATCTATGGGGGCGACAGTAACGGTCTGATATTTGATCTATTTAGAGACTATAATATCAGCCTGATGTACTCTGTCTGTTAGAACCTAGAACCGACTGTTGCTCTACAGAGGTAGGGCCATTGAAACTACTGCGTTTGCATGGGAAGCAAACAAAAGGCATCTCTTGCACAATGTTTTTCTTCTTCTTGTCATTTGAAGATTCAAGTCCCTCATAAGAAGTTGCTGCTATTGTGAGTCATCACCAACAGTGAGGAGGGCAGCATGGGAAGGAAAAGCTATTGTGTAGAACTGTGGCCAATGTTTTCTAGTCAGGCACAGAGTGGGCAGCTGAGGTGAGTGGCGTGCTGGGCCGCAGAAGTTTGGATCAAAGGCAGAGCAGATGTGTTTCCAGTCCCCCTACCCCTCCACCACCCCCCTCTTCTGAGCTATGGACGAGCCTGTGTTTACTCATGACCTCAGCACGCCTCTGTTCTTCACAGCTCGCAACAGCTAGAAGCAGCGCTTTCCCAAGCCTTCAGTGTCTGCAGATCTCCTTTCCACCAAGGCCGAAATACATGGCTATGATCTCTTTGCAGCACACGATCATGTCCCTTCATTCCATCCTGTCATAAGCGTCATAAGTGTCCATTCATTTGTCTTAATCCTTGAACAAGGGTGGATCCAAAAACATTTGTCATTGTTCAGGGATAAGAAGTCCTCTATTTTAGACAAGTATGTACCCATGCATGTTTGTTGACTTTGTTTCAGGGAAGATGTGGTGATGAGCTTAGACAAACAGGGCATGTTTCCTCTGTGGGAGCAGAGTGGGAGGAGGGAGAGGGGTTTGTGGACTAGTTTCACAAATGATCTCTGCAGGAGGTATTTCTGCCCTGACAGTTAAATAGTGTTGTTGTTTCTTGGTGCCAGTTTGAGGATTTTGTATACTTAGTTGTGCCACTGTTCAAAGGCTTTCCAGTGGAAAGAATAATTCCATTTTTATAACTTGAATACTTTTATGGATTCAAGCATTACAAGTGGTATGAATCATTACCGTCTGACAGATGAATGAATAATGGCTTCATAGGATTGCATATCACTGGTTTTGTGTGTGTTGTGTGAGATACAAAGACATTAGAGTAATCCAAGAACAAACTGTGGCAGATCACAAGCAAATATGAGTTGATGGTTGATCGGAGCTTCCCACGCTGACCTGTTTTCTGACTTGTCATCTTGTTTTTGTTTTGTTTTTTTCTGGTAATTTTTATGTTTTAGTTTGCAAAGCCTCCATGATTGGTCGAGAAAGATCTCTGACCTCTTTGGCTTTTAAAAATCCTTTCAAAACCCATTGGATAAACCAAAAAAATGCATGGTTGTCAAGCTGCAAAAAAAAAAACAACCCTGTTATTCTTAGCTATTATCTGTTCCTGAAAAACTGAATGTTTTTATCCAGCAAAATTGTTATAGTACAAATGAATGACCATGGGCATTTATGTAGATTATATAGAGCAAAACCCTACTATATGTTAACATAGCATAATATAATAAATAAGAAATGTCATATGCCAAATGCATACCAAGAGAGGTTTTGTCATCCTATGGCAGTGGAGTATTAGACTACTCAGAGACTATTCAGCCCTATCAGCACATTACTTTCAAGTGCAGCTGCCTTAAAAGATAGCCAACATAATATTCCTATCTGTGTGACCTTAAACTCATTCAACTTCATTCCCTGTATTTTATGGAGCCTGTAGTTGGTTATCTTTTTGAAGTTGTTTCCAGGAGTCACTCAAAGTTGGGGCAAGCTATGAGAATCTGTACTGATATCCTTTTAAACCAAATGATTCATTCACTCTGCTCTCCTTACCCTTTTGCCAGGCTTATCTCTATAATCCGACATCCAGATGTGCTGTCTTGTTGCAGCTCCCATGGTGGAGCCATGTTGTTTTGGAGGCTCCAGGGCCAGGGACGGCACTGTTGGTCTGCCCTACGTGTTGCATCACGAGAAGTGTTTTGCAGCTTTGTGTGGGGGCGAGTAGACTGGCTGGCGGTCGGGGGGGGGGGTTAAATCCTTGTTGCTGAGGGAAAGGTGGTGGTGGTGGTGGTGGTGGTGGCGGCGGCGGCGGGTAGATGTTCTTTCTGTTTCGTGGGACGCTCTCCAGCTATTGGGAGTTTGCATCATTCCGTACGAGATTAGGCCACCTCGGTTCCCACACAATACTTAGTGTTTTATCCACATAGCTTGTGATAATTATAATGTTCATGCACCATCTCTCTCTCTCTCTCTCTCTCTCTCTCTCTCTCTCTCTCTCTCTCGCTCTCGCTCTCAATCTTTAATCCCTTTACTTTCTTCTCTCTAGTTGCTATATACAGAATGTCCAACCCTTGGACCTCTGGTGATAATAATTCATGCACCATCTCTCTCTCTGTCTGACTTTCTATCCATCTTTCTCCTTCTACTTTCTATGTATATCCAACCTCTTCCTCTCTTCATGCTTCTTCCTTTCCATCACTCTGTTTTCTCTCTCTCTCTCTCTCTCTCTCTCTCTCTGTTGCTCTTTTGAAGTTGTGCCGACAGGAACAGAAAGACACAAAACTTTCTCTGAGAACCTCCCATTGGCTTCTTGTTGATTTTTCTTTCAAGTTCATTTTCAAACAGCATTTATTCATATTAAACAGATGAGAATACATATCAAGGCATTACGATGCAAATGATGGCACCCACATCTTTCTCACAATTGTTGTTGTTGGGGTGGGTGTGTGAGTGCGTAGGCGAATGCAAGTTTGTATGTGTGTCACTGTCCCAAATCCAAGGCTAGCTGTAGCTCTGGATATGTGAGAACGTAAAGAGTGAACTTCTGCCCACACTCGAGCATGACTCCATCTCTACACAAAGGACAGCCTGTGGAGAACTTCCTGTGTGAGGATTCTTGTGTTTGTGGGCATGCTGGAGAGACTGTTGAGGTCAGACGATATGACTCTCGGGGGTGCCTCTTCTTTTGTTGTACTCCCCTCTTAACGCTCTCTCTTTCTCCAATTCATTCTGTAGTATCTCGTCCCTTATTTCTTGTCGTCTCCGCCTACTTCCTTGTTGCCCAGCCTCCTTATTCACTCCCCTCCCTCCGGCTGGCCTCTTTATTCCATCCGCCACACCACAGACCAAAGTGCAGCTAGGTCTCAACACCCAGTGCAAAGCCACAATGCCCCAGCTTGCACTTGCAGCTTGGGACAATTACTCCTTCCCCCTTTTCTGTAGGGTCACATGTTGTCACTGGTATGACATATGGAAGAGGACATTAATGATTTTTTTCTGTGTTCACAGCAGCTGATGGAGGCCAGAGCTTACCACATTGGCTTCCCTCATCTTAGAGTGCACATTGATCATTTTACCAACCAGTTTATGGAATAGTAATGATCTGAAAAATGTCTGATATTAAATAAACATAGTGGCCACAACCTCAAATTCAAATTTTCCAAGATTTAATATCTGTCTGGTTGTATTTTCCCACTGCAAAAGTCTACTGAGTGTCTTAAGCCATGCTAAACGTATTGCTCTGTGGATGGGGATGTCTGTCTGTCGGTCCGTCCACCACTGGTCGGTCGGTCCAGACTGAAATATCTCAACAAATATTGTCTGGATTGCCATTAAATTCGGAGTGTCTATTTGCACCCCCGGTACGAATAGCCTCGGCCACACAGCTGAGCTATTCACACCCTGTGACGTAACAACAAAAACACGTTGCTCGCGTTCACCGAAATCATGGCGGACGTTCATTTTCCATGACCGCAGAAACTGGCATATTAGGAAAGTTTTGTCTCTAAAGTTTATAACAATTGAATTTCTAGCGGAAAATGGATACTACAGTTGCGCTTTCTGTCTTCAGTGAAAGCATACAACCGTTAGTTTGTTAGGTAGTACCATTGTAGTCTACCTATTTTTTTTGTGGTAAACAGTTGTATGACATCCAGTAAGAACTTATAGGTGAATGGTTAGAACACTGAGCTTTGGTCTGGGAGTCTGGAGTTTGATTCCCCCAGTGAGGTGATCTTGTGTTTTTCATTTTGGATTGGATAATTTGCATGCAATTGTGCAAGTCAGGGCCCGCGAACGCGATTTTTTTTTTTGCAGGGTGGTAGGGGAAGACTCATGAATATGCCTTTTCTGGTTGGGTTGGTTAGGTTTAAATTAAATTAGGTGCAGCCTTTCATGGTGGTGAGAGGATGAATTCTAATGACTTTGGTGAACCCCCTGACCTGTCATCAAATGCACCAGCAGGTCCATGTACTCGATGGATCGGCACAAAGTTTTGTGTCAACGTTCATGGTTTCACAGAGGATAGATCGTACTGACTTTTGGGATCCCTTCACTTTTCCTCTGGCTCCAACATGATGATGACATTTGTGCTTTAGAGTGAAATGTCTCAACAACTATTGGATTGTTGCCATGAAACGTGGTATATGCATTCATGGAATTTGGGATGAATTGCAATAACTTTTGGTTATCCCTTCATTTTTCATCTAGTGCCATCAGCAGGTCAAAATGTATTTGGTTTATTACCAAATACCTGCAAACCAAATGGCATTCCCATCAGCCTCAGCTGTACCTTGTGATTAGTGCTAACTAGCATTTGTTAGCATGCTACCGTGCCAATGATGGTGAACATAGTAATCATGCCTGCTAAACATCAACATGTCATTGTGAGCATGCTGATGTTATGATCTAGTTTAAAGCACTGCTGTGCCTAAGTACAGCCTAATAGATCGGTCACCGTGGACTCTTACTCTTGTTAGTTTACAGCGTGTCACTCAAATCATGAAGCTCTTCACCTGTATGCTGCTTATTCTGGTTAAACAAATATACTCAATTTCTAAACCAGAGTTACTCTGGTATTCTCCCAATTAATTTCACAATAAATTGTCGGGCTCTCAACCTTTTAAGTTCTGCTCAATTTACCTCCAGCGTCTCTTGTTCTCTCATAAATCCAGAGTCTGTTCTAGGTCAGCCAAGGAAAAGACCTGTGATTAACCTTCATTAGTGGCCTGTTGAGGGCACACGTTGGTGAGATCCAATCTTTGGCCCGTTCCTTGTTCTGCCTCAGTGGGTCCCCTTAGTATGTGGTTATATTGAACTTTCAACCCATTTTAGCCAACTAAGAATGTACTCAAACATAGTGGCATATGGGGTAGTCTGCATTTAAACCTGCAACTCAAAGTGCTGCTACAGCTTACTAAATACAAGGCTACATTCACTCTCACTTTTTATCTTGTCCTGTCTTCTGAGATTTTTTTTTTTTTTTTTTTTTACCCTTTTTCTGTTTTGCATTTTTCCATTCACATGTCTCAGTTGTGTTTTTCCTCTGCCTTTCTCCATCATCTTAATAAGGATCCTTTAATCGCTGTTTTAACTTTTCAACATGGTTTTAGTAATCCTGCCTCAGGCTGCGAGCATCACTCCAAGCCTCAGATAGCAGAGACTATGAAACACACATCACACTATGACAAGCCAGTGGTTATTTTCCAAAGCTTTGGAGGTGGTTGCTGTGGACCGTAGGAAGTTGGGGGCTGATTATTGGTGCTAGCTAGGGTGTTGCTAAGTGTCCCTAAAGGCATTCTAGAAAACATTCCTCTTGTATCATAGTTCAAATAATGAGGAGGCAACACTATTTGGAGTTCCAGAGAATTAGGATAAATGTATTTAAACTATCTTTTTATCATATTGGATTATTTTTACTTTTAATTGTATTCACTATCTTATCATTTGTAATGCAGTCTAGTGCATGTTTTGTTTTGTCCGGCAATGCCAGATGATGACAGCAGTCTGCTGTGGAGCCAAATCTTTCCAGTGAATGCCAGGAATAATATCTTTTGTTTACACCGATTTTGTTTGTGTTTTCTAGACTGAATTGAGCGAACAAAGCCGATCGGAATATTTTTCCAGAGTGGGAGAAACCCAAGAGCCTTTAAACTGCCCCGCAAAAACAAAGAAGACTGTGCTTCAAAAGATGTAAGTATGATCTAATGCGAAAATTTCCAACCCCACCAGTCAGAGAGGATACTTAAGTATCTGTTCATATCCTCCTATCCTTTAACTTTTTCAGAGCCAAACAAGCTAGTGTCCAGCAAGAGCTCTATGTTTCCAGTATGGGGGAGCAGCAGATGGACCAGAGCGCCTGTCCCAAAAACCAAAGAGGGGAACTTAAAGCCGGAGAGTCAGAATTCAGCTCTGGATGGAAGGCTCTCCCAGAGGCAGACCACACGGTGCCTTGCCCCGGTACTTTAAATGAAGCCGTGGCTCAGATTGGGACTACTCAAAAGCAGGGTCTGACCCAGGAGCAGCAGACTGAGAACAGTCCTCCAGACAGCATCATCCCAAATGGGGCCTCAGTAGTTTTCTGCCAACATGAAATCAGTCATGAGACAAGAAAGAGCAAGAGGTGCAAGTCGAGCGACGCAGGGGAAGACCCTCGCCCACAGAGGGCCAAGAGGACGTGCCTTGGAAGACCTCCAGCCACAATGCAAACCCAATCCACCGAGTGCTCCACACAAACATCCAGGCATGACCTTCTTCCTCTGCCGCCCCTTCCTCTAGTCGAAGCCAAGGCAGAGTCCAAGGCTTTCCCTGTCTCCGAGCGCAAGAAAACCACACTGGAAGTAGAGCTGCTTACTCCAGGGAAACGGGCCCAGAGGCTCCCCCTCACAAGCAATAACACGGCACAGACAAACCAAAACAGCCCGGCCGCAAGTCTGAGGGGCCTATCTGTCAAGCCTGCATCCTCAGGCTCCTCTATTAGTTCCAGATCCACACTCGGAGAGGAGGGGAGTGAAAATGTGCCCAGAACCTCTAGATTACGACGACTGAAGAGGTCCTGAGGGGGAGAGACGAGCTACAGTAAAGATGCCTGACGCCACAGAGATAGAGATGATATTGTGTCAGGCTACATGTTTTCCTCACATGACATGCATTTGTACACGTGTCACATTTTACTATCTATATAATATCTATTCTTTTCACATGTGCTGTACATGCAGTACACACACACACACACACACACACACACACACACACACACACACACACACACACACACACACACACACACACACACACACACACACACACTTACACATTCACAGATCAAATGCTGAACACATTATGGCAATTGATACATGAGCATTTGAGTTACGCTTTGTCAAATACTTGAAACAGACTTTGCCTCCACCCATAAGTAGTGGTGGTCAAAGAGAGGCTCGCAAATGAAAGTCAAAAACCTTTAATTGGAGTTTAGATTTGGTTTTGTGTTAAAGATTGGGGATTTCAGACAGGCAGGAGCCATGCAGTACGTCATGGCTTTCAGTCTGAAATACTGGCTCCTACGTGTCTGAAAACTGTCCAGTTTCCCCGCTGAAGCTCTGGTGTGATTGATTGCCGTTTCCAGATTTATTTCATCACCCCAGTCTCAAAAATGTACTTATGTAGTTAGATTTCATTCATATACAATTTGCTCAATAATAAGTTGCTAAGCACCTGAAATGTATCTTTAAATTTGAGGGTATTATGCAGATTTTATTTTGAACTTGAACCAAATATGTGTGGGTTTATGAGCAGTATTGAATTATTAGTGGTTTTATTTGGGAGTAGCAGGACGTCTACAGTATCACAGGTTAAAATGTAGCTGCTGTCGTCGCCCCAACACTCGACAGGGCTGTTTGGACCAGGGCCAGTTGAGCGATCCAGAGAGCATAGGGCAACTAGCGGCCAACAGTCACTCATACCCCCATGTAAAGCCCAAGATGTTCCACTTGATGACATAATGTTGCCTGAATACATTACTCGCGATTTTATTTTTGTTGGACTGGAAAGACATTTTATGATATAAATAAATTTGTTTCTCCCATGAAAAAAAAAAAAGCAATCTCTCAACCTTTTGTTTAAACCCTTGTGTTGTCTTCCCGTCAACCTTTTTTCCCCCAGTTTTTTTTTGCTTTTTCCAACGTTTTAAATTGTTACATTTTTCTTCTACACATTTTCAGCGCTTATTTATACGTCCCATATTTTCTGATATAAAACAAAAATTAAAAACGGGTCAGTTTGATCCAAAGTCAACACAATCTTCTGGAAGCAGCCAGCATGAAACGGCATGTAGAGCTCTGCACATTGTTTTCCTCCCACACAGTCCAGGCGCTGATGCTCATGGCAATTTGACAGTGACTGTCTGTCCAACAGTGATGTTACTAATAAACCAGTGCTTCACTGCCGTTCTCCATCTGTATTAGCGGGTGTAACCTGAGAGGAGTCACTCGCAGGAGCCAATTCTGTTCTTATCAAGACAGAGACAACACGGTGGATTAGCAGAATTGACCCTACGGTTTTAAATCCTTGTATGGTTTAAGGTCATTCTCAAGAGGTGTCGATAATCTCTCGCTTGGGATTTAATCCTTTTAAACACACTCTGCGGAGAAGTAAAATCTTAAAATCAGTTTCTCTACAACGTAGGCTTCTGAGGCCTGCTAGTTTGAAAAGGTTTTAGTTAAGCCTGCTACTTAAACCAGACCAACAAGGGCAACATTGTCAGAGAATCATGAGGAGCAAGAGTATTTTTGTCCCCTGGATTGACTTAATTCGAGGATGGCTTGCTACAACGTAATTAGCTGTAAACACATTTGGACAGAGCTCTTGCTCAAGACTATGATGCCTCTCCAGCAGCGGTTCCCACGCCAGCTGCATGAGAAGCCTTTCATATGCTCCGACATGTTTGGCTTTGATGCATCACAGACAGACTCTTTACTCGCTCTCCAGAACAAAGACAACTTTAATTCTCTTTTCATACAAAATATTTAATAAATATGACTTTCAAAAATATATTGCCAGATCAACACAATTCTCAAGTTCATAACACAAAGTCAAAAATAGAACAAAATGTTGCCATGATCTCAAAGAGTTAACAAATGAGATAAAACATGTTTGTCTTTAAGAGCCTCATTTTTTTTTTTTTTTTAAAGAAACTAAATTTGCACAGAAACAAAAGCAGGCACTTGCAGAGCAAGGCAAGTGGATTTTACCGGATTCTACAGCGTTCCCATTGCCCCCCTACTGTTCAAGTATTCATGGTATAGCCTAAGATATTACGCTGACTAAAGCAGATGGGATTTCTTGCGTGTCATATTGATGCAACTTGCCTCGCAAGTTGTTGGATTTTGACCGCCTTTGAAATATGTCAATGGGTTAAACTGAAGCTGCTGAAGGATTTTTGTTCCCTTAACTATTTATCCATTAGTGGCAAGCAATATGTCTGCCACCATGTCCATCCCTCGCAGCAGCCTTTATCCTTTTTGTTATCTTAACCTCACTTGCCTTCAATCAAGGTCCTGGCAACAAGTAATGAAATGTCAAATGTGTGGTAAAATGAAGAAAAAGAAAAGTGTTTCAGGCCAAAAGTGCCCATCCTTTGTCTTCTTTGAAATTTGGCTTTTATAGAATGCGTTGAAAAATTAAAGTCATTGAAAGAAATGGTAGGCTTCCACGGCTATCAAAACCTTTAAACTAGACAGAACATATAAATAAAAAGGAATGATATCTTAAGGCTCTTGATTATTAAGTTAATAAATCAAATATACACAATGATTAATAAAAAAAAAATTTACATATCTACATGTTCTAAATTGACATAAATTCTTCATATTGGCAGCAACTGCTGACATTGAACCCTTCCCTCCCTATCCCCACCCACCCGAAAAAATAAAAATAAATAATAAAGTTGATCTTTTTTTTCTCATTTGACAGTTGCTTAAATCTAAAGCTGAAAAGGCACTTTCTCTAAACAGAACTAGAAAGAATTCAAACAAATACTAAAAATAATTAGCTCTAGCGTTGAACACGTCGAGTAGTTTTAGTCATTGTACAACAATTACACCAGGAGCCCCTTCGATGTGTCCGCTAAATTAAAAAACAAAAAAAGGGAAATGAAATGCAGAGGACACTTTTGCAACTAGTTCTACAGTGAAATGTATATCAGTGCCTTGTGTTTCCAGCCAAACAAAGCAACTGTCACTGCCAGTGTAAGCCAGCTTGTCAAAACTTAAATTAACACGGGGAATATCTGAAAATACTGTGGGGTCACCACTGACACGACAGTTTGCTAACTACACATGCCAAAGCTCCCCGTCTCACCCACCACCGGGGTGTGAAGGCATAAGTCTTGGTTGCACAGCAACGCAGCTGTCTGCTATACAATGTAGTCCATCCTGTTTGGGATATCACCAAAGATAAATGGTTTTTTGTTTAATTGCCGAGTCATCCACTTGAATAATGGCATACGAAACGCACGAGCCCAGCACGCACTGGCATCGACCTGACTAGCAGGTTATCTAAGCCACGAAACCATTGTGCATGGGTGCGATATAGCCTGTTTTTGTCGCGAGCAATTTTTTTCACACACGCACGTTTTTCTTTAGTGCTTGGCGTTGCTGTCATATTCAGGGCTTGGCTCGATCTAATCTGATCTTCTTAAAAAAAAATAAAAAATGCCAAATCCTCCCACCCACTGTGTGTGCAAGTCTGGGAAAAAGCACAGGCAACAACAAGAGTTTGGAGGCGGTTCATACCAGTTTTGCTGGGGCTTGGCACGCGCACTTCTGCGATGGCGGTGATTATGGTGTTGTTCCCGTTGCGTTTGCTAACCAGGTCGATTATCCGGTCTGTGATCTCTTTAATGGGGCTCCGGTCCAAACGATGGTCCTCCGTGGACTAGAAGTAAAGAAGACAAAAATTGAGGTTTGAAATCTGTTGGTTTAAGTTTAAGTTCCATCTCGTCTGCCTTTAAATCGTGTTTACATGCCGTTTACTGTTGACACAAAACAACCAAGCCTCAATTCACCACATATCCCATTACAGCATGTCTTAATGCTGCTAAGAATGCACACTGCAGGCTATAAATCAAGGAGGATTTTTTTTTGAGTGTGCATTAATAGAGACAAACATATGGCGGAGTGGGAGGAGGTACTTACGATGCAGACGTGGATTTCGTTGCTGGCTGAGAATGAGGGGTCACAGGTTATGGACACAGAATGCTCCAAGGAGAAATTCTTCACTACGTACAAGCGCCTCAGCTGCTTACACACATCCTCCACAGTCAAGCTCTGGACACAAAGAAAAAAAGAAGCGAATGTTAATGCACATGAAAAAAAAAAAAATAGATGCCAATTAAGAAGAAAAAGGAAGCTCTAGGCCTCCAGGCCTGCATTTTGGCAGTAAGTTCAACATGCTATCTGGTTGGGATCCACCTCATTTAGATTAAAGACCGCAGGCTCATATGCTTGTCACTATCTGCTGTCATGCTTGTTAGGCAACTGGCGAGGGATGATCCTATGTGGTGACAGAGTCGCCAGTGGTCCTGTTTAGCTCAAATCCATATGATCCTGAAATGAATCCTGCAGTGTGGTCGGGTTAAGAGGGGACTGGCATGGAGTCGTGGAATGCCTGATTCTCAGGAACACCAAAACTTGGATAGAGTCAACAGAAAACAGGGAGAGAGCTGAGAAAATATCCCCACATTCTTTCTTCCTGGAACACATTTGAATACATGACTGAATTGTTTAGGAGTCTTAGACTAAAAGTCCTTTTGCCCGGGAGAGATGGTTGAGCACTTCTGAAAACCTGATCTTTCACACTTTGCTGCTCCCATTCATTTAAGAGTGGTGGTGGTGGTGGTGGGGGGGTGTGAGGAGGCATGAAAAATGACCCCAAAACCCTTTAAATTCAATCTCTCCCTCTCTGGTGTCTAGGTAACTCACTGGAGGCATGGTCTCCTTGTTGAAGGTGAAGGTGATGTTGGCGCAGCTGTTGTCCTGGTAACTGGAGCTGGGGTGGCATTTGGTGGGACGCGGGGGAGGGTTGGAGCGCCAGCACTCTCCGAGCCCGAGGCAGGGCTTCACAAAGCAGTGGCCCTCCCTGATGGGGATGCAGCTCTGGCCTGAGGGACACCCGCCTCGACCTTTGGCACCCAGGTGGCATGATGTAGGGCCACACCACATCTGGAGAGAAAAACGTGACAGGGGAAACGATGTTAGATGATGTCACAGACCTTTTTTATTTTTTATAAACAAGTATAAAGAGGACTAGGGCTCATGAAGGTTTGTCAGCTCACCACATTGGTCCTGACTGTAATATCTCAAAAACTACTGAACACCAGAGATACAATACCCAGCCCTACACTGGACTGTAAACGGAATAGAAAAAAAACAAACATAATCAATGGCACCAGTTTTTGAAACACATGAGCTACTGTCAGCAAAAGTACGGTAAAACCCACGTAGAAATTGTGTTCCCATATCCGACTATGTCCAACATGGCAGCCTGTACCTTACAGCCCTAGATCATTTCCACCCCGCGATGCATTCGCTTCCCGAAGGGAGCAGTATCAGTGAGGCGCCATTGTTCATCTGGTGGTTAGACGAGCAGGATAATGATAGCACTACTTCAGGCCACTACTGTATATCACCCAATCTTCACTCAGTGTGACTTTGGCTGGCATCTGACACCCATTTCTAACAGTGCCATTATGTGTTTTTTTTTTTTCTCAAAACAAACTGCATCATCTCTGTATAGAATTTGACACTCCCAATCCAAACTCCACCCTGTGACACAGAGTGTTGTTGTGGCCCGACATGGCCCTACCTGAGATCTCTGAATACCGTGGAGTGAGCTACAACTGCCCACGCAACCTTTGAGAATATAACTAATCCAACGCACCATTATTCTCCACAGCCCTTCTTCCGTCAAACTATATAATTGTGCTTAAAAGCTGTCCAGAGCCATCATAAATACATTTCTTACTTCCACATTTCGTGTATAGGCAGAGTATGTTTGGACATACCTTTGTGCACACAACTTTCCCATTAGAACAGTGGCAAGTGTTGCAGTCTTCATCCCATTTGAGTCCATCAGGGGTGACGTGTCCATTGACCGAGCAAGGTCTTCTTGTCACTGTGTTAAATAAAATTACAGCATTAGGTCAGAGAAAGGTGCGTTTGTTATGTGGATTTGTCCTTTATAATCTCGTGAAGACTTCTACCTTCTTGACAGTGGGGTCCAGTCCTGTCTGGTGGACACACGCAACGATATCCGTTGATCTCATCCACACAGATGGATCCAAAGGCACATGGAGAGGACTGGCACTCATTAATATCTGTCACAGAGGAGAAGAGCGAGAGGTAAGAAATGGCTCCATTTTGGGAATAAAGAGCACAGCCAGACAGCACACAAACATTGGGTTAAGCAGTCGGCCACACAAATCTAATTCCTAGGCTAAATTCACTGGAGGTCATGTGCCATTTGAACAGTACATACACATGCACACCAGTTAATAAAAAAACATGCTTTAAATCATTCCTGGACGGTTTCTTTTTTTTGCCCCATGCAGCTTTATTAAAGGCAGCATCATTAGCAGGTATGCAGGAGCTAAAGGCTGGACTTAGCAGAACAAAGGGTTTGCAATGGGAAAGAATGTGGCCATCTGAAAGCCTTTAAGAGGGAAAACAATCTGTGTAATCAGTGTCAGAGAGCATGGCTGATTAGCTGTTGGCCTGCTAAGCCGGTTTTCCCCCGGGGACAGCAGCAGGGCCCGGCGGAGTGACACTGAAATGGCTCGGCCTGGCCTGCAGCCCAATGCACAGATAATTGGCCGGCTAGACCCTTCATTTGCAGCGAGTGCGATGGTCCCGCAACCCGGGACCTGCTCTAACTTATGGCTCAAACAGGGATCAGGGAGGAGTGGGAGGCAGGGTTACTACTCACTGATCCGACAGTCTGGACCAGCGAAGCCTGGGGCGCACTCGCAGCGGTACCAGTTATCCCCGTCAACGCAGGTTCCGCTGTTGTAGCTGCAAGGGGAAAAAAAAAAGGGTGAGACTTCAGTTTGTATATCAGGCTTGTTTGACACACTGACATCTATTCAAGTTTTAATATTCAGCTATAGTCATTTCTCAAAAGGTAATTATGGCAATCAGACTTGTTCTTTTTTAGTGTAAATGCATATGGGAGTGAGCTCCAGTGGTATGTGGTTAAATAAGAGTCGTGTCTGGGAATTCACAAAAGATTTAGCTGATTGCATCCCAGGAATGACAGTGAAGGGAGTATGCCTGGTTCTCAGCATTGAGACGGTGAGAGAGAATGCCTGCAGGTGAGAAACTACGATACAGGAGGAGCACCCTGTTTACATCTCTCTAAATCTACAGGAAATGTTTGGCTTCCACCTACCATGGGTGGGGACTGCAGTCGTTGGTATCTGAAAGACAAAAAAAAAAAAAATAATAGAGGAAGGGAGGGAGAGAGAGACAAACAGTAGTGAGCGTTGTATTTTTTTTCTCTCTAATGTACGAGTGTTTAGTGCACATGACAGCCAAGAGCACGTCTGAGCTTGCGTTTGCAAAGGTGTGTTGGGTCGGGCACCGCCTGATAACTCTGCCTTGTTAACAACACAGAGCAAACAATCGAGTGGACTCTCGCCCTCAAAAATGAGTTCCAGTTTTCCCCCCCGACCACCACAGCCAACACCTCCACGCCCAGACTCCCACCCCGACCGTTTCTCCCCCCCCCCAAAAGATGAGAAAATTTATGTTTTGGGGTACATGCATACAATGGCAGGGATCCCAGGGAAATGGAGCAAGGCTGTAGAACGAGCCGACATGTCACTGTTTGGACAGGAATAGAACGATGAGAGGGGAAAGATGGGTGTGTGTTGGACGAGAAGAAGGAGGAGGGGGGGGGGGGGAGAAACATCTGTCTCCACTTTCCTGAGCCCCTTTCTCCCTCCTCCTCTTTCTCCTCTCAGGGCTGGCAGCAGCCGGGGTAGAGAGGAAAGAGATCAAATCTATATATAAAAAATGTACAGATCAAGAGGGGATGGGGGAGTTGGTTTTAATTAGATGCAAGACTTTACCTCTGCACTAGGTAGCAGGAGGTGTATCATCATTTAATAGCAATAGCTGTCCCCCCTTATCCCAGCCACAATTTAACGAGCACTTACTCTGGGTGCACGTGGGACCCTCCCAGCCTTCCTTGCAGACGCAGGTAAACGACTCCCCAGTCACCACGCAGGTACCTCCATTCTCACACGGGTTTGGAAGACAACTTGAGTTTTTGGCTGAAAGAGAGAGAAAGAAGAAGAAGAAAAAAAAGTGTTTTGTCAGTCAGTTTTTCCGCCCAACTTTAAAGAGGATTACCAGTAAAATCAGTGCTTATAAACTTTAAAAACTGTCACAGGGGACTGCTGTTGGTTTGGCTTTTTTTTCTGTCGGGTTTCCGTTTTCTCTGAGGGAATCTGCATTCCATGACTTTGAAGTGTATTGTCAGTGCAATCAGGGATTTTAAGCGGATATCTGTCAGCACTCAGGGGAGAGGGAGAAATGGGCAAGCAGGGAGATGGGAGGAGAGGGAGCGCTGACAGAGTGAAGGGATAAAAACTGTTTATGGACCTCGCTGATCTGACAGATCTGATTAATATCTGAAACAAGATGGAGCTCTCCCACAAAGCAATCTTCTGTGTGTGTGTGTGTGTGTGTGTGTGTGTGTGTGTGTGTGTGTGTGTGTGTGTGTGTGTGTAAATATATAACATTGAACCAAACCACAGTGACTGTGTGACTCACCTATGTTACACGTCGTACCCTCCCACCCTGGGGAACACTTGCATTGGAACGTGTCGCCCTCGTCGTGGCAGGTGCCTCCGTTGTTACATGTGGCTTCATCGCATTGACTTTCCCCTGGAGAGAGCATTTCAAACGTTAGGGTTTACACACACACACACACACACACACACACACACACACACACACACACACACACACACAACAACACACACACACACACACACACACACACACACACACACACACACACACACACACACACACACAACACACACACACACACACACACACACACACACACACACACACACACACACACACACACACGTGTTGTTCTATAAAAGACATAAGCACATACCATGAGCCTGCACAGACAGACTACATGGGTGTGGAAAAAAAAAGGTCTCTTACGGGAGTGGCACGTTTTTCCCTTCCAGCCATTCTTGCATTCACAGAAGAAATCAGTCACCAGGTCTCGACATGTCCCTCCATTATGACAGGGGTTGGTGCTGCAGTCATCGATGTCTGGTGGAGAAATCGGATAGAGTGTGATTCATGGGCAGCATATCAAACACATCATCACACTTTGTATGTTGAAACATGGATTAAAACAGTCCCATGAGGGAGGTGTGGGTTTGAACAGTCCTACTCACTGATCTCGCAGTGGTCGCCCTCCCAACCGTCGCCGCAGATGCACTGGTACACGCTGACTTTGTCGATGCAGGTGCCTCCGTTGCGGCATGGGTTACTCTCGCAGTCGTTGATATCTGATTGTTTTTTGTTTTGTTTTTAAGTGAGAGAAAAGAAAAATGTGAGTTTGAGAGTGGCATATCCAATATATCATGATCAGTTGTGCCTTGTATTCTGTATTGCGTGTGTGGAGTCTGGTCTTACTCTCGTGGCAGTAGGTGCCTCTGAAGCCCTCCTGGCACTCGCAGCTGAACTGGCCCCCGGCCTGGCTCCGGCAGCGGCCGTGAGGTCCACACACATTTGACGAAATGTAGCGCTCCCCTCCCGGCGTGCTGTTGGACGCCACGGAAACTGTGCAGCTGTCAATCACTGTGGAGAGGAGAGACAGTTAGACAGTGAACCAACTGACAAACCTTGGTTTAAACGAACATTCATTCCAAATAATAAAATGGGGTTTGTGTCTTCTAAGTGATAAGGAAAAATGGGAATTTAGTTTACTGCTGATATTCAAATAAGAACAACCGCTTGCTACTCCGTTCTAAAAAATGAGTGGGAGAGCCAAAAAGTGACAAAGAGATAAAGAGTGAGCAGCAGAAAGGAAGAGATTAAGAAAGATCTATACAATGTACAGGCCTCTACTGATGATAAAAATCCCCATCCCCTGAGAAAAACCATATCAGTGTAAGAATGTGAAAAAGAATGAATGATGGAAGCAGCGATAAGCTGTTATGCTTTCATAAGCAATTCAGAGTGATCTTTTTCACTCTGCACTAAAATCCCTTCCTTTCCCCCTGTCTGATCAGGTTAGGAGAACAGGGTGAATTTTCTCCCCTGTAATCACTTAATTCTTGCCAAGAGCAGAGAGAATCTCACCGTCGGTTATCTGACTCCGTGGTTGGTCCACTCACTTAATTACACACACAGAAAAATGTGCACAGTCGTCGAGGGGGGAAAAGAAGAGGTAGCCCACCAAGTCATTACCAAGAACACACACAGTGCTATCAGCCTTTTGCCAGATTTTCAGGGAACTCAGAGGAGGGGAGAATCATTGGAAAAGCTTTGCTGAGGAGATGGAGGGGGGGCGTTCATCAAGGGAGCTACACTCAAAAAAAATAAAAAAAATCCTGCTCACCTTGGCCAGGAAACTTCAGCACACAAAAACTAAAATATAGGTATTGCCCTCATGGGAAAATGTGGGCAAAGTATTCAGGCAAATGGCAAAGACCTGTTCTTATTCAGCATTTTACTACAGCACGCTATGCATATCACCTTACAGCAATGTTCTGGAAAAAGACAAAGAGTGAAAAGCTTGTGGCTGTTGCAGGCAGGAGGAGACGTACCTTTACACATGGTGGTGCGACAGTGGTCTTTGAGGTGAGAGCAGTTTTTGCCCTCGTAGTCCTCTGAGCAAGCGCAGTAGTAGTCTGTGGCCAGGTTGAAGCAAGGCGCTCCATTCTGACACGGGTTGGGGGAGCAGTAATCGATATCCAGCTAGGGCAGAAAGGTATTGAATAGAGAGTGGTGAACCTGATAGCCGACATGGTTTCTGCTACACTGAACAGAGCAAAACCCACAGCATCCTCCCTACAGGCTGTGCCAGGAAACAACACACGCACAGCACTTGGAGGAAAGGGGAAAAACAAGGCAGAGACATAGGAGCCGTCCTCCGAGTCTGGGCTTCAGCACTGAGGAATGTATCCCGCTGTAGCCAGGAGCAGCTTCAACAAAGCACTCCCTTTTAAAAAGGAAGACTGTGGAACAACAGCCATTTAAGGAGGGTGGGGCAGGAAAACTTTACAACGAAACCAAAGATACAGCAATGCTGGAAGAGGGGGCTGTTGGGGGCAAGGCTTAAGATGCTAAATTATAGCAGAGGGGATGCATGCATTTGTGCTTACATTTTGTTCATGATAGTGGTGGGAATTGTGTCTCACCTGGCAGAGATTTCCTGAAAAACCAGCCAGACACAGGCACTGGAAGCCATTAACTTCGTCCTGACAGCGGCCGCCGTTCAGGCACGGTGCGCTCGCACACTCGTCGAGGTCTCTCTCACAGTGCTCGCCGGCAAAGCCAGGGGGACACACGCAACGATAGCCATTTACCAAGTCCTGAGAGAAAGAGAGAGACAGACAGAAACCAGGGTTAACCTCATGCAGCCAAAACTTTGATTAACTGCTTTGAAAGGGTGGGGTCCAAACAATAACTGTCAAACCAGGGAACAGAGCGAAGAGCGAGGCTGAGAGAAAGTGGGCCATGCCAACTTTGGAGGGACATTATCACAGCTCCGCAATTATTACAACACATTTTCCTGGCACGGGCTCAACACAATAATGTTTATGGTAATTCTATCTAGTGTGGTCAAGGAACTTGTGTGTCCCTCCCTTTGAAACCCCTCTGAACCCACTCCCCTCAGATTTGATTTCAGAGAGGAATTCCACAACAATTCCACTGTCGGTTTGGAGAGAACAGTTTACAGCAGCTATTTATACAACCACTGTAAATGTCTCGGTCTTCGACAAAAAGACACGATAAAACAAACAAACAAGCTGGCAAACAGAGCAGCGAAGCCAGATAAAGCGAGGCGGTTTTTGACCCGACACGTACCTTGCAAGTTCCCCCATTCTGGCACTGGTCCTTGCAGTCGTTTATATCTGCACGGGAAAACAAATGTGGATTAAATCTTAACAGCTTGACTGAATAGTCGGTCTTTGAAAACAAGCCTGTGCTTTAGGTTCCCCATGCTAGGGGCCTTTAAAAATCGTTGTCAGAGCTAGAGAGAGCTGGATTACGTGGCTACAGAATCAGTGAAACACACGAGTATTGAGCAATCCTGTCTGCTGCCAAGTGAAACTAGTCCTGGGATTGTCCCCACAGCCTTGGCCACACACAGGGCTAATAATGATATGGCAGATTAATTTACACTTCAGGAAAAAGGCTGCACTTGTCCAACTGTTTGCTTTACGCCTTCATATTACAGCTTTTATTCAGCCTGTACTGAATGAAGAGAAAGAAAGAAAGAAAAAAAAAAGGAGGCAGGAGCTGGACAGGTGTCCCGCTCCACAGCTGCAGCTGACAGCCTTCAACTCACTAATGTCGCAGTTCTGCCCCATCCAACCAGGGATGCACTCGCAGAAGTATCCACCAATCAGGTTGCGGCATGAGTTGGCATTGACACAAGGCTTGCTCTCGCATTCGTTGGCATCTAGAGAGGGAGAGAAGGGATTAGAGGCATTTGCATGTGCAGTTGACAGGCGTGACGTGGTGGAAAGAGGAAAAGAGGCTGTGTGGCTCACCTATCAGACATGTCTTCCCCGTCCACTGTGAAGGACAGTGACACTTGAAACCGTTGACCATATCCTGGCAGGTTCCACCGTGATTGCAGGGGTTTGGAGCGCAGTCGTCAACATCTAAGCAGAAGAAGTCAACTCTGGTTATTCAACATGATCTTTTCTGTGAGGAGTACTGACATTTAATGGGTAAAGGTGGAGTGCAATCTCACTGATAGTGCAGGAGGGGCCGCTCCAGCCTGGCGCACACTGACATTCGTAGCCTTGACTGGTTTCTGAACAGCTCCCTCCATTAGAGCATGGATTGGACAGACAGGCATGTTCCGCTAGAAAGAGAAAGAATGTTTTTGCAAACATGTCACACACCGTGTGAGTCACTTTCAAAAAGGAAAAATCTACTCTTGGATTTCCCTTTTTCAATTTATGACACTTATTTTGTGATTTTACCCTTTTTGGCCGATCTCAGTCTATATCACTATATTGATTTTCTGCTATTGTAGCTGACATGAGAAGATTTTACTGTGACATCATGTCATCTACATTTGAGCTATTATTCACAAGAAAAACAAATCAGATGCAAAAATGCATTTCAGCTTCCGACTCTAAGAATAAAACACACACACACACACACACACACACACACACACACACACACACACACACACACACACACACACACACACACACACACACACACACACACACACACACACACACACACACACACACACACACACACACACACACACACACACACACACACACACACACACACACACACACACACACACACACACACACACACACACACACACACACACACACACACACACACACACACCTGCCCGGGACCTGTCAGCAGAACATACCCAGGGGTCGACTTCCCTCACCTACTCCATTCCCCCTCCCATGTCCCAAAAGCCCGCTCAAAATCCCCCCATCTCACTCTCATTACCCGCCCGGCAGACCACACCACCAGGAAATCATCTTTCATGCTAAGTTGACCTGACCAACGCACCGTGACTTCCCTCTGACTCCCCGCCATTCTTCTTCTGTGAGGCGGCACAAGATGAGAGACTGGCGGGAGGGCGAACGGCAGGGGGGGGGGGGGAGCTCTGCCCTGGAGTTTCTCCTTTATGGACGAGTTAAGGATGAGTGGGTCCCAAATGAATGATTCACTCCGGGAATAACTAGGTGGTTGGAGGTGATCAGTGGACGGCTCTAGGTATGCAGTGGGGAGAAGGGAGGAAGAGGATGAAGCGCTGCACCCTGGGGCCTCCGTGTTACAATAGCCTGACGTATCCCCTGGTCGGCGGACCTCCTGTTACGAAGGGCACGGTTTCCTGACATCTCTGCAGTTAAGCTGTCAGCACCCCGCAAGGCTCAGATTTAATGAGGAAAAAACCATCATCTCCATGGTAAGTGTTCGCAGCAGCTGAACCTTAGCACCACACCCATCTGTCTCGAGTGCCTGAGGAGCAGAGGGATGACCAGCCCCTGAAGATCAAACTGGTGGATTACCTGACTTGGGGGCCACTCACGCTGAAGTGGAAACAAGATTATTGCCGAGTTACCACCTCCTCTGATTACAAACTCAAGGCACCTTTGACCTTTTGTCTGTAAGCTCAGAAAGACAAGAACCTACCCACTTATTATAACTGCAAGCATGAGACCCCATGAGATTACGTTTTATATTTGGATTTTAGGTTCCAAGTGTAAATTGTCTTATAAACTAAAAGAAAACTCGTACAAAAAAAGTTCTAGGGAATCTTGAAGCCTCTATTTTGTTTGCCGAAAAATGTAAAAAAAATAAGATTTAGCCAGAGCAATATGACTTCCTTCAGTCACTAAAAACGTAAGTAGCTTAAAAAAAAAAAGGGGCAGTCAGGCGATTTGCACTTTCATAAAGTTGGGGACTTGCGAGAGATTAAATGAAGAATGGTCAAAAACAAAGCGGCGGCGGACAAGATATTCTGACTTTTAGTCCCTCTTATGAGTCAACCGCTACAGAGACAGGTTCCTACGTTTCCCACGTTTCCCACAATGCAACATGATAGCTTCTTTTATTAGATCCACACTTCCACACCTGGTTATTGCCCACACCTTTCTAACACCACAACCCCAGTTCATAGTGGTAAAAATTTAAGTTATGAGCTCAATCCAAGGTTATTTTCTCAGACTTTAGAAAGCTCCCAACAAGGCTACAGAAGACATTAAACTGCTTTTCACAGGCTGACTGGTACGCATGACGAGTAAACTTTATCAGTGGAGTGCACATTAAAAGCTTGCTAGCAATAACAAAGACAGCTAAAGATTATCTTGCAGAAGGTTACAGACACTCACCTCTCTCACAGTTGGCACCAGAGTAGCCCTCAGCGCAGGTACACTGGTACTTGTCAGGCCCTGTGTTGATACATGTCCCTCCATTAAGGCATGGCTGGTGAGTACCACAGTAGTTCAGGTCTGGAAAAGAATTGTTTTATACAGCTTTAGCTAGTTTTGACACAACACAGGGCGCTCCTACGGCAACTGAAATTAGAGATGGGAATTAACCTTTATCGCAAAGGTGGCCGCCCCAGTTGGTGTCGCACAGGCACTGCCAGGGCTCTCCACAGGTGCCATGTACACAGCCAGGGTGGGGGATGCACTTGTCACAGTACTGGCCCTGCCAGCCATACAGACACCTGCGAAACACACACACACAGCCACACACACACACACACACACACACACACACACACACACACACACACACACACACACACACACACACACACACACACACACACACACACACACACACACACACACACACACACACACACACACACACACACACACACACACACACACACACACACACACACACACACACACCGTTTATTCCAAATTCCTTCACAAGCAATAATCTGAATTTAATGAACTATACCTTAGCGTATACAGCATGGAGCTGCACAAATAAAACAAAACAAAGAGCCAGTATTCTAGCCCTCAACACTGGGCTGCGTCTTAAAAAAACCACAAATGAATCTTAAGTAGCAGGGTGTTTATGCAACAGCTTTTGAACAATACTCGCGGACAGGGAAACAGAGGACTATTTAGCATTTTACCAAACAGAAAAAAACAAAACACTAAATTACAGTTCCAATGGGACCTGTAGCACAGCTAACATTAGCATGCGGCCAGACGCTCCCTTTAACAACACTCTGCCTGTGGCTTGGCAGCAGAGACATCTTTGCAGAGAGGAGTGTTCGGCTGTTACAGTGCTGCTCATCCTGGTTCCCATGAGTCAGGAGGCAGGCTTGTGCCCCAAGGCCGAGGAGGGGAACACAGCTTGCTGACCACTGAAATGTCCAGGTCCATAATTACTCCGATAATGCTGCCCTTTTCTTCCAGGGCTCTATAATTAAGACTGAAATCCAGCCTGACTGATAAGTCCGCTCCTCAAAAAAGGTGGCGAGGTGGTGATACAGTTGCTGCTGTGGAGCCTAGTGACAGGAAATAGTGTCCCTCTGGGGGAGCAGCGAGCTGATTAGCCCCAAGGAACGGACGGACTGTAAAAATAAACGCGGTGGTTAAGTAAACCTCTGTCTGTGATTAAAGAGGCTATTCTTAAGTGTGCTAATCCTCTCCATGAGAAGAAGAGCAGGGTTCCTCAGCAGGATCTCAAATCATTTACAGTTATTACAAAGCCAAATTACTTGGGAATGTGACATTATATTGCGCAGCACAGCTGACGCACATAAAGATTTTAACCCTCAACATTAAAACAGTAAACAGTCAAATCCGTATGCTGTGGCTGTTCAGTTAATGCTTTTCAAACGGTTGCACTGGTATTACTCTATTACTAGTCTATATCCTTGACATTCTACTTCAGGGATTGCTCCGTTGCCAACGGAAATTCCGCCGGATTTCACACATTTAGGCCGGATATCCGTTGCCTCGGGCTTCCTTTGTGTTGGCATTTTAAACTCCGGTCAATTTATGAGGACTATGGGTAACCTTTTCTCAGATCTCTGCAGGGTAAATCCATACAGCTAGCCTGACTATCTGTCCAATCTGAGTTTCCTGTTGCATGACTAAAACAACTTTTAAAACGTACACATGTTCCACCAAAACAAGTTCCTTCTGAGGCTATTTTGCAGCGGCACCGTGGCTTTTCCCCAGAGCACGTTTTTCTCCCATCCCGGAATGCTGTGGGGACCTGCCAGACCCTCCTCCACGGCACCGCAGTGGAGGAAGGTCTGGCAAAGGGAGACTACTCCATTAGTAACAATGAAAGCTGCTGATTATTAAAAACTAAAAGGCTAAAAGAAAATCCCATGGAGTGTCATAAATCTACTACTGACCGAGGTAGTGACAAGGAGGCTACCCTAGACAGCAGCCAATGTTGCTATATACTGCTGTTGTTGTTTAACACTCTGCAACAGCCCAACAACAGGAAACTACTCCCCAACTACAACAGTAGTAGAGCTGGCTTGGAGAGTTTGTTGGCAGAGTGCATATAAACAGAGTTAAACCCAGAGCTTTAAATATGGCCACACCTGTGCAAAGACTAAAGCAATTCGACCTGTTGTTCTGCCAGTGGCCACACAAGCACTTTCAAGAAACCTGATGATGTCGAAAGCTTGGGAAAAACAACAAAGCTGCGGCAGAAAATGAACAAACCTGATGGTCACTGTGCTTGATCTATAGCCAAATCAGACAACTAAGAAAGCAACCAATGCCTTGAGCTGTGGGAAGAGTCAGCCAGTGCAGGGCCTCCTCCAGGATGAGGATGAGATACAACTCTTACTGCACACAATGCCCCAGCTCTGATATCCATCTGCGCCTGGCTTTTCCTCTGGCTGTGTGCATAAACAGCATTAGGAAGCCATTAGCTACACAAACAATACACTTTAAGGCTCATCCGAACGTTACACACGATTTGACTGATAACACTTGCCTCGTTCGAGGCAAACGCATAGCCTACATTTCCAACATGGAAGTCTTGGCAGTTAAGCCTCTCCCTTTTCTCAGACTGGCAGCTCCGGTCCAAAGCTGCACGAGAGATTTACAAGCAGCTCAGCCTGCATCTCTGTTAAAGCCCTGGTACTGATAGTCTCTTGGCCAGAAAACAGAGCACGTACAGGGAAAGAGCCATGCCATGACCGAAGCGGTGCTTTGACACAATCCCTGCATATTGGAATGATCCACACCACAGGCTTCCTGCCCCAGCCCCCATAATAAGTAAAGACACTTGAACAAACCATGTTTGACATTTAAATAGTAAAAAGGCAGTAAAATCATTCATAACAGACTAATAAATCATACAGAGCTGCCTCGGTCACTTACTTGCATCCACCTGGCTCCTTACATGATCCATGTTCAGTGCTGCAGCCTTGTCGACATATTGCTAGAGGAGGAAGAAGAACAATCACTGCCTGGTAACTAGATTCAAACCTAGCTCCAATTTTTTTTAGCATGTTTTAATTATAGCAGTAAATGATTATAATTAC
Organism: Perca fluviatilis; assembly: GCF_010015445.1. Classification (NCBI taxonomy): domain Eukaryota; kingdom Metazoa; phylum Chordata; class Actinopteri; order Perciformes; family Percidae; genus Perca; species Perca fluviatilis. The sequence continues at coordinate 22,905,646 of NC_053130.1, read as the reverse complement.
TACCCGCTATGACATATCAGCCTGCAAGAACAAAGGCTGCTGTTGATAAAAAAAACAAGTTTGCCCTGCCATATAACACAGTAAAATATTTAATAAAAAAGTGACTACTGCCCAAGCTGATTTTCTGGCCATATAGGCAATGAAAAGCAAGAAAAGAAAAGAAAAAAGGCTGCAAGAGTTAAGAAAAAAGCCTTCCATTCAATGCAAACCACTTAAAAGACAGTGTATCAGCATGAATCACAGATTACAGCCTGGCTGCTAGTTTGAGAAGACTCATTCATAGTCATAAATACTAATCCGGCTGTCTCGAGCTGCTGTCTTGATCAGCGTTTCCATCACCCATCACTACATGCTGCCTTTTTAGCAGGGCTTACCTGTGTTGCAGTCAGGTCCGGACCAGCCTTCCAAACAGGTCTTGTTTCCATTGTAGTCGCATGTGTAATGCCCGAAGAACTCATCCCTGGGCCGACAAAACTTGTTGCAGCCAAAGCCGTAGTAGTGCTCATCACAGCTGACCCGGATCTGGTACTCAAACTGGGCTACGGGGCCGTTGTGAGTCAGCTTCTGCCAATGTGGGCTGGGGTTGATCATGCCCGAATGAGAGGCTTTCTCTATCAACTTCCAATCTGCATGTAAAAGAAAAACATTTTGACACAATCAACATAACAAAATGACATTTCTTTCCTCAACTATGTCAGTGTTCATCAAATGTTTGAGCCAGGGAGAGAATCGTGGAATGCAGCATCCTACAGTACATTACACATTTGGGAGTTGCAATGTTTTCCGTGATCATACAGTGGGAACCCAAAAATGCCCCAAAAATTTGAACACAAATTGCAGAAGATCTCTTAGATAGCAGATTATATGTAATTAAAGCAACTGAAGAGGAAGAAAAGTACAGGAGGAAATGCAGAAAAAAAAGGAAAAGGCTGCCTGTAATGAGCACTCTTAACTGCTTTTTTTCTCACGCTCCCTCTCCAACTCTGCCTGGTTGGTTTTTCTGATTCTCAGGTTTACAGCTTGAGGATATTACTGTCTCAGATGCAGCCCTGTGCATCTGCTCAGGCGAGGACAGAACCGCAGCCGCCATAAATTACAGCGTGAGGACACAATGTCGCAGTCACTGCTGGGAAGCCTGCCAATGTGCCATCAGCAATTTTATTTCTCGCATAAATTATTGAACTAACAGCAATTATTTTTTACACACTTACAAGTATCTATCTGTACTTCAGATGGGAAGCAAAGGTCCAGCCTATGTTGTGATTGTGCAACACCAAAAAACACACAGACCTAGACCCAGAAACGTCAAACATGGAAGAGGTCACGGCTCTGTCAAACGGGCAAGGATTGACCTGGGAGCCAAGGGCTGTAATGAGCTTCACACGCAGAGCAAATTCACTCAAAGTGAGCAAACAGGCTCAGCCCAGTCTCCATACACTACACTGTACACATACATACAAGCCCTTAGTATTAGCACCACTCATTCACCTGCACATGTAGCACTCGCTACTTGATATCTAAATCTTCCACCTGGGAGAGAATGAAAAATGTCAACGCCATTATTTACTGTGCACACTCACACGAGCATAGGTGGCTGACCGCTGGGTGAATCGCTCCTCTGTGTAGTATGATGCAATGCAATGCAGTGCAGTGGGGGATGGCCTGCTGTCATTTATTTACTGTGCTGCGGTGTGTATGGTGGTGGTGGTGGTGGTGGTGGTGGGGGGGTGATCACAGTTCCCGGTAACATTTCGCAGTGGTCTGGAATCCAGAGCTCAGTTGTGTGGCATTTCTCTACCAACTGCTGACCTGCAGTGTCAGGAGTAGCACATCCTTACTACCTGCTGCCTGGCTCAGAGCTAAACATAAATCAGACAAGAGGTCAAGCTCCAGCATCAAATTCATTTTCTATTGAGAAATTCTAAATTTTAAGCTGTAAAACTGAAAAAATACTTTTCTTAAACCCTGGATATACACTAATTGAACAGTGCTCTGGAGTAGGAATTTTAAAAAAAAATGCTTAAAGTGCATGAAATGTACATAAGTTTAATATTAAACACTTTTAAATTGTGATTAGGAATCAGCTGGCATTTAAGCATCAGTTAGGATAGTCAAAACATATGAAGCTATCAGAGCTGTGAGCTAGCCTGGTGGAGCTCAACGGGGCTTAACCAGCATTGACTGTGTACATTCAGGGGGCTTTTCACACCAATGCCCTAATAGCTCTCTTGGGAGCGGCAAATACAGCAGAAAAGACCGAAACCTTGTTGACCTCGAACGGACCTGCATAAACAAGCATTGGATAGGGCCCTCCCTCCCCTGGAATCACCACGCTGTCGCCAATCTGACCTCCAACCAGCAGGAATCCCAGCATTGTTAACAGCAGAAACCAAACCCTGACAACCAGAATTTAGATCCAGCATGTTATCACCGCGTACTTCCCACGTTCATGGGAAGAACACCCACAGTCTTTTCGAGCAGTACACTAAAAAGTCTTCCACTCCGAACTCAGCAGCCCACCTTTACCAGAGGTAACTTTAACCTACGGGACAGGATAGCTCAGGGGCCTTGGCCCCCCGCATTGTGACTGCGGGCTAGTTGCAGCACCGGGCTAGGCGAATAGTGAACTCTGTGTTTCACGCCTCAGTGACAGTGAGACAGTGTGACCCCGACCCTGGCTGGCAGCACCTGCCATCAGTCATCGGCCAAATAAAAACATTTTCATAGGGGGGCAGCGTGGCCCCTTCTGTACTCCTCCCCTCACCACACTTCCTTCTCTCTGTCTGCACTCCCCCCTCCGTCTGCCCTGTCCCCACTTCTTCCCCCTCACTTCCCTGTCCTGCTCTCCCGCCTTACAGGCACCTGTCAACACACACACACACACACACACACACACACACACACACACACACACACACACACACACACACACACACACACACACACACACACACACACACACACACACACACACACACACACACACACACACACACACACACACACACACACACACACACACACACACACACACACACACACACACACACACACACACACACACACACCAGAGTGCAGGGGGTTCAGGAAGAATAAACTTCCTTTTCTGACCTTCAACATGACTCCTCCCAGACAGTGCCATGAAGGAAGGTGTGGGGAGGGGTGGGGGGGGGGCAAGATGGAGATGCCAGACAAGGACAAATACTCACCACTGGTTTCATTGCTCCAGTCCATGGCTTCCACTATCAAAGTGTAGGACCTCTGAGGAAGACAAGATAGAGATAGCCAAGTGTTAGCAGGATCGTCAAGCAATCCCTGTATCATAAAAGAAACCATAAACATTGCCATTCAATGATAAAACAAAAAACTTACTGTGCAGAGAACCACAGACAGCTTTTTGTTTTTCTAGTAACCATGCAAACTAAAAAGAAAATAGCCACAACTTTCCGGTTTCCCATGACCTCACCAGCCTTGCCAGTTTCATCTGCTTATCATTGAGTTAGCTTACAATGGGGCCTGGGACAGAAGCTGCTAACAGTTAACTTATAACAATGGTCCTGTTGATCTGATTAAGAGAGGATAAGCTTGCGGTGGTGCAGAGCTCTCTGCATCTCAAAGATTAGGATGACAGACACATGGACAGTGGTCTGGTCTAGCTGGACACCCACCCAGCAGGAGGGTGTCTGATGCACCAAAAACCAGCCAGATATAGCAGCGCTGCACTGGACTAATGACTAGAGTGAGTCAAAATAAAACAAATAGCACGTAGAAAAGGATACTTCACCCTGCAATGCCAAAAATATATGTCTATATACGCTAACTTCACTCTTTAGAAACTGGTTTCCACATATTTACAAAATGCAGTGAGAGAAGTCAGTGGATGACTTCCAATGTTCTGAGAAAGCACACAGTCAGTTCTGTTTTACAATGTAGGCTTATATGTGATTTTAAAGGTTTTGCTCATCTATAAACCTCTAGCGGCGATTGCTATGAATGATGTAAATTAATGAAGACTGAAGTGCTTAAGGACACTGCTTTATAGGCAAAGTCAAGGAAGGTAGAAAATGGAGACACAATAAAAGTGTATGTGAAGGTGAGGAAGAAAGGCAGAGAGAGACTTAAAGAGTGCTACACTCTGGAGGGCCTGTCTTGATTTCAGCACTCCCGAAAAACGCTTTGTCCGATTCAGGGTCGGTAGCGCTCACACCAATATCAGCTTACACATTTGCGCTGCCCTGTGCCACAGTCATGAGGGAGCGAACAATGTGTCTGCGAGCGCGCATGACAGAGTCAGAGAGAAAGTATGTGATTGTGAGAAAGTGTAATCCACTTACAGTGCTCGAGCATCCACTAGAAAACACCTACTTGTTATATTCACACACATGCTTGCCCCTAGCAGCACTGCGTGGAGGCATTTCAGAAATTCTGCATTGCCGCTATAGCCCTCGTTGCTGCAATGACTTCATGGTAAATAAACCTTGCTCAAAGGAAACCCCCTTTTCACTTTCCACAGAAAGAAAAAAAAAAAAAAGAGGCGGTATGACTCACTCCTGGACCGTTCCTCATGGCTTTACCTTGTTTTGTCAGCCATTCAACTTCCCATCTTTCCAGGAGACATTTGTCTCATCCTGTGACAGTGTTTCACTGCAATCAGGGCAGCTATTATTTGAAATGCAGTCTTCACAGTATATCCTGACTCACAATTGGCTGCAATCAGCTGACACAGAACTCGAGTAAGTGAGTCCGTGGTAATGTGACTACTCACCCACTACTATGACCCAACCTACAGCCAGTTACATTAACACCAAGAACAAGAGTCCTCTGACTTTGGTGGTCACCTTAGGTGTCCAACCCCTTAATGTTAATTTCCCATTAGGGGAGTCATTTTTGCAGCCTGTACAACTGCACTTGAATGCATCTTTCCAGTAGCTGCGACTTTTGAAACATTTTTGGGTTGGGGCAAATGTGTTTAAGAGAGCCACACAAAATATATCCCACGTATATGACACAGAGCGTGGCGAGCTCATCCTAAAAACAGGAACTCAAAATGCAGCATCACTGAACACACACATTCACTAGTATGTAGGCTATATATACACACACACCGGTAATGAGTCTTTAATATTAGTCATCATTGCAAAATTAAAGTCCTGCGGCTGTGACCTTTTAGTGACCCCTCAAACAATCTGAGCATTTCTTAAACAGCACGTTATCAGTTTACAGGCAGTTACATTAGGAGCAACAATGCCAAGTGAAAACTTCAACAAGCCTGTTTCACCTGCTACACAACAAAACTGCACACTGTGTCAAAGAAATTCATTAAATCACTTTGTGGGGAACTGTTGTCAAAAAGACATGACGTTTAATGGGTTATTGACTCATTCCTTTAAAAGGCACGTCTACAACAACATGACAACACACCCATGTCTTGAGTGCGTTGGACTTGCCTCAACATGGAAGCTATTGTAGCATCATCATCACCACAGACTGATCACGTATTACATAAACATGATAAAGGGCGTCCCACGCCATAAACACTTAAACCAAAATTTAAAACACAGTGGCCTTGGATACCAATGTTTAGTGTTCACCTACTGTCTGAAAGTTGATGTTCGGTATAAACTACAGCCGATGATCCACAGGCTTTGTATTCTCCAACAATAAGGTCATACTGGCTTGATCTAACAAGTACAAGCCTTGCCATTATTGGGATGTTTAGTTCCAGACCAAATAACTGTTTCCAGAAAGTGAGATACTGCCTGACTCCTCATTCACTAACACTCCATAACTCTCTGGCGGTTATCAGCTTGGAACCGTCTGCCACTGCCAGGTTCACTTTTCCCAGGCTCCCAGCTTCTCTTTGAACTACAGAGCACACAAACAGACACACACACACACACACACACACACCCAAGTGCAATAAGTGTGGCCATATGTCTTCTTATCTTTCCTGGCCAAGCAGACACTGTCCAACAGACAAGTAACATTAGCGATAAAGATCATTCCAGTTTGAATCACAATGACTTGCCAAAAAAAACTACTGAATCCTCTCAGTAGGGGAATTTTTCCAGCGCACACACACACACACACACACACACACACACACACACACACACACACACACACACACACACACACACACACACACACACACACACACACACACACACACACACACACACACACACACACACACACACACACACACACACACACACACACACACACACACACACACACACACACACACACACACACACACACACACACACACACACACACTAAAAGAGGTATGTCTCATGGAATAACAGGCAAAAGCCAAAGGTCTAAATAAAGGCAAGGCACAACAGATTAGACTGATCTAGGCCTACAATCAGCACACAGGAAATGTAAACAGTCCAGTCAAAGGGATGTTGACCTTCTGTATCAGTTTCCCTGAGTCAATCTCTTCAATTGTATCAAACTGAGATCCAACCAATGATTGGGAATGCTAGGTAACACCCCTGTTTGCCAAAAAGCCAGGCGGCTCAGTCATGAAAAGACAACTCTCATAATCACCTTCATAGGCACCGACTGCACTGGTGGACTGGGAGGGAAGGAAGGAATGCATTGTTTCGCAAGAGATTTTCATCACAACAAGAGTTGGAAAGACTGTACAATCAACAGCTTATTAAATAACCTGCAGAGGTACATCAGCCCAGGGACAGGATAAAACCTCACCCCGACGGAAGAATCTCACCATTTGCCAACTAAAACAGCAGACATGCAAGGCAAACAAGATCAAAACATGAACCCGGGACCAGGAATGAAAGTCATATATCAAGGATTTAACTAAACAAGCAGCCAGTCATTGTCTTTCGCAAGGGTCACTAACCATTCAAGCATACAAAAACAGGGCACAGGTGATCGCAAATTAAATGCATTTTCTATGCATGTCACGTTTCCATACAGCTTGGAACAACTGTGATAAGCAGTGAAGCTTCCGAAGCCATTATGTAACGTCACACTGACAACACTGCAAGTACACTGAAAAAGTCCTTACTAAAGTCAAAGACAGGGTGAGGTAGGGAGGGAAAAAAAGAAAGAACATGTTCTTTTCCCTCTTTCACTTGAGTAATTTTCACTTAACTGCCACATCAGAGCAGAGTATATAAAACAAACATGTCATTACCCCCACAGCTGCTGGCAGAGCTTACCCTCAAGGCTGAGCTGACTATTGTTCTGCGACTTACCTGATCTCAGTTCTCAGACTGCCCTGACTTGTCAAAAAAATCAATCACAGCGATGCCTGCATGTCTCAGGTCTGAGAGAGCACGCTAGCATTGTGTTAAGTCAAAGAGGGAGCAAAATTATGCTATTAAATGTGGGCATAATTAAATCGGATTTGAGCATAATTAGGGGTGCCGGGTCAAATCAGGCTTGAGATTACTCAAGAAAGAAACCAGTTGGGAAGTGAGAAGATACATGCTTATAAAAGCTCAATCTAAGATATGAAAGGAATCCAATTAAAAAGGGTCTTCTCTTTCCTTGTATAGGTGCAACATGGGCAAATGTGCTGAGGTGGCCACAGAGGTTAGGTCAGTTTGCCTGAGAGCCAACTTCATCACTGCTGAGTCTACTACAACTGCTTCCTGTTGCTTGCCCTGCACTGGCATTACAGCTGCACTGCCTCTATTATGCTCTGTAATCCTCACTGTAGTCACTGAGGGCACACCATTGTCCCTGCTTGATACACTGTGAGGGCCCTCACTTCTCTGTGGAATAAAAGCACGAGTGACATTGGCGAATCTATACAGGGCTCTAAAACAACGATGTGCTAATGTTAAAGATGTTTCAGCCGACGGCATTCAAATGGATTCCTGGCTCTCGCCCTACCTGTCGGTCTATCTAAGCACATGTGTGTAGCCTCATTAAGTGCAGCAGTTACTGTGGGTGGCAAGGTTAAAGCGATGAAATGCCTGGGGTCCAACCGAGCGTGACTTAAACAAAGCCCTTGGCCTGGACAAGAGGCCAACTTCATGCAGCTCACAAGAGAGGATGAAGGGGGCGGGGGGTGGGGAGCTTCATGAACTCAGAGTACCCAACAACCCAATTGCACCACACTGCCATCTGTCCACAACAGCCAATCAACTGATGAAAAGGACAAAGAGTAATATCATACCTAACCTGACAATTGTTAATGTGCACTGAAGTAAAGCACTTGAAGTTAAGAATGAGAGAATCTAACGTGCGACCCTGTTCTTTCCAAAATCTCAACATAGCTGCTCCAAACTCCTGTTTTCTACTATAGAGTTGTATCAAATCGATGTATCTAAACATGACATTTCTTAATTGATACATTGACTACACAAAACAACATTTTCTACAAGTTTCGCTGGCAATATAACCCCCTAGTTTTGGTATTTCCACAGATATCCGGCCCTTAATGACAGTACGTCCTTCATTAGGTTTAGGACATGTCAGCCATTAGTATACATTTTATCAATATGTCAGAAAAGAAATGGAGTAAAGCAAGCAGAGCCCTAAAACTTCAATGGCACTAGGTTTCATTTCAATGTCAACAAGTGTTGTTTTAAAGTAGGAAGAATTTTCAACCAGTAAGATGAAACTAATCTGGCTCTGTTAGTGCTGCCATGGCGTTAACATAAACAGAAACCTTTGTCTTTAAAAAAAAGGTGTGAGGCGCCAGTGTCTAAGTGGAGAGCAAATAAAAGTACAGAACATATTAAATTACATGCTACCCTGCTGAGAACATTGTTTTACTGGCCATCAGATCATAGAGAAAACACAAATCTAAATGACCTGTTCTGCCCCACAGGTAACGCACATAAAAATGTCCAACTTAAAAAGAAAAATCACACACAATCATCCAGTTCTTTCACTTATTCGGGCCGTTTGAACCCATCGCTGCTTGACATTACAACAAGAACTTCCATCAAGATTGAGGTAAAAATAGCCTTGATGTAATTGGACACACACATACCAGCGGACTGTGCATTTCACCCATCAGGCACAGTGGAGGATTTTGCGGGCCAAGCTGTGGGGCCAGTCAGTCTGTGTGCACAGTCCTACTTTTTTCACTCCATCGAAATGTGCTCCAGCATAGCCAATCATATCTCTCACAGAGCTACAACTCTCCCACAGGCCTGTCAGGCACATTTATTTACTCTATGAAGAAGAGCTGACACTTGAGGAAACCAGAAAGTGGGATTTTACTCTAGACCTAGTGAACTGTGCAACATGAGCAGCTGCTGGGGAGGCAGAGGAGGAGGAAATCTGGGAGAATACAGCTCACCCAACTTTTTCTCTCAACTTTTCATTTGTTGAATCAAGTCAGACAGGGAGGGAAACATTTACGAGGAACATGTCAATAATGCATTGTTATAAAGTAGTATCAACCCGTGTTGGAGAGAATAAACTAAAATGGATCTCTTGAAATATTTGATTTTTAATGTTATTGATGGAGTTCTAGTGGTTTGTAACTGTAGGTCATAATTTACTCACCTTTTTAGATTTCCCAATGCATACTGAACAGTGAGGTTTGATGATGATCTAACATGCAAAGCAGTTTTATAAACATCCTAATACTATTTAGATAGAACAGACAGTGTAGGCCTAAAGAAGAAAAATACCTGCCCTTGGTTAATAGGTGCAGATAATGAGGAGACCACGGGGTCTTTCCTCTAAAAAGGACAATTCACAGAGAGCCAACTACCAAAAGAGCCACTTGTCAGGGAGTGAGAATGTCTGACGGACAGTAATTGCACATAACTGCCCTGTAAACAAACATTTTCTCTCGAGGCAGAAGAAGAGAGAAAGAAGCGCCCCGGGAACATAGAAAAGTATATATATTTTTAAGTCTCCAACTCACCGGCCAGGCAAAACTGAAGGGCAATACTATCCTGGATTTGTCATTCCTGACAGAGCTCTTGAAAGAAAAGGTATTCCCTCCGAGGACAGTCGTAGCTCCCAATCCGAAGCTGCAGGGCCCTGCAGCAGAAACTCTCGACTGGTATTCCTTCAGGCAAACTCTGAAAAACGTATCGCACTCGTCCCGTGTGCATTTTCTATCCGCCGTGTTCCGTGTGCCATCACAACACATGCCGTTCAGCAACTCTCCGTTAACATTGTGCATCGATAAGATTTGCAACTCGAATTGTCCCGTTCCCTCCGACACCTGTTGAGGACAGAATAGTGAATGCAATGGGAAAACTTTGACCTCATTATATATACAAATATAATAAATAATAATAATTGTAATACCAAACGGGCTTTTCTGCCGTTGACATTATTTGCACTTGTAGCAGGCTAACTGGACACAATTTTGCATGAGGCATGGTTACATGTAATGTTAGCATAGCCGTGCACATAAAGGCGACACACACACATGCAATCAAAGTACATCCCAACAGCTGAATGAGTGACCCTTCCCGCTGTTTTCCCCCGAAATAATCCACGTACCTTCGCCAGAAAGCAGAGTAAAAAGGCAACAACGACTGAGCCCCGTCTCAAAATCATGCCTCCGGACTGCTGTTGCCACTCGTTTGTTAGTCGTCGTCTGGCCGACACACGGCACCAGAGCTCTCCTCTGGTTAAAACATGCACGAGTGGGAAACAACACTTTGATCAGCGGAGCACAGGTTCCCGATTCATAGAAGACCTCTTCCTATTATGTTCCTCAAACTCTCCGAGCGTCTGCTCTTCTTCGTTATCCGACAGTTTCCCCTTATTGTTGAAGAAAGTTTACACAGTGGCCATGCGGCAGCCGAGCCCACTGCTGACTGACTGACTGACTGACTGACTGCTGGCCTGGGCTGGAGCTGGCTACACAAGTTCAAGAGGGAGGGAATGTCTGCGGAGCCTGAGCCTCCATATTCATGAGCAGTGGGCCCGCCCATCTCATGAGGATAATATCATCATACACTCAAGATTGCCTGCTGTAGGGACTCTTTGGCAGTGATGTGGTGAAAAAACAACAGCATTGAAAATAAACTATGACCTGCAGTCATATTGATAATCACAGGTCATCACAACCACAAACCTAAACATAAATGAATTGGATTTTCAGAAAAGCATCAATTTACCTTTTAACAGGCCATATCTTCCTACATCCTGCATTAGCTGCATACTACACTCACCACAATTTATACTATTATTTTACCTCATAAAGATTTATGTCAGCTTAAAAGGTGGGTAGACCGATTTTAGCTGGTTTTACTCTCCTCTACATTTGTGCCATTAGGTAACATGCTCAATCATGTGGACTGCAAAATGAGCGTGCATCAAGGCCAGTGGCTGAGTCAAGGGCATTTTGTTAAATGCATGGTATGTTAGACATCTTTCCTTGTGTAATGCCAGCCTTGGATAAAGAATATTAAATTCCATAGTAGAAAAAAATGCTCAGTATTTGCACATTTTCAGCATATTTTGCTATTTCAAAAATACTTTTACTTAATTTTTTTTATTTTAAATAAACTTTGAATGTAACAGCTGACAACATGATGTTATCAGGAGTGCACACAACAGTGCCACAGAGTGGCAAACTTGCAGGTTTTATGCCTGCCTAAGGAATGTCACACATTTTAAATGTCTTGCAATCTAAAACAACCAACCAGTAGTTTATAGCCAAACATAATGCCTGGATGGATATTAGTCTGTGTGAAACCCCTGTTGACCAGATCTACAGCTTAAACACGGAGGAATTGGCTGACAGACTGCTGAAAGATATTATTTCCCGGGTATCCTTTTGGTGTCGAAGGGCAATGGCAGCCGGGTGTACCTCTGCACGAAGGTAATCTATGAACTGGATCAGTGACTACACAAACACACACACATTCATATGAGAGGATGGGAACCCCCCTCTGCCCCTGTGGTTAGTGATTTGTGTGGACCAATTACACAGGTCATGCAATGGGTCACAATCAAGGAAACACAGTTGGGAACTGTGGCATTGCCTAGACAGGACCGTATTAATCAGTAACTATATGTTTCACCATCACACTTTATAGCTGTTTATGAGGGTGTCACACATCTCACATATATGCGTTTGGACCTGATAAGCAGAAAGCTCTGGCATTTTCTAACTATTTTTGTTAGAAACCGTAAAAATAACCAAGGACTATTCATTGTTTTCACCAAAGCAGCAAAGGATAAAGCCTTTCTTATCTTTAGTTTCGATGCCTCAGTGACACAAAGATTTGTACGGTAGCTTCAGGAATAGCCCCAAATGTCCTTATGTATTTGTCTTGAAATACCATAGTAGTTGGTGTAGTATTGGGCAAAAATATGTTTATATTCAAGGAGGGAAGCTTTTAAAGGGCAACTATTATATAGCATTTTCAGAATTATACTTGCATTTTGTGTTTGTACTAGAACTAGTTTACATGCTTTAATGTATAAAAAAAAAAAAAAAAAAAAAAAACTTTATTTTTCTTATACTGCCCATGGCTGCTGCACCTGTATTCACCCTCTGTATGAGATGCTCTGTAGGAGCACTGTCTCTTTAAGCCCCCCTCCCGAAAAAGCCCAGTCTGGTTAGCAGGAATGTTAACTTGCTAGCTAGCTAGTTGAAGCTGGAGCTACTGCAACAGAGTATATAGCAGGACTTTGTACCGTGAAAAATCACCAATATTTGGGGAGAAATTACCAGTATTGGTCAAGATTACAGCTATCTTGCGTTAGCATGCAGCTAGCTACTTAATAGTTAGCAATATAGTTAGCAGCACTTTCTACCGAATTTAACAACATTGGTAGCCAAGATGACAACGTTTACTGCCGTTAGCCATGTAGCTACTGTAGTTAGCAGTGGACACTTAGCTAATAGAATAAAGGCTTTTAAACCAAATACTACATAAACAGAATTGGGGAGAATTTAAAGGGCAACTATTATATAGCATTTTCAGGAGTATACTTGCATTTTGTGTTTGTACTAGAACATGTTTACATGCTTTAATGTTAAAAAAAAAACTTTATTTTTCTCATACTGCCCATGGTTGCAGCATGTATTCACCCTATGTATGAGATGCTCTGTAGGAGCGCCTGTCTCTTTAATGCCTCCTCCCGAAAAAGCCTAGTCTGCTCTGATTGGCCAGCACGCTTCCTGGAATGTCCGGAACCTCCGCCACGTGTTTCACATTGACATATATAAAATGGACCAACAGAGCCCGTTGCTCTGGACGGAGACCAGTGAAGGCTATTAGAAGCACTTTTCCGGTGATCTCTTGCTTTACTGCGCAGCCTCCAACTGACAGAGACAACGTAAATATGACGTGAGCAACGTGTCTGAAAGTTGTAAGTCTTCTGGTAGCTGTGCCAAGAGAAATATCAATCATTCTCAATCTTACAGAGACAGAGAGCGTAGGTATATGTAAGGAGATAACATAGGCACAGGCTAATTATTGCTAACTAACATGCTAGTTAACATTAGTAATTAAACCTAAACAGCTAATGTAAGTCCAAACTGCCTGCGAGCTTCTCCTGTACTATACGGTAATTCCTCTACTGTGCGACAGTAAGTCACTTGATTATGACACAATCGTTAGCCTATTTTTATAAAAACGTCTGCTACGGAGCCATAACGTGAGGTACAAGGTAATGGAGCCTTTTATACATTGTTGTGTTTCTTTAGAACTAAACAATGGACAAATAGAGTCTTTAAACGCTTCAGATGTAAAGTTATTCGCTGTCAAAGTGGCGCCAAAATGTATGCTAGTCAGTGGAATGCTAACGGGAGGTGATCTCTTTGTAGCGTCAAAATGGCGCCATAGGAGGTTCGAGTTCTGAAGCGAAGCTTACCCCCTTGGTGTTTCACTAGTTGAAGCTGAAGCTACTGCAATGGGGTATATAGCAGGACTTTGTCCCGTGAATAACAAACAAAGGCTTCTAAACCAAATATTACTCAACCGGACATGTCCCAGCAGTAAAGTGACCGGAATTTGGGGAGAATTGACCAGCATTGGCCGAGATTACAGCTACGTCGCGTTAGCATGTAGCTACTTAATATTTAGCAGTATGCTAACGTTAGATTTTAGTGGAACGAGCAGCACTTTTTTTTTTTTATTATTATTTTTTGGGGCTTTTCCCTTTATTTGATAGTGACAGTGGATAGAAAGGAAAGGGGGAGAGAAAGAGACGGGATGACACACATCAAAGGGCCACAGGTCGGATTTGAATCCGGGCCGCTGCAAAGGACTCACCCTACATGGGGCGCACGCTCTTACTGGGTGAGCTAGAGGCCGCCCTGAAGCAGCACTTTCTACCATCAAAAATAAAGGCTTCTGAACTAACCACTACCCAATCGGACATGTTTCAGCAGTAATGTGACCAGGAATTGTGGAGAACATTGGCAGCCAAGATTATATTGTTTACTGCCGTTAGCCATGTAGCTACTTTAGTTAGCAGCTGACACTAATAGAATATAGCAGCAATTTCTACAGTCAAAAATCGCAAACAGAGGCTTTTAAACCAAATACTAGTTACATAAACAGAAAATGTTTCAGGAGTAATGTGACCTGGACTTAGGGAGAATGTAACAACACTGGCAGCCAAGCTGACATTGTTTACTGCCGTTTGCATGTAGCTAGTTACATTCGACAATTTTAACACCACAGTGGCTTAAAAAGAAAAAACACTCCAGTCCTGCCTACTTGGAGCAGATGACCAATCATAGCAGGGCGGCTGAGAGCTGCGTAAGACTTAGCTGAGAGTAGAAATTATTTTTGAAACCGGAGCGTTGAGAATAGTTTTAAACGTTTTAGCTCACAGGGATTTGTCTAAAATACGTTTACCTCATTATTTGAAGTTTTGGTCACGTTTAACATGAAAATCCAACATTATAACATTGTAGATATGACAGAAAACACGGAAAAGCATTATATGTCCACTTTAAGTGTTATTTCCAGCATCTTAAATCACTGCTGTTAATATTCAGATGTCACATTTCCTGTGGTTCAACTTCAAGGTACGGCTTCCTCCCCTCCCGCCTCAGTCGCTGAACTGATAGACATCTCAGGTTACAGGCCTCACGGAAATGCTCTCTCTGGGTAATTAGGGTTAATGGGAGAGGTTTTTAACCCTAGGGAGCTTTCTTTTTTTCCCTTGATGGCAAAAGCCAAAATTGAGTCTAGATATTGTAGATGGTTTTGGGGGGGGGGGGTAGATCCCATCTACCGTGCCCCCATGACCTGCCTAAAGGTGATGCTTGTGTTGGGATGATGACAGGGGTGGGAGACAGTGGTGGTCGTACTGAAAGTCAATGATATAATCCTGTTGAATTAATCTATTGATCAGCAAAACAGATACATTTCTACAGCCTGTACAGACCAAGAGTTTTCCGCACTACAAAATAAATCAAAAGATATTTACCTGTGTTTCAACATTTATAAAACATATACAAAATCTCTCTCTCTCTCTCTCTCTCCATATATATATATCACATACACAATTTTAAAAACTGGCATTTTTAAAACAGATGTCATATGTCTCAATTCTTGAAAAATGAGCCAAGGTAGGATGCCTCCTTGCTTTATCCAGCTTTTCCACTTGACTGCCAGTTTGCCTGTCTATCATACAGCTACAAGGTATCTAAGCAGCGTGTTCACTGTTCCCTATAAGCATGGTCTGTAGTTGTCATGGAGCACAGACAGGGTATCTCCTCTGAGGCCATGGTGCTAATCTCCTGCAGCCTTAATGTGATTATGGTAATGATCACACAAATGACCCCTGGGCTTTGGGGGATCCGTGGTTCACACATCCTCACACAGCGGCTGCACAGGCGTTGTGACTCCACTGGCCCGCATACGAGACCACCAGACTGAGCCAGTCCTGGTGGCCTGCCCCTGTTCTTCTGTCCTCGCCGGGCTTGGAAGAGTAGAGTGAATGACCAAATAAATTCCAGCCAGCAACAAAAGAGCTGAACGGCCAGGAGAGAGATGGATATCTTTTGTTGTCTGACACTCAGTGCCGTATTCCAATCCAATTACCTCAGCCTTTTGCAACCCCTCCTATCGCAGTGCATGGCATTGAAGCCTGCCTGAATTCAGACTCGGACCCCTAACAAGAATGTGGTGGATTAGGTGCTTAGTGAGCATTCCTTTCCCCCCTACCTTTCCTAAAATCTGTGGTCCACTCTCTCCTAAAAAGATTTACAACTTCCATCCTTCTATTTAAACTTTATCCCATTTATTTTCCATGTCATTATTGTCTGGCTCCCATGACGTAGAGCAGAATCATTTCCTCCTGTATTCTTGTATGCAAACGTGATTTTGCTATGTTGCATCAACAAGGACTTCTATTGTGGACAGTCAACAGTGAGAAACAAGAATGCACCGTGTGACAGAGTAACAGCAAATTTACTTTTCTGCATCAGGGAGTGGCGGAAGTGACATGTATGTCAAACTTTTTTGTGCTTCCAGTCGAGACTGTTGATAGTGAAGACAATGTGGACCCCTCCACTCAAACATGCGTTTAGCTTTGTGTTGCTTCATCTGGATGTTTGAGCTTCACTGTGCAGAATGATGTATGTGTAGAGTTTGACACTAAAAGGTTGTCTTCACATGTATCTACAGAAGAGAGAATGTTTATGTTATTTGCATATTCATAGATTTGGGATTCTTCAGTGAGGGGGAAAGAGCAGATGTCATTTTGATGACACAATGAATGTATGACAATTTTGGTCATGGGTTTCATACACTTTCTGTAATAAAACATCTAATAGCAAAACTCATATCAGATGGGGGCCCCTAGGACGAAATATTATCAAATGGGGATCCATGGGCCTAATTTGTGTCAGTTTAGGGGTCCTTGACGTGAAAAAGTTTGGCTCCACCATGACCAGCTATACCAGTCACAGGGGCAGATTTTCTGCAAAACAAGTATTTTTACTTTTAATTAAGATGATAATATTTCTATACTTTTTAGGATTTTAAATGCACATATTTTAGTTGTAAAAGATCCAAGTACTTTTTTCACCATTGCAGTAATTGAAGCTTGCAGTAACTGAGCATGTATACAGTATATTTTGTCTAGAAAAGTTGTTTCCAGTGAAAACTCCATCCTCGCCAGATTTGCCACTCTTTGTCACAAAGAGAATGTAGGAATATACTGTAAACACAATCACTTTAGGTTTACAGTAAATGCACGACATGGCCTGATAATGTTTGACTCATCTATCTGGTGTTGTGTTGGTATAATGACGATCAATCGCTAAAATGGGTGGAAAAGTCAGAGACATGCAGGCATAAAGAAATAAAGTGAAGTAGTGGGTTACTGTAGTAAAGTCAGTCTATCCGCGTGTGAGTGAAAAATGTGTGAGGTGAAGAAGCACATCTGAGGAGGACGTGAGTGTTCAGACCACTACAGAAAGAGAGGATCTCTCCGTAGT
The DNA here is from genome assembly GCF_010015445.1 of Perca fluviatilis. Lineage (NCBI taxonomy): Eukaryota > Metazoa > Chordata > Actinopteri > Perciformes > Percidae > Perca > Perca fluviatilis. Next base: position 22,888,266 of record NC_053130.1, on the reverse strand, counting down.
TCAGTGTTCGTCCCATTTAAAAGTATCAGTGTTTACATGGTGTGTTTATGGGAGCTGCTTTTACAGAATGTGTTACAGATGGTATCAGCAATCGGTGCTCAGATAAATATTATTTTCCACTGTTAAAGGTGGCCGCTTTGTTATTTTCAACATTTACTCGAAAGCCCGTTCTGTGAGGTGATGGTATTTTGATGTCTGAGTGTGTTTGTGGTAAGTACCTCAATGTGGTTAGTGCGCGGGGAGTCCAGCTGCTATGTGGAGGTTAAGTAAAAATTGGATTATAGAGGGTAAGGTTAAGAGCAATGGTTTTGATTTCCATTGGTTCAAACTGTGCCTAATTGCTGTGGTGATGGTGTGGGTGACTCAGTTATGTCATGTTTATTCTAGTTGTCTTTCTTTCTTGTTTTTTTTCTTCTTCCAAAAGTAGTACAGTGTATGTCAGTGGCACTGGGGAACTACAGGGATTTACTTTTGAGCGTGCACACTGACAGCGTCATAAGAGACGACTGGATCAGCACCCTACATTAAGAACCTGTGACTGGATCATCAGTCTGCGTGTGTCCTCACACATCCTTAATGGCCTGGGAGGTGTTTGAGCCTCTGAGGGGAGGGGAGGGGAGGCCAGAGGGCTGCAGTCAGTGAGACAAATCAGATTATCCCTGCTTAGGCTAGTAGCCTACTACTCACCAGTGCAGCATTTCCACCTGGCTAACAATACCAGTTCTCATACTGTGTGTGTGTGTGTGTGTGTGTGTGTGTGTGTGTGTGTGTGTGTGTGTGTGTGTGTGTGTGTGTGTGTGTGTGTGTGTGTGTGTGTGTGTGTGTGTGTGTGTGTGTGTGTGTGTGTGTGTGTGTGTGTGTGTGTGTGTGTGTGTGTGTGATTTGATGGTTTGTGTGAGAGTGCGCAATATGTCATAGCACAGGACTTTCACTGTGGAGAGAAGTGTGTTTGTTTAGATTTGTCTCTGCAGCGGAAAAGGTTTGAGAAAAGCTGGTATGCCGAGGGACGTTCACGGCTTAAATCGTTGATCAATGTGACAATCTGTCAGGTGGGAGGATGCAAACTATTCAGGCAGGAAGATTAGATCCTTTGCCCATCACACCATCCAAGGTGGTCTCCTAGAGTTCGGAGGGCCTGTGTGTGTTGCCCTCAGGATCAGTGAGTCAGAACAGTGCTCTCTTCAAACAGGATATTGGCCCTCGCTTGAGGTGAGTGCAGCTAATTACCCGAACTTCCTATCTGGAGGAGGTGATACTGATAAAACTCTTCCTCTCTTTTGTTCCTGTTTGTCGATCACGTTAGACTTTGGATCATTTGTTGAGAGGAAAGACAGAGAGACAATTATTCCTCTTATTGCAACACTCTCAGATCTGCAGACTTGTCGAGAGGAACTTGATGTACATACTGTAAGCCCGGACTAAACGACATACCTTGCCAGCCTTGAAGGAAAATATTGATGCTGGCAAAATCTTGACGTGCCTTGCAGCATGACGTAGCGGTTTTTCCATGACACATTTGATGATTGCTTCCAAATGGGCTTGTCCGTTTTAATATAGGCGACCCCGGGCATTAAACTTTCCTCTAAAGTAAACAAAATCCACCGGCTCTCCCACACACACACACACACACACACACACACACACACACACACACACACACACACACACACACAGAATGTGTGATCACACACCAGGAATGAGTCTTGAGATAGAACAGGCATTCACAAGCTGATATATGTTTTCATGTTCAATCTTCTCACTCATAAGTGAGGCGGTTTGAATTTATGTTGTTTTTGTACGTTTGCAGATTGAAAGCCACAATGTTATTTCAGGAAACTGGATGTATGACATTAAAAATCAATATGTGGTGTTACTGTAGGAAGTAAAAATATGACCAATATGAGATTTAAATGCAATAGAAAAAGCCTGTCAGAATGTTTACTTTACACTTTTCCTCAAGGTAATTAATTACAATATAGTTCAAGGTAAGTCCCTGTTAATTGTATACAACAATAAACTAATTTCTTGTCATATTAAGTGCTGGGCTTAGATCCAACGCCAATAGTTAGTGAGTCAACATACTGACAATTAGATTATACAGTGTCAACTAACAAGGGAAGGACAATATTAAGTTTGTTTATAGATGTGTGTCTGACTGCGCTGCATGAGAAGTGGAGCAGTCACAAAGAACATGGAAAGATGTGGGAACAGCTCACTTACAAGACACATGGCAAAGCTGAAAATTGGACGGGTCCACTTCACTGGAGCATGTCAACTACCTGTTAAAGCTATAGTGTATAGTTTATGTCGCCCCCATGAAGAATTCTAAGTAATGACAACAAAACTGTCTGGTCACCGGACACAATAATCTTCTTAACATAGCCATACTGAGAAATACACAGAGAGTTTTGGGGAGCTGATAGTCTTAATTAGCTTTGCAGCAACTCATTTGGCAATGGCTTGAATGTAACGGACGTTCATTAATATCAAAAAGTTACACACTAAAGCTCTAATGTTAAACTAATGAGCCTACTTTCATTCCCATTGTGCATGTGCTGCTAGTTTAAAAGGTCTGACACAGAAAGATTGATGGTAGAACAGAGCTGACTTTTGCGTATGTGTTGGATCCCCAGTTTCCTTTGTCCTAACTTTCACTTTCTTGGCAAGAGTTAGATGAGAAGCTTGATACCACTTCTCCAGCTCAGTGTGTGTGTTTGTGTTCCTCCACTGAAGTGCTAGCACACTTACTTTCAGGATACAGTGAGCATAGTTTTGCATATGCATGTATTGTATGTATTGATAATGCTGTTCATTTAATTATAATCTGGTTTTAATATGGACTGACGGCCTAACATGATAAGCAGGCCAATGAGGGATTTTATTTTAAACTATGTTTGCAGACAGGAAAATACATTAAATAAACCTGCAACTGAATAATGGGCAGCCTCGGGCCAAGTTATGGAAGCTGCAATACTTACCGTATATCTGAGTGTTACATTTTTTTTTTTTTTTACTTGAGCTGACAGGATTGGACCTTATATGTCATTACTGTATCCAGTATTGTAGATAAGTAAAATATTTCTTCAGACAGTTTGTGAATGCAACGACAATGTCATGCTTCTGTTGAGTCTGTACAGTAGGAGCTGTAACACACCATCAATGCTAAACCTCAGTATGGTTGAATTGCACTATGGCTTAAAAGGTAACAGGAGTGTTTTATTGCCATCTCTTTTTTTTCTTGGCCATGACTCTCAAAATTCTGTGTGAAGTACTCATAAAGCTGTCAGAGGGAGCAATATTTTCCACACAGCATGATGACAAATAGCATGTAGGCAAAGCGTGCGTGTGTGTCATACAGACAACATACTGTCCTATAATGTGTAAAACCTTTTCAAATGATCAGTTTGGCTCATTGGGTTGGAGTCTGCAGGCTGCTTGTTTTGTTGGTGTAGGAGAAAATAACAAATAACTAGTTGGTTAGATTATCTGGAGTATTACATTACATATAGTTTTCTTGCTGTTGCTGTCTTGTTCTCGTTAATCTTATTGGCTGAGCTAAACCTAAATTAGTCCACGGTTATAGTTACTTAATCATACACAAGTTCAATTCATAAGTCATGTGGTCAAAGAGCTAATCATAGGTTAATATAACTTTTTTTTTTTTTTTTTTACCTTTTAAGCTGCAAATGCACATCCATAATTTTTTTTGCAGGTGCTGGGTAAAACATAGCATGCACAAAAGAATATAAAGTACAGGCACTCTTTATCCCAGTTATCTACATAATTCTGTCTAGCTAGCCGGAAATCAGGGGCAAGGCTAGAAGGGGGGCACGGTGGGGGTACGGGGGGGTACGGGGTGGCACCGACGCCCCCTGAAATATGACACCCCCCCCTCTGGTGCCCCCCCCCCCGTGGCCCAAAAAATGGCCAATTCCTTTATATCCTTAACCAATTTCTCCATATTTCTGCAGTTGAACATGTTGGCTACATATTTTTTCCTACATCACATGAAGGCGGGGAAATTCTGTGCACAACAGCCGCTGCATCAAAGACACTATGAAAAGTGAGAAATGGGAATGTTTAAGCTCATAATTTCCTTCTTCCTATACCTCAGAGCATTCCAGTGGTTGAAGTGGGAATAGAATAGACACCCAGTTGCATTTATTTGGCTGCTTTCGAAGTGCACAGGTACAAAAAAAGATGGAGACTGCACATTTATTCCAGTATTCTGCTATATTAATTCATCTTGAATTAAGCCAAGTACAGACGTGAAGGAAGTAGACATTCAAGCATGTCTAAATGTATAAAGCATGCTGCTATTTATTTCTTTATAGCACTGTCAAGCTAAACAAGTTTTAAGTGTGAGAGATGTGCCTTTTGAACTCAGGTCAGAAAGAGGATACCTCTGCATGCTTGGCAGACTCACGGCTCTTTGAAGAGGTGTCAGTTTGCAACAAACTGGCATCTCTGCCTGATTCTGTCCTCTCGTGGTTGCTCCACACTAAATGGTCCAAAACACCAAAAGCAAAGTGTTCCAATTAGCAGCAATGGGACAGAGAAAAAAAATCATTATTTTAACACTGATGAGCAAAGGCAAAAATGTGACAAGGCTGCACATGTTAGACTGACTCAAAGTTTTAAAATTAACAGATTAAACCTTTAAGTGAACGTAGTTTTGGAAAGAGGAGCTAAAACATAAAGGTTGTAGAGCAGAGGAGCACGGAGTAGCCTCACAAACCACTAACCAGTATAAATATATGACTAATGATGAGGCTTGGCTGCTTTGTTGCCTTACAATGATGATACTTATTGCTCTTTTAATATATTGCATATGTTGTCATGCACAAGAACATACTGTATACATAAATATGTCAGTGATGTTGAGGTGACAGTGTAACTGTGCTGCTTGCTATCTGGGGCTGCCTATAGGCTGGCAGCAGCAGACAGTGTTTTGACATGAGGGTGCCTGTCTGTCACTGGCTGAGTCGACTTGTGCTGAAAGAAAGCAAACCGTTGGCAAGTCTCACAGGATCTGTGAATCGAGGTCGGCGCAGCAGAAGGGGCCCAGTGTTTTCTTAATTCACTGACAGACACAGCTAACTCTGTTTATGATGACGGCTAAACAAAAACAGTCTGGAAACCATAGACTCCAAACCTTGTTTTAATTATTTCTATTTGATAATGTTTTTCAATTTTCCCTAATCAGAATCCCCAAATGCGTTTTAAATGTGGTGTGCAAATGCTTGAAAGTCTCATCTCCTTCAGTGCATTATGCTTTATGTAAATCAAGGGGGGAAAGGGAGATCTTTTGTGTCAGCACATCTGACATTCCTTTGTGCTAAGTTTAAGGCTTGCCTTGTGAAATCATGCTTCACTGCTATTGTGGGCATGTGGTTTGTGCACGTTCATTATGAGGAGCTTGCGAGTGACATTATGTTAGCTCTTCGGGTTGAAAAGTGAGAGGTTGTGTTCATTAACAGGCTCAGAATGAGTCCCAGTCTGGGACCAATCTGTGCGGTCTTAACTATCATGCAAAAAAATTAATTAATGAAGGACAACATGAACATTTAGTCATGGTTACAGGACGGCATTAACACGTTTCCTTGCCAACTCATAAAAACCACTAAAACTTCAGATTAATTCTGGCTCAATTGATACGGAGTGCTTTCACGTTGACCAGCAATCATTGCGCTCCGGTGATCTAAAGACCATTGTCACACAGGCACTTGAAGAAGTCTTTTGTGTAACAGAAGAATGGCAGAGTGACCCCCAGCAGTGCAGAGCAAGGCCAGGGAGACGTTTCTTCAGCCCCCTCCGCCCGCTCCTCTCAGCAGCCCGGAGTAAAATTTCAGGGTCCGAGTGGCCATGAGTGTTGCTGAGTGATAGGCACAGAGAGGAGACCCAAAACCCAATAGCTTTGATGATTGAAACAAAACACAGAGTCCTCCCAGACCATAGCCTGCAGGTCTGTGACTAAGCACGCCATCATGCTTGTATAAGCGCCTCAACTCCCAAAGTTTTTGAGTATCTGTGCCTCTTTTCTTACTGTATGTGTTTAGTCTAGATGTATGTACATTAACAACTCACTCCAAATGCTACAAACAACAGTCTAATATAGAGTCCACTGTCATCAATCAACACTTGTTGCAGCAGCTTCACTGATGGCACGCAGAAGACCAGACAGTCTTGACAATGACAATGATTTTGTGAGGTCAAAGGTGGATCTGCCGGGTCACAATTCTTTGACCTTCTATGAGATTAAAAAGCCATTTTTGTGTATCAGCTCCATCTCACCCATCTCCCCCATTCACTGTCAGTAAAGCACATTTAGGAGCAGCCCCCACTCCTTCAAAGTCATTTTATATACTACAATTTGCTCTGCCACACTCGGATTGCATTCACTGGCAATGTTTTTTTATTTAAATCCAGGAAGTATGATGTTCTTATACTGCACAGAATTTGTAGGGGGGGGGGTGGTACAATGTATAGCACTGGTAACTTGGAGTCCTGCTGTGTCCCATGTGTTGTTAGGTTTAGCCTACTAAAACACTAAAGGTTAAGATTACTCATGCTTCAACATAAGCACTGGCTTTTTATGTATTTAACTGAGAACATGATCTTTGCCTTACCTCAACCAAGTGCTTAAACATTATTATTAATAAGTGTATTATGCTTTGGTAGCCAGGAGCAGATATTGTAGGGAAAACAAATAGCATTCGTTCTGCAGGCACTGGGAACGCGTGTGGTGTGAACATTTCAGTCCTACAGATTAAACAACAAAACAGGTCCCCTATCGGCAAGATGACATCATTTGTCAGTGTCACGCAATTCATGAAAGTAACATACGGACGAGTGGGAAGGAGCAACAGATTGCCATCATGTACCAGGGTTTGAGAAAAGCTCTCTCTCTGAATATAAATGTAGTTGATGGATTTTTTTAGCCACTGTAATTATTGTTAACCCCATTTTTAATATTCCGAGGGATAAAGCATGTCCTGTGGGTGTTTCCTAAAGGTGTGGTGACCAGCAGTTAGTTGGGCTGTGGCTATTGAGCCTAGTGGTCGCAGAGTTGGGAAAATCATGAGACGATAATAAATGCAGAAAGCAGTACAAAGAAAAAAAAAGAAGCAAAGATTAGCATGCCCATACCTCGGCCCCATGCTGGATATTGATTCATTGACAGTTTATTGAGATAAGTGGGTTGTTGGGGTGGGAAGGGGTAGGGGAGACATAATGATAGTAACGATAAGGATCTTGCTGACTCACAGTGAAAAGTTGGATATTCTTTAAGCTAAGCAGTCTCGCAAAATCATTGTTTTCCACAGGAAGAAAAGGTCATTTTGCTACTAATCCTTTTTGTACACATTGAGTTCGTTTAAGGTAGCAAAAAGACACAAAAACAGGCATCCAGTTAGTGAAATTCTGTGTTGAAATTGGAAAGATTGCACATATGTTCAATATAAATTGTTCCTTGACATGTTGGTAAAAAATATCTGACACTGAAACTTTAGTCAACACGATTTTTAAGGTGTCCCTCGGTCGGTGATTTGATTTGAAGGTTTTTAGATTGTAGCCCTATTGTGATCTATATTTGCTGTTATAAAATGACACATGTTCAAAATCGAAGGCTTAACAAATCAGAATCTTTTTGAGGGTGAATTCTGCCTTAAAAAGAAAATAATTCTCTGAGCCTTTCAGCTCCGCTGCACGCTCCACGTCTTCAGGATGTATGAGAGAGAGAAAACATTGGCTGGTAAAATGTTCCAGGTTCACTGGATGTGTTTAAGTCTGGTGTTGCTCAATCACAGAGCAGATAGTGGCTCCTTCTCATTTTATTACCCTTTAGGAACATACTCAGAGTATTATGTTATCAAACTGGGAAAAGGGAGGGAGTGCACAGACAGCTGAACAAAGGCAATGCAAACAGCTGTGCCAGTGCAAACAGCAGTCAGATTATTTGTGAGGGAAAAGTTAGGAAGGCCTCGCTAATGTAATGCTGCCATCAAATCATAACAGCCATAAAGTGCTCTTCAGCTGCGTCTCTTTGTAGGTTTTTATTTTGTATTTTGTCTGAACACTTTTCAAGAGTTGACAGTTGTCTTAAATTGAGATTGGTCATTAAACCAGATTTTCATCATTGATATCAAACCCTGATTAGTTCAATATTCCACTCAGCAGAATGACAATGGCTTTGCCTCATGTCTGCTTAAATGCACTCAGAGGACAGTTCTCAGACTCAATGGTTTCTCACTTGAGGTGGCTGGCTGCAGTAGGAGGACCAGTGTTGATACAGCTGATCTCTGTTATTCCAAGTGAAATATATGGCCCTGTTTGTTTTCAGAGATAGACCCAACGCTTTGCTTCGAGTTCATATTTATCTATCGAGGGAAATATGTCAGTGCAGATCCAGATTGTACTTTTTACACAGTCTCTTCCCCTTATTATGCTACTGAAGATGAATTAACCTGCCTGTTTCTTTGTTACACACAGTAACATCTGATTTAAGAGTTTGGCTAAGTGTCAAATTTCTTAATGAAAAGGATTACATATCAGATTCTGTTCAAACTGTGACTCCTCACCTTTTTTCACATCATTTAAGCTAAAATAGAGTTAAAGAACCATACTTACATACAATTATACCCCTGTGAACTGCATATGATGAGAGGTGGGGGATTATATGAGCCATGATCCAGATATTAACATTGTTACCCACAGTGTTCTGGCCCGTTTAGAAATGACACTCCTCAACACCCTGAAGGTGTTGAAAGAGTGCCAGGAACAGTGGATTGCAGTAATTTAATTTGCAGTTTGGAGTTGCGTGCAAGAGAGTATGCCTTGTGGATCTGCTGCATACCCATGTGATGGATTTCCCCTCACAAAGATTTGATTGGTATCTATTGGGGGAAAAAATGAAAATAACTAAAAGCATTGTTCGATACTCTTGGCGGTAGGAGAATTTTCAGCAGACTAATGTTACAACCAGAGAAAACTTTGCTTCATAGAGAATGCTTCAACATTTCTGAGAACAAATTGGTCTTTGCATATACTCTCACACAATGTGGTTTGGACATTTTAGACGATATTCAGGTTAGACTTTGCTGAAGTAATAATATTACCTCAGTGGTGCATGAGGCAATACAGTATTCCTCTACGTCTTTGGAGGGAAGGGGAAGTCCCCGCGTCTGTGTGCTGTTTGACTGGACTGGTTGAGTAATGCAGCCTGGGATTAGGTGGAGCAGCCTCACAGCAGCAAACCCTCCCTCACACTGATCTGTCTGGACCCACACAAGTGAACGGCTGGATCAGAACCACAGCTGGCCTCCGTCCTTCCACTGTGTCAAACCATTCATATACTGGTCTTAAAGCTGGAACAAGCAAGTGTGAAGTAGTTATAAATGAAAATATGAACATAATACATTATCAACCATTGCCAAATATGTATGAGAAGACATGTATTTGCCATTTGATTTGTGTTCATTGGCTATGTTTTGTTCCGATGCAGGAAGTGTAGCATTCTTATACCATTGAGATTTCGTCTTGACAATAAAACATGTAATCGCAGCATGCTTCCCACAAAATGGCAATGCAAATTAGTTGATTATGAACGTAATATTTAGGAGACAGAGTTGACATTAACGTGCTGTGCCTCTGTGACTCTGTGTGTATATTTCTAACTCCCCTGTTGGTCATAAAATGGAGTGAGTTTCCACCTGTTTTATGAGCATTTCAAATGTTGTGTAAGAAAACCTGACTGGAAATGCTAGTCTGGTTGAAAGGACAAAGAGTTTACATATTACAGAAATGTAAACTTGCACACACAAAAAAGATTTGCAGAGAAACGTGGTGAGATTTTTCACTGTTTGCACGTTTCATAGGAGAAAAGATGAGGAGCTAATGTTCAGCAAAAAGTAAACTTGCAAAAACAAAGATTTGCAGAGCTGCAAGGCCTTCACTCTCGTTTGGTTTCACCAGAGTTACAGCAAGGCCAGTGTCAATTCTGTTGCAAAAGCCTCTGAATGTTTAACATAAGTTAATGGATTTTTTTGGCCAGTGAAATATTTGTTTACCCAACACATGGATGTGGATAATGTTTTCAATATTTTGAGGCATAAAGCATGTCCTGTGGGTGTTTCCTATAGGTGTGGTGACCAGCAGTTAGCTGGGCTGTGGCTATTGAGGCTAGTGGCCGCAGAGTTGGGAAATCATAGCACTATAACACATGTAGAAAGCAGTACGAAGCGAAAAAAAACAAAACAGCAAAGATTGTCATTTCTTTATGTCGGACTCATGCTGAATGCTAATTCAAAGTTGACAGTTTATCAAGATAAGTAAGGGTTGTGGTGGGAAAGGGGAGGGGGAGAGCTAATGATAATAATGATAAGGATCTTGAACATTCCCACGTCTTACGAAGCACTCTGGCTTGTCGTTGGGTTTCCTACAAAAAAAGACTACTTTGGCTTTCAATGATTTTTTTGGTCATTTAAAACACAAAAAATAAACTATAAAGGGCCATACACAGATTTCTGGACTGACTCTCCAGGCACGCTATTCACAGAATGTGCCCGAGCCTCACCATATGAAATCTAATCTGACGTGGAGCACTGATTTGGTTAAAATGAATTACAACGCTTCATTGCATCAAAGCATCAGAATATATCAGTGGCAGAAAAACAACTCACTGTTTAATATGTCAACATTAAATCATTAGACAGATGTTGAGGGTGGCGGTTTAAAGGCACATTTAAAAAATGATTAATGCTGGGACGTGACAGAATGAGAATTAATGAACAATCCACTCATATAAGTGGTTAAACAAACTGCCAAAGACAGAAAACACCCCTCATTTAGTGTAGAAAGACAGCAGCAAATATGTGACAGGCCCCTCCCTCCTTAGCCATCTTCATTGCTTTCATCTCAAAGTGTAATTTACAAATGTATAATTGTGTATACAAAGAACTGTGTTAGCCTAATTAAAAAAGAAACAATGATTAGTCTGTGATACAAAGGAGAGGGTGGGAGAAAACTATGCAGAGCATCTTGATGAGAAGCTTCATTACTTGATTGTTTATACTGTACCACTGGGACTTTTAGTGTGATACTAAAGGAAGGCGTGGACGGCTGCACCAATCAGCTGTATATAACAGGGTGGAAATTGGCTGTATATTATTAGAAGATTACAATCTAAGCAGTGCGGTGTGTGGATGTAATTCAGGCTATATCCTGCAAGGGCCTGGGGTTAAACATGCAGACTTAAGCTACAAGAACAAGACTTCAATCAGTGTGAGGCCCCGACAGCATAAAGAGGAAAACGCTCGGCTGGCAGTCTGAGGTGAATGACATTAGTTTAGACGGAAATGGAACAGCGATTATTAAGAAAATGTGTGAGTTCCAGTTTGTGGGGTTTTGATTGGGAAATCACATTTTTATTTGAGACTTTAGTGAGAGCAGGGATGTGAAGGCTGAGGTGATGGATTGGGTGTGTGTGTGGCACACAGCTGGTTTGTGTGTTTCTCCTGAGGCTGCAGTGGCAGCCTCTCTGGGGTGTCTACAGTTTAGTGTCCTTGGAAAGGCTCAGTTGGACTCCCACATTCTGGTCCAGGCTTTAGTCCCAGCATGCAGTGGTGTGGAGTGACAGATTGAAACGTTGAGGGAAGTGTTTAACCCCTGCCACCCCTCCAATTAGCCAACTTGTGTCCCATTTCCTAAAAGATCTCGAGAACATATTTATTGGAGAGGGGCTTTTTTTGGACAGGAAAGAGTGAGATCTCCCTGTCCCCGCTAAGATTCAATTACTGTGATAAGCTGAATAGTTTGGTTTAGCATAGGAAGACATATATTTTAGTCCTTGGGCTTTAGTTAGTAAAGAAGAGTCCAACTTAAATTAGTTTAACCTGCTGGGGGTTTTAACAGGATTTAAAAGTTGGAAACAGCGTCTAAGCTTCAAGCTTTTGGGTGGGCGTTTCCCATGGTAATAATTAACTGACATCTGGGGGCCGCTGTCAATGTCTGTGGTGCGCTATTGACTGGAGAATGTCACAAGGTATATCCTACGAATACTACAATTTAAGCTTAGACCGATTTAAGACATCTGTCGCTTTACCGCCGTCAACATTTGCATACTCTGTTAAGCTTAAGTTTGTATTCCACTCACAAAATGGAAGCTAGTTAGCAATAGCACTGAGTCCCATTAGATGTTACTCCTCATTTATGTTATTTCAACATCTGCTGAGTCATTAACAGATCCTGCACACTCAGCGTTGTGTTTGTCCTGCAAAACAGAAAGAATGGCTAGCTAGCATTCTCTTTTTAATGGGCCCAGATACGGTAGTAATAAATGACCAGACTTTCAAAATATTCCATAGATAAATGATTCTTAGAACATTTCCTGTAACCTTGGAACTCTGTTAATTACCCACTGAATCTATTCACAGCAAGTAGTAAGGTATAGAGTCACAGAGCGTCACAGTCTCAGTGCTAAAATCACAGATGTGGATAAGCAACTTACGATGTCCGCTCCAAAGCCGGTTAACAGGAAGAACAAAAAATGCACGCACACATATACTAATAAAGGGGGCGCTGTATATATTTCTTAGCTAAAATTTCCGTTTGACTTGAGAGAAACTTTTAGAAAACAGCACCCTCTCTCGCCTGCTGAACTAAACAGGATACAAATGAAATTACATCTTTCACCTGATCTCAGTACTGCCATTGACTAGCCTGGTTGACACCAGACCCACTCTCAGTTGTAACTGAGGAAAGGTTCATTTGCAGCCCATTCCCCACCCAACGGACGACACTCAAATGCCCTTGGGCGCAATTGGATAGATCCGGGTGACGTAGCAGCGACAGCGGTATCAATGGGTTGCTGCGCTTCGGTGGCCTTCATGTTGAATATAAAAAAAAGCTGCTTGCCGTCGCTGCGCTATCATCATCATGTAAAGCTAGCCTCAACGGTTGTGATTGGTGCCTTGATTTGGAAAAGTTGGAAATGGGCTTGAATGGGCTCTTGGCCAGACGGACTTGCAGAGCAAATCTCAAATTTGCCGGAAGTTCTTCAGGGTTTTCCCAGGCTAGCCATTGACAACAATAAGGAGGAAATGCAGTGGTGTTCAGGGATAATGACCCTTTTCTCTACAGGTTTTCAAAACTCTTAAAGGCTCCCAAGATGCCAATCAGCACCTGATTAACACCAAAGGCCTCCCCTTTCTCCTCCCTGCTTTCATCTCTACAGTGATCTACCCTTTGAGTGAAATGGAGACTGTGGACTTGTCAAAACCGAGTCTGTGGACAGTCTGCGTCTCGTTATTAGCACCTCAACAGGTTTTACTGAAGCCAAGAAGGAATACAACTTGGAAGCTCAGTCAGCTTTTTTTTCTTCTTTTCTCCTCAAAGCTTAGAGCGGTAAGGAAATGATCATTATGCTTCATCATAACCCCATCATGGTTCTTTTGAAAAAATTCCAAACCAGCTCTTAAATTCTGTTATTTTCTTGGACCTTTCCACCTATTCGACATGATTGCTTTGAACTTGAATGTCAGAAAAGGAGAAATTCAATCTGACCCACTCAAATGCTTTTCACTGACAACTGAAGAAAATCCTCCCAGGTTAATAATAGGTCAGTACTGAATGGGGGACTAAGGCCTATACATTTACCGATTCTCCGGAGATAGTCCATCTGGTAGAAGGTATAATAGGACTGGGTCACAGGTGAGCCACAGATGGTAGATGTTTGTTATTGTACATTATACAAAATTGCACCAGAGGTACAGCTAATTTGTATTTATAGTCACTGTGCTGGATCAAGCATACAATGAAGTACATAATATCATAAATAAAACTTATACATATGACCAAAAATAGGTTTGATTTGAGTCAAAGCTTGATGTCTGATCTCTGATATCTGAAGTATTCATTTTGATTCTACAAAACATAAAATGAGCTGCTTTGAAATGATTCTTAAAGCGAAACTATACAGTACACATCCACAAGTGACAATTGTTACCTGTAACAGTAGCACAAGTGAAAGTTGGTTGCCAACACTAGCTAACATTGGCTACTTTAAGCTATTGGTCAAACCAGACCAAGTAAGAATGTAGCAGCACCAGAATTAAGTGAATAGTACAAGGGTGTGTTTTATTACTTATTATTCCAACGTTTCATCTGAAAGAATAGGTCAGTTCTTCTTTCAAAAGTTTCGTCTCGCTTTAAAGCAATACGAAACAACAGATCAGAGGTAGAACTTCAGTTGATCAATAATATTTGCAGTTTTGTTTTTGCAGCCCCATGCTCCCACGATGACTTCAAAAATGTCACGTTCTTCATGTTGTCTACATTGTAGTATTCCCATATGCGGCGTCTACTTCATAAAAACCTCTTCAAAGCATGTGCAAGGATGTATTAACACACACACACACACACACACACACACACACACACACACACACACACACACACACACACACACACACACACACACACACACACACAGTGATATTTCTGATGACAAGGCACTTTCTGTAGGGTTTGCCACACTCGGGTCTATTAGGAACATGTTTATTTGAGTCCGGCTCAACAACACATGCATATAGTATTTTATTACCAAAGCATCGCCATAGGACTTTCTGGGGCTATTTGGGGTGTGCGTTCAGGAAAACACAACCACTTATTAAAGTCTAGACGCAACATAACACCATCAGAAGTCCTGGAGTAAGCACTCACAGGCTCTCATGGACAGAACTGTCAGTGTCTGCTCAACCATGTTGGTTTTCTGCTGCTGCCTGTGCGGAGGAGAGATTTAGTGCAGACATCAGAACATTGATTGTAATGGATGGCGACAGAGCAAAAAGGAAGCCAGTTCACTACATGCATCCTACAGTAATAGAACAACAAGAGGACAAACAACACCGAGGTCATTCAGTTTATGAGTTGTGGTGATAAAAATGCAACAGGACTACAAGAAAAATATTTAACACACAAAACAAAGTGTGGTCGTGTAAGTTTTCGACATGCAAACACAGAAGCATAGGTCAGTTTAACTTGAAGATTACCCATGCCATGTACACTTGTAATACTTACAACTCTAAGAGACAGTTTATTTTATTGTTGGTTTCCTTCGCAGCAGAGCCAAGACATTCCACAATACCCAGAGGTCTCCCACCTGCAGCACAGTGAAGATATCCAAGCTAGATATACACGCTCTGAAACTGCATTCTGGTGGCTGAACCTGCACGCAGGAGAAAATTAACCTGTTGGCGGGGCTCAAGGGAATAAGAAACCTTTAGTTTAATTTTTTTTTTCTGTCTCATCGTCTCTGACAGGCAAGTACACAGAGAGCTATATCTTCCGCACAATGGATTCTCTCATAAAGATGAACCCACGTGTTTAAACAGATCATCCTAATATCATTAGAATTAGTCAGGAAAGCAGGAACTTGTTTTGGAGTCTTAGCAGAGGGGTGCAGTCATTAATTTGTGAGCTGCTTATGTAACCAAATCACTTAGGTGTCCTTGTTGGTGATGCTAGAACATGGCAACCTAAAGTTCACCTTACGACAAAGCAAAGCGGTTATAAGACGAGTAAGGTGCATCTGATGCAAATATGAGCGTTGTCCTTTTGAACAATGACTCACCATGGCGATAAACATGACTTGATAAACAAAAGAGAGAAGGAAATTTGAGGGTTGTTTGGCTCAGCCTCGGGCAGTATCTTGACATTCACAGAGAAATCGTGAGCACTTTTGGAATGAAAGCATTTCTCTAATCTTTTAGTGAGACATTGAGATAGAGAACATAGCAAGGTGAAAGTATGGGGCTGCCTGTGTGCAGGAACAGGTCTCAGGAGTCCAGAGGTCTGGCCCACTCTTCAAATGGCACAGTGTTTGTTGGGGAATGTGCAATTATGGAGGCCAGGCCTTTGATCCGGGTTTTCCATCAGAGCTAAATTGTCCTCACATTGAGCGCTGCAGTGTATCCTTGGGCACTCCTTTATATTCTGCTGCTCTTTCATGTGCACCCCTCTGGAACTCAAAGCATCCCCTCTTGAAAAGTGAGCTTTGGCCTGTCCATGCTCCAGTGCAGGACGAAAGGAGGCCAGTGTGTGTGTGTGTGTGTGTGTGTGTGTGTCTGTGTATGTGTGTGTGTGTGTGTGCACAAATGACCATACAGTATGTAACAAGTCATTTTACAGAAAGAGTCAAGAGTTTGTTTGTGTTAGAGGCGAGTTGTGAGGTAAAACAGGATATAAAAGTGCTAGTGTATATGGGGTGTTTGGATGGGATGAATTTCATCTTGCATGTGTATAAGTGTGTGGAAGAAGTGTTTGCTACAGGAAGTTTGTGTGGCTGCGTTTGCGTGTGTTTGAGTCTGTGATTGTGATTCTTTCCACATGCTCCCATGTGTTATCTACCCTCCTCATGATAACCACCTCTGTCAGATTTACCAGAGGGACTTTCTCTCTTTTTTTTCTTCAAGATAGTGACCTCAGTTACTCCTTTTATTCAAACATCAAGGTTGAATCCTTCTTATGCTTTCCCCTGAAAAATTCAGTCATAAACTGACTATGAGTTCATGTAAGTAATCACAGATGACAATTATTACCCAGTGGTGTACCCAGATCATTTGATTGGTGCCCTAACAAGACAGAGATTATGTACTGTACTTTCTGTGTGTCCTCATGTGACATAATTGTCGGACATGACACTACATGTAAGAATCTCTAATAATTAACTGCAAAGTGAGACCATATGTTTCATAAAGAAGTAAAACAACAGTGTTCATAGAGGTGTTTTACTAGAATGTTCTATTTGAAGCCTGTGCTGTACACTTTAATTTATAATCACAATCCCTCGTAGTCTCAACATGCTGTAACTTTGTGTACATTAGAAAACTTACTCTGAAGTCTACATGCATCTGCGGAGGAATAAAAACATTTCTTTGGCTCATCTAGGCGTGACTAATTCAGTTTTATTCAAAGTGTCCCTAAGAGAAATGGAGCATTGGTGTGTTAAGTTTTTTCTGTACAAAAACAGTGCAGAGGAAGGATTTGGTCTTTGAGGAAATTTTCTGGCCAAAAGTAACAGCTCTATAGATGTTAAACCTAAAATGTTCTTCACATCAAAAGCAACGAATCTGAACCTAAAACATCGTCCAACATCAGAGTATTTAAAACCATGTTTGACTAGTGGCATGGCTCTAGGGGTGGCAATGTTGGTCCAGACAGAAATACCTCAACAACTATTGGATGGATTGCCATTAAACTTTGTGCAACATCAACATCCGTGGTCTCCAGTGGATAAATACTGATGAGTTTGGTGATCCCTACTTTTTTCCCCTCTAACGCCTCCATGAGGTTGACACTTTTGTTTTTTAGTCACAGAAAAATACAACCCAACACCTTCTAAATTCAAGTATCTCTCTTTCACTGAACCAAGAGCAGCTTAATTGCTTTGTTAACTCATGTAAAACTCACTTCAGTCAAACTCAACAGAAACAATGCGCAGCTCGTTCTTCGGAGGCAGAACATTAAATTAGCAAAATAAAATGATAAAAATCGCCCAAAAAACAAACAACCAATGTCCTCAGCCAATGAATGAATGAAGCTTCAAACTATACGATACAGCTAGCCTGGGAAAACCCTGATGAACTTCTGGCAAATTTGAGATTTGCTCTGCAAGTCAGTCAGGCCAAGAGCCCGTTCAAGCCCCTTTCCAATTTTTCCAAATCGAGGTACCAATCACAACCGTTGAGGTGGGCTTTACACGATGAAGATAGCGCAGTGACGGCAAGCAGCTTTTTGTTTACATTCAACATGACGGCCCGTTGATGCCGCTGTCGCTGCTTCGTCACCCAGATCGTTGGTCTGATTGGTTGAAGGACTATCCAATTGCGGCCAGAGGCATTTGAGCGGCGTCCGTTGGTGATGCCTCTTTGGAAATGCGCTGTGAATGAACCTTGCCCAGACCCACTCTCAGTTACAACTGAGAAGGGTCTGGTGTCAAGCAGGCTACGATACAGCCCTATTAATATGCAAATGTCAGCATGGTGACCATAGTAAACATTATACCTACTGCTAGCATGGCAGTAGACTCTTACTTTTTCAATAAGAAACAATATGCTTATTAATAAGACTCTTCATAGCCTACCTGAGGTACCTGTTAGCACACCCGTCATTATGGGCGGGCCATAGGGGGCCGGGCCCGCCCCCAAAAATGCTTGTGCCCCCCCACTTGAGGCACAGACCTCTTAAAAAAAATTACTTTAATTTTATATTATCATAGTTGCTAATTTTGTGTTGCATGTTGCATTCTTTATCATTAAAACATTAAAAATATAAATAAACAATGGTGTGATTTTTGTTTGATTGATGGGAATCTACACTGCAACAGCCTATCACGGCCTTACTAAAAAGAAAGTTAGGCTACGAGGCGTCGTAGCCTAGCTTCATCGCCACCGCTCAACAGTTACCGCACATTTTTGAAAGCTGGATGAGCCGGCTTTACTCGCTTCAGTTCGTCATGGATATCCGTAAGTGGTTAAAAAGCCCACCAACATTCTCCTCTGCCAAATTGGAAAGGACACCGACGCCTCCTGATGTTGTCGTTGGAGAAGGAGCCCCTAGACGACAGTCTGAGCCTGATGCTAGTAGCTCCGTGGAGAACGACCCTGGGCCTGGCAGGACCTGCAGGTCAAGTGCAACTGCGACTGGGGCAGCATTTGGGCCACAACTAACTGTTGAATCAGGGGGTGTGACGGACAAACCCAAACAGGTTGTGTTTAGGAAATATCCAGTCAAAATGTTTGGTTAAAAAAAAAAAGTTCCTCTATCTGGTATTTGAACAGGGACTGGCTTGTGTAGGCTACTCGGTGGAAAAGGACTCCGCATTTAGGCCCCGTCCACACGTACCAAAACAATCTTTTTTTTACCCGTCTTCCCTGGATTCGTTTCAAGAAAAGTTGCGTCCAAACGAATCCACTTGTAACTCGCTAACATCGGCAGTCAAACAAACATCAATGATCCATGAATGATGTCTTTTTAATAATCTATACGTTTTTCTTGCAGTAGCCTTTCTACGATAAGCCGTGGTAAAAGTTACTATAATCCGTTCAAGGAGTTTATAAGCAGACAGATTAGCTAGCTAGTTGATAAATTGTCTACTTCCACTTTATAAACAGATAGCCATAGCAGCTAACGTTAACGTTGCCGCTGCTGGAAGCGGTCCAGCTGCTTTAGCGATGTTTAACGTTAGCTACATAACGTTAGCAATATATCTTGTGTAGAATCCAGAGGGAAGGGTCAGGAGACAGAGACACAGTATTTAGATGAAGTGAGCTGGTTTGACCATGGAGATGGGACATGCTCGCTTAGCTTCACCGCAGTTGTTTGCGTCAGCGGCCGTGGGAGAGGGTGTAAAAGAGGGGTGTGGCGATGACATCATCGGCAATATTGTGGCTTCACCATCCATACGAAAGCCAAACGAGAGCCGTTTTCGGATTTTTTCACCCTGAGACCAGGTTTCAAAAAAGTGCGTTTTCAGGCAGTGCGTTTGCAGGATTCGTCTGGACGGTCGGCCCAAACGATGCAAAACATGTGCGTTTGCACAAAAAAACGTTTCCGTGTGGATGGCCCCTTAGTTATGCCTGCAGGAAATTCACATCTATATCATCGGACGCGACCTTCTTTATTAAGGGCTTAAATAAGCATGCAGCTTCAAATGACAGGAGGGACTGAAGAGAGGACATGCTGCCTCCACTCAAAGTACCGGTAGGTTCAAAGTCTCTGTGCGTGTGTGTGTGTGTGCGTGCGTGCGTGCGTGTGTCTCATGGCACATGCATAGCAATGCATATCCTTCTGTTGACTGCTTTAAAATGCAATGTTTGAGAGATGCTTCTGGTGTTACATCTAATATGTTGTATAGTCAAGTGTTTTATGGATATTCATAACATTGCTTCTATGTAATGTGTTGTAGGCTATATAGGCTACCTGGTCATATTGCTGTTGGTTATGTTTAACGTGATTATTACGTGCGAATAGTATAACAAGAGTATATGATTATTATAAATATACGTACTGTACGCTAATAATAATTGTGCCCTCCCATGTATTTCATATGCCCCCCTTAAGACTGAGGTCTGGCGACGGGTCTGCCTGTTAGTCCGTGGTTTTATAGAGCATTGTCATCATCTACATTGTCATTGTGGAATGAATGGGATACAAAACCTTTCATCATTTTGACAAAGCAACACTGAATATTATGTGTCAAGAAATGACTCATATTAAAGCTTGTGAATCATGATGTTTATCCATAGGTGTGTCAATGTACAGTATGTTGCCGTAAGGTGAGTACACATGGATCCAAATGTGACAAGCTTCTACTTGTCATGGATATAAAAGTTTTCATTCAGATTGCTTGCGTCTGCAATTTTAAAGATGAGAACATCATGTACCAGAGGGACAGCTTCTGGGTGTGTAATCATAGTTTCTACTGATTGTAAGTCTCTCCATGTGTCCCACTGTTGTCTGGCAATTTTTCCTCATCTGATGATTCTTGGCAAGCCTTCCTCCAAAGTGCGCTGGAGGAGGGTCTGGCTACTCCACATAGCATTCGGGGATGGGAGGAAACGTGCTCTGGTTTATTGGCATTTCTTTAAACCAATCAAAATCGTCTTGGGCGGTGCTAAGCACCGAAGAAAACCATGGTGCCGCTGCAAAATAGGCTCGGAAGGAACTTGTTTTGTTTGTTGGTGGACAATGTGTACGTTTAAAAGTTATTTTAGTCATGCAACAGAAAACTCAGATTGGACAGATAGTCTAGCTAGCTGTCTGGAATTACCCTGCAGAGATCTGAGAAAAGGTTACCCATAGTCCTCATAAATCGACCGGAGTTTAAAATGCCAACACAAAGGAAGCCCAAGGCGACGAATATCCGGCCTAAATGAGTGAAATCCGGCGGATTTTCCAGCGGCAACGGAGCAATCCCAGAAGTGGAACGTCAAGGATATAGACTAATAATGAGATGACAATGATAACTTATGGTGTCTAGAAACTTTAAGTATGAGATAAGAGTTTAAGAAAAAAGACCTGTTCAGGAACACATGGCTCAACAGGAGGTTTGATGGAATTAGTAGGTATCATATTTCATCTACTTCCTGTGGTTAAGGTAATAGCTTAATTCCACAGCCCCCCACACCATATCAGGCTTCTGCACCCCAACCCCAATTAGTTGGACTGCTCTCGGAGCTTGGAAGACCTCAGCTGTTGAGCTGTGTTAAGCTGCTGTGTTAAATAGCTGCAGAAATGTGTTTTAAGTGGTCTCTGCGTTTTGGATGAGGCCAGGCCAGGCTCTGCACTTAAAACCCCCTCTTCCCTCTTGGCTGGCGAGGTGCCAGGCTCTGCTGCAGGGTGGTAGGTCCCCTCTGAAGGTGATGCTGTGAGAGTGTGTGTGCTTTACGAGCATGTTGTGTGGAGGCAAGCTTTCGTTAGTGGCTTTCGTTAGTGGCTCCCATTGTGGCAAAGAGATCTCTGACGTGATGTCTCCTGTCTCTGAAGTCAGGGCCTTTGCGATAATGTTCACTGTCACTCAACTCCAAAATAAACATGTATCTTCTACACGCCCAGAGACCAGAGGTAACCTGCACCATGTCAGAATATACCACTTGGCCCTTTAATGGATTTGTACTGTGTTTTATCCACCGCCAGCTGCTTATTACACTCTCCAGTTCTGCAACAGAGGAGTCAAGACGGAGAACATAGAGTTTTATCTCTCAGGGGAATAGGCCACAATGAGTATTAAATAACAATGAAATAAATCACACAATCACATAAACTTCAGATGACTATGAGACAGACTCATCTTGTTTGGATTTTAACGCAGACCAAAAGATATCCTCCATGCCTTTGCTCTTGTACTGAAGGTTTCAGGAAGTGTGACTGGAAAGAGATATTTCAATCCTATGAGACACATTCCCTTCTGATAAAAGTGCATTACCACAGACAAAGGGAGGCGCTTGGTAGAATTAGATCAGACTGGGACTGGTGCCGATGAGAGCTTGGCTGGCTGCCCTGGCAAGCCACACATGAGCGTATTTAATTGCCAGACAGACCAGAATAATTCTTCAATAATCTGAATTTATACAGTCACTTGAGTCGGGCCATAACACGCTGACAGTGTGTGTTGGGTATCAAGACAGAGTGCCTGGCGCACATCAGTAAAGGCAGAGACAGAGAGAGACGGATAATGAGGGCATTGTCGAGTCGAAGGGCCCCATCACTGTACCAGCGACTGTAATAGCCATGAACAAGCACTCCTTCAGAGCCGACCTTCCGCGTCTCTGTCAGACAGCAACAGGGAGACATAAAAACGCCCCTCAGCCCTTGACAGAGCACATTTGTCTGTTGACGGCTTTTCAATGTGGTTATCTTATGAAATGCAGACATGCGAGGGTCTCTCTGTGCCCCGCAGAGTCAGTGGTAGGGGTGAGAGTGGCCTTGCTTCCTCTCAAGGGTCTCCTGAGTGCCAGATTCATTAGAGACCTCCTGTCATGAAAAGTGTGTGTATGGGTGATTTCTTTGTGCATGTTCGGGGATTTATATATGTGTGTGTATGTCTGCTCAGGTGCCAACATCTTCAGTGAATGATAGGTACCTCCAGTAAGGTCAACGGCCCTCCTACCCACCGCCCCCAAGCGTCCCTGTGTTTTTTTCCTTGACCCCTTCAAGAGGTCGCCTTGCCTTGTTGCATCTGTCCCACTCTGGAGACACTCAAGGAGAGCGAGTGCTTTTTAAAAGGCAAGATGCAAGGCTAGCCTTCCCTTCCAGTTGTAGATCTTCCATGCCTGCATAGCTCCGTCCTTGAAGAGCCATGAAGGATTACTCTGTGTGGTCCAAACTTTCTCTGATGACACGTGTGTCAGTGGAACATCCAGACAAGATTCTTGGGATAAGATTTTAATTTTAAACTAATGGTTGGCTAAAGGCACAAGCTCCTCATTTAGATTAAATGATATACAGTGATAGTCAAATTCCAACCTGCTGGCACTTCCGAAATCCTGAAAGACTTCTTAGAGGGCCTTGGAAACATTCTTATTTCCTTATTAGCTTCAGTTATTTGCATAAAGGGCTGCAGGAGAACATTTATATTTTAATAGTAGAAGACAATATTTAATTATTCCTAGTTTTAGTTTGTTATGAATTTATTTTTCTCTTTCGCAAGTTGAAAGCAAAAGGCCTTGAATACTGCATAGAACATAACTGTAATTTTATTTCCTCTGCAAAATTCTGCCTTGCATGTTTTTAACTTAAATATGGCCACAGACTGTTTCCCTACTATCTTTAGTCAAAATTAATTTGTTTGATATAATTTTGCCTGCCATCTAACAATAGTAATTTCATTGAACATAGGTTGCTTTACAGTGCAGTTGAGAGTTTTGAATCTGTGGGTAAATCTTGTCATCTGGAAAGCACATAATAGAGGTACTGCAGGTCCATCTGCTATTTACATCCAGCTCATGCACGACTTTAGATAATATCTTCCGGATGAGGTGGATGTGTTTTGGGTTTAGATGCAATCTGATGATTTTTTGACTTACTGAATGTATTCTCTCCTTGACCAGGGGGTATGTTTTCATCCATCCCTCTTTTCCATGTGATGAATGGTTTGGCCCTGAGAGAGCAGTAAGAAGTTTTCTTTGCTGAAGGCGGTACATAGTACCTACAGCCGAACATAACTGTTATTGCCTAACGCCAGCTATTCTGCAGTCTGTATGTTCAACTGAAGGTGAAGGATAAACAAGCATGCATATACCTCCCCCCTCATGCATTCTCAGAACTAATCTGTCCCCTGAGTATCAGTCCTAATTAGAGCTCACTGCCTCAGCTGGCCCATCAGTAACATAATCCCATCCAGAATCACGACTAATTGAAGGTGGGCGACCAGAGGTGACTCTGAAGCTCAGCTTTTCCAATAGAAATTCATTTAGCCTACCATCAAGCAATTGCATAATAAGAAACACAACCTTTCCAGCGCAATAACAAATTCAATTGCAAGCTTTCCGTCTCCATGCTCTAATGATATAAAAATATCAAATATACTCTTATTATACTATTCTTATTATTCTATTACTGTGGTTAGCCATGAAATTGCAAATTGTAACACAGAATTTTCCAGAGTTGTACAACTACATGATAAATGTGGCTGACACATACAATAGCTTGGCCCTTGGAAACTTCCATGCAACACAGAGCAGAAACTCGAGGCCTCAGTTGTGAACTGATGGGCTGGACGCTGCAGAGGAACCCCCTGCTTGGAAACAATCAAGGCTGAAGAGATGCACTTCAAATCATCTGTCTGTGGCACGCAACAAAGGAGAATTGGACTAGCAACGACAGCCTTTCAGCGTGCTAACTCTCTCGTCTGTGCAGAAATGTTACTGACTTTCTTTCTTAAGCTAATAATAACAGAGTGATGTTTCTTTCCTGTATTAAAGCTGTGCCATAAGGCTGTGTCTAGTCTGTATGAGTCAGCAGAACTATTAATGTCGCTAGACGCTGCAAGGATTTCCAAATGCTGAATGCAAATCACTTCAACCGTAAGACTAATGTTTGATTTGTTGATTTAAAAGAGAGCCAAGACAAGCAACAACAGCACATAAAGGGTGGAATAACATATAAAGGATTGTGGAATGTTTTAATTACAGTAATTTAGATGAAGAATTACATGTGGCTACTGCACTCTGGGTAATGTATTGTATGCACTCCATGCCTAGGCTATCATTAGTGAATGTGTGGGAGGACCTTCACAGCACGGAGCTGACCTCACACTGTAATCAAATAGATCCATAGGTTAATAAATATTCACTGCCTAGGAGTAAAACAAAGGTGGTTTGCAAACTTCCAAATCCCTACTTTATAATTATAGAAACTGTAGGGTTTTAACAGTTTAACAGTGTAACAGTTTTGCCACAGTGTTTTACAGCCCTGATGTGTTGTATGTTACAGTGTCAAAGTTTAAAATCTGTCACAGGATGTGGGACTGTGAGAAATCTGTGTATGAGGGAATACATGAAAGCAAAGCAGGGTACTGTGGTTCACAAAACTACATATTGTGATAGAGACTGAGAGAATGAGGACACGAGCGAGAAAATGGAAGAGAGGAGGGGAGAGTTCAACAGTGAGGGAGTTAGTGGGGAGGGCAGAGGGAGGGATAAAAGCAGGAGGCCCAGACAGGCTAGAACAAGAAAGCAAAGAAAAATATCTAATTGGAATCAAGTGTCCTGACAGAGTGCGTGGGCGACGGAATTCCACAAAGCGTGCTGCTTTTCCACTTGCAAAAAAAAAAGAAGTAGAGAGTATAAGAGAAAAAGGAGGAAAAAAAATAATTGAAAATCCCCTTGCATTTAAGTATTTTTTTATTTCTGGGCGGGTTTGGTTAAGACAAATGATAGAAGGGTGTGGAGGACGGCCACAACAGCATTACCATTTCTTTTTGCTAAAAGGCGTAAGACACACCCCTTTGCCCGTTTTTCAGACGGAGGAAATGCTACCCGATGACAAACTGAAACCACTAATTAAATTTCCATTTTCTAATGAATCCTAACTGCTAATGAGGTTAAGGAGTGTGTGTTTCTGCGTGTGTCTAGAAGTGTGTTCCTGTGAGGAAGGATGGAAGGGGTCAAAGGGCACTGTTGCCATTTAAGGGGTCAGTTTCTGAAGATGCTTGATTAGTAGGGTTATTCCTGAACACATACTATATCTTTGGTTAAAAGAGCCCCTGGTGATACTTCAAGCAAAGTTTCATGTTGTGTCGAGCCTTCTTAGTGTTTTAAAAATAGCTATTTTGAGGCTAGCATAAAAGTGCCCCTAGCACTCCCATTCAAAAGGCCATTTGACCGAAAAACAAAAATACAGTAAATCTTAAAAGTGGCGATTCCGTCCTAAATATGCTTTTAAACAAAAGTTTGACTCGGGTACATTTACAAAAAGAAACATGGTTACATTTTGGCGAGAGTTACGCTTTAAGCCAAGATGATGCAAGATAATTAAGTGTAAACTCAGCCTCATTTTTGGTTGATAAAAGAAGACCTGCACTGCAGATTATACATGTGCATACAGTAGATGGTCGCTGCTGAGTGTATGAGCCTTCATGGCACATCAAGTCTTCATGAATTCTCTAATGTTGTTAAAATAAAAAAATTTAAATAAAAAGATCAAGGCTTTGAGCTGCAGTGTGGAAATGATATCTCAGCCAAAGGGATGATCTCTTCTCTGTCCGCTGACCTTTGCTTGCTCAAAGTGAAGCTTGCAGTTTGCTGCCAAGTCCTGGTGAGGGACTCGGGGCCCCCGCAGACACTCTGCCTGACCACCAGGCAGAACCACAGGATGTAGCTTTACACATGACATATCGCAAAGGAAGCCAAACAGATTTAAGCACAATATGCAAGTCAGTGTTTTTCTTTTTTTCTCTGGGTTTCTGTTATAACTGATGAAAATCAATCTGTGGATGTTTTCCCATCACGCTGTACTGTACTGTTGTTCCTGCTGTGTGGGCTTCCCCTTAGAGTCCTCTGGTGAAGCACCGTGGTTCTCTGGTTTAGGAGTCCAGACACAATGCGCTCACTCTATGTCTTTTTCTCGGAGTCTAACTCTTTTTCTCTCATTCTCTTGAACACAAAGCTCCTTGAGAGGGAGGTTTGTGTTCTACTTTGGTGGCTCGCTGCCCCCCCCTAAATAACACATGTAATACAGATGAGTGTGGAGAGAGAGAGAGAGAGAGAAGGTGGGTGGGAATTTATAATTACGTGTACCCCAAGACCCCCCAAAGCAAAATGGGGCCACCCGGGCAAATGCCAACCGCAAGGTGACAGAAACTGACAGGGAAAGTGTTTAAGATCCAGTTTAGGTGAGATTATTGGACAACTTTTAACTTGTAAACATTGTGAAAATTAGCATCAGTCTTTGCACTTTTTGCACAGTTCTATATTTACAATATAATGCGTGAAATGCAGTATAATGACTGTATTCTTTGGTTATGCTATGTGTTTAGTCCCACTTCTGATGCTGTAATTAGTGGTTAGAAGCGGAGCAGAGACATTGTTCCTGCGGAGTGACGCTGGCGCAGTAGAAGTTACATCTGTAACCACAAAACATTCCAAACAAATATGGCTCAGAGTCAGTTTTTCCCACATATTTCTTAAATGGAACACCAGGTTTTGCCCCTCCACTTACATCCCACCACCTGTGACAGGGGGAACGATCGGGGACCACTTTGAGAGTGTAATTGAAAACCTAATGGTCTCTCTGTGGTGGACACGCTATTTGAGGCTCACAGGGCACAGAGGGAAACTTAACTCCAGTTATTGTTCGCTGTATAACCATAATCAAGGGAACACCCTTTCTCACTATAAAGTCAAAAATAGTGGTATGAAGTGAGAGTCCTCTGCTGATAAAATTCATTCTGTGCAATGTAGGCCTATTTGTGGACCTTGTGGTAAGTCTGAGGGAAAAACAGAATGGAAATCTTTAGAGCAGCTCTGTGGGGCCACTTGTGCTCCAGCTGCAGACAGGAGAACATTTTTCAGTAGAGACGGTGTTGCCGCTTCATTGTTGTGCAGCGTATCTACACTTGACATTCAACTCGAGCCGTAAGGCAGGGCGTACCTCCCTTTTTCTCAAAGAATCTCAGTCGAACACTCTCATCCTGACACACCCCTCAAAACATAAACATTACGAGATTCCTAACTGATAGCAAGACAGTCCTTCTCCGTGAAGGCCATCCTTCAAAGCTCATTCATCCTGTTCAGTCAAAGGGCAAAGCAAAGCCTTTGGAGGCTGCTTGTAGGTCATGTCATTTTAGAAATCTGGCTGGGAGAGAAGAAGACACCTAACAACTCATTTAATCCAATTTCATTTGTCAAATAATATGCTGCACATTCAGTCTCTGAAAACCAAGGTTTATTTGAAAAAATAATAATTAATAATGTATATTTTCTTTATACATGGAAAAATTACATTTTACATACTACTTACAGTATTTACAAAACCCACTGACCACAATAGTTGATAAGTGTGCATATGACAGCCACATTCAGAGATATAAAGAAGCATAGAAAATCTTGCTTTTGTAAAATAAGAAGTATGGGACTTGGGCCTACTCAAGGCTATTTAAAGAGAAAGGAAACAAGTTCCTTAAAGGTCCAATATGTAATATTTGTACTGTAATAAATCCAAAAATGACACCAATGCCTCATCAGATATTAAGGAAACATGTTAAACTGAAATACTATCTTTTCTGACAACAATGCTAATGTCAGTATTTTTTCTTTTTGAAATTTACATTCCGTGACGGAATTTCTGTTTATGTTTTGGTCTGTGGTTGTTATCAACAGCCCAGTTTGACAGCCAGGCCGGGTTGCCAGATATACCTGTAAAAACGTAAACCCAGTGCGCTTTCATGGCTGTAACAACGTTACAAGCAGCTAACAAACGAACAGGATCAACGGAGATAGATTCTACCCGACCTAAAAAAAAAAAGTAAACAGCATGTTTCTAACAGTTGCGTGACCAGAGACGTAACAACCCCCTGGTAAATATTGGAGATGTATTTGAAAGATGGAGACAGCTTAGATCCCAAAAGGACGCAGAATTGGCTTATTTCCTCCTGAACAGGTAAGCATAGCTTCAGGCTAATTTATCACAGCCACTAGGGACAGGCATTTTATGTCATTTCAACATTTGTGTACTCGCATTGAATTATATAGCTAGAGTACCCGAGTTGGTTACTCGCAAAAACAATTGAGACACAGCCAGTAAAGTGATCCCGACTGGTCCTGGCTAACGCCGCCATGCTAACCCTGTTAACTGCTAACGTTACCGGGAGGACCAGGCAAGCAGCCCATGGCTGTTTACAACGTGTAGTTCAGCAGCTGGAGCCGACAACGGTGAGTTATTTTAAGCCATGAGAGGGGGGCTGTAAATCGGAAAGAGAGGACTATGAGTTTGCAGTGTGTTTAGCGATTGTTGCCGTAATTCTAAGCCAATGAAGTGTGTTCTGTCGGCAAGGTAGCTAGTGGTATTTTTAGCGTTTCGTATTGTAATTCTAAGCCGAGGAAGTGTGCCTGACTGGCGTGTGGAGAGGACGGTGAGGTTGTTGTGTTTTTAGCGGTTCATACTGTAATTTTAAGCCGAAAAAGTGTGTCTGTCAGTTGGTTACAGAGCTCCGCGTCGTGTATATATCTATGGCTCCGCGTGAGCACAGGCTTTTATGACTGTCGATATAGCCAGCATAACGTTAGCTACTCTGCTGTGCTGTGGAGTAATGTCTGGCTATGTGAGACTAGCATCTAACGTTAGCCACTCTGCTGTGCTATGGAGTAATGTCTGGCTATGTGAGACTAGCATCTAATGTTAGCTACTCTGCTGTGCTGTGGAGTAATGTCTGGCTATGTGAGACTAGCATCTAACGTTAGCTACTCTGCTGTGCTGTGGAGTAATGTCTGGCTATGTGAGACTAGCATCTAATGTTAGCTACTCTGCTGTGCTGTGGAGTAATGTCTGGCTATGTGAGACTAGCATCTAACGTTAGCTACTCTGCTGTGCTGTGGAGTAATGTCTGGCTATGTGAGACTAGCATCTAATGTTAGCTACTCTGCTGTGCTGTGGAGTAATGTCTGGCTATGTGAGACTAGCATCTAACGTTAGCTACTCTGCTGTGCTGTGAAGTAATGTCTGGCTATGTGAGAAAAGCGTCTAGCAACATTGTTGTGAATGCTGCGGTCTCAGCCTGGCAACCCCCGTGAACTTCGAGTCTGGGCAGGAGGGGGCGGGGGAAACGACTCTCCAGTATTTTGAATTGGTAGTATTCTAAACAGTCATTCTTACTATGTAAAAAAGGCCTTTCACGCACAATAGCACATTCTAAATCGGCATTATCCACTACTACTGAGCCTCTATGTGTATGTTTATCTTGAGAAAATAAACAAGGGCTACCTGCTTCACGTAGACCTGTCTTTCCAAATAATCCAATGTGCCCCTATCACAGATTGACATTATCCTGCACGATGTAATATAACTTTCAATATATCTGACTTAAAGGCCCAGTTTGCAAGGATACACCACAGCTCGATACAGTTTAACAAACGCCACTGACTCTGTGATACCATGTCATTGACCAGCCCATGCCTTCGGTCTACTATGTTGGCGAAGTGAATTATTTAAATGTCGTACTGTTAAATGGAGAAACATGCTGGATGTATCCTGTGAATACCGTTGTCCTTTACAGCAGGGCCTACTAGTTTTCCTGAACATAAACACATATATGGTATGTCCTCACTTGATAATCTTGATAACAGGCAATTTAGCTTTGTGGAAGCTTAAGTATATTTTTAGTAACCAGGAAGGGCTTTGAAGTTTTTGAAACCATCCTCTACATGTAACACAACTTTGTCCAAGCTTATTAAACACTCACGCATCACCTCTTGCAAACTGTTAACCAGGCTGCACTCATCATCTCAGCCATGCCATGGCACATAAACAAGTCAAATGTTTGTTTTCTGACCTCTGAAGAGAGCTCACGGTGTCTGTTACTGTAACTAATGGCAAAGAACTTGCGCTGCCTTGCCCCTAACCCTGTCCAGATGGAATGTCTGAACATTGGTTTGGAAAAGTTAAAAATAGTCCACAAAGTAACACTTCATCTATCATTTCTCGGCCCTGTGGCAACCAGCTGAAAGAGAACAAACCACGTCACTTTTTCTCAACATCGAAGGAGATGCTAGAAGAGCTCTGACATTTACAGGCATGTTGTTTTCTTTTTTGTGGAGTAAAGAAAAGAAAATTCTTAAAGCTTTTAATTCAGAACATCCCTCTTTTAAAATGTCAGATTCAAGCATGTAGAACACAGCAGCGTTTTTTCCAGCACAGAGCAGTGGACTAATTCATTAAATCCAACATGTAACAGGGATTATTTTCTTTGCTGTTAACACTAACAGCTTGTAGTGTAAAGCACTGTTGCCAAGCTGATTATATTGAAGTAACTGTTAAATTACATGATACTCTAAAAGGGAAAGTGAATCAGGAACATTTTTGTTCTCAACTTTGCTAGTAAGTTGACTCAGGCAGAGGGTTGTGTACATAGGAGTTTTTTTTTTCTTCTTCTTCTTTTTTTACAGAGGCTCTGTTTTAACTCAGGTGTTATGGTGAAATGTGCCTCAGGCCCAAAAGTATCCTTTTTTTTAACAGTGTGCATGTCGTGACATATTTGTGGTACTTGGTTGGTTGTATATGCAAAATGTCTGTTGCAGGTGTGTTCCATGTGTGGGTGTGTTTTAATGTGTTATCTTGCAAGGGAGGAAGAGAAAAAGGAAGTGAGAGAGGAAAAGCGAGAGTCAGATCGAGCTCAACACGGTTCACCACAGATGGTTATTGTTTAGAATTCCAGGGTCATGATCTCATGCTGAGCTCTCCCTCTATCTCACAGACCCTGTAGGCTATGAATTAATCAAACGAAACACAAGCCTTGATATTGTAAGTACTCTCCTATCAGATTACCGACTACAGCCCCTGTCAACAGAAATGGGAATACTTCAGCAATAGGCAGAGACACTTGTGATTATAGTTGTAGCCAGCAGCGCTTTGGAGAAGAACGCCAGCCCTGCTAAAGTTCAGGAACTAATACATCGAAGGATATCTGCGAGCATCTCACCTCGAGCCTGTGACAAAGGTACACGTCCTTCTCTCTCTTTCCACTGTGTTTAGTTTACTCTTAACCAGGGGGGATATCCTGTCGATGCACACTCTCTTTCACTCGTGTCTTCTCAGCCAATCACAGTCACGGGCGCAGTGAGGATGTCAGCAGGAGAAGCCTCTGATTGATAACGCTCCAAAAAAGCCTCTTTGTTTGCACAAGACGCCCAGCAAAAAAGCCTTTGATGGTATGAAGTGTCCCGCCTGTAACCCACCGCCTCACACCTCCCATTATCTCCGTCTCCTCCCCCCTGTGTGTGTGTGATCTCCGTGCAAAGCGACGCAGGACCGAAGCATTTAGGTGCTGTCAGTCAGCGAGAACAGGGCTGCGGAAGAGGACATGGAGGAGCTGTCTTGGCTGACTGCTGGCAAACGAGCCACAGAGGCCCCATTACTTTCCCTGCTTGTCAGGAAGGAGTTAACCCCAGGGGGGGTTGTGGGGGGGGGGGGGCAAACATTAGGCTCAATGGTAACTGAGTGTGTAATTAATGCCGCAATGTGTCCAGTCCCCAGGACCTTCTCAACCTTGGGACCCTTTCTCAGACTCTGGAAGAGAGGGAGAGGTCAGCAGGAGGAGAGGGGGTATCCGGGCCCCCCTTATGCCACTGCATCTGTCCAGAGAGGGGCTATAGTCTCCGTCAGGGCCTCAGGCGAATGACCCTTGTCAGCCGTAAAGTTATGGGAGACAACAACAGATTGGTCTCTGATGACGGATGTGTGGAAGGAGCGCATTTCATAGTCCCATGATTTACACTGACTTTTTCCTGATGTTTGGTAGAAAATAAATATAATAGCCTGACCACAGCATAATTGACCCAAATTAAATCTCTTTGGTAATTGTTTTTTTTGTTGTTGCTTGTGAAACAATTTTCAAATTCGTTCTGGTGTATAATTTATGCCAGCCTTTAATCAGCTCTGTTTCAAAGAGCTATTTAAGGAACAGGCATCATTTCAAGAATGTCCATTTACAGTATGAATAATAGATCCATAGAAATATTTTGGCACAATTGCTGAGGGTAACAAATTACTTTGACTCTATCTCGCTAGAGTATTGATATTAAAATAACAGACAGCCCAATCACTGCTACATCAATCAAGCCGAGTGTTTTTCTTTTTGGTAAGGAGGCTGCTATAAAACTGTTTCTGCTGTGCAACAATTTACACATGTAGATATTGTTCGTTTTATCTGACTCGGTCAGTTTTATGGAGTAGATAAGTTTGAGGATGTAAAAGTCAGTTATGCTTAGGAGGGACAGGTTTTTTCCTTTCTAGTTACATCCAAATCCCAGAGGACAACAAACTGAGGAGTGTGCGCAGATAGCTAGTGGGCATATTGTGTCTATGGGTGTGTTGGCTGGTTCTAGGTTTAAACGTCTTATTGCTGAATGTCCTTAAAGCTAAGATCTTATCGTGGCTCATATTTTGTTTGGCATCTTCCACAGATTCCTAAACTTCTTACTTGTTAATTATTTTGGCCAAATCCTGCATTTCAGGCCAAACTAGCTGTGAGAGCATTTCTGAGTTGTGTAAATAAATATGGAAAGACATTCATAGAATTACACGTGATAAGGAAATATTGCTGTTGACCATGCCATTCCATGTTTGTTTCACATGCTGCTAACTGGTGATTAAGTGCATTTCTGGACCTGACCGAGATCAGTCAGCCAGTAAACAATAGTGTGATTGGTTGCTTCGTCACAGAGTAAACAAATAACACGCTTTAGTAAGAGACTTGAGCCAGAAAGGAAACTGGCATCTGCAACCACGGTCTTGAATTTAAATGGCCTCCTATGTAGCTCTCCCCACTAGGAATCTTGATGACCAAAAGCCATCTTAACTCTCTTGTCAATGGTGGTGAGAGCCGCTCCACCACATGTGAGCATTCCTGGGGCACCACGGCCTCGCCACAAGCTCATATTTATCGTGTGTGGTTGAAACGCCACAGAGGAGCCCACAGCCGACACATAGCTCAAGGAACACACATGCTGTATGCTGTCTGGCCTCGCTCTGCTATGTCTGACCAGCTCATCTCTACAATATAGACAGAATAAGCAATATTGTCAATGTCAGCAGTCCAACTCCTATAAAACAAGTCTGGCAGCCATGAAGTCACGATATGAGCAGCCTCCCATCAAGATCAGTGCGCTGTAACTCGCTTAAAGGGTGACCTACCAGGCTGGTACAGGGTAATTACTGTTCTTCTAAGTCTTTTGTATTTTAATTGACCCAAAGTTAATGGAGTTTAATCACTAACACCGAAAAAGTTCCCCGTCTTTACAACGCATGGAGTGTGTGTTATAGGAGATATAACGACTGTCAGATAGGTTGTCTCTGACACACACAGGCCATTAGCAGCCAGTAAGAAGTGCAGGGAGTCCTTCCTCTGGGCCCTTTGATTGTGGACTGTCTTAGTAGTTTTAGTGGTGCTCGGCTATTATCATCCTCCAAGGTAACGTGCAATGGTGCTTTTATGTCCTCCCTGAACTTTGGACCCAGCTGGATGTGTTTAGAACTGTTATAATGTAACAGAGGTTCAAAAGATTTCACTACCTTCCATTTAGCTCTCCTGCTGACACTGTTGGGCCACTTTAATATGCTTCCACACAGAGTCTGGATCCCATCAAGGCCATATGAAGGAAGGAGGAAAGGTGGGTGGGTTGACAGGGGGGCTGGTTTTACAGGGAGAATCAATGTGATAAAGTACGGATCCATTAGCCACAGTGGTGGTGAAGCCTGACAGATACGACTGGCTTGTGGGCTGATTAAAACAAGTCGAGAGGTCTTCATTACATGAGGGACGTTATGTTGTGATAATTGCTATCAAATGTGGCGCAATCCTTTGTTTTGACTGTCTTTTAGCAGCTTATTTCTGCTTTTAAAGTGTGATATTTGATGACAGTAACATTTGGAGTTGTTTGAAAGAAAAGCAATACCAAAAACCACACTTTCACAGTTTGAAAATACCTCACAGCCCCCGACTCTACTGCACCAGAGTGTCAGACCAGGCATGAGTACAGAGTATTTTTCTAGGGTATGGCGTCATTTTCCCCTGGCCTCTCTGGAGAGTGTGGTGGGACGCTGTAAAACTTTACTGAGGGGAGTTGTGCGACATGGGAGTGTCTCACCTCCATTAAAGTCCTTGCCAGGGTGCTGTGGCATTTAAACACTCATAAATAAATAACGGTGAGATCTACAAACCCCTAACATGGAGTTCCCCAGTCTGAGGGGGGACAACAGGGGGGACCGCAAGAGGTACAACACAGAGGGAAGGGTCAGCGGAGGCGTATTGGTCTGATACCAACCTAAATTACTCCCAAAAAACTTTACAGCAACCACTAATACCCACTGGCCCTCTGTAGTCGCACAGAGCCTCAGCCAAGCCTCTGCTCCCTGGGAGAATCGAGGCCACCAATATAGTCATCATAACCAGGGTGTTTTTCTTACTCTTGTTTTACAGGCGAGGGGTTAAGTCACCAGCATCTGGAGGCCCATGCTGCAATTGAGTGAAGGTCACCGCAGGAGCAGGCTTTTTCAATACTGTGAAATGAATTGCTGATCCAAATAGTAATGTTGGAGTGGCTGAGAGCAGCTCGCACAATGTAAATGCTAGTCAGGTGTGACATTAATAGCCTATATCCTGCTCTTGGCAGTATGAATTTGTGCCTGTTGTTGGGAGAGTGATGAGCGTGTGGTGGGGAGCCATGGATTAATCTACTGGCAGGATTGACATACAGAGTGAGAGGGAGAATTGGAAGAGAGTGGCAGAACGCTGTTAGCAGCAGAGCAGGCTGACATCACCATAGCTGATACAATCAAAGTTCTGGTTGTAAACGAGCCAACCAGTCCAGAGCGGAGGGGCTGGGCTATGTCAGCCTTCTGAGGTAATGCACACTGCTGTGAGTCCTGCCTGATCTGCATGAGGAGGATTTGAAAGGATTTTGGGTGGGCCTTTGGACATGGCGTCCTCCCCCTGGTGTCTAGATGGACAGTGTTGGTGAGATTGATCTGCGGTCGCAGCTGAGCCCTGTGAGCAGAATGCAGAATGAAGACAAACGAAGGCCCCTGCACAGAAAGACAGAGAGCGAACAGGACAAGAGCTAGAGCATAGTGTGTTTACCCAGGTGTGTGTTGTAGCTTGCCAGCTGCTGTGAGACAATATTGAAAGCAGACTGAAAGCTTAGCTGTATGTACAAACCTGAGAGTGTCCTTTACACAAATGGCTTGGTTTATTATTTTCTGAAGGCAAATCAAGGTTGGGCTCTCCCTCAGAAACATGCTTTCCTTACAACCCCTGCTCTGCATTCCCATACTCCTACCTTTCCTTATCTCAGTAAGGGAAATTCTCCGCAATGTATGTTACAAAATAAATTACAGTAAGTTTGCATGTTCTAACTGAGCACAGGTTTTCAAAGTATTCACAGAAGAGACATAACTGAATTGCAATTTAAATTAATCCAAGCAGTATGGCCCCTTATTTAAAAAAAAGTCTAAAGTTAAACACTTAAAGCTCCTCAGTAAATAGGACCAGAAATGCAGAGGTGGTTTTGCAGAAAAGTGTCTGGCTTGCCTACTTAGTGTATATCTGTAACACTGTGGATTCATATTCCCAACCCCAAATTTTCTCTCTGCATGAGAGAAGTATTGCAACAGCTATTGGCAGAAGAGCCTGACTACAAGCTCTTTTTTCACTTCAGTGTATAAAAGTATTAGTATGTTAGTCATGCCAGGAAAAGTAAATCCTCCAGAGCTCTGTGCATGCACATACAAGCGCGTGCATGTACATTTGCACATGCATAAGTGTGTACTTATATGTGTGTGTGCAGACAGAGACAAAATCAATCTCATCAATGAAGTAGGGTATTTCCAGCAAGCCCACTGCTTCTAATTACAATAGACCTTGCAGTCATTGTCTATTTTCTCTTTCTTTCATTTGTCTGCCATCAGCTTCATATGGTTGTAGTTTGCATTAATTCATATGTGGTCCACATTTATGTTTGTAGCCTTAGCAGTTTAAACTCAGCCCAATCACAACAGAAAGGTATGTTCCGGATGCTTCTAAGAGTAATCCCACCCCTGCCCTCTGGATATAGAAGACTAGCTATATTATCACACACCTATGCAATAATGGCATTACTCAGAGTGGCACAGCATATTCATCAGCACCCTGTGTGCCAGAACACACGCACCAGCACCAGCACACGCACGCACGCACACACACACACACACACACACACACACACACACACACACACACACACACACACACACACACACACACACACACACACACACACACCATCACACTCACCACTTTGAACATTGTCGTATGAAATTGTTTAAAACACAAAGATGAGAAGAGTAGTTATGGTTTACAAAATAGAAATGTATCCATATGGCACAGGCATAGCTTCTTTATGTTAAAGAAAACAATGTATGTGTTTTGAATTGCAGGGGGATTTGAAAGCGACACACATGGAAGGACGTCATGCCATCTGCATTCAAAGAATCCTACAAATTAAAAACAATCTTAAGTGCAGGCAGTTTATTCTGAAAAGTGTTATTTTTTAAGCACTCTATGTATATAAAACTATGTAGAGGATGGTGTCCATAGTATGTCTTCCATATCCCTGCACACAGTATGTGAGGTCCTGCTGTCCTTGTTCTACTGTATGTCTGTCAGTATGTTCTGTTAAACACGGTATATTGTCCATCATCCTCTACTATAATAGCGCCAAGACAAATTCCTGTACATTTATTTTTCTTGGCAAATGAAAGTGTCTTTGCTCCTTTATTCAGAAAATGGTAGTCAATGCAGAACAGGCCAAAAATGGAATTAATCCTCTGGCCAACAATTGAATTTGACAATGAAAAGAAAATGCAATATCTGTATGATTAGGCAGCCAGGTCACTTTATTGCTCTCCTAATGAGGGCCAATCAGGGCAATGATGAATGTTACTGGAGCAGGTGTGGAGTCACATACTGCAAATGTGACAAATTGGCTCTTGTAGTCAGTGTGGTTTTCCACAGAACTGATCTGACTTGACATTCGAGAGGGTATTCCTCTTTTGGATGGTACTGTGGAAGATAATGACTGCCATATTACATCAACAAAGTGCCATGCCAATTGCTCAACTGGTGACACATCCTTTGATGCAAAGCTTTAATATGCTTCCCGTCAATGGTTGTCATATGGCTCTCAATATTAGTTATTACTCAAGCTGTATTGTTACACAATGATTCTATTTTAAAGTGCAGAGAGGGAGCTCCAAACAGATTATAGTGACATTAGTATAGATTTCATGTCTATTTAATTTGTCTTTATTAAAACATGTATCAATATTTATATGTCTTATAATTCTCCTATGACACTGTCTGCATTTCAATTTACTTCATGTGTGGTCCAAAATGCAAAAGAAACTCTCAGCAATGAGAAACCCAAAAGATCTCACATTCATCTGACTAAACAGACATCTGCCTTCTTTAGGAGAATTTATATTATGCTGCAGAGTTTTGAGTCTTTACTTCAGACAGACAGAGATTGGTTGCTGCATCCCATACTTTGACGTTCCCCATGTGAAAAAAACAACAAAAGACACATGTTGGAGAAGCATGCTTAGTGAGCATTATTCCCTGTAACAAAACACATTTTTAAATCACCTGTATTTACTACAAAGTCCAAAAACTAAGCAGAAAAATCCTGTGCTTTGGATCCTTTTGTGTACAGTAACGGCACTGCTGTAATGCTGGTAAACATTTATTCAAGGTCTTGTTCCACCCCTAGAAGAATGATTATTTACTTGACCACATTAATCATCCCGCGTCCTTGTTGGATTGATTCTCCTGGAAACTATCTGTCGATCAGCATTTTTGCTTTTCCTTTGTGAGCCAGACCGCTATACATTGTTTACTATTACTAGAGTAAAAATAGCTCTCAAACTCTGCAGTGAGTTATTAAATAGTTATCCTGACTTTTCAAGAGTCAAATTCAAAAAAAGCAAAACGCTGTTCACTTAATGCCTCCCTTTTTTATTGGATATTACCCTGGATTGTCAGGTGTGGGTGGGCTTGGCTGCTCTTCAGCGTATTAGCTTCAAGCCACAGACTCCCATCTTGCCAGTTTCTAAGTCACAGCCAGCCAAGACAAGGTGGTGGTCTAGATTTCCAGAAATCAAAGCAGATTGTTGTAAATCGTGATCATCACTTCCTTTCTGCATCCAAGGAAAGCATTTTAGAGGTGGTAGGAGATTATTCTAACAGACGCTGGTGTAATGTAGTATGTTTGGCGTTACCTATCCATCTGGAACACATTACACAACACAAGGTACACACTGTCATGGCAACATGGGCAACATGGCCCCAGCACCACAGCCAGATCATTGAGGTCAAAGCTCAAAGAAAACAACTGATGTCACTCAAAGTGTGGAACAGGGATGCATGCTACATTTAGGTAGGTCCATTTTTATTAGTGAGAGGATCAACACTTATGCACAGTGTTGTCTTCCACACGCACATGCAGTGAATTCAAGAAAGTACTGCAAAGTTGCATAAAGTGACCGCTGACTCCGCTAGCTCAGTGGCAGTGGTGAGCAGAGTCCCTGCTGGGTCCTGTTGGGAAGGGGCCACTCTGTGGTTAATTAGCGGGCAGTGATTTGGCCCCAAGAGGGCCAGGTCGGCCCACCAGTGAGCTCACTTCCCCTCGTCTTCACACTCACACGCACGGCCGCTGCCCAGCTATGAGTCAGTCCGGGGAGAGTGAGAGAGGGAGAGCGAGAGCAAGAGAGAGAGAAACAGGAAGTCATTTTACCCGCATCAGGCCCATCTCCAGTCTCATCGCCTGCCAACTCTGAGTAGTGTGATTACAGGCGAAACTGATTAAAACAAAACAACTTAGCCTAGTACCCCCACCTCACCCCAACCTACTCCTCCACACATATACAGTACACACACACACACACACACACACACACACACACACACACACACACACACACACACACACACACACACACACACACACAGAGAAACAGGATGTTAGCAGGATCCTGGACGTGATCTTTTTAGACTCTAATGGCATGCTGATGGAACACAGGTGCCTCCTGAGAGTTGTAGCACTTACACTGAATACACATGAGATGACTCAGTGCCCGCTTTCCTGGTTTAATCATTTAATGATTATTATGTCTTTAGGTATTTCCTCATGCTCATGCTTCGGTACTGCTCAGGAGCTTCAGTCTGGCTTCTTACAGACAGAGTTAAAAGACTTGATAATAAAGTGATGAGAAAGCAGGTCTCTGTGGCAGCCACATAAACATGCCTCTGACTTTTAAAGGATTTTCCCTGAGACATCGGATGCAGGTGCTCTGCAGAGATCAAAGAGACCAAGTAAAACCTACTTAGTTTGAGAACTCCAAGAGAGCTGATTTATTCAGCCAGTCCCACTGTAAAAATGCCCTGTAGTTTGGTTGAGAACCTCCAGCTAATGATGTTGTATTCCTTCAGAGCAGTTAAACAGGATGATGCATTTTCTTTCACTGTAATGAAAAAAAACAACTTCCCTTGGGGAATCTGCTGGTCACCTGTATTGGATTTCTAATTTTTATTGGTGGAGTATTGAAATGCACCATAACTTTAGGCGTCAGATCTGATACCTTGCCTTACATTTTCTTTCAAAAATACAGTGCATCATGGCACATATGGCTTTAATTATGGGTTATGTGGTACTTCGGTACTTAGAGCATGCATCAATATACTACAGTACCTATCATTGCCATGTGCTGGGGAAGGCTGGGGAATTTTGCAATTTGGAAAGTAAATGGAATGCACTCAATGAACGCAAAAATGTCACACACTTCTTTTTTCATTATGTCTCCAATGACCCCGCCACACCAGCAACAGTATGTTGTTTTTAATATGGCATTTTAGCCCACACTGTAGAGTGGTGTATTGGGTCAGAAATGGACCGTTTCCAAAACGCAGTGAACATTTGCTGTTCGCTCATCAAATCCACAAAACTTACGAGTCCAACCCAAGGCAGTGAACCAGTAAGGGTGAAGAAACCATCGTGCAAACAAATAAGGCTTTCTCTGTAGAGCTTCACCATTGCTATGGGAACTGTGTGTTTTACTGTGCAAATCAAACATAATAAAGTACAATAAATTGAGTTAATACAAGTGTACAGTACTGCAGTAGACCAAAGTGCATCAGAGCAGGACAGAGAAGGGGCAAGAGTCAAAAGGGATTTGGGTTTATCAAAAAGACATAGTAACTTATACAGCAAAAAATCCACTTGCGTAGGTGTTAATTTTGCATGTCCAACTTGCCATGCAGATGGAGCTATGTCAAAATTCGGTGATGTAAAAGCAACCTCGCCCCTTCTTGGCTCTTCCAACTAAAAACTGTCCTCCCCCTAAAAACGCCCACATACGTAAGTTGTTTGTTTAAGCAGCAATTACGACTCAGATTTACGTTTATAGTAGCGGGCGCACTCTAGTGGCCGTAGTAATTATGACAGGAGCAAAGCAGAAAGTAAGGTGAAGTAGAAGAGTGCCATATTTAGTGTTAGGCATGGGTCAAACACAGTGTTTGGAAGAACGCCGTTTAAAAGAATGGCGTTAGGTAACAACGTTATTTTTTTCAGTAACGGGGTAATCTAACTAATTACTTTTCCCGTCGTTACAACGCCGTTAACGTTACTGGACATTAAATGCGGTGCGTTACTATGCATTGATTGAATAAACTGTGTAATCCGAATGCATCCCTGGCTCACAGCTAGTGAGAAGGTGGGTTAATAACGAGGTAAGCGATTATGATTGGCTAAGGCAGAGTCATGTTTCATGGTAGCCAATCAGAGCCAGTGTTTTTACACACATGCCAGCACACATGCCACACGCACACACAACAGCTAAACAGAGATTCGATGAAGCAGCAGAGATGGCGACTCAGGAGCAATTCGATGAAAAGTTGGCATTTTCAAGGTGGAGATATAAGCACTACTTCAAATTCATTGTGGTCAAAGGCAAGAACGAGCATGTAATGTGTACATTATGTCCAGGAGCGAAGACTTTGTCGACATCCGTTGTAAGCAACTCTAATTTAATGAAGCATCTCACAACGACACATGGATCTACAAAGCTAGTGGCCAAAACACTGATACCTCCACTACAGATGATAGCTCGCAAAGAAGGACTCGGAGCACAGTCCTCTAAGCAGCAAAAGCTAGATCTTTCTGCCTCACAACAAAAACCTATGACACAGGCTGAAGTCAACCGTATGATAGGCAGGTATGTTGTTAAAAGTAGGCCTATGTGTGTCATTTAAGTTTATATGGTGTAACTGTTTAGCCTACTTTTCTTACAAAGATAATACTTGAAGTGCAGGATAAACCTCTTGCTCTCTGTCGACGTGCAATAAATATCGAAAGTTATGTACAAACACCTATCTGTTCTACTCATTTAAACTGACTTGTGAAAACTGCTAAAAAAAAAATCTAAATTCTTTGACATATAGCAACTTGTTTTTAACAGTAAGGCAAATAGTTACTTTCCCTGGTAACGAGTTACTTTTATTATAGAGTAATTCAGTTACTAACTCAGTTACTTACTAAGTAGTGAGTAACTATAACTAATTACTTTTTTAAAGTAACGTTCCCAACACTGGTCAAACAAACACAGGACTTTCACCCAGGAGACCGTGGTTTAAGTCCCATATATATATAAAATAAAAGTAAACAGTAAACAGCATGTTTTTTCTTAACTTTACAGAACAAACGTAACATATAAAGCCATGTCAAGTTCTGCGTAACCAGAAGAGAAATAACATCTGATTTAAACCAAAACACAACCTTTTTCTAAACTTAAAGGTGCTCTCAGTGATGTGACGCGCTTTTTAGGCTACAACATTTTTTGTCACATACAGCAAACATCTCCTCACTATCCGCTAGCTGCCTGTCCCCTGAACACACTGTAAAAAAACGCAGTCTCTTTTTACAGTGTGTTTCAAAGATGTTTGCTTAATGTTGTTTCATAAAAAGCCATCCACATCAGCATCTAAATTTTGGTGCCTAAACATAACCAAGTAGTTTTTGTATAACCTAACACAAAAACTAACCAAACTGCAACCATTCTAGCACATTAACAATGTGTTTAAAAATGCGATTACTACATCCTCTGGTTTAGATATAAGGACGGAAAACGCTCCTGTGGGTCGTATTTCCTGCCACCACTAGGTTTGTTAATGTATGAAATGTTCCTATGGGTCGTACTAGAAGGTAGGAACAAACGGCGTATGTCGTCATATGGTTTGGATGACTTGGTTCCAACTTATGATGCATGAGAAGTTTAACACCGAAAACATGACGCAACACTTTAATAAAAAGGACATTAATCACATGACATGCTGTTCATTATTTATTTGTTATTCTGTCCCATCCCTTGGGTGATTGCCATGCCAGTCATGACTCTTGGTTTTGGCAAAAGTTGATATGCAATCATTTGTATCATGTCACTACATGCTTAAATTTCCGCTGAATCAGTGGATTTAGTCTTGTTGCATCATAGGTAGTACTATGGCAGAATTAGACCTGGTGGTGGGAGCATTTAGGTTCAAGCCATGGTGGCAGGCATCAACACTAGATCAACAGAGTTCTTTGGTTGCCATTGTGCATACTGTATTTCTTTCTACATTGCGACATCCTCATGTCTGCTTTTTCCATTACTGCATGTTTTCAACACACTACTCATTCACAAACTTTCTGTTCAAAGTGAACATTCAGAGTTCCCTGAAATAGTCCAAACCATGTCTCTCAATCTCTGCAAAAAAATACTTTCACTGTAATGTTAAGCAGCTTTTTGAACTAGGATTTATCCTCTTGGTATGTTCCTACCAAGCACTTGGAGTTGGCTTCCGTGTGCACAGTTCCTGTATTAGCAATTGTCAAGGTGGCCATAAATAACATTTATTCAGTGCTGTAACAACTTTTCCTCCTGGAGGCTTGCAGTAGGAGATACATGCCCTAAACAAACTCACAACTCTGAAGAGGTGGCATGTATTCACACACACACCTACCTTTAGGTTCACCTGTGTGCACACTATGCTCGCACATTTCACAAATCTAGATACATTCAGACATTGCATAATGAAGCTGGATAGATTCCAGACACTCCTTCAACAATGCTTGATATTGTATTCAGCACTACTATAGAGAGCACTTGAGCGCATGAGAATCACAGACCTAACAGTGCAACATAAATGAGATCAGTCCCTATGGATGACATGCACCCAGTCATTATGGAGCTTAAGGATCAGAGCTTTGGCTTTGTTCACTTGTCATGGTGTTTTAAGGCTGAGATCCTCAAGACTGTAAACGACGAGGCCTCCTCACCTCAAACACCACCCAGTCCCATATCATGTCAACATACCATATCTAATGGTCACCCCAGGGATGAGTGGATTTTCTGCCTGGTTTGTCCCCAATGCAGCCTTCCATAACTTCTTGTATCCCAGCTGAGTGAATGTTTCACAGACATCCTCATAGGGAGTTGACACAGGACGACATCAAGCTCGTACTACAACCCAAACTGTTTTACAACAAAGGGTGACCCAGAGGTGAAGCACTGCTGAGAGGAACAGGGGTAAATAGGGGACACAAAGCAGCAGCCAGCAGTGCAAATATTTCGGTGAGAAGGAGAGGAGGCTCGCAGGATCATTACCTGCAAGGATTGAACTTCTTGTTTTAACACGCACACTACCTACCCCAGAAAGGAATACTGGAGACATGAGGGCAATGGTGAAGGCTGGAGTGATTGAGCACCTCCTTACAATGTACAGTCACCTATGTATACACGCATGGGTACAGAGTATGCATATGCCGTGTTGAGAGGGACATTTTCAAGATGTAAGATCTACATA
This sequence comes from Perca fluviatilis, assembly GCF_010015445.1. Classification (NCBI taxonomy): domain Eukaryota; kingdom Metazoa; phylum Chordata; class Actinopteri; order Perciformes; family Percidae; genus Perca; species Perca fluviatilis. The sequence continues at coordinate 22,843,628 of NC_053130.1, read as the reverse complement.
CATTACAACAATATGTATTGTATACTGCACGTAACGTGTACTGTGCAGAATAATCCATCCATGGTAAAGCAAATAATTATGGAAAGACTGACTTTTCTACTAAGACTGAGAAATTATTTATATTTTACAAGATTGATAAAATGCATAAAATAGTTGTTGGAATAATGATAATGCCCCCCCCCCCCAATAAACATTACAATTTAGCCAAATCTCTATACATACATATAGATTCCTGTGTAAACGGCACTGTACCCTTGGCACTTATTGTGTCCTGTCCTTTGCCATGTGCATTTACTATTAGATATATGTGTGTGTGTGTGTGTGTGTGTGTGTGTGTGTGTGTGTGTGTGTGTGTGTGTGTGTGTGTGTGTGTGTGCGTGTGTGTCTATGTGTGTTGGTGTTTGTCTTAGCAGTCACATTGCTATTGTCACTTACTATATTTTGTAATCAGATTACTGTAATCCAGTTATGTTTACTTCACAACTCTGAGAATAAGAATAGAGGGGACTTTATGACCTGAATGACTAACAGCCTTAAATGGGATGTAATGACAAACGCTCAAGCCTGTTTCAGTTGTGAAACAGAACCAGAGAATGCAGAGTCCAGGCCTAGTAGCCAAAGAGACTGGGCTTGGCTACAGCCACTAATTTGTACTATAGTGGCCATTACTGAGAGACAGCAGCCAGCTGTGGTGCACTGCTGCTTATCTGGAGGTAATGAGAGGTAACATGGGTGTGGTGTGGTTCTATGCGCACATATTTGTCTCCACATTTCTCTCTCTGTCAAATAAATCCTCTGTGGCTGTTTTGAAAAATCCCTCCACTTTTTTTCTGCCAAACTTTCTTTCTCCCTCTCTTTCTCCTCTTCCTCATTAAACTAGTGAAAAAGAAAGCATGTTTAGTGCAAGCTCAGGGGCCCCCCGGCTCAGTTGTGAGAAGGGAACTGTAACGATTAATGAAAGGAGGTCTCACCCAAGGAGAGAAGTAACCCACATTCAACACACACACACACACACACACACACACACACACACACACACACACACACACACAGATCAGAGAGCAACAATGTTTTCGGGTGATGTCACAGGCGGCGGATGAACAGAACATGTCTCAAGGATCAACGGGACCCAGGTGATGGAGGGGAGAAGGAGAGAGGAATAGCCCAAGGAGACATGGCGCTTGTCTGGCCTGTTTCCCGGCCTCCTGTGTTGGAGCATGAAAAGGAGCAGGTCGTTTACACCCCAGTGAAAAAAGCCACCATAGCCACAGCAGCACCTGGATGTTATTTGTGCTAATGGACTCGGGGCTTACTCAATAGTAATCGACTTGGGGGGGCTTTGTCGCTTTGTTTCATGCGCCACCTTTCTCCAACTCTCTCAGTCTTTGTCCTACTCAACTTATCTCCCACTTTTTTACCTCCTACCTTTTCCCAGTGGCTCCCTCCCTGTCCTTATATCTCCCCACCCTCTCCTTTCTCATGTGTTTATTTTATTTTTGTGGAGAGCTGTGTTATGACAAAGACTTCACACCCCGGATGTATGCAGTCAGTGCTTGTGTCATGCCCTTATGAGGTATGGGGGCCCTCACAGCTTTGCCAGCCCCACCCGGCGTGCCCTTCCCAGGCAGAGAGGGCTGGGAGGAGGGGCTGAAGGAGGGTGGAGGGGGTGACTCCTGCCCACACCCTGTCCTGTCCTGCCTGCCGTTGATGGAAACACACACACACACACACACACACACACACACACACACACACACACACACACACACACACACACCACCACCACCACTACCACCACCACCACCACACAAACAAACAGAAAGAGGATAGCTAGATTCAACCGGCAAGATTCATTTTTTTTCTCTCTCTTTTGTTCTCATGGACAGTTGAAAATGCTGACATGAGACTTCCTGGCACAGTCCATTTTCCTGTCTCACTGCTATTACCTCATTCATACGAGCTTCAGAATGGTTCAGAATTGTTTACCATCCATCACAAAGTCCTGGAGGGCTAAAACCTTTAGCTGAAGTCATGTTAGGCTCGATCGCTGCATGGCATAGTTTATCATGCAGCAGACTCATTTATTCTCTGCTGGCTCTTTTCATTCAAATCACCAAAGGGTTATTAAGTGAGAATGCATGCCTTCTCTGTGGAGTGTTTTCTATTACAGCATTTCATTCTCAATGTTTATCGGTTTCATCCTCCTTGACAAAAATGACAAACGTATTTCTTTGTTCACCATTAAATTCACTTCATTTGTCATATAATGTAAGAGTCTCTCAACCCAAGACACAAAGAGCAGTCAAGGGGGATTTATGGTCGCTGCAAACAGCTACTTTTAAATGGATTCAAATGAAAAGTTGATGTGAAATAATGAGATATAATAAATCCCCCAAATTTGTGCTGTAAAAATATTTTGTTTCTGTGGCCGGGATAGCTCAGTTGGTAGAGCAGGCGCACATATATAGAGGTTTACTCCTCGATGCAGCAGCCGTGGGTTTGACTCTGACGTGCAGCCTTTTGCTGCATGTCATACCCCTTCTCTCTCCCCTTTCATGTCTTCATCTGTCCTGTGGAAAAAATAAATAATCTTTAAAAAATATATATATTTTGTTTCTCACGTCTTTCTCACTTTACTGGGCAGACAACTGGTTGATCTTAAAACCAAAGATGCCACCCAAGATATATAACTCAACATGGATTCTGCAGAGAGCTGGTTAAGAGGAAACAAATGGGACTGTACATGAAAAATAAATATGTTTCCAGTCGTCTCATCTTTTCTCCCTTTTGCTTAAATGTGAAAAAGCCCTAAGCAAAATGTTACATTTCATCTTTTTTCCATTCTTTAATTTTCACCACAAAGCCTAACATGTTTTAAGAGGTGCAACCTAATATTGCCTGAACTCCAGGACCTACCACAAAGATCTCTGGGTAAATGGGAGGGAAGGAAGTGCACAGACAGGAGGACGGGCGTGGATGGAAAAGTGCGCAGTAACTTGGCTGCAGCACACCCTTAAGTAACAACACATGGCAGTGGAGGAATTCCACATTCGCGGACACTCTACATGAGCAAGGATGGGAAAGGCTGTCCGGCTGGTCGTACCGAGCGAGCGGCCGGTTCCGAATGGGAAGCTGATAAGGCTCTGCCATACCTAATTCCTTTCCATGTTCTCATCCTGGGTAGGCATCACAATGGGCATGATTCATGGGGGTAATTCCGCTAGCTACTGACTTGGCTCCTGCCTGCATTTGGGAAGAATGTGACCTCACAATACGCCTCTTTCAGGCCCATCCCTGTCTGACTTCGACCAGCCTCTCCTTGAAGCTCTCTTCTGTTAGAGACTGCAGAGTGAGGACAAGGGAATGCAGCAGAAAGGCAAGGAAGAGAGGCTAAGTTGAGGGGAAAAAATCTTGCAAACATACTCCTCCTTCCCCATCTTCTCTCTTCCTACATCACTCTCTCCTTCCCAGTCTAATAACTAAATCATGTGCAGTGAGGAGGGGAATTTAAAACAATGAACTTAAAAGTCAACCACCGTGACGACCACAGAGACAAGCCCTGATTGCAAGGGGGAAGCTGTAGGTGTGATTCCTGTTTTATGTTTCAATATGTCAGCCACAGAGACTACCACAAGTCTAGCTTAAGTGATGATCTGAACAAGAACACGTGATGCAAAACTTTATTGTTACATGAGACCTCTGGAGCGTTTTCTATCTTGTGCTTAAACAAACTGCAATCATTGTGGGTAATTATTTAGCTGTATTAGACCATTTGAAGCTTGGTTAATTCCTGGTTACATTCCATCTGTCACAGACACAAAGGCTCATGTCTTTATCTGCAGTCAGTGCTGAATGAATATAAATGACTGCGGAGTGGCTAAAGCAAAAGAAAGCTTACAATGGGTGGAACATAAAAGTGTATAATCCCCATTACTGCCTACAGCGAGTTAAGGAAACATGGGTGTACAAAAGCCTTCAAAAATGGTAAGGCTGTAATAGTATTCTTTAATGGCCTAGACCTGGGCACTCTTTGTTTCTAACAAGATTAATTGAGCAGCCACAAGACATAAAGTTTAACAAGGTATACATTTGTCTTTTCAATTTTATCAAGGCTTTAAGGCTGCATACGAGACAATCACAAGTAAAGAAATTTACTGTAAACTAAAGAGGAGGCAAGAACATATCTTCAATACGGGAAATTGTATCCTCTAACGTAGAATGAATTGCACATCAGGAATAACCCTATTCATCAACAGCTCTTGCTTGGATGTAGATCTCAGAAATATTAGTTATTCTACCTCTTTAAAAAAAATTAAGAGAAAATAGAATAATGCCTCAGTTATGCAATAAATCTCTTTTTTATTCAAGCAATGCTCCCCTACCCCATTGCAGCATCATCAAACGCCAAACACACATGATCATAAACACGTACAATCTGGCACAAGGAACCGTACGCACAATCTGGCACACACGCTCTCACACCGCACACGTAAAAAGGGCGTTGACACGTACACGTTCGTAAGCAGAGGTGGTTTTGTCATGTCAACCTCCTTAACAGCCTGCTGCAGTCTGCCTCATAGGAGGAGAAAATATGGTGTGATGTCACCTCTGGCATGGCCCCGGTGTCTGAAAACTTTTCATGCGCCGCCCAAATGAATGAGAGGCAGACATTACTCAGAATAAGAGTGGAGACTATCTGTTCTCCAAAGTTAAAGCTGGTATTTGTTAGAATGGACCACTGCCAGAGCTGGGCCACTGTCTGTTGACTGCAGATCAACACAATGCAGATCAGATCATTCAGACTCCACAAAACATCCTCAGTGTGTGTCTGTGACACTCTTCCCTGTCACTCTTACTGGCAGGGTCATGCTGCTGCTGCTGCTGCTGCTCCACCAGCACCACTGGCACTCTTAGAGCAGCCCGGCGGCACTGTCTGAAAACCACCAAGTGGGGTTAGTCATAATAGAGCTTCATCTGGCCATCAATCTTCATGCTCTCCCCCTGTTAGCAGCATGGACCGCGTCTTGCGTTGCAGTTAAAAGCCTTGGCACTGCTCTACCAGGCCTGTGATAAATTGATTGCTCCATGAAGCCTGTGGAGAATGTTTGGAGATCCCGATCCATCCTCGCTGTTTGTCACTGTGCATTAGCAGTGAATGAGGGGATTCCTGAACCCTGACTCATAAGCTCCCTGGGCAAGCACCTTTCAAATAAATTTAAGCAAGGAACAGTCCACTGGAAATGTAAATTGCAGACTGATTTAGAACATTGGATTTTTTCCAAAGTTTGAGTGAGAAAACAAAAGCCAGAGGCATTTTGGGCGAACAAAGTGTCAGCGGTTAAAAGAAATGGACTATTGAAGGACCAATACAATTTTGGGCTACTTATCAATTGCACGCACTTCCTGCTTTTCATCTCTGGGAGAAGCAAATGCTCCTTTCTCCTGTTTCTGAATCACGTTTCTTCGATCTATTGATCTTTATTTGACAAAAGTACATCCAAGTCAACACAAAAGGTATGGTGGCGACATTACGTCTGATTCAATTCTTTGCTTACACATGCAGGGCATTACTAAATGTCACAGGCAATTTTTTAATCGCTATACACAATAATATGAGGTCTTTATTTTGTGTTTATGTGAACTTTTACTTTGCTTGAATATTTGAATTCAACAATGCAACATTACTCCATTACATATCCTCAGTTCAGTGTTCCGTGCAAGCCTTCGAATCTGGATCAGATATCAATGTTATCTCACCCGTCCTTATTGCTGTATCAACATTACTATTCCAACTGACGGGTCTATTGAACTGTGAGGTTAAATAACAGAACGGATTCTCACTCATGAGAAAGTACACTGATCCTTTGGGTAGGACAGAGTCGATTCTCAGCTAAATCCATTCAGTGTTTCTATTTTGGTGCAATGTCTAGACATAAAAACATTTTACAAGGCACCAAAAGCCACAGCTGGGTTCTGCAAAGCTGGACCCAACTTTGACCGTCCAGAAAAACACTGAACTACATGTTGTGATAGAGCAAGTGTCTGCTATTGATTTCCTGCCAAGCACCTTGCAGGGTGTATATCTTAACTCCAGAGATAAAATATAGATGATGACATCATGCGTTTACTTCTTATAATGTCTTTGTGCTAGGGAAAAGATTGTCTGCAGTCATAAAATGTTTATATTAGTGTCTTTTATGGGATGTTCCTTGTATACATAATTGTTCGCAGCATCATAAAAAACAAGGCCGACAAAGTGCAAATTAAGGGGTTTGTGGGGGTACTGACCACCTATTTTCCACACTCCAAGTCACAACATCCATAAACAAAGTAAATGTGTTCAAACATCAACACACACCCTTAAGTGTGACCACAGATGATGTAATTGTCGGGTAATGAGCATTTGGAGCCGAGGGACAAAAGCTGTGCATTTAATTAAAAATGGAGGTTGCTTATTATTTTCGTTTAACACTTGTGTCCCCTGGAAATGTATTGTTGGCACAATAAACTGAAAATGCCAAGTCTACAGTAATTTAACATTAAATTGTAGTTTATATAAAATTTTGAGATGCATGCAATGTTTCATACTTGTGAGAGTTCATAGTTATGAGATTTCTTTTAATTAAACTCATCACAAGGAGCAGCAAAAACTTTTAAAGAAAAATGTCCACAAGCTAATTTCCCAGTGATGATGAAATAGTTTGGGTGCTTTTACAGCCTGTGAATCATCAGTGTGATTATGCCGACTACATCACTTCCCCTTTGGGGCTTCCTCTGCATCCTGCAGCTGCTGAGTCAGTCTCAAACTTCTTCTGTACACTTCCCCATGTATGCATTCATAAAGTGGCACCATTCATGCCTGATATGGGCCATGATGGACAGAGGAGCACGGGACACGCCAGGGCCTCAGTATGCTTCAAATGAAGTACTTGTCGGATTGTCAAACAGCATGTGAAAACAGTTCTCCACCAAACCTTTCCGACGTTGGAATTGGGCGGAAGTGTGTCTCAAAATATTGTAACTTTCCAAAACTGTCGATCTGACAAACCATGTTACAGAGGGATCAGAGTACAGTGCAGTGACAACTAAGGCAGGCTTTTCACCCTGCCTTTTGATGTGGCCATATAGAAGCAACACACTTTTGCTCTTAGAAGTGATCAGAAGACACGCCATATAAAAGACTTTTTTTAAGCATGCTTACATTTTATATGCTCATGTGCAGACATGTATAAAGTACTAGATGGAGTGTTAGTTGAAATACTTGGGTAGGAACTTTTGTATGGAACCCATGTAATGGGGTAGGGGGAAGCTTAATAAAGGTACACGGTACTAACGATACAGTCACATCTTCTTGTGTCTCCCTGTTAATCATTAATATATTGCAAAGCCGACTGAACACTAGAGACCCAGACTTGAGGAAAAGTACAAGTGCTCTATAAAAAAAGTGACTTGAGTAGAAGCTGAAGTGCTCTTTAAGCACCACACTTAAGTGGAAGTACTAAAGTATTCAACATTTTTTTGTACTTAAGTATTGCAAGTAGTTTATTTTAAAATGTACTACTCAAGTACTGAAAGTATTGTGTTATGTAGTTATTAAAGAAAGTCAAAAGGTTGAATATAATATTGTTTATATTATTTCAAATGTTTAGCCTAAAGGACACTCACAATTCCTTTGGCTGTAGCAGCAGAACAAGGAATGATTTGTAACATTTTGATAATTGTAACTGTTGGGATTTTAACCCTGTGAATGCTGGATAATGTGTATTAGCTGCTCCAGGCCTCCTATCAGAGAGCACGAGTCGCCAGGTGGAGTTCAACTTTTTACTTGGTAGTAAGATGGTGCATTACAGGCAGTCACAAGCTGTACATTGCTGGATATATGAAGGAAGTTTCTGAAATAAACCCAAAAAAGGTACATTAATGTCACAGCTGTTATAACTACTATTCTCTGCTATAACAGTGGGTTATTAATCACTTATAAAAAGATACTGAAATAAAATGTACAATTGTGCAAGTAAAATGAACATCCTCTCCAGCACAGTAACGATTAAAGCCCCAAAAAACGTATCACACACTAGCTAGTAACGTGTGATGTAGTGGAAAGTTAGCAAGCTAGCAAAATTCAGATAAAGTAGCAGCTTCACATCACAGGGTAAAACGGTTAACATTCAGTACTCATTGCAGACTGAAACAACTCAGGAATAGCTTAGTCTGCTGCAACAATGGCTAAATAGAAAGAGTACAAACTTACATAGTCTCTGACTTCTGAACAGGCAACCGCCGTAATGAAAAGAAACACTAGGCGATTAGGGATTTATACGTACGTAACTAACGTAGCCGTAACTACACACACGGTAACCTACACAGTCTCCGTAGCGTAAGGAATTCACAACAGTAACGAGTAACAATGCAGCACATAAAAAATGGATCGGAGTAAAAGTATTAAACTCATCGAAAATATGTACTCAAGTAAAAGTGGAAGTAGGAGAAAAAAATAAGTACAGAGTACAGATACAGCCTATTAGTACTTAAGTACAGTAGTGAAGTAGTTCTACTTCGTTACTATACATCTCTGCTCATGTGTGGGATCACTTCTTACCAAGAAAAGAGCATTTCATAATAATAAAACAAACCAAGAGTCTACGGCTATGCTGGTGGCTTTGCGAGGCTGTACTTGCTAAATGCTAACGTCAGCATGCTAACATTCTCACCATGACAATGCTAACATGTTGATGTTTAGCAGGTCTACCATGGTCATCATCGTGGTAGACTCTTGCCAATTAGCACTAAACATTAAGTGCAGCAGAGGCTGATAAAAAAGTTTTGTTTTGCTAGGTGTTAGACAAATTAAAATGTTGACCTGTTTTGAGCCCCAAATTTAAGGTTTAGGGATAACAAAATGTCATGGCAATCCATCCAATAGTTTAACTCAAACATTTTACTTAAAGCAACAAATGTGAAAATCATAAATAAAAGTTCAGGTCAGTTCAAGTCATTAGGATATATCATCCGGGAACCAAGAATGTTTGTACAAAATTATATGACAATCCATTCAATAGTGTTGGGATATTTCAGTCTGGACCAAAGTGGTGGACCTGACATTGCCATAGTAGCAGTTTTCAATGTGGCTAAACACTACTTCATATTCTAAATTCAACAAAATTGCCTAAAGGTTGTTCTTAATTTTGCTGTTTCAGTATTTAGTAGGACATACCATTGTTGTTGTCCAAACTCAGAACCTAAAAAATTAAACAAGTTCTTTGCAGGTCTGCTGCCACATTTAACATCAAATGCATCTTGGCTGATTGCTTTCCTCCAGCAGAACAAATTCTGTTTTTCTTCTTCTAATCTTCAGGAAACATATTGGTGTGAGCCCTCTGGTTCAGCACAACAGTAATCACTCAAAGGCCTGTCTTGATTAAAAAAAGACTAAATTAAGCCAAAAGAGTCAGCAGGAAGAAAGGACCTCCATTAGCCTTCACTGCAGCCGCTGATGATTGATATGATAGCGAGCCCATTTAAACTGCAAATTTTACACATGATTGAGGCTCTATTGGATGTAATGAAATGGCCTTCCTGGATATTGCACTTGAGTGACTGTGTGACCACCAGCACAATAGCTGCTATTATAGTTTTGGGCCCTCAACCCATTTTTCATTGTACCAGGTCCACTATGTTATTATTGCAGAACTCGGAGTGAACCCGCCGCTTTGGTTTCTTGCTGTCACGAGTGTGACCGTTCTCTCCACCGGGAGCAATTCACAGAGTGTTAATTGACCACCGCAATCACTCAGCAGAGTTATGGAAAGACTGAGGGGGTCACAGGAGACTTCCAGGGGAGGCCGTCCAGGGAGCAAGGCTGGCCCCCAGAGCCGTACCAAAAGCTCTCCTGGTTGCACTCTCTAAACACCCTCTAGCCATAGCTGCGGCTGGGGAATTTCTGGCCTCTGTAACTACACTACAGGTTCATAAACTCTGCCTTCCTACAATGACCTCAGAGGAAATGTAGATTATATAAAAAATGATATTTAAATGGGCTATAGAGGAAAATAAAATCATTTTGTTTTGTGTTGGTCCTTGTTTTTTTTTGCATTGATTAACTTATAACCACACTCTAATAATTCCACAGCCACGATCATGATGCAGAAATCTGAAAAACAAATACCGTACTCACAAAATCTCATGACCCAGATGTGTATCCTTCACTGAGGGGGGGCTGGTGACACAGGGTGGATCAGGCCGACTATAATCCGCTTTGAACAACAGACCTGCAGACAGCAAGATGATACAAAGCGCATGTGTAAAGACAGAGACACAACCGTTAGCTACAAAGGCTAGCATCTAACTATCTTTTTTAAATGTTTTGATTTGTGAAGATCCAGTGTGCAAATATTGATATGAAACAGTGGAATGATGGGTATCGGTTCTGAGTGATGAGATAATGATAATGGTTTTGATCATTGTTTATCCTGCACTGCAGTGTGTCAGTATGTCGAAGTATTAGTTTGAACGGATGTGCGTGTGGCCCGGCATCTGGACACTCTTAATACTGTTTAATCCCTTTCTGTCAGCCAGCCAGGCTTGTCCTCATGCCAACGCACTGTCTACAGTGTGTCACCTATCTTCAAACAGAGAAAGTGAGGGTTGAATAATGTCTTCAGTTTAACTACACACTCCTGGAATAATGATGCTCTTGGGTCTTTTTGTATTAAGGTAAGAGTGAACCTTCTTTTTCACAATAATGATACATCCAGTCTTGAGATGCAGAATTGTTAACGTTGGATATGCGTAGAGTGCTATGAAAATAGGAGGCAAAACAATGCAGCCAGTTTTCTAAAGAGGGGGTAAAGGCAGTGCACTTCTCCTTATAATAAGTTCCAAACATCATTTTGGATTTAATGGATCGTTTTTGTGGACCGAATGGTTAGGAAATTGCTCCTACGATTTTACATGAAGCAGTTGAGAATAATTGCCTCGGGCATGCCAATAATTTTACAGTGATTATGTGATAAGCTGTATCATTTCTTTTGATGAAATGTGTAACTGCCTTTTTGTGCAAGTTGCCCAGACCTGATGATTTACGAGGGCTATACGTCTGTGTTTTGCTGCACGGAGCCTGCATGGTGCATGGAGTCTGAATGCCATGCTTGCTTACACAGAAACGCTGCACTAATGGGTTTGTGTTACATTGCTAAATCAACTCGAGCTGTGAAGCTGCTCCCAGCAAACCTTTATGATCCATTAAACACCAGGCATGGTTTTGCCAGGGCGCCTGTGCCAGCTGGCAGAAACTGACAAGCCTGTATCATAAGCAGCCTCTGCCAGCGATTGCTTTACTGAGGTTTTTCAGAATTGCCCCGTTCTGTCAAGCTGATTACATACATGGTGTTTTCTCATTAGACAAGGCTCCTCGTGGTCCTGTCTTGAGGAAAAGCTTGATGGAATGAAGGTGAACGCAGAGTGTACTATATGTTAGACTTGATGTCTGCCGACAGCTCGGGAAGAGAGACAAGTCTGTGGAGTGGTTTGAGCTTGGGTGGAGACAGCAGCATTTACTGTAGAACTGCAGACAAATATGCATGGACCCCACCCTAGGCTAGTGATCAACTCCTCTGTCATCAGTGTCTTTATCACGCAGACAGAGATTGATATCCAAGGATCAGATTCCTTGGGATTCCTCTTGCGAAAGAAAGTCCCATTTTTCAAACATTTGGAAATCTGAAAGATTTCTGTAACGCTGTTTGACTGTTTTATTGTGTTATTCATGAAAGCTGGCACCGCTCTGCAATATCCACACACAAATAGGCTCCCGCCTTTCCTTTCGACAGTTTTCAGTGCATGGCTTATTTAAAAAAAAAATGCATAAAGAAATTTGTATAACTTTTCTTGCGACCATGCAGTTATGTTATGTTATTGTTAAATACTACACACTTAGTATATTTTGTGGATGACTTATGTTTATGTTTCATGGCTCATGTTTAAAGGGCGAGTAAAGGCGGGGAGAAAAGACAATTAAACTACAAAAGGCACGTATGCAAAGAATGAGCAATGTTTAGGATTTTCTTTACATTATAAATGGTAATCATTTGGATTACATGTAATCCTGTTTCATGTCATCTGTTATTCCCAAATCCTGCTTCTTCCTCTGAAGTAGTGGGCGGTATGGAGAAAATCAAATATCATGATATTCTAGACCAAATACCTCGATGTTGTAGGGCTGACTATTGGTGCTTTCACTAAATATCTTTACAATGAGATTTTTCATAAATAATCATCAGTAATGTGGACATAATGACTAAGTGCATAAAGGGAAATAATAGAACGGCAAGAACAGTTCAGAAAATTACATCACTTTACTGTAATGCAGCCTTTAAACCAGGAAAAGACAACATTTACCATATTACAACATCCCAAATTGAAGATATAATATTGATAAATTGCCCAGCCCTACTCAGAAGTGAATGTGATACACCTATAATACACACCCATGGTTTCCAAACTGCATTTGTTTTACAGTATAACTCTGCAGTCAGATGGATGAAGGGGAATTCCAAGTAGGTTTTTATCAGATTACAAACACTAGCGAGCCAGTATGAAGGCTGTTATATGTACATGTATTCATTGAGCAGACACCGTTATCTAGGTCACAGGTAGACGAGAGAGGCAAATCAGTAATTTCCTCCTGCTCTAGAATGAGGCACTTTCACTCAGTCGGATAGTAAGCGATATATCAGGAGCAGAGGAGGAGCAGAAGGTCATGGTGGGCATGAGCAACAGAGGCAAAGAGAGTTACAACAATAGTTCAAAGCCTCTCGGTTTGTATTTGATCCATTGTCCCTGCTGGTCTTTAGAGACCACCACCAACAAGGCATCGTCTTACTCAGGTTGACAGGGTTTTGTATAGCTGAGATGCCCTGTGAGATTAGGTTCAGGTGAAGCCCAGGGTTAGAGGAGAGTGGGAGGAACTGTATTTGATCAGTGTTTTAGGCTGTTTCTGTGAGAACGGAAGACAGTTGAGTGAGACTGCATCTCTGTATCTGCGACAGATGTTGTTTATACGTACATCGTTTTACTGGATGGTATAAAAAGAAATGTGTGTAATGAGAAAGAAGCCAGATAAGCAAATGGCTGTTTTTTTTTTTTTTTTATCTGATATGGGTTGTAAATCCCATGAGAGGATTATCACAATGGCCCATTTTATTCCTCACCAGATTTCCCTCCTGTGTAATTACCGTTTCCCTCTATCTCTCTCTCAGTGGCAAAATTGATGGGTGGAATATCTTGAGAAATATGTGAGTATAAGCCAAAGAGGGAAACATCTCAGAGGCACACCACAATGAATGAGAATTTGGAGGATGCTAATTAAACAATGTCATGATTTATTGTCTGTAACAAAACATTTACTGTTTCAATCCCAAAGGCTTGGTTTCCTGGAAAATGTATCATTTGGTCACAGCTCTGTTAACTTCTTCGCGTTGGGAAAGTCAAGACCTCCAATTTTATATGGCTTGTGTAAGGGGACCTTGATATATTTATTTAAACTATGAGAGAGATTGTAGCCTATAGGTACGCTTTTGCCCTTTCTCTATTAATAACTTTTTTGCATGTCAAAAAACAATTCAAGGTAAGACAATTAATCAGCAACCACAGCGAGTTAGATCAGTATTAAACAGCCAATACGTTCATTACAACCTGTCAAGAAGGTTTTCTTATCTTTCACATCTCTAAACTTGTTACTGTTGCTAAATCCTTTGTCTAGTGTCACATATTTAAATTGAATAGACTTACTAGAAAGCCTCTCTGCATCAACATGTGCAGAACCCCAGCTTCAGACCATGGGCTTTTGGCCGGCTCATGAATGCACAGGACAGAGATGTTATCTGGCCTTAGGGAGGATGTTTGGGGAGTGGGAGTGGGAGGGCTGTGGGGCTTCAGTGTGCTAATGCAGCTAACAGCCAGGAAGGCAGAGTGTTGACTCTGCAGATTTAAGCCAGCTACTGATGGCTATGGGGCTAAATACTGACCCCATAGACTAATAAAGAAAATCACCTCAGGCACGAGCCGCAGGGGTCAGAGGTAACGGCATGGCTGGGAAAAACAGAGGCCGTGGCTTTCGATCACTACTCTGCCTAATTGAAATGACAGTTAAAGACCGGTGGGGGTAACAGTGTTTATTTACGTCTTTGTTACGCGGTGAGCAAGCACAAAGATATGCATGGCCCGGCCAGGGATGACATCGCTCCCGTATGCTGTCTGGCTCCGGGATCTCTGCACTAGTACAATAAGGACTTCCTGTCTGCCATCAGATTCCCCTGCATTCCACCCGGGCCCGGGATGAGACAAGGGGGCTGCTGGGGACAGGGTTTTGTGAAAGAGTACGAGTCCTAATCAAACTGACAATATGGACCTGTTCCCTTCTTTTGACCCCCAAGCTGACCCTCAGTCTGAGCTGCTGTCTATCGGGGAGCTGGAACAGGCTGTGATTAGCTGAAACTGTAGTGAGGATGGTTTCCTGTGCTTAAACAGATGTTCAGAGATGGTCAACACCCTGTTTCACAGTGCTGACACCAGCTATTTCAATGAAGGCTATGCACCTGGTCTTGTTGCAGGGTACTGTAGGACTAATAATACTCAAGTACTGCATGAGGGCAGAGATTAATAAAAGTACATTTAACAACAATTAAAGAATATTTTATCATTTGTGTGTTCATGTGTATAAGCAGCAGGTCAACCAATGTTTTTATTTGTAATATTATTATTTGGCATCTATAAAACTGTAGTGTGAAACAATAGCATTACAAAAATAGTGATGTTATAATATTACTGGATATTTAAAAATTCAATTTATAGACAATACAATATAAATTATAATATTAACATTTTTATTTTAATTGATGTTCAAATAAAAAATACTATTTGTTCATCAAAAGATGTTTGAATTCAGGATTATGTGGGTAAACAAGCAATGGTGCACATGCCACTAGTGACCCAAAAGTATGTTGCTGATACAACAAACACTGGAATAGATGCTAAACCCCATATGCTAAACCCTACATTGCTCTCAATAACAACGAGGGACAACAGAGAAAATAGGCAAAGGATAAATAAGGTAACAACAAATAATGGAAAATTAGACATATATTGTGATTATAAGTTCTATTAAATACACAGAAGCAGTTGCTTTCCGGTTGCTGCGACCATACTGGTGTAAAGAAATGTTGCTATTTGAAGAAATGGGGGAAGACAGTATTCAAGCTCTCCTGTTTCAGTGGGGTCAAGGTGAGGGAGCAACCTTCAGCAACCTGAGTACTAAAACAGCCTGCTGCTGTCTAGCGTGACTAGACATGCAGCATTAATGGCTCCTGAGAGGACCATCAGCACAGGAGGAAAAAAACACAAATACTCCTCTCTCACACCCCAGCAGTACAGAGGACAGAGGAGATTATATGTCTGTGACAGCACATGAGAAGCGTGCCGTTTAAAGGATTATACCAAGATTTTAGGAAAATTGTCTACTGGTCAACTCATCCTTTAAATCACATGTGTCAAACTCAAGGCCCGCAGGCCAAATCCGGCCCCTCGCAGATTATGATCCGGCCCGCATATAAATTTAGGTTCACAATACATTTTGGCCCACCTAGTTTTTGTCGCTTTTTCTGACATTGTTGTCGTTTTTTCTTTTTTTTCTTGTTTTTTTTTTACGATTTGTCACTTTTTCCGACATTTTTGGGCGCTTCTTTTCCTATGATGGCTGAGGAACTTTTTCCTGACTTCTTTAGGACTATCTGTCGACCAAACTGTGAGTGAGAAGACTATATGACACATGCAATAATACAGTCAAAGATATTTGACTTTTTCAATTGAATAACACATGTCAATAAACTAAACGTGTCTGGCCCTTGATGTGATTCTTATTTTCCAGCGTGGCCCTCTGGGAAATTGAGTTTGACACCCCTGCTTTAAATGAAAGCATAGACCTAAAAGATACCTATTTATCTCCAGTGGATCGCTCACCTTGATGCTCCACGCTAACACAGAATTTTCACAAAGTGGAAGCTGATTGGACACAGTGAATATTGTATCTCATGGTACAGTGAACAGTGATGCTGACCCAAAAGATAAATCTGGATGTGATTTAATTAATAAATATCAGACAATGCATATACATGGATAGTCATTTCCTGTGCAAAATGACAAGAACGTAATTTCTACAAATAGGACCATTACGAGTTCCTAACAGGAATGGCACTTTGTGTCATGCTAATTCTGATAATGGTAAGAGGACGAATAAGCTTGAGGTCATTTCAAAAGTCTATTCATTGCAGGAAATGAGCAACTATTGTGTTGCCCTTTTTGTAATTTAGCTGCTGAGAAGGCTCAGGTTCCTGTCGACACTTCATTCTGTGAAATCAAAGGATCACTGCCCGGGTTCCTCAAATGTTGCCAATCTGCATGAACACTGACGGTTGTCACAGGTGATTAATAAGTATACAGTACATTTGATCCCACTGTGTTTCCAGGTTTTTGTTAAAGCCATTCAAGGTGCTGATTACTTTGGATATTATGCTCTCAAAGGTGGCCTTTATGCCACCCTGCACCAGTGCTGCCAGACCTTCATTAATAGCTTTCAGTGAGAGATGGAGGGAGGAGAGAGAAATGAAGCGTGTCCCTTTCCTATTCACTGACTTATCAAATAGATTTTTTTTTGTGTTTTGTTTGTTTTACCATTCTTGACCGAGCTTCCCTCATTCCAAGATATGTGCAGATAAGCATGCAAACACACAGGCACACACTACAACAAATGTGTGTTGGATGTAATATTAAAAAAAATCTAATCAAATACATTTTGAGTAAATCGAAGTAACTAATGTGCCGAAGAGGAAAAGCACAATAACACAGCACAAGCTGCATACAATGTTTATAGCATATATCATATGGCACCAGTCAGCCTTGTTGGTACAGTGAAGTGGATAAACTGTCTCAAACCTATTTTTTATGACACAGCATTTCTTTTTAGATCTAGTCTGATTTCACTTGCATGTGAAAAAAATTGTGGCAGAGAAAAATCTGCCTATAGTTCACTTTTTACAGTAACTGTAATCACTCCTCACTGATACTGATGTGTACCACAATCACACACATTGATAATAATGATAACCATTAGACCATTGGGACTGCTGTTTATACTTCAGCCACTGTTTATTACTCAAAGCTTTGGTAGGGATAAACACAGCATAATAGCTGCTTTATAAATGATCGTAACTCACTTTAAAGTCTTTAAGATAACGTGTCTGCTAGAACCCTCTGAATCTTTCTTTACTTCTTCATCAATAAAAGTTTTAGGATTTCTCCCAGGTTCCATTTGTTTTATTCATGGCTATTTCCAAAAAAAGTAAACACATTCCCTTCTCATTCAGCCATGGCATGAATCAAATTAGAAGTTTAGCCTGTGCTCCCTCAAAAGGGTCACTGCCCTTCCAAAAGATCCGATTTATGTACCCTTAAATGGAGGTCATTTATTTGTCTTAAAAAAAAAACTTGGTCATCATTCAAATATGGTTCTCAATCTGCTCCCATAGTGGCAGCCAGCAGACCAACTCAGACTTGCATTCCAAATCTTTGTCTTCATAAATTTCTCCCATGAACTGTATAAACTACAAATTAGTCATCTCATGACCCAATCAATCATTTACACAAACCCTTGTTACTTGCTTAGCAGGCATTTACACTCTTTTAGATCAGGATTCATAGCATGACATGAGAATAATCTTTCCTGACTGACCTACACGCTGACATTTATAAATGTTGGTCAACCATCTCAATACTTGCTTATCATGAAATGATATGCAGTAAAGGAAGTAAAAGGACATTAAGCACATTTCCTGAACAAACAAAAAATCACTTTCCCCCCCAAAGAATCAAACTGACAAAATGCAAACAGACAAAGCAAATCTTTCAGGGAAAGGGTATGGTGTCAGACGGAGTTTATATAAAATGTTCTGGGACCTCTGTCATGTCTCTAATGCTATTGACCTGTTGGCAAGTTTCACCTCCTAGTGCTAGCACTTCAATGAAAACCTCATGAGGCCACGGTAAATTTGTCCCAAAGAAAAGATGTCTGTGAACGGTGCTGATCGTGTTGAGGCCCGTGACTATTGTTGCCATCTGCTCACTATTTCCTCCTGCAAAGAAGATAATAGAATCTGGAATCACTTTTCTCTCTTGGTTTAAGAGTGAGGGTCGTGTCTGTCACTGGAGTATCCACTACAATAGTTTGGGCCCTTGTTTGTGTTCTTTATAGAGCCATTTCCCCCTGGCTGTCTCTTGCAACATCTGCCCCTAACCCTTCAGATCAATACGGACCATCTAATCACCTGCCACACTTAATTAAAACCCCATCACTGCCTTTATGAGAGGCATCAAAGGGCACCGTACCCAAAGGGGGTCACGCAGATAAGACTTCAATGGTGTGCTTTGCAGTGCCTTTGCACAATAGAGGATGCTAAAAAATCTTTAAGCTGGTTTGGTGAAAATAGGTCAGTGTTGGCAGCTGGGGGTGATGTGTCCCAAGCCTGGCCTGTGGTCCAGCTTGCTGCTCGCCATATTTAACACCCTTTGTGCCATCCTCTCGGCACTAATCTGTCTTTTCACTGAGTGTTAAAATTAATTTGCAGTGATTTCTATGACGGCACAGGCATCGTTAGGAAACCTCAAAGGGGCTACAAAATGGACAAGTTGCCAATAGTCGTCCTTTGTCCTTGGTCTGCCCATTTCTAAATACCCATGACAGCAGCTTTGAAATGCCTGCCTGATTAGGCTCAGATGCTCTGGCTGCGGACATCACATTGACCATACTTGTCTGGCTGTGAAAAACATCTCATGACAAAGACAAACCCAGAGCAGCAAACAATACCACGGACTGGATTCCAAAACAGCCCGAGTCAGAGTCCAGCCCACATTGCTCAGTGATGTATCATGATAATCCTAGTTGGCTCTGAAATTACAGATAAAACTTAATTTGATTTTACTCTATTTCCTCAAAGCAATTCTCAACAGTGGAAGTCCCGAAGGAGAACATCAGTGAAAAGAGATAACCCTATCACTTCAGAGTGCTTGGCATCGACACAAAATGGCGTTCCCATGGGAAAACTGTAGACACAACTGTTTAGTTGAAGCTTTCCAGTGGTGCTCATAATGCCATTAATTGCGTGCTGGGAGAGTTGGAGAAAGGGCTAGCCACGGAGAGCCCCGGAGGAAGCCACATCTTGTAAAGCAGGTTTGTGTAAGCTTGCCGCAGTCTGCTGTGTTGTATGGAGTCAGGGCTTCTCTGGCTCATTTCTTCTTTTATTCTTTCTTCCTCTTTTATCTTTCTTTATTTAATCTTTCTCTCTCTGTTTATCTCTCTCTCCCTCTCTCCCTCCCGATCACACATAAACTCTCTCTCTGTCTTATCCCCGACCATAAAACAAGATGGGGAGAATTAATGACACAAACATTTCTTATGTCTGCAGGAGTGTGGGCCCCTTTTCTCTGTCAGCCTCAATCTCACTCTATAAAAAAGATAAACCTATAAACACAAAGTAGAGAGACAGAAGAATCAGAAATGGAGAAAAAAGAAAAAAAAAAAAGAGAGCTAAAGAATAAAAGTGAGAGGAGGCCAGTTGTGGGGTGGGTGTGGTGGGAGAGTTTCTCTCTTCCATCTCCGTCAAAGACATACTCAGATTCCAGCAAGCCAATCAGCCAATCTAAGACAAATGATTTTGTTGAGCTTTCCTGCCACACTGGGCGTGGGAACAGCACAGATTCTCATAAAAAAAAAAAAAGAGCCTGTAAATTATTTCCCTCCTGCTTCAAAGACCTGAACAACAAAAAAAGGTTTGTGTTTATGTGCGGTGCTTGTGTTGTTGTCTTTGAGCCTGTTGGTCTCGGCTGGTTTCTACTGTGCATGTGCAAGTGTAAACATGATTTGACATCTACAGCTGTCCGCTCACGTGCAGCAGTCTGAGAGACAGAATACAAAAGGATGCCGTCTTTCATTCTCATAGATAAATAAAACTGTTCAAGGGTCATTTAAACCAGGGGGGTCCCACTGCATTACGCTTTTCTCGAGGCAGCGTTTTGATCAAAGCCGTTTGTAGGACCTCTTTCCTCTCCTTTCCCCCACGCGCCACCCTCCCAGCCTCCCACATCCCACACTCCATCCCCCAAACCACGTCTGCCTTGCTGCTGCTAATCATTGGTGGTCTCCTGACTGCCAACAGTAATTGATTAGGGAGCACAGGACTGGCGGGTGAGGTGGGGGGATGGAGGGGAAAGTTCAACCCAGAAGTTCTCAAGGTCAGTGCCCTCTTTCTCCCCCCACCGAACTCCTTTTCTCATGCTATTAGGTATCAGCCACAGGCGAAACTGCAAATATTTGGCACACTTGGTCTGACTTCCAAGAGGTTTGGTGGTGGCGTGCACAAACAGGAAGATCTATGTAAGCAAAATGGATGCATCTGTTTAAGTGAAACTCGTTGGTGAAAAGACTCAATTTGCTATGTGTTGATTTATCTGTTGAATCGGAAACTCAACATCCTTGGTTGAATGTGCTTATTTTTTGCAGACCCCCCTTGCTGCTCTAAGAACGCCGCCACGTTGTTTGGCCCTCCGCGGTTGCTCCACATCCTTGACAATATAAAGAGGGTTGTGGATGTTATTCTGAAGTAATAACTCCCATCATTCCTCCTGGTTTCACAGGAAGAGGTGACATTCCTTGTCTTTGGAAAGTGACTCATGCTGCTGTCTTGTTTAGTAGATGTAATTATATACTGGTTGAAGCATTCTCCTCTTCTGTGAATTAGAGTAGAGGAAAAAAGGCTGTATTTGGTTGTTTTTTTTTGTGTGCCTGTGTGAGTTCTCTGTATGGCCAAACAGGGTTATGTTCACCACCGAAGCCGGCGCTGACTATGGACCCAGAGTCTTGATGCCTATGGAAACATGACTGTCACAGGAAATGTTCAACATGTTTCACTGTGCTGCAACTGAGCAAGAGGTGAGGGTGTTTTAAAAAGGATCCCTCCCAGAGCTGAAGGCTGGTGTTGATGTTGGCTGCACAGCCATCTGGGGGCTGTCCAGAATCTACCACTCTCTGGTAGTGAGACCAGCAACAACACACTCAAGAGCATGCTCAGATACTCACAGACCTATGTCTGGACATGTAGACTAACTCACCAAGTGCAATGAAGTCCGGTGATGTAACTTCATGAATGCACGGAGAAAGTCAAACAAGCCAAAGAGGCTAAGTTTAAGACCAACAATTAGTTTATTGTAAAATTTACATTGTCACTCAGAGAGAGGAGACTGGTGGGGTTCCATGTCTGTCTCAGTCATCTTTCCCGCAGACATCCCCAGGCTATGGCAGCTGTGAAACATTCATTTTTGTCTGTCTGTCACTTACGGTGTCTCTCAATATTTGTCATAAGGAACTCATTTTTCATAAATCTGCTAGTAAGGTCACAGATTTTCAGCTAATTTCAAACATATCCTGTATAAAGGAGATGGAACATTAATCGTACATATATCTTTTCATTCCCCTACTGCTTATGTATATTCAAACAACATGTAAAAAGGATTATGACAAAACTTGATATTCTTGCAAATACCAGATCAAGATATCATGAAAGCCAGCCTCACTAGGCTGCGAATGAAAAGCACTTGTGTGGTTTAACTTTATCCAGACTTGTGAATACCAGAGGAGGTCGTTCTAAGAAGTGGTGGGTTCTGTTTTATGTCCTGTCAGTGCTGTGCATCTGCTCTCTACTGCCCCCCTTTGTTGGGCATGTAGTATTGACCAGGATTCTGTCACCAACCCCTACTTTAAGAGCAAAACATATACAATATATGTAAATTGTATGATTCTGCAGTGTTGAGAACAAGTGTGCATTGTTAAAATATTGTACAGTACTGTATACAAGGGGGGTTTTAAATGCTTAACTCCAAAAATGGTTTTCAGCTGAGGGCAAGTTTCCTTTTTCTAATGCATGTCCTCCTCACCTTTATAAATGTACTGTAGCTCTCAGCTTGTGTGCGTCTTGGCCTTTAAGTTTTGCCGTGTCATGCTCAAATCTGAGGTAAACTGAACTCAAATAGTTTCTCATCTGCTGCTAATTCTGAGGCCATGTTTCTCCCAGTGGAAACAATCATGTGGGTTTCTGAGTGACACGGGTATGAAAGCACTTTTCATTCCACTACAAAGAGTCTTCAGCCCTGCACTAACTCTGTCAATAGTCAGCTGGCCTCCCACTGAAATCACCTGGAGGTGTAATTTGTGCCTAGCAACTAAGTCTCTCTGGAACTTTACCACCTGAAATGCTCAATTTGAAAGCACTACTTTTGCTTATATCTGCTGCCAGTGTGCAGAAATTATACTACTGCACATCAACAAATTGTTTAACCTAATTTGAGAATAGTTACTGTGTCAGAGGTCAGCTTTAAATAGTCAAATAGTCATAGTGTTGTTAAAACCCCAATAAAGGCAACAGATTTTAATTTAAACATAGAGCTGAGTTTTCCATATGAATGTGGGTAGTATAATGCATTGGCACGTAATTGTATGACATAAGAAATATATGTAGAATAACTTTAAAACCGAAGGAAGTTCATCTAGATTTTACACACTCTGGGCAGGTAATCATCTTGCCTATTGGAAACTGGCTTGTAAACACAGTAGTTACATTTCTAAAAGGGGAGAACCAAATGCTGATGGGGGATAGAAGAAACTGAGGAAAGTAATGACAGAGTTAAAACAAAAAAACACACAGTAGCAGCTTCCTTTCACTCCCAAGAGAGACTGAAATATGAGAGGTGGATACTTGTGAAGGAGTAATTATTCCCATCACTGTACTGTCACTTTATGGGCGTGAGAAAAACACACAGATATCTTTTCATACAAGATCTCGATGTGGGTGGTGTGGCATACAGGTTTTAAGATGATGCTGGATGACTTATCATGTAGCAGAGAACAGGACTGGGCCTGTGGAATGAAGAAAATGTCATCTGATGCCATAGGGGTTGTATGAGCCAAGCATCTGCCAGCCCATATTCTCACCGGTTTCCATATAGTACCATGCTAAGTCTAAGTCCCCGACAGATGACCCATCGAAATTGAACACTGAACATGACTTGACTTGTAATAATATAATCACATGCCCTGACACATGCACGATCATGTATGGACACGTGCAATACTGTATTACAAACAAACAAACACACACACACACACACACACACACACACACACACACACACACACACACACACACACACACACAGTATAATCATACAAATGCAATTTACTGTCCTTATTATTATCTACATGACATATGCCAAGATGTTATTTTGGCAGGGTGTTGCTGTCTTATAAAAGCCCTTTGAAACCAGAGCTGTATCTGCAATGATGCTGCTTAACATATCAAAGCCTGCTGATTAAGCCCAGCATTCATTTCAAGTGTTCACCTGACCCGGAGCATGAATTGGTCCATTTATTTCACTCCTCTGCTAAGCAACACATGTTGCTGATGAGTGTTTGTTGTGTGCGTGCAGATGCTTAGGCACCTATCACAGGACAGTATTATATCTCAGAGGTGTGCATGGTTGTTTATCTTCTCTTTAGTCTGCAGAGGTTTATCCGATCCAACTGAAGAATGGTGTGTTTAGCAGTATAGCCAGCGTATGGTCAGGCAGCCACTGCTATGGCAAGTGCAAATGCAGAGAAACAGCGGCCTCGTAGGCGCCCATGGAGGAAGAGCACTCAAAGTCTTACAGGCAGGCTGTTCTGCTGCTCATGCTGGCGAGGTGAGGAGAGAGATACTCTGCAGGAGCAGGAAAAGAAGATGAATGCAGGCCCTCAGCATCCACACTTGGATCAAGGGGGATCAGGTGAGAGGGAGGCTATCCAGATTACAGTAGAGGATCTGGGAATAGTTAACACCAGCTTCACCCTGTTCGAGGAGGACCCCGTGACCTCGAGGAACAGCATGGGCCGCTCAGCCAGCTCTGTGTCAGCCTGCCGGAGGGCTCTGAAAAAGCAACGCCTGAAGCCTCTGTCTTCCCTCCCTATAGAGTCCCAGACCCAACCGGCCATCACTTCTACCAGTGCAGAAGATGATGAAGAAGAGGAGGAAGACCCGTTGCTGTTTGAGAGTGGCACTGATGGCACACCAGCTTGTGATAGCCTCCTGACACCGCCGGTTATTAATCTGATCCCTCCCACTCCCTCCAACATTGTTTACGATGATCAGTTCTTTGACAGGAATTCAGAAGAAAGTGTGGCACATACATCTGGTAGTGATGGAAGCTTTGCTGCTAGTGACCAGGAGAGTTATGAGGAAAAGATGGAGAGTGTGGAGGCAGAGGAGTCGACAGAGGAATTCACACTGGCTGAGAATAAGGTCAGTGCTGATTATGCAGCTGAGCCTGAAGAGGAACCAAGTGATGAGTGTGGAGAAGAAAGAGAGGCTGTGACAGCCAAAGAGGGGGATAAAGAGAAAACAAAGCCCATGTTCTTACGTTGCGCCTACCAGGTGGCTCCTCTCCCTAAGTACCCCCAGAAAAGTGAGTCTAACAGTGATAAGATCTCCAGTGATGTTTCATTGAAATCCCCCCCAAAAAAAAAAAAAAAGTTTGCTTTCTTACTAGGAGATACTGTAGATGAGACGATTAATGTTGAATTCATATCTGTGAGCTCAATAGCGAGGTACCTGCGTGATGTTTAGAAGAGCTTAGCAAAAACACTGCTTGGCTTTGTCATATGTACCTTCCAACGACTCCAAAGCGGCCACATTTACCGGTTGTGTGTTCGTCTCGTGTAGAAATAGAAAATGAGACAGCAGCAGCTGTGCCCAGTGACTGCATACAGCAACTCCAAAGTCTTACCTTAACTATTTTAAATTATACATTTACTGTAAACTATACCCACTGAACAAAACCCAGGTGATTGTATTTAGCCAACAAAATAAAACATCAATTAGACAAATGTTGAGCTGTTGCACAGAATGATTTCTTCTTTTTAATAAGGCTAACTGCTAAGATAGGCTAAACAAAAGGCCCTTTGCCCAGATGCATTTTGACATGTCACAGGAGGACAGTGTAGCTGTAAACAATGATTCAGTTGTAAGGTCCTGGTATTGTACATACCGGCCCACTGTCACACTGTCATGGCTTACGGAGACATTTGAATATAACTGAGCCATTGCTTATATTAAAAAAGGCTGAGCATAAAAAAAGTTGGCATTGTTCTTCTTATGTAACTTGAGGTAAAAAGAAAACAAGCGTATTTCTCAAAATGTTTCTTTAATGTTCATTTTTTATTTTAAAGGAAATTGTTGTCACACAGGTTGTCTTGGTTTCTTTCTCTGTCATAGGAAGCTTCAACACTGGAATAAATCTTTTGTCATTTACTGAGCACAACTTGGGTGAGTTTTCTTGAAGTGAATTTGCAAGTATTTGTATTTAAACCTTTCTGCTTCCATTTAGGCAAACACTAGGTGAGAGGTAAATGGCACCAGATGATGGTTCGCTTCATCCAGCTGTTGAGCTCATGTGTTGCCTCTTCGTTTTGATCTCAGTTCCCCATTCAGATGAAATTGCAGTCATTATGTGACATGGCTACAGTACCTCGAACGCCTCCTTTGGGAGTTGCAGAAGTTCCCCTTTGTTGGAATCCCTTTTTAGCCATTGTGTGTATATTCCCAGTGTGTGGCTGGGCAGGCGGTTCCCAGGTTTTGGGTTCCTGTGACTCAGCATGCTCTCCTCCCTCAGTCGTCTCTCAAAGAGCTTAATTTCTTTTCAAACCAGAGGAGGACAATAATACTGGAAATGATAAGCATCACTTTTGCCTATCCATTACATAAATGTGCTGAAAAGTTCTGATTCTAAAGCTTTGCTTTGCCATTAACCCTGTGTGTGTCTGTGTGTGACTAGTTGTCAAACTTGTCACGAACCAAACCTAGATTGCTCAGTGTGTTTGTATTGTGTACGTGCAAGGATGCAATGTGTTCGTCTGTGCCAACCAGTCAAGGGCGAGAACTCCTTCATGCTTTGACTTGTCCTGACTGAGCCAACTCAGACTGGGAATGATGTCCATCTCTCCGTTACTGGTGATTTCACCCTTTAAGGCAACATCAGGCTGCGTCCCTAAGCCTGCCTAAATTTTCCTGTCCTTTGTTTTGATTGGGCTTTTCCTGGACGACGCAGGCTGTGCGAAGTCTGAACGTGGCTGTGGTAGGGTGGGTGTAATGCTACCCTCCATTAGCATTCTCAGACAGCTCTCCACCTTGTGTCCCTTCTCTCCATGCATGGTGAAACGAAGTCACAGAGCGAGACTGGAAATGATTTTCTCAGGATCTTATAGCTAAGACTCATCGCTTTTCTCACTTGGCTGTTCTAGTCAAGACGGTTGTGTTTTGCATGCAGTGTTCTGAATTTGCTTAGCTGTAGGCCAGACTTTATGATCCTCTACAGAGTGACTCACAGGCCAACCAGGTGATGAAGAGAGTGCCAGCTCACTGCCCCCCTTCTTTGTACTCCACTGTCTCTTCAGGAACCAGACAAGATTCCACTGCTGACACACATAAACCAATTACATTATCTTATCTGATTCTGACTCCATCTAAACTCCCATCCATGTCAAACCAGCCTTTGAGAAACAGGCCCCTGAAATGAAAAACATGTGTTTAAGAAATTAGGCTGGATTTTTTTGGAGGTAAACTACTTGAAAAGACTACTGTTTTAAACAGTAAAGGGGCTTGTTACGCTTCAATCTGTGAAGATATAAAACTTAAAGTAGTTACAAATCAGAACTGCAAACATTCCAACATCTATCACATCATAGAATTGTGTTTCCTGAGAAAGTCAGCCCTAGCTTGGATGCCATATTCTCAGCCTCATTCGTCTTGCTTGTTATGATAGCAGAAAAAAAGATATCTGCTCGCTGACCAAGTGACATTTGGAAAATGTAAGAATATGGGCTTTCTGTGGGAAAGAACTTGGGTTGTCAGAGAAGTATGTCATCAACCAGACGGACATTAGTGTGCATGACGGGTTGCCAAGCAACCCCATCTAGTTGCGTCCAGTATCAGCACCAGCTAATGCACTGTAAATAGACCTGGTGACCTGTATGCCAGAAAAAGGCTGAGAAGGCCTGAAGCCATAAGAATAAAGTGGCTTCAAAGAGTGAAAATATGTTCTTCATTAAATAGTTTGTTTCCAATACAGGGACGAACTAAGATAGGAATACCTGGGATCAATTCTTATACATTTATTGACTTATTGTTTATTATTACTATGCAGATGAACTGACCAACAGAGATGTGAGCTGCTCCGACATGCTGAAAGCTGAACTCTGTCGGCTTCCTCGTGCTGCCAACATGGACACATTTACTCACCAAAGGGTATGAAGACCATGCCATGAAAATCTTTTCATCATCTCTTCATACTGTATATGCTGCATGCCCTATAGCCCACTCATGCACCTTTAATGTATTTAAAGGTATCTACAGAGAGTCACTACACATTCCTGGAAGAAATGTGCTTTATCTGATTTACACTATCTATGACCATGTATTACGACTTCAAAATACTTACTGACTGTGAATTGATTTGACCGGGCTGGATTATCAATCTAATGTTAACTGAAACCTGTATTACGTGACAGAGGCCAGTAACGCGCTCCTGCAGTTTTGGGGACATACTTACCAGGAGCGCCACTTTCCACACTTTAACCCAGACCACAGAGCACCAGGACGAGGAGGGGTCGCCACGACAACGACGCATAACCGTTGGTGAGTCTGGTAATATCATATTATGGACAAACAAGATTGTTCTACATAATATTTCTGTTCGGACTAATACATAATGTAAAAATAACCGTACATGTCTCTGTTTTTTTTTGTTTTGTTTTTTTTACGGCTTTCATGCAGCATCATATATGCCTCAGTCTAAGGATCAGAATGGAAACTTCCCTGAGAAGGTACTGTAAAACATTAAAGCAAGGGCCTTCAGGGTGGCATCAGCACACAGTCCAGAGCTGCCGCAATTACAGAATATGCTCTGTTTATATTTCCCAGCTCCCTTGATCTGTCAAAGCAATGACTCTGCAAATAGTCTCAGAATCTTCGTCTGTGTCCAGGATTCGCCAAGCAAGATTGCTCGTATCCTTAGCGATCCATGTGTTAGCTGAAACACAAAACGGAAAGATTTTTTTTTTTTTTTTTTAAAGGCAAATTGCTAACGTCCTGCACTTATTACCTCCATGCAATATCTACTTTTTATTCCTTTTCACTCCTGGTACCAACACAGAGACACAACGTATCACACGAACACCAGAGCCAATGCTGACAAATATAGAAGATTTATTTTTTTTTTTTAATTTTTTTTTTGGGGTTTTTTTAAAGTCTCTGTCTTATAACATAATAATGAAATTCCTAAGACAACCTAACCTCAATTTAACTAATCGCTCCACAGTCACCTTGTAAAGCCTCTGTTGGCAGCAGGGAACACTAGTTTTCCTCTCAAGAACATCATAAACAGAGCATATGTGACTAAGGCAACGATGACATAGGAAAATGTGTTTAGGTAAACATTTCTTTTCAGTATTTTTAATCACTTGCTTACAGTTAAACACACAGATGTGTTTACTTGCTGTGATATGTCGAAACATGGATATCCAACACAGTCATACTTACTCTAAATGAATCAGTAAAACACACAATGACAAAATGCCTGGCAGTTTAAGCAGGATGTCTTGCCTCCCATTAAATAGGTTTTAACATGCAGCCGTTTGAGTCAGAATCATCGTCATCATGTGCCGCTCTCTTTGAAATTCCCAACCTTTGCTTACTTTTTGGATTGAGAAATACATACTGTATATAACTTTATCACATCTCAAAACAATAGTTCAAAGAGTATGTTGCTTGGGTGAAGGGTTTTTATAAAGGTAATGAAAGCAGTTTTTCCCATGCCACTTGCTCCTTGTAGAATGTGGTATAAGCAGCAGGTATGTAACCTCTCCTTCTCCCCAGGACATTGACAGGCAAGTGGCCAAATGTCTTCGAGAGCTGAACACAGATGAAGTCTGCCAGTGGTTTACCAGTATTGGACTGCAGAAATGTCTTCCTTTCATCAGAGGTAAAACACATTTTTATGACAGTCTCCTCTCCCAGCCCTGTGGTAACATAACAAAGGCAGACATTGCCAATTGGATTTTTGTCCACCGCAGATCAAATCAAAAACATTTTTTTTTATGTATGTCAATAACTTCAGAGGAAAAGGAGATGAGGATAATGTAAGATTAAACCTGACATAATCACTGCATAGATCATATTTTAACTGCAATATGCAAGAGGTTTATGCAATAATAAACTTGTCTTACTAGCCTTCATATTTCATTTAGTCAAAAATGACAAATTATTTGTCAAAATACTTGCGTCATTAGAGTTTTTCCTTTTACTTAAAAGACAACAACCTCTGTCATATTCCTTTTGTAATGTAGTAAAGTAGCTAATAGCTGAAAGCTAATATAAGTCTGTAAAAATTTATATATTTTTGTAAGTGCTAACAGTTACATTTTAATTTTCAGATTTCTTCTACTTTCTCTCTCATAAAGATGTCACTTGTGTATTACTACATGTCCAATTTCCACATTTTCATTTTTTTTTTTTTATTAAATGGCATTCAGGTATGCAAAGACTTGTCATTTACCTTTAGACAAAAAAACATTCTAAATGTTTCACTTTCAGAAGTAAAACTGTGTGGAGCAGATATTGCTTTGGTGGATGTGAAGACTCTGGACATCCTCCATGTCGCCACACTGGAAGATAGGGAGCTGCTACTGTCGGCCATTTATAATGAGCTGCACCCCCCCAGCACCATCACCCAGAGACTCAACTCTCTGCTTGGTACACTTTTATCATCACAACATTACAAATAAACATTTACTTTGACAGCTTGCAAATTCAATGTCAAGAAGATGTTAAAACTGATGTTTCTTTTTTTTTCTACA
Source organism: Perca fluviatilis (assembly GCF_010015445.1). Lineage (NCBI taxonomy): Eukaryota > Metazoa > Chordata > Actinopteri > Perciformes > Percidae > Perca > Perca fluviatilis. Next base: position 22,813,588 of record NC_053130.1, on the reverse strand, counting down.
GAATCCTTAGGCCCTAATAATGTTGAGACATTCACAGCAACATTAGCGTCAATGAGCAAATCTAAGTCCTCTCCTCATATGAGCTGCCTGAGCATGAATCGGCGTTCCCTCAAGCTCAGGTACAGCCTCTCATTTACAGTATACAATGAAAACAAAAAGACTAACTTTGTTTTAATCTATTGGCCTTTTTCCACTATAGAAACAACAGCCCAAACTACAAAGCGCAGAGGAATTCTCAACTGATAGAGATTACTATTAATGGTGAGTAATTTTTTTATAGGTTAAATATATGCAGTATATTATAACTAATAAACTATAAAGAAAAACTATGTACATTTAGAGCATACAAGTTGATGTGAATATGTAATATTCACTTACATATAGCCATATATAGCCACATTATGCAGTGTGGAGCCTGTGGGTCGGCTGTTGCTTTGACATACATATAGGACACTTACGTGAGAAAAAAATCAGCCTTCCATATTACTTCTGACTGACATGTTGTGTTGCAGCATCAGAGCGGATAGTTCATCTCAGAACCCCAAAGGAAACAACAGTGGGAAAAATCATGGAGTCATGCATCAAAATGTTGGGAATGACAGAAGATAAGAGCCTTTTCATACTGAAAGAAAAGCAAGGTGCACAGCACATCATGTAGTCTTTATAAAACAAAAAACCCACAAAAAAACAGACATGTATTCATATACTGCAATGCGCTATGTTTTTAAGGTTCATCAGAGGTGCTCCCACCAGATCAGCAGATTGGGAATCTACTGACATCGACATCAGAGAACAGACAATTGGAGCTGCATTTGAGTAAAACGGTAACACGGATCATTTATATGTAAGGTACCAGGCTTTTCCTGACATATAACATTTAACAAGACACCTTTGTGTATGCTTTTGCATCATAGGAGATGTCAACAGGTACTGCTTCACACACTAATCCAGAAGTCAACAGCTCTAATGAGAACAGCAATGTCAACAAAAATGTCGAGGTGAACCAGCCAGCTAAAGAAGAGAGGATCAGGGAGCTAAACCAACAGGTGGACTCGCTACAAAATGTCATCCTTCAGGTCAATATTTGTCTTCAACTACATCTATGTAAATATGTAACAGAAAAAAACATTTGCTCTACATGTAATGATGCAATAACTGTGGTGATTTTATCAGCTTGGTAGTGAATATAACTATGCAGGAAAAACTGTTCTTTTGAAACCCAAAGGTCCAGGAGCTCCACCACGGCCTGGTGGCATTTTGCTCAGAGATAAAGAACATGGATGGAGATTTGGATGTAGACCGGCTAAGCTCTGCGGAGCTGATGCAAAGGCTGGAGTTGGTTAAAAGCCAACTCAATGACAAGAGGCAGAGCCTGCAGATCCTCAGAGACAACATTAACAACTCCACTGCTCACAAGAAGAAGTAGGTGGACTGCCTCTGTTAATTAGTGGCTTGTTCAACAATGCATACAACTTTTCTTTGTGCTACTTGTTTGTGTTTGACTGCCATCCACCCAAACAGACTATGTGATGTTACTGCATACCAAAAGGTAATCAGGGCTATAGAGACAGCATTGCTACTCCAAGGAAAATAAACTGCTGTGTTTATTTAACTCTGCTGAAATTCACATAAAACCTTTACTACATTTGAACTACATATTTCATAAACCATGTATATATGTAAATCTGTGATCTTTTCTGAAATGTGGTCTCCTGCCTTTCAGACAGTTGGATGTTCGTCTCTTGGAAAAGATGAAGCTGAACTGCCAAGTGTTTAAGGAGGAGATTTCCATGGTGCATCTCAACCGGCAGGCGACTCACCTCCAAAATGCTTTGCAAGAAAGCTATGTTAAGGTACTACTGATCAAAAAATTTTAAAAAAATTACACCTTTCATGGATTATTTGAACTGCTGCAGAATTTAACCAACAGTGGAGTTTAATCGATAGCATGTGAAACAAAGTCACACCAATATGTGGGAAAGCTGTACGGTCTGAGTCAGAGAATGTTTTGATTGCTAAAAATATACAATGAGAAACTGATATTTGCATCCAAACGACACTAGTTATTCAGAGTAGCATGACACGGGATACTGAAATCAAACTTTTGCTGAAGAAAGAACAGTCAAATTTGTCATTTTTGGACAATAATGACATGGCTAATGCTGTCCCCTATGTCTTTAACCATAGAAGAACACCTAGCAATGTACACAGTATAACTGGCCTTTTCATCATTAATGAAAGCCATGTTGTGATAATCACGGACCTAGAGGGTAAATTAATCGACAGAACATGTGAAAATGTTCACATATTTGTTTACAATAGAATTAGCACACACTAGGAAAGCTTCCTGATGTGGTAGTTCATTACTTGACACTATTAGGTCCATCATCTTTGATCTTGTCTCTACTGTTCTCCTGAGTGACAACACAATGCTCCATTCAGTCTACTCTGTTTCGTTAAGCTGTGCAGTTAGAGAGTGGGTATACAAGGCTGAGTAAAGTCTTTTGGCTGAACATGCACTTTTTCTGAGAAAATGATGTTTAGCGCTGACATCCGAGAGCCTGTGACCATACCAACAATGGAATGTGTGTGACAAAAGCCACTGGGAGAGTGCAATGGAGAAGTGGGCCAGCATGTGTAAAACTATCTCCATCTATCCCCGGAGGAGCCTACTTCTTTTTTAATGTGGCTCTTTTATCCCGCTGGAGAAGCCCTAACGAGGTGCCATGAAAGGACACACGCGGCTTCGGCTTTGAAAGGTGCCCCGTGTCACGTTGCCGCCCCGGGGCCACGCTTTTTTAGGTGCTGAGTTTGTGGGAAAAGCAGCAGCGCTAATGTTTATCATATGACCTAATCAGAGTTAACACACAGGTCAGAGCTGAGGAGCAGCCTGGGAACTGATGGAGCTGCTGCTCTAATAAGGAGCAGACCGCCCTGTGTTTGGTCTCGTAGGCTGCCCCGCATTACAGACAATAAGGAAATATTTTATCATCGGCAGTCTAATCTCCGGGATCTATTGCAACTGGAGAGCATCAATAAAGCAGCCGAGAGGGAAGCAGACAGAGAAACAGAGGGAGCGAGTGAGGGGAGAATGGGAAGTACAATAACTGGCGGAAATTATTTTAAATAAGCAGTTTAGCTTGGACAACTTGAAAACTTCAGACAGACTATTAAAGAGGGGACATTGGAAGAATTACTGTTTTGCCCACTCTTTAGTCTTACATGTCCAGTGAGGATAGATTGATTGATTGTGTTAAAGATCTCTGCTGTTGGAGCAGCCAAGGCATCAGCATTCAGAATGACAGCACTGACTTTAGAACTACCAACACCCATCATTATAAATTAAATGCAATCCCTTCCACTTAGCACCTATGTTGTCTGAGCTGTCAGAGGATCATTTCTCACACTGGGTGAAACAAATATCATGTTGTAGCTTCCTGTGATGGAGGAAAAGTATTGTGTGTTACTGAAATTTGCAACTTAAAATCAAAATGTTCTCATTATTATGAGAATATAGGTGAGCCGTTATTTCTCCCCCGAGTGACCTTTTTGATCTTGAATAGCCGTATTTAATTGCCTACTAACAGTCCATTGGTTGTGTATATGGGATATGTCTGGCCCAGGTAGGGTAGGATTTGATGAGATCTTGTGGATAAACAAGAAGAATATGAAGAGAAAATTCCTCGGCCTCTTGGAGTGTGTCCAACATTGAGGCAAACTAAAAGGGAAAATGATGCACATTAGAGTGTGCTTCTCAAGGGGCTTGGGCTGCGTTTCCGTGGATATATCCTGTCTGGCCCACTTGTCTGAGGAGAGAGAAGCCTTAGCTTTGACCCCTGACCCTGGCAAGGCGGCATCTATTGCTGCAAGGCATTCACATGCCGTTCAGAGGGAGGGGGGAGTATGCCAAGAGGCTGGATATGGGAACATTGGAATTTAGTGGTCAGACTCACAAGTTATTTCTGATCCCTGCAAGCTACTTGTGATGTGAGCTCTTCCAAAGCTAATCATTACATCTTGGTGGTCTTCTGGCTTTGATGCAGCCTCAGTCTTATCTCTTGGGGGCCTCCATATTAGTGGTATTTGTAATCCTTTTCCAAGAAATAATGTTACAATTTTATTTTAAGCAAATGACAATAGTTTATTTTTCAGAGGAACAGAAACATACCTTTGAAAGTTTTAAAGATTGAAAAGGGTTGTGATAAAGATAACCATACAATATGTTGCATGTTTACTTTTGAATCTCTTAACTGTCTGCCATTTACAGTCCTGAAAAGAACAGTTTGACATTGTGGAAAGCACACTTATTCGTTTTCTTGCCAAGAGTTAAATGATAAAGGCTGGAAACAGGGGGAATCAGCGAGCCTGGCTCTGTCCAAAGGCCAAACATCTGCCTACCAGCACCTCTGAAGCTCACTAATGTACATGTTACAGATTGGTTGTTTAATCTGTACAAAAACCTACATTGGAAAACAACAAAATATGGTTTTACAGGGGGCTTCCTGTCATCACAGTGCGGTTGGCAAACTCAGTTGTGACAAGACTCCGAGAAGTCACTGCGCCCGGCCAACTACTCCTTTAACTTTACTTAATACACATATACTATAAAAAATACTACTTCTAGTGTCACACACAGCATATTTTGCATGCCATTTACATCAATCCACCACAAATAGGCTATGGCCTAAACTCTGAAACAAATGTTTGTGAATGCGTGTAAATGTTCTTGCTGTTTCTACATTTAGGAGAAAGCTCGGAAAAAGAGTTTGGGCATTGGTAGCCTGAGCCAGCTGGTTTCACAGCAGTCTCCTGCCATGCTACTGGTTGTACAGGAGAACCACAACCCTGATGGCCATTATGGCTTCACGTGTCGCTACAGAGAAGACAGCGGACTAGTGGTGGTCAAGGTGGACAACTCTCACCTCTGTGTGGATGACAGGTAACACACAGACACATACAAAACCAAGTTATGTGGTTACTCGGTAAGCGTTCACACTGGCCACCTAGTTAGTGAGAGTATTATTTAGTATGTCACTCATCCCACCCATTTCTTTCATGGCTCATTGTTTTATGCTTGGTAGCTATGGGAACCCATCAGATATTGGCCCCAAAGCAAGCAAACACTGTAATGTAATACTTGGATGCAGAAGAGAGTGAAATGGAGCAGATAAAATACTTTATATAATTAAGCAATTACTGCATTATAAGAACATGCTTAGAATCGCAGCACTCTCAAACAAAGTATTTGCACCCCACACACCCCCACACACACACACACACACACACACACACACACACACACACAATGCAGTTGACATCTTCCATCTCCTAGAGACAATCCTGCCAAAGAAAGAGAAGTCTGCAAGACAGTGCAGAGACAGAACCCCAGAAGCTGAAAACAGTCAGTGTGTGTTCACTTATCATAGCATCTGTGCCAGTGCTCTTTACGCAGCTATTAAAAAAATACAAAGGGTTGCTATTTCCCTGTCAGTTTTATTTGGTTGGTTATAAATAAAAACTAATGAAGGGAAATTTTGTGTAAAGGTAATGTTTTTTTTACTGATATTATTTATTGCTTGTTAAATAAACTTTACAGAGGTCCAGCCTTTACCTGTAGAGAATATCCTGCCAAAATATACAATGTTGTCCTGGACATTCTTTATGTTATCAAAGAAACTTTGAGAAGAACATTTGAATTTTCTAATTTGGAATGAGGGGATGTTGGACTTTAATGATGAACATTTTACATTCACTGTTTCTATATTATTTGTTTAACATGTATTTTTGCCTGCGTGTGTGTGTGTGTGGGTGTAATTGGCCTTGTAGACTGGTGGAGGTGAATGGTGTGCCGGTGGTCAACTCGACACAGGAAGAGCTGACTGACATCCTGCTGCAGGGACCCAGCGCTAAAATTGTTGTCCTTCGCCAGCCCCCACCCACCCCCTCCTCCCAGCAGCCCCCTCTGGTCCTGCAGCGCATCGTCAACCCTAATCCCATGCAAACAATTTGCCCAGAAAGGGATGTGATCACCATGGAAACCCCTCCACAGCGGAAGGTAATGGCCATCTGACGATACGGCGAAGAGGAAAGAGACAACTACAGAGACTGAGAGAAACAGCGGTGATGAGTATGGAGCAGAGTGTTGATGATGTCTGCCTGTAGAATGACCCCAGAATGTCAAATGCCATTTCCCATTTTATTTTTTAGTTATTTACCTCCGTATGTCAACATGTTTACTGTATTAATGAAATGTTCTTTGTAGATGTTTGCCAAAGCCTTGTAGTTAGGAATGCCAAATAGTAACATGGCTGTGTTTCTGTGTTTTTATGTGACTTGTATTTCTACTTTAAAGCCTCACCACACGTACATAACGTCTTGGTAGTTACTCGTAATGTATAATCCATATTGTTTCAATGTATGTGCAGAAGAATGCCCATGAAAAACAAGAAAACAAGGAACACTAACAAAGACTTCATTCACTTCTTTTTTCTATTTGGATCTCTTCTTGTTCTATAGCATATTTGTGGTATGAGAGAAAATAAAAAGTAAAAGGAAGAAACACAGAGGCAGAGCATTACTCCACTGGATATGTAATAAGCATTTCTTTTTAGCACCCAGCAGGGTAATATCTGAGGGTACAATGCAAGCCGGATGAGGACCCAGCATGCTCCACCTTTTTAAAGTACAGATAGAACAGGACAGAGTAGAAAAAAGTATAACAACGCGTCCAAAAGCTTTATATCCTGATTTCTCTTTGAAGATCAGACACTAGGACGGTCTGGTTTAGTGTTCAGAGCAGAAGAGTTTTTAAAAAACGAGTCACGTCTTCCCTTTGTATGTTGTAATGTAATCCACTGTGCTGTAGAAAATAAACCCTTGGGCCCGGAAATGCCTCATTTCTTAGCCTTGTTCTCCCTCGTTAAGTGGCAGTGGATCATGCAAGTCTGACAGAAAGACAGCACGAACACTACCAAACCCTGACCCAGACCCCTGGGGTCTAAAGAGCCTGAGAGGAGAAGTGATGAGATCCGTTTCGCTTGTCATTTGATGAGAAAGGTCACAGGTCAGTCACCAACACATTTGTGCATTAATGTTTTCGCAATCAAAGGCAAATGAGCTCCATATAATCCCGATTATGACAGAGATGGTATTTTCTGGTTGCCAAACAGACCCACAGGGAGGGAGGAGTATGATGCTGGCAAGCGAGAGATTTGAGAGACTTAGTCGCAGAAAAGGGAAATTAAAGTCAACCATGCCACAACATGTTCATTTACCCATTGACACAGATGAACCATAATGGCGTACCTCAGGAAGCATAACAATATAGTGAGAAGTTATCCAAAAACCACAAAACAATGCAACAGCAGGGTGTAGACACGTAGCGCTGAAGAGAGAGAGAGACGGAGGGAGATGAAGGGGAGAGACACAGAGAGGAAGAGATGGAGAAAAATTGACAATAGTGATGATGCTCATTGTCAAAGTAACCATCAATCAGGTCTATTCGTCCATTCAACACAGAATGAAAGAGAGAAATTAATAGCACAGTTAAGTAAAGCCACACAGAGACCGAAGGCAGAGGAGAGAATGTGTCATGGCTGTCTTTATGGAAATAAATTAACACTGGAGAAAATGAGACAAAATCCTATAAACACTGCTGCTGGCAAGAGTAGAAAGACACAGTGGGATTCCCAGTGACCATCACTCCCTAGAACACACGCTCACAGGCTTTGATACTCCAGCTATAAACCACTGCAAGTTGTCAATCTAAAGCGCAGAGGAAATCTGTCAGGGTGAGTAATTGAAGTGACACCGTGAAACCTTCAAAACATTTTCAAAGATGCTGTCAAGTCAAGAGGATGAACCGCAGGACCCAACACTCTACTGTATGTTAGTCAGGAACATCTGCAGTGAGTTTAACCTGTACAGTGGCCTCCTCCTATACTACCAAGGCGCCTCAGGTTGACCCAGGCTTTACCTGACACGTAGTGGCACAGAACAACCAACACTGCATCTGGTTTGCCTTAGCAGCCTCGGTAAAGCTACGTACATCCAGCATACACTGATAAGCTGTGAGGTGAGCCCGGTGTGGCTGGATTTCTCTCTTTCGCCCAGCGAGCCCCAGCTTCTCACTCCTCAATCCCCCCTCCCTCCCACCTCCTTCAACTCTCTAACCACCCCATGACATTTAAGGGTGCCTGGCATCCGTTTGAAGTGGGATAGGGGGCATAAGCTCTGGTTTCCTGCCCAAATCCCACACAAGCCAATAAAATGCATGCAGGTCTGAAGCGAGCCAAAGGAATTCCTGTCCACTAAACGTTAAACAAACAAGACTGACATTGGCCTTATATTATACTGTACATGATAAAGAAGCGTTGCTTAAAGCAGACACTGCTGTATCTTCCTGTTTTTATAATAATCCCTTTGTGCGTTTGTGTGTGACTGCTCCATGAGTCTCAAAATGACAGTTAATGAGGTAGTTAGTAAGATGTTAATTAGAAGATAATCATTACTAATATATGTAAATCGTCTCACATTTTCATGTAGCTCTGTCCTGTAACCCTCTATGTAGTTGATATCGCCATACACCTTCTAGCCTCTTCTATTTCAGTAATCATTCAGCAGCAGTGAGAGCCAGGAAGGTTAGAGGCAAATCCCAGGGGCTTCTGATTTCATTTTGCTGAGGTGGAAATGGGGCTTCTGCCTTTTCCTCTGGCAAATCTCACACTAAGTAGCCGCACTAGGCACTTGAGAAAGTCCCTGGAGATATTTATGTGTTGACCCACTCCTGGTCAACAGTGTTATTTAACCTTTGTCCCTGGTATATTCTTACTGCATTCACTGCCAGTCCAGACAAGCTGGGGAAGTACTGCCATCTACTGGCCGTCTCAGAAACTTCACACCATTGTCTTGAATTGGTGTACAGATGAGAACGCCTCTTGGTGCTGATTATGAAGTGATTGTGATTAGATCCTATTATTGATACAGAGCAGGCGATGTATCAGTTATCTTCCATGAATGGATGAATAACCAAGGATCAGATTCATCTGATTACTCTTGGTAACGTTCATTTTTGTGTGTCTGACGTTCATATAAAATGCAGTTCAATGAAATACTCATACTGATATTTATTCATGTTTTTAACTGTAATGTGAAGCGTTATCGTCATCATTTAGAAACTGCATCTATCGCAGAATGTATTTAACAAATTAAATCTTAAAATGGATCACCTTTCTAATCAACAATGCGCCATACAATCCAAGCAATCAAGCTTTCAACAAGCATTGAGCAGTTTAAAAAGAATTATATTATATGTGATATTTTGTAATGAGATTACTGTTATAAATGTAACTACATTTATTTCCCCCGAAACCCTTGTCCAGTCAGCAGGTTATTTACTATGTCACATAGTCAGATTAAGTATAAAGTAGGGAGAACGTGCGTGAGTGATGACTACACTTGGAGGTTCACGTGGGTTTAACTACCCCCAAATTAATGTGTATAGGCTGGATCTGGTGTGGGGCTACTTTTCAAAAGCGGCTGAGAGACATTTTAACACTCTCGACGCTGCTCAATTATAAGGCTAATGAAAAGGCTATTAGGATTACGTCTAAGGTGTGCTTTTGATGAGATAAATATGTTGGTGAAATTGCTTTGCATAGCCTTGCCAGCAGGCAGCGATTGAGAAAGGTCAGCATAAGGTATTAGTCATTTTCCAATCCATTCTCTCTGAAATATAGAGGGCATAATGGCCCGTGTCTCTGTCCAATAAAAGGTTTAATTAAAGCAAGATGAAAATGGTGATTATAAAAAATCATTGTGGAACCCAATCAGCAAAGAGTGGCTGGGATATTTTCAAATTGAGTGGTAGCATAGTGCAGACTACTGTACAAAGGAAGAGAAATTCATTACAAGAGGAAGAAATGAAATGGAAAAGGTAAGGTGGATAATACATCAAAAGAGTTTTAAGCCTCTGGTGATCTATGGCTTTCTCTCTTTTTTTTTTAGAAGCTGGTGTTGGGTTATTTGTATAATAAAAAGAAAAATCTTCCCACACTCTGAACAAGTACTTCATTTATAAACCTCCAGGCAATTCCTGGCATTGGGAACTGTTCTGGCATTACTTCTGTGCTGTGAGGAGTAGGCTTGTCTAGGAAGAGGGCAGAGAGGCAGCAAAACAGAAAGCCCACTAAGGAAAAAAAGTCCAATATAATATTGTCTGTTGGAGTAAATACTGTAAGCAGTATTTTTCAGACTTGGGTAAATCAATTAAAAGTAGCAAAATAATGCACGCCTGAGTTTTTTACCTAGGACTTGCTCAAACACAGTAGAGCTATTTCATTTGATGCATTACATGCAAATCATTTAGTGCAGTAAACATCTTTAGAAAACCCTTTTAACCACACAGCTCTCTCCCATGAATCACCTGCCATTACACTCTAGATGGCAGTAGAAGTCTCAGTATTCTCCCTGTCAAAGAAACATTCTTGAAAGTCTCTCAGTTGAAACCCAACATTTGCAGAAAAGGATGTTTTACAAGCATTCACGTTTGAGAGACTGCCAGCCAAATCCTCAGCTCGGGCTGATTATTTGCTCCTCGATGGTTTGGAAAGTAGGCCAAGGCACCACTAATTCTGATTTGCAGTAGAGGTTTGACACAGGCAACATACATCAAATGCATTGTGTTGAAGAAAACACAAGAACAACACGCAAATGTAGGATATTCAATTTGATGCTGTTTGTGGGAATCGAGAAAGGTTGCTATGTTGCTTGCAGTATAAAGACTCTACATCTTCTTGCTTAATTAATTTATTTTAGAGCCACTGCCATCAAATAGAGCAAGAGTACAATAAATGCTATATGTCTTCTGATTCAAGAAAATACTCTGTTGCACCCAAACTGAAGACTCTGGCTCTTACTAACAGCAGCAGACGTTAAGTTGTAATGGAAAAAATCTATGGTGGGATACTTGTTGCTTTTATGACGTATAGAGTGTTAAATAAAACCATAATTTGCTGCTTTAACATAAAAATATGACAAGCTCTGGTTGTTTCAAACTGATATCACAACCCATTTTCCCTCACATTGCACACTGTGACACAACCTTCTCTTGCAATATTATGTGTAGTCACACTGACACACAAACCCACAACTAAACAATGTGTAGCAGCAGGTTACATGTACTAGTATGCATAGGTGTATATACTACAGTTTTGCCCATGCACTACACACTCAGGCGCGCACGCACACACACACACACACACACACACACACACACACACACACACAAATAAAAGGGTTTATGGGGAGTGGCTGATGGCGAGTGAACAGGCCAGAGGAGAAACACACCAGGGGGAATGATGAGAGGAAATGATGCGCATGATGAGTGCTGAATGGTTGGCCAGTGGGACAGACCCTGTCAGACTGTCTGCTAAAGGGGTGGAAGACAGAGAGAGAGAGATGACTGCAGAGTGGACAAGGAAGAGAGATAAAGCATGAGAGAGGCGGAAAAAAATGATGATCAATGTCAAAGTACTATTACTCGGTGACAACCAAGGTTTTCCATGTCTTGTTCTTCATGACAGCTGCACTTCTCTGTGATTGTGCTGCATCTCCGCTATGCAGTTATAGCCCAACAATGGATGATTACTAACTTGAAGGGTTGAGAGATAGAAAACGGGCCAGCAGCATGTTTTATTCAACTCTTATTACATAAATTCAGTGTTGCAGTTCCGAGTCCTCCTTTGCATGAGTATTTCTGTAGCCCAGAAATGTCTAGGGCTCCCGGTGCTGTATTGAGCGTTGTTTGCTCCCCTTGTCTTCAAGCTTTTCATCTGCAGAGCGGGCCTTCACACAGAAACAATGATGACCCAGTTCTGAGTTTGTCTCTGTCTTACAGCCAGTTCTCTTCTGTCCTAATCATAGTCCCTCAGCTCCATGAGCTGCCGCTCTAGCAAGACAGGGGAGTGAGACAGAGAGCAAGAGCAAGACAGAGAGAGAGAGAGAGAGAGAGAGTGAGTGGGGAGATAAAAAGAGAGAGCGAGGCGGAAAGAAAGTCAGCGGAAAGAGACAGAGAGCTAATCTCCGAGGAGGAAAAAGAGAAAGGATGACAAAATATAAGGATGGATGGATAGATCTATTCACAGATAGAAATAGAAAGAGAGAGAAAGACAGAGAAGGTTAAACCACAGTACCTTCACTGATTAATTCCCTATAGAGAGCACATCTAAGGGCAGGATTGATTCCATGACAGGTTGTAGAAGAAGGAAAATGGAGGCCTGATGCACCGTGCTCCTTCATCTGCACATCTGTCTCTGGAGACACAGGAAATCAGGTCATCCTGTTCATCTTCAGGTGCGACTATACTATATTTGCTAGCAGGGTTGAGGAACCCTGTTGTGCTTATGTAATATATGATAGGACCATACTTTGTGCCATGTACTATACCTGTGAAAATACTGTATAAGGAAAGATGTTGGAGTGACAAAAAGTTGAAAGATAAAACCAACTGATTGAAATCAATGGATTAGGGCATTTCTTGGAAGTATTTAGTGGGAAAAAGCACGTCTCCAGTGAGCTAATTTCACAGTTTTGTATCTTGATAATCTGCTCAGATGGGTTACACATTTGCTAAATTTGCTGACATTTAAGGGATTTATTTCAAAGACGCCTGTGAGGAGCAGAACAATTTGGAGAGACGTAGGAACACTATTATTTTGCTGTGATGTATTGACGTTTTTGGCAAGTGAAAAGATGCAAATCAACATGTATACATGTACTACCAATTTCTAATTTGTGTCTCAAACCTTCAGAGTCAAAACATACTGTATATTTGTAAAGTGACGGCATTTTAGCTGTTTGGGATGTTAGGACTTCTAGGACAGAGTTGTAGAGTTAAAGGAATAGTTCAACATTTTGGGAAAAACACGTTTGCTTTCTTGCCCAGAGGTAGATGAAAATATTGATACCACTCTTAAATCTGTTGGTTAAATGTGAAGCTACAGTCAGGAGGTGGTTAGCTTATCTTAGCATAAAGAATGTAAACAGCTAGCTTAGCTCTGTCCAAAGGTTAAAAAAAAAAACTAAAAAAATCCCATTCCAGCACCTCTAAATCTCCCTATTTAAGACGTTATGTTTTGTTTGTTTAATCCGTACAGTCAATGTGTAAAAACGTCAAGTTGTGTTTTTATATGGATTTATGCGCTGGACTATTTTTAGTCTGGGTTCAAGGAAGTCACTGCACAGTGCTGGACTATTTCTAGGCAAAGACATAGTCCAGCACATAACCCCCACATAAAAAAAAACACAACTTGTCATTGTACTCTTTGGTTTAGGTTAAGGTTACAGTAAGTTTTAGGTTAGACATGTAGAGTGGTGATGGTTAAAGTTAAAGAGTGGATGTCATCAATGAAAGGTCTACATAATAAAAAACAGTGTGTGTACATGCTTGCACGTTACATGTATGCTGGGAAATCATGCATGCATCATCTAGGGGAGAATTTCCAGGCTAACCGAGAAAAAAAAAGCAATAGCATTCTGTGACTGCGGCTTCATGTTGATGTCACTCAGGTCCACAGTCGGTGATGCAAATGGACAGGAGAGTAAACACTAGACAAATTGTGCATCCAGCATGAAAACATCTCCCTCTCCCAGACACCCTTGTCACTGGGCCAGCTGGGGATTGTGGGGATAGATTTGACCTTGACAGTCTCTTCATATCTGGCACAGTGCCAAGCGAAAGGGTGATATTAAATGATAAAAAAATTGGGGAAAAAAAGATAAAAAATGTGAGCAACTCAATTTGAGAATGCAAGATATCCCTTTGCAAAGTCCATCTAGCTATGTGATGGTAACTGACAGGATGGTTAAAGTGTATGAACCATACACTGCCACACTGTATTCTGTGTGTCTGGGGGAGGGGGAGGTGTAAATGAGATAGAGTCAACGGTCAAGGGTGCCAAAGCTGGAGAGGCACAGAGTTGACTTTGTGCTGGCAACGAGCTGGTTTTGGGGGAGGGGGATTCCTTGCCTGGCAGTGTCTGCCTCTCAGTGTAGAGGGACCACATCTCAATGGCTCCTAAGCTGTCTGTATTATGCTAAGACATGTATCCTTGAGGGAGCATGGCTTGGAGTTGAAAGTCACACAAGGACGGAGATTCAGCAGGGCCAACGAGAAGAAGATACCAGCTACAAGTCCTGGGTGACATACAGTGCTGCATCTGCAAAAAGTAGCTTAAATAACTGTTTACGTTGGTTGATTGTGATTCACCCTATTAACAAATCAATACTAAATTATATGTTGTATAGTGATGCAGATAAAAGTGGAATCAACAACGATATTTGATTTATAGCGGTAAACACAGGATTGACAGGTCTTCATATGCATGGTTTAACAGGCCTCATAAATAAAGACATCTGTGCCATGTTTGTGTCTGTGTTATCTGGGAGTTTAACTGCATGTGTTTCCACCGTACGATATATATCTCTGACATGAAGAGATGAATTACACCCTCAGCTCATTTCCTCCTCCTTCCCAACCTTTACACAAGGTGACCTTGCGTGTAACGTAATTTACAACTGAATGACATGTTTGCTGTTCATGGGGCTGCCAAGCTGCATCAACAGTGCTAGTGTAGTGACATATTGCTTAGCCGGCCTGTAGAACTAAATGGTACAATTCAGTGAGAGGGGAAATGTCTTTGCTTCCATTTTGCCTTCCATCTGCTTGGTTTACACTGATCCTTTCTTTCTAAAATGAGATTGCAAACAGTTATGGCATGTATGGGGGAATAAACAAAGCGCAGATGTCATTTCAGTGTGATCAACAGCCTCCAACTCATCTTGCTGCTTGTTGTGAGCTGAACTGCCACGGAACAGAACGCCAGAATGTGGTTTCAGTACTGAAACAGAAAGAAAAGCTCCCTGATGATCGCTGGCTTTTGATTACCTCCACATTACCTTCAGTACACGTGTAAGATGCAACTGCTAAGCCCTAACTGGACCTCCTTGATTTTGCTGTCTAAATCAATACAAGACAGTATTTGCCACACCTCGTCATCCTGTCCCCATTCTCCACCAACCAGTGGCTGATGATGTGAAATATTGATTTGCATGTCCACCCATATCACCACGCCTTGGCTTTGCTGTCAAGTTCATTTAGAAGAAGCCTTTTTAATGGCCCTTTGATGCCAAGCTTGTGGCACTAGCCAGAGCAGAGGTGCAGAAGGAGGGGGATGAAGTCCCTTAGGGTAGAAAACACAATGGAAACAAGAAGGCAAAAAAAACAAACATAATGCTGTGTAGAGATTCTCATAATCTATCACCGGGTTTACAGTCAACAATGCAGTGGCTGCAGTGTAGTAAGAAGCTATGCACAAGAACTATATTTAGGGTATAAACCTGCAGTTATTCATGCAAAGGGAATACGTTGCTTGGTGCATCAAATGAGCTTGTACACTATATTTCCCAATTAGTCAGTTCAGCATGGATACACTCTTCTGCTTCATATAAGCAGCCAACAGCCTCGCCTCAACTTAGACACACACACACACACACACACACACACACACACACACACACACACACACACAAACAAACAGAGACGCACGCATAAATGGATACACACAGGCACATACACACAGAGAGTATGAAACCCTGGTTTATGAGTTGTTTCAGAGACAGGATGGCCTTTGCTGAAAACATTCAGGTTAAAGTGTACTCCACCGTTACAGAGTGAGGGTCAATGTTACGTCCCTGGTTCAGTGGTCTATACACAGATGTTAGGCTGAAAACTAATGCCACGTGAGACTATGTGAGAGATAACGAGGTGACCTTTCCATGTACAGGATCTCAAAGACAAATTGATTTTAATGCCTTGACTCAAAACCCCTTTACTCTTCCTTCAAACAGCCGGGGTTCTCTTAACAAGAATAACTACTGCAGCCCAGGCTTAACAACTCAGCCTTTGAAAGTTTCACACAAATAAGTTGCTGTTGATAGTGTCTCTCTCTCTCTCTCTGTGTGAATTTAGAGGCTGCTTCAGTCAGACAGCGACAGTTCATCCTGAAGTGAGAGAAACCAGAGGCCTTTATTCTCACTGCAATGGTCCCTGACATCGTCTGAATGGCAGAAGGAAGAAGAAACCTACTGAGACAACAGAGGGAGTCAGACAGAGTGGGGTGGTGGGGAGGAGGATGGAGAGGAGCTTATAAAGACAGGCAGAAACAAGAAGATAGACAGACATGGTCTAGGGACAGAATGAAGGAGAAAGGCCACATCACCATTGGTGAGACAAACACTCCAAACACCGCCTTGTGTCAATGTCCCAGCTCAAGAAAAATACACAGCTACATGAAAGCGAAGCCATTCTCTCTGCAATCCTGAAGTGTGCAGAGAGAGGTGAGTCACAATATATACTTGAACTGGGAGAGGCCAATTAAAACACAGCCATGCTGGGACAGATGCAGGCGGCATTGTGGGATAGACTGATAATGGGCGAAGGGGAAAGGCTCTCTATTACACTACCAGTGTGAAATCCAAAGTCTTTATTGTTATAATGTCATTAGCTCATCCTGTGTCCCCCTTTTGAAGATTTGCATCATCCTCCCCAAACCCTGTTTATTTATTTATTTGCATGGAAAATATAGGTCATGCATTCATACAGACCATACATTTTTAATAGTTTTGCAGCTTTAATTCAAATGTCTGCAAGCCGCCCCTGTGAGCCAATCTGCCGCAGATGCCGAGTATGAATTAGGCACAAACAACACACAATGCGTAGCACTGCGGGGTGTCTTTTCAAAAGCCTGAGGTATTTAGAAATACCCATGCTAATTCCTCTGTGGCATGATTAAAAACATCCTTTTCTCAAAGTGTATGTTATGATATTTAATGTGACAAGAGGACAGAAACCTCCGCTTATAACTATGGATGATTAACAAACCAAGGATTCTTACTCCATGGTGGACATGTTTCTCTTAGTGTGAGTCACTTTGGATGAAAACATCAGGCAAAACTTACAATTTACAGAAATGTAAAATGTCAATGCAGCTACATCCTACGAACCTGGCAATAATCCAGCCATTACCTGGACGAAAATACATGGGTACATCTAATCTAACAAGCTCAATTTTGGGACACAACCACAAATTATTTGATGTGTGTTTGTGTTGATCAGTAAAAGCTCCATTTCTCGGAGGCATAAGGGAGCCCAGGGGCTGTAACTGGCCTTTTCCCTCCCACAACAGCATGCGCTATCATTTCCACTCTTCTATCTATCACTGAAGAGAATCGGAGAGAGGGCACTTTGTCTGTGTCGTCAGTACCAGTCATCACCACTGGGATTATATGAGTCCAAAATGGATGCTTGTTCAAATAAGCACTCTGAAACTGATATATAAAGGCAGGGTAAAGGACGTTATCTTTGAATGTGACTCAAAATCTTGAAAGTCATGGCGACTTCATTCAGGCAAGGGGTCTGCTTATATTGTCTATTCTCAACCATTAATTATAGGCGAGAAGCAAAATGCAGAAAGCAATTTCATGTGGTAGATCAGGCACAATAACAGCTATAGTGTGTACTATCAGAGCAACATCTCTGTGGTATTTCAGAAGAAAGAAAGGCACAAGATTGATATTGTGGTTAATTTCACATCCATTTAAATCTGATTAGACTGTGATCTGAACCCCTCGGTTTAAGAATAAGGGAATATTGTCTTTACTTTTAAACAAGGTTTCTTCTGGGAGGCAACTGTCTTTTGGATGATATAACAGGTTATAAAACGATAGTGAGACTACAACTTTAAGAACTATTTGATTCTTCATTTATACATTTTCTCAGCTCAGCGGTTTGCCAAATGTCATTTACTTTCAATTACCACTAGTTTCCTCTCATGGTTAGAAATATCTGCCAAATTACACAGATTTCTGTTTGTTGCTTTTGATCTCATTTGAAACATATGTTTGAAACCTGTTTGCTTCAGTGTCTATTCTAATCATTATTGATTATATCTTACTGCAAATAAAGGGATGAAAATGCTTTATTACCAATTCAACAGGTGCACTTGTTTTAGATGACGATCATCCAACTGTGGTAAAAATGCCCCAAATGAAATGTAAGCAGTTAGTTCTGCCTGATAAGAGAAAGATAGACAGGTAGATAAGTGCAGCCACAGTTTTATATCTTGAACGCATTAAATGGGAGAAATCAATAAATGTCTCCACTGTCAGCCTGCCAGACCGGAAAAACCCATTTTTTATTTCACCCTCTGTCTAAAACTGAAATTGCAAAGAGAACAGAGTTTAAACATGGTTAAGTTAAGACATTGAAATGGTTACTTTCTCCGTGTGGCTACGCTCTCTGCCAATCAGTCCTCTGTTAACAGTGCTCAGCGCGGGTCTTCCATCCACATAAGTGGACATGTATGATCACAAAATGTCAGAATTGAAATTGATTACTTAGGCATTGCAAATTACTACTACCATAATAAATGATGTACCAGAGTCAGGTGGCGTTAACTGTCAATGAAGTGATAAAGATAGCACGTCTTAAATAGAACTAAACTGCCGGAAAAGTAATTTATGTGATGAAATAATAAAATCATCCATTAGACAGTATATGTGACAATTTTGTTCTTTTTAATTCTTACCCTTTTGTTTAACACTTAAGTTTGAGAAATCCATAAAACTAATTCCCATATTCCTATTAGCCTTAGCTGTACTTCAAGCGTAATTCTGACACACCATGCTAACATGCTATTCTAAGGGAAGAGTTACGATAAAAATACTAGTTTGTACAACTTGTTGAGTGAAAGGTAAAACTGCTCATTGCTGTTCTGAATGGCTACACACGAAGGCGGGTTGAAATAATGGCCATCACAGAGAGTGGGGAGATGCAAAAATAATTTTAATATTGGGCGAACAGAGCACATTTTCAGACAGTCTCTCCTGGAAGGAATTCATGGTGTTGCACGCAGTTATACACTCAAAAAGTAACATAAATAGGTGTGTGTAAAGAATAAATAAAGAAGGCTTAGGGGAGAAGTTCAAACCCTGGTAACTTCTCTCTCCTCCACACACAAGTTACAGAAATGTTCAGACCCAGCAAATGCAAACATTAATATGCTAATGTAGGCATATTAGCATACTTTAGCATGACAGCATTCTAAATTGCAATGCTGAAAAGGTACAGCTAAACTGTACAGAGAATAAACCATTTTGATTTAGGCAACAACATAACTTTTCTTCTACTCTCAGCCCATAAGTACATTTTTCTTGCCCTTCAAGTAGTAAGAATTGACAAATCTCCATTTTTCATCCACCCAACCCCTTTTTTTGTCCTACCATTGCTACAGACTTTAAGTCTTTCAGTTGCATGAGTGAATGTATGCGTTTTAACATAAATGAGTCCACTGGCAACCAAACAAGTGTGGTGTCTTTATCATGATCTCTTAACAAAAATGTAATCAAATATAAAGTATACAGCACCATGATGGTCACATCTATTAGGGTAGAATTTGTACTTCTGGAGCTCTGACAGAGAGCAGCATGTTTCCGAGAACCAGCAGTCAGAAATAGCACTGACTGTCCTGTTTGAGCGTCTAACTCACTAAAGTAGAATGATATAAATTTAGTAAGGTAGGTTTTTGTTGTCATGCATTGCCCCGGCAGCATGGTGGGTGCCCAGTGCACATAGCATCCCAGCTGTTGTAAAAACAAAATAGGGTTTAGACAGCTGGGTTCACAATTTATCAGGTTACAGTATAATGTTATTATGTCATAAGTTAGTGGGAGCAGCTGGAGAGAAGACATCAGGCAAAAGGGTAGAGAGAGATTGCACTGATGAGGCACAGCACTGATGCATTGTTGAGTCAGGGCTCTGATTAGCTGTGCTCTCAGTCTGAAAGTAGAACACAGCATCATCTCGTGAAACTCATTCTCTGGAGAAGCTCATTTTAAGACCCTTGTGCATTACAGGTCAATTGGAAAAAAGGTATTGTTTGGATGCATTATAATAATTTTGCATTAAAATTTGTGGGAAAATGCCAAATTTATAATAAATATTTAACAAAATGAACAGATCACATGATATGCAACATTTGGGATTCATAATATGGAACACTGATGTCCATAAAGACTATATACTGTACTGGGATGCAAAGAAGACATTGTAAACATTTTAATTATTTTCATTTTCATCCTGACCTTACTGAAACTAAGCCAGTTGTTATACTATATATAATATAGAATAGAATATATATTATATTCAGATCTCATTCAAAACTAGGAAAAACAATGATGGATTTCATTTGGTGATTTGGTGTGTGGGGGAGCAGGCGTGTCACCATGTGTGATTGTGTGAGCAAGTATGCATGTGTGTATATGTTTTCGTCTCAGTGAGCGCTGCAGTATAACAGCAGAGCGGATAAGCGCACCATCGGCCCTTGGTGGCACATCAGGGACAGCTGGATGTTGTCAGGCAGCCATAACGCTGATGGAAATGGGCTGATTGCAGCTCACGGGCCCCTCCCTCTTATAAATCAGCTTCACAGCACTCAGGGGTGGAATACAGCAGCGACAGGCTGCGCCACACCTACTGTACAAAACAAGAAACCCTGCAGCAAACAGTTTGTGCAAATGTTTCTTTTACTCTTCTGGCAGATGGAGTTACTGCATCAAGATAGTTTTAGAAGTGTCATACTTGTACATTACATTTACTAAAAGATTTTTTTTTCTGATTTTTGGAACTTTCTAAATTGTTATTTCAAAAAAAAGTACAACACATTTTATATAAAAATGTGTGTGCTAATCCTTTTTGATTCCATCCTGTGCTGTATTATGTGCATTAGCGATTTAATCCCAGGTATGCTATTTTCAACTGGATGTACACCCTTTTAAACTGGAAAAGAAATGGGAAGCTTTTCTTGAAGGATTTAATCTATTACATGACCAATACAAACTTTTGTACCTTGTTATAATAAGATTGTCTTATTATAAGTATGTGCAGTCTTTTCTCTTGGCTTGGGACATGAGCTGCCAGGCATTTACACCACCCACATGGGCTGCACCACTGTCAGACAAATCTGAAATTAGAAAGCAAAACTGCAGCATGCAGCTTTGGCTCCTCTTCCAAAAGAAATTAAGATGTAAAAGGTGTGAATAGATTGTTTTGGAGCCATCGTGGCATTGGATTTGATTGACATTAGCACTTATGAGAATATAAAAGGTTTTTCACACCACAAATATGACATTGCTTCAGGGTTAAATCACTTATTTGGTGAACCAAAATCTTGTTCAGTCACAAATGTATCATATGAGATGCATACAGCATGAGCAAATAGATCCAAATTATTTAACATTTCGTGCCAGGCAAAAAAAAAAGATAGTGAAAAATGCTTTGCATTTGTTTTGACTCACTATCTTTCTTTCAATTGCATCACAGAAAAAAAAATCTTAATTAGAACAAGCCATAATCCATCATTCACTGCTGACCTTTTAACACAGTTTACTCAAATTAATTGTGCTGAGAAATTACCGGATGCCCAGAGGCTTGGGACACAGAACAAAAAAGGAAAAATGTAGAATCTTTCAGTTGGCAATCTAATGGGCACTGTGCATAGGTTTGATTTGCATGCACGTAAAGGTTAGTCTTTGATTGTCCATCGTGACACCCCTCCCTCTGTTGCTGTGGGTGGGTGGACTTCTTGGGTCAGAAAACAATATGCAGATTAGAGCAAGGTGCCAGGAAATATGAGTGGATGTAGTAATTCTGACGGTACCAAAGCAGGGAGTAAGGTGAAGAAGTGCCACAATGAGCGTCAAATTCTGTCCAAGAAGGAAGGTTGGGGTAGTGGATAGGTCAAACAAACACAGGACTTGTTTGAATGTTTGAACAGTTGTTTTGTACTTGACGGAACTACATCATGTGCGTGACCGGAAGTGATGTAACTTAATAAATATCCATGATTTTACCTCAATCTTACTACTTAACTAAATGCTCCTGTGGGTCGTATTAGAAGGTAGGAATAAACAGCCTATATTGTTGTATGGTTTGGAGGCCAAATATCTAAAACAACAAATGTTGACATTTACCAACAAGGAAATCTTGTGGCTGAGCAAATTATTGTCTCTCAGTTGTACCCTTGCTTCTAATCTATATCCTTGACGTTCCACTTCCGGGATTGCTCCAGTGCCACAGGAAATTCCGCCGGATGCATTTATTTTCGCCGATGTCCGTTTCCTTCCGCTTTCTTTGTGTTGGAATTTTAAACACTGGTGGATTTATGAGGACTCAGATCTCTGCAGGGTAAATCCAGACAGCTAGCTAGACTATCTGTCCAACCTGAGTTTTCTCCCGCACGACTAAAACAACTTTTGAACGTACACATGTTCCACCAAAACAAGTTCCTTCTCGAGGCTATTTTGCAGCGGCTCCGTGCGGTGCTTAGCGCCGCCCATGACAATTGTGATCGGTTTAAAGAAATGCCAATAAACCAGAGCACGTTTTTCTCCCAACCTGGAATGCTATGTGGACTAGCGAGACTACCTTGCCCCCAATATTTCCCTAATGGTTCCCTAACAAATGGTTTTGGTGCCTAAACCCAACCCAACTGTGACAATAGAAGAGGCAGTTCAGAAAACACTTGATCTCATTTGTCACATGATTTCATAGGAGACCTTTTATGTAGCGATGACATGGGTTTTGTAAGACACTCACTGACAAAAGATGCCATCCTGCCAAAAGGGACACCATCAGAAAAAGCTCACATGGGTCATTTTGGAAGGCAATGACAAATGACCTATTTCAGCAATTAGTCTGGAGGACTTGTTGGAAGACGTTCTCCATCTGGGCAACTGGCCTTCGGGACTGTTTAAGTGGCTTTAAAAAGAACCTCTGTTTCTAAGACTCCTTGCAGTCCTCCACCAACTGTTTTGCCGTCAGTAATTCCACTTTTGACTCGGCCGTACACTGCCATTATGACTGACAACCCCGGTTAATTAACATAGTCTTTTATTTTAGTAAATAGGTTCATAATAAAATTCAAGAAACTAATTTAAACATGTGTGGCTTCTTTTCTTGTCACTTATCCTAGGTCTTTTTGTGAAATTATCACACATTGCATGGTTCTCAAGAGTACACAAGTTCTTTTTTTTCTCAAATAGACATTATTTTGTCCTTGCCTGGAGCAACAAATCAAATGCTGTCTTATAGATAACATTGTGGGTGGCTGAATGGACAGACAATTTAGCAAAACTTTACAATCTTCCACGCCATTCTTTGTGACAGGTTTAGTGCTTCAGTTGTTCAAACCCAGTGAATGTAACACACTGGCCGGCTCATAGAGAAAATGTTTGAAAAAAAAAAACTATTCTACATATGGTCAATCTTAATTATGTCATCAATTGCTACAAAGTGAAATGGAATAAAATGATTTTTAAAGGTGCCACCACATTATTCTGATTAGTGTCATTTTGTTTGTGTTGCTGATAATAAAATAGGAAAAGGTCATATTTTTCCCCTGAGGGGCTGTGTGCAGCTTTGGAGAAATCATGAGAAATTAGCTGTGAGAAGGTTAAACCATCTACTCCCATCCCAGCAGCAGGTAATTAGTGTAAATGAATGAATCTAGGTGGTCATGGCATACACTAGATTCAAATTGCTGTGAAAAATGTAAATTTTAAGGCAGTGACAGAGATTTAACTGAGGGAAGGAGAGGGGAGGAGGTCAGGGGTAGAAAAGGATTAAGAATCAGCTTTGAAGGGCTTTTCCCATGTGCTCCACAGAACCATATCTCACATTTTGCTTTTCCACAGCTTTCTATAGGGACCGCTTTCACTCAGTTCAGAAAACCCAATCTCCTCTCTGACCTTCTTTGCCCAGCAGTTTCTGTTGATTAACACTCGCACACACACCCACATACAATTTCATGTTACAATATGGAACATTGGGGTCCCCTGACAGCATGCACATTGCAACAGCCTACAGCATCTGACCACAATGCTACATCATCTTAATAGCAGCGTCTCACTGTGATCCAGGATCTAAAATATGACATTATTATTATAGTAATTTAGCAATCATTCAGCTAAATAACATGTAGATATGTTTTCTTTAACATGTTTATTGTTTATTGTACATGTTACATCCCTCTCTCGCTCTCTCTTTTTGTATACATGCCATCTGTATGATCTAGACAGCTGAGCACATCATTACTGTTATCCCACTGCTATTCTCCTCCTGCTTTATAAAGACAGTAAGGAGACGTCCCCTCCTCCCTCGACAAAAGGACCCTCATTACTCTCTCTCTCTCTCTCTCTCTCTCTCTCTCTTTTTGTTTTTCTCCATGCCTGTATGTGCCTGGTCAGCACTCTGCTCCTCTGGGGCTTCTTTGGCACAGATTGAACACATGAGGAGTCTGTTTAGATGCTCATATACATATTTATCACAATCCAAGCACAAGTCCTATGGTAATATGCGCATATGAAGGTACAATGAGGGTATACATTATGACTGGGATTCTTGTGTAAATACACCAGTTCCTGCATCTGCATGGGCTGCAGACATGTTACTGTAAATCACATCCTAGGACGAACCATATGGTCAGCCTTTCCAGCATCGGTGGGCCTCCTGCCAACATTTAAACAGCTTTGTCAACACCTTGCTTTCCATATTTTAGTTTATAGCAGATCATTGTGCTGTACCGCAGAAAGAGGCAGCCACGTGCCATGTAGTTCTGAGAATATGCAGGTTTCAGCACCTAATGATCACTAAACAGCTGATTTTATATGAAATATAACTCTTTGCTTATCAGTGAAATCATCTGCTATGTTTGGTTGGCAGGTGTGTGTGTGTGTGTGTGTGTGTGTGTGTGTGTGTGTGTGTGTGTGTGTGTGTGTGTGTGTGTGTGTGTGTGTGTGTGTGTGTGTGTGTGCATTATGACAAGCATATTCCAATCCAGCATACAGTACGAGCAGGGAGGTTGTGATGTTTTTTTTTTAATGTCCGCATGAAAAAGACAAAAGCAAGCAGATTTGTTAAATTATTTGATAGTAACCACAAAGACTTTCACCGATAACCATAGAGAGAAAGGGAGGTGTGGTGAATAATTTCGAATTAATCACAAGAAGAGTGTGGAGTAAACTGAAACAAAACGTTGTGTGTGAGGAGCATCAGGGTAAGGGTTGAACTCACAAGTGTCAACATTACTAATACACTGCCTAATACTAATCCGAAAATCTTTTTTAAATATTGTTTTTAAGTGCTCCACAAGAAAAAACGACAGATAAGAGACAGCTTATCCTCGACTTGAGGAATTCCATTTGAGGAAGCTGATCCCTCCCCACCTGAGTGGCAAACAAATTTGCAATCACAGTCAAATAAGGCTAAAAGTGCACCTGGATTTCTGTCTCTGAAAATGATTCCGTGGAACTGGCTCCAACTCTGAATAAGCTTTACTGAAAGCTGCATATTTTAAAGCACCTCCCACTCTGAGTTTAAAAAGAACTGGGTAGCAGCTCCCTGTACGTGCCCCAGCACCCCACACCTCAGTAGTGACGATCCCAGGGAACACAGTCCTAGCCTGACATTAAAACTGGTATCAACAGAACATCAAGCATTTCCACTGCAGAGCTCTGATACTGCCTCCGTGATCTATGCAAAGGAGATAACCTGTGTCCAGACTGGATTAGTATTGCAGGACAATCAATGTTAGTTATGTTATTTAGTGCATTCCAAGTCAGTGGTTTTAATGAACGATATGGGCTCATAAAGTTGTACTTTATTACTCTCATAAATTAGTGAAGAAGCCTATCCTTCCAGTCAGACTTCAGTGTAAGTCTGCTGGCAAAAGTCTTTGGAATTTATGAATCACATATCCGGATGGTTGTAGAATTAGAAAGAGTATAAGAGAAATCCAAGTAACCGTATGTCTTGTGTGGGACACGCAATATGTAATAATCACAAATAATCTTGATCTTCACAAGACCTGAACTCACTGAAAAGCACCAATAAAAGAGTTTTCTAGGAGCAATAAATGCCATTCAGAGAGAGCTTTTGCAGTAAAAGGCTGGCAATCACAGACCACCATTCCACCTGATTTAAAATCACAATTGGAACATAAAGTTTACACTACACAAGAGAAACACTGGCTTCAACAACAACAAAGATGTGAACACTGAACAACTTTTGAATGGACTGTTGGATTCACTTATCAAATTGATGCTTACATTCAGTATACATGCTATACGTACACTATCACACCTTAATGTATTGATAGTCATGTACAACACATACACATGTAGATGTACTCTGATGGTTTAATCTGTCAGAGTACATTTAAAAGCCTAACCAGGGAAGGGGCTGCAAATGTGTAGTTAGCTAATAACTAAGGCTTTTAGAAATAACAATACATTTGCATTTTTACTGCAAGTAGTATGCTAGTTAGCCAAACGGTACCGTTACGGTAATGTTTTTCGCTTACATTGGGGAACATTGGGGAACTTTTTGATCCATTCCTTACACTTTTGCTTGTGTTTTTCGTTTTGGAAAGGCTGAAAATGGTACTGTATTTGTTAATTACCTGCAAAACTGTCCTCTTACACAGCCTGGGTACAGCTCCTCCTAGTCAGACCCTTCCAGGTTTTCCAGTCACCAATATAAACGTTGTAACCTTTCAGTATAATTGTACAGGTCACAGGTGAAGCACCAATTAGGTGTACACATACAAACAAAAAAACAGGCTTTGGAAAACAACTCCCACGGTCGATGAATCGAGGATTACGAAAAGAACTGTGATTTAGGGGGCTGGGGGGGGGCACCAAACAACGCTCAGACAAATAAAGCAAATTAACCACAGGGCAGAATATGTAATACATCTGCAAAGACCAACTCATACTACGCCCAAAACGTTTAATCACACTGGAAATTGTGGCTATCAAGTTTTATCTGACAGCGAGGGCGATGAGTGAGCAATGTTAGAAAGTGTGTGGGAGTCGACGTTTCAGCATGTGGTGGGCCGGGGTTACAAGATCTTCTCTACACTGTCATTACTGTGTCCACGCACTCAGCAGCAAACATACACACGGCTGCAAGATTAGATGGATGGATGGATGGATAGATACTGCAAGTGTGGAAGAGGTGTGCCGTTGTTAAAATGGTTGCTCTTGTGCATGTAATCCAGGAGCTGGTGGCTCTTGCAGTCCTCCTACAGTCTCTGGCTTCTCTGTGCTCTCTGGGTAATTACAGTTACCCCTCTACATCTTGTGACTGTGACATATTGATTGTGACCCGAAGGAGAGGCTATCATCTCATCTATGGTGTTGTTGTCGTCTTTGGTCAGTTAAAGCGTATTAGGCTATTTGTTTGCCAAGAAATTGTTGTTTTTTCGGATTAAATTTGGATCGTTTAAACCTGTTATTCAAATTTTTTGGAAATCCGAGAGGCTTGGCTGAATTTACGCTGTGATGGTCTGTGAACAGGCAGAAAATTCTGTGAGTGTCAGAAAGAGAGCAGTGTCAGAAAGAGAGTTTGAACAAACCACAAGTTTACGTTTCAAAAACACACATACACGCTCGCATGCATACACAGACAAGCTTCACACTGTTCTTGTGCATGACTGCCGGCTCCCTCTCAGACCCCGCTGACTAACAGTTCTCTTTATCAGGAGTTCTAAGTCCCGTCTCTGGGCAGACGCCAACACTTCCACCCCTTCCACCTGTCAGGTGCCCTTGCCTGCTTTATCGGTGGTGGCAGAGAGGGCAGGCGGCTGTGGGGGTTGGGGTGAACACTGGACAAGCTGCTGGATCCTGTCCCTGCCTCCGTGTGCCAGGCCTGCATCACAGTTCATTTCCCAGCCTCCTCTCTCCTCTGCTGTTCTCAGCCAAGCCTCTCAGCAGGTGTCTCTCTGCAGAAGAGTTCTGCCACACACACTTACTGCCGCATCTCTCTGCTCAAACTCACAATAGCAAGCAGTCACTTCCACACTACAACTAAAGCGCTTTGTATTCAATGGGTTTTGGAGAAATTTTCCTGAGCTCTTTCTACCAAACTCCATTAAGATTGCACCTCTGTAGATGTAAATTAGCCTAAGGCTAACTGTGGTGCAATGCATCAAAAGGTTATATTTATGTTTTAATTAATTGCACATTGTCCCTTACAAATATGAATGAAATTGAAATTGAAACACTAATAGAGCTTTTTACACTGGAAAAATTACTACCCAGTGCTTCCATTTTTTGCTTAAATTGCAAATTGATGTCTTACACTACAGCAGAAATTAACAGAAAGATACTTTATTTACCCAAGTATTCACCGCTTAAGGTGCCAGACTATTTCCACTTCTACCTTTACCGGCTTGAATGTATTGCCCACCGACTGTAGTTATTTCTTAAAAGATGAAGGGGTCTTGGTATACTTACTTTGAAGATAAAGGTTTGGACTGAGTACTGTCATCAAGAAGCAATCAACAAAGGTGGAACAGCTGGAATTCTGCTGCTTTTTAACTTCACCTTTTGAAGTTAATATCCTGACACTGGAGTACTGCCAGGCACTGAAATACGTCCAAAATGTTTAAACTTGCATCAGAAATTAAAATTATCTTACAATCTTAGTGCTATTATCTCAAATTATAAAAGAATGACAGTTGAGATATGTTGAGAACTATATCTCAATGGTTAAATTACTTTTAGTGCACACTTATGTCAGTGTTTGTGTTCATTTCTACATTATTTCAGCAGCAAGGATTAACTAAGGACTAACGGCCTTTGCCGACCCCAATGCTGATTGCCATGCTACTACAGTCATGCTAGTGTTTTCATTTTCTGTAAAAATGTGTGATTATGTGATGACAAAGTGTGAGACAAAGGTGATGTTGACGCTGTGACAACACCATCACTACTTCCTCTTCTCACGCCGAGCTCTGAATGTGTGAATAACACGATTACATTTTCTGCTGATGAATGGAGAGAAAATGCAATTAAAGAAAGCAGGAAGCCATTTAGGGTGATATACTGTATAACAATATCCTATTTATCGTAAGGCTGCTAGACAAGGATGCCAGATAAATCACAAATCTGTTAGTTTAACATGTGTATTCTGTCACCAGTTATCAAGGTTGCTGATGGTAACAAATGACACTGGATTGCTGTGCAATAACAGAAAAATCACAGCACATATTTATATATAAGTTAAGGTTCCTTCTTAAGTCAAAAGATGCAGAATCATATTAGGACCTTTCCTTTACTATCATCATTGTTTTTATGTCCGTGTACTACATTTCTGTCCTGCTGTTGCTTGTGGATGTGGTTACCAAGGTAACATCTCTAGTGGCCAGCAATTTAAGAGTATGGTTCCCTGTAATGTTGGCTCCATGTTGCCATAGCAAATGTCTCTGTTCTCCAGCACACACTGTACAAGGGAGCTTAGTGGGCTAACGCTCCTCAGCGCAGCAAACACTAAGACAGTTAATTAGGGTTTATGGAAAAATCAATATTGTGACAGTTGTTTAAGGAAGACATCCTCAATTAAATGTATTCACCTCATCCTGCTCTTTTTGTCAGTTTGATTTTCACTCTTACAAATATAATATGTAAATGAACTCCTAATATTAGTAGTAATAGTGCTGCTTAAGACAATACTGTTATTAATGCAATGTACATAATAGAAGTAGAACAACCAAAGTGCCATACAAGTAAAATCTAATCTAATTATTATTATTGCAGTGAATATGACAGCATTTTATAACATTTTACACCACCAAAAAGCTAAATCAGCCCAGCGCTTTAAATAGAATACCCACTGTGCTGAGGCCCAACTAGACAAGAAGAGCAAAGGAACTGTATGCATTATACATTGTGCAAAGAGTGCATTACATTTATATCCCCATGTATTCTCCTGAAGCGATGACTTAACAAGAAAGCTTAAGCACAAGCACACATTCTTGGATGGGGCTGGAAGCAGTTGGCTTTTTAAAAGAAAGTCTCCGGTATTTCACAGCGATTTCATAGCGATTTCACATATTTAAAATGAAAAAAAAAAACTCTTTCAAATCTAAAATATTTAAAGATACAGGAATATAAGCACACTGCTATATGCTACATTATCAAATTCTAGTAGTACAAGAATAGGTTGTGTGTGACTATTTTTCACATGAATGTTGTGTCTATAAATCGCATGTGGACTTGCATCTAAAAAGGTTTTGCACTGTTTAAAGGTTATACCTTCAATCAAAGCAGCAAAGACCAATGTAGTGCAAATTCAACGGTTTGTATGTATTTATGAAAAAGCTCATTAAAAAAAGAAGTATGACTGTCAGAGGATTCATGAATTAACCAAAATATGCCCTTCAAAAGAGCATGTAAATTTGCATTGCCCTTTTAAAATATAAAATGGAGTCTATATTTACTGTAGTGCAAACTGAATGCAGTGGCTCCAGGTAAAGCAAACACAGGAAGCACAACTTTAGATAAATATATCATTGTTATGGGGCATGGCTGTCACTTTAATTGAGACGTTGACTATTGCATATTCAAGTCTGTGCTGCACTAGGCTACGTTAGCCAATCATGAATGCTGTGCGCTGTCATTGGCTGAGCTACAGAGAGAGCCGTGTACTGTGCTGTGAGGGGCGGAGAGGGGGGCTCTCCATCTCCTCTGCGCTCTCCCATTCAACCTCTGTAGTCAGCAGAACGAGTGGCTGAGCAGAGCTACACAGCATCCACGGCTACAGCGTCCTGCAGATGACTGTGCTCCATGGAGGAGAGAGAGGGGAAAAAAGAAGTGTTGGAGAGAAAAGGGTAGATCAACAGATGAAGAGAGACTGAAAAAGGAAGAGAAGCACAGAAGGAGTTAGAGTGGTAAATAAAAGGAATTGAGTAAACACTGCTGCCTGCCTGAGGACCACTGCAGCTGTACTAAATCTGGGGCTGTCAGGCCAACCCTCAGCAAAGCAGTGAGTGAGAGACGCAAGGGAGCAGAGGAGAGAAAGAAGTGATTTAAAGAGCTGATCTCATCACTCTGGACAAGCAGGGATGGGAACCCCGAGAGCCTCTCCGTCAGCAGATCAAACTTCACTCAGGAAAAGTGCCTTTGGATCAGCAGTCTGAGTCTTCAGAGGAGTGAAGAAAAGGGGCAAAAAAAGAGAGTTGTCCTGTTAGTTCCCTGAAAGGAGAAGCCTCGTACAGGAACTCTAATTACTACACTGCTGAGTACAGCTCAAGTCTCTTCTGTCCCCCTCGGTCTTCCCTTACACCTGCCGGCTCCTGGTGAATGTCTTCTCTTCGTGCAATCCCACTGCTCGGCAGTTAATAACACTCATG
Source organism: Perca fluviatilis (assembly GCF_010015445.1). Taxonomy (NCBI): domain Eukaryota; kingdom Metazoa; phylum Chordata; class Actinopteri; order Perciformes; family Percidae; genus Perca; species Perca fluviatilis. Next base: position 22,782,281 of record NC_053130.1, on the reverse strand, counting down.
GTCGATGCCAAGGGAAGGAACATGAAATGTCTGACTTTCTTCTTAATGCTTCCAGAGTCCGTGAAAAGCAAGTCAAGTAAAAGCTCCAAGAAAGCGAATGCCAGTGGCAGCCCCAAGCTGCCCCCTGTCTGTTATGAGATAATCACTCTGAGGAGCAAGAAGAAGAAGAAGATGGCAGCGGATATTTTTCCCACCAAAAAGCCAGCATCCACCACCACAGTGCAACAGTACCAGCAGCAGAACCTCAACAACAACAACACCATACAGAACTGTAACTGGCAAGGACTCTACTCCACTATAAGAGAAAGGTAGGTACAACCAGCAAGCCTCCTTCTGAACCAGGAACCATTACTGCTTCTCCCCTCTTTGTCAACAGTACATTTAGGGAAGAATCTGATTTTTGAATTCAATATTTTAATAAAGTTCAATAGATGAGAGCTGTATGTTCCACTGCATTTTTCCTGCCAGTTTTCTAAACGGAACCTCCATTACATTCAAAAATGGATCCCAAAACACAAGTAGGGTAATTACTCTTGTTTACTGAGGTCTGTGTGTGTGTGTGTGTGTGTGTGTGTGTGTGTGTGTGTGTGTGTGTGTGTGTGTGTGTGTGTGTGTGTGTGTGTATGGTTGGGTGTTCCCTCTGCCCTGCCCTCAATCTGCTGGGGGTATCAGTGTTTACACCCTCTCCTGCTCCTGCAGACTTTGCCGCTTTGACATAACAGAGGGCGAACAGCCACCGGGTGCGTTTGATATGCACAACAGGCAGAGGCTGCTCTGTACTAAAAGGAAAATATTTACCTTGGCCTATCAGTAAAAGACCACAGCTGTCCAGAGCAAAATGTGGGCTTTCCAACCTGGCTTTGTTGTCTCTCCAGAAATCCATGGGGCTGTTTACCCACCCCTGTGACATTTTCCACTATTCAATAATATATGAACGCACTTTTATTGTTGGTCCCATTCTTTCACAGTGGGGATTTTCCATTCTGTTCATTGTCTTGTTTGCCTGTTTTTATGTAGATGTGTTTAATAGAGTTTAAGTGTGTTTTAGTGTTCTATGTAAGATTTTTAATTCAATGAAAGGTCGTAAGTGTTGCCCGAAGCAATTGGGACACTTTATACAATCATACAACTCTTGTCTTACAAAATGTAATTTACTATTTTAGTTTGAACTTCTGGCAAAGACTAATTAGTTTATTTATTATTCACATAACATATAATTGGGTTTATGTGCATTGATCTTACTTTAATCTAACCCTAATATTTTAAAGTTAAGCTTTTTCTCCTCTTCTAAAACAAATGTACAGGGTAAAATATGTCAAATTAATTTTCTCTGGTGTTTTTTTTTTTATGTCTTTCTCTTTTTAGAAATTCAGTTATGTTCAACAATGAGCTGATGGCAGATGTTCACTTTGTGGTGGGTCAACCTGGAAAGACCCAGCGGCTGCCAGGACACCGAGTAAGAATTTCATCAACCAGTAAAGTCACGGTAGCAGGGAGGAAATTAGCAAACAAGCAATCAGCAAGCCCGGCCTAGTGTTATTCATATCTTATCAGCATAAAAATAATCTTCCTCATTGCCAGCAGTAATGGAAGTGAAATCCTTTGTGCTCCACTCTCACTTCCGCACCATGTGTCTTTTCTAGACAGTCCTCAATTATTTATGTAAATGAGGCTGACGGATAGAGGCACAGAGTGAGCGAAGGAGGAAGGGATACCCGCTTTAGCAGTCATCTCACACAGAATGGATCACCTTTGTCTCTGCTTCAGCTCACCTTTTCAGAGACAGCGCTGCAATTACTCAACTTTTAATCAAACACACCCAACAGCACAAAGTTACAATGATAAGGCATAGAGTAAGATGCATTCAACTCTGCAGTTTACTTTTGAAATAATTAACTTGATTAGCTTTTGAATTCTGGATTGACAGCACAATGAATCTACTATAAATAGCCATGATTATTATAATTGGGCCCATATTTATCCTGTTTATGCCAGTGGTAACATGCAGGTCCACATGCTTCTTTGTTTAGTCCGCCCTCTGACCTCATTGCTTTTTTCCAAGATGTTCACATAAATAATTAAGGTTTATAGTTGCAGAGACCATGTGCCTCATCTAAAGGCATCATCATAATGTCTACTCTGTCTGAATATGATTATAACACTCACATTAAATCTGGTAAGTGATTTTGCAGCCATTAATTTGGCTTTGGCTTCCCATTCCACATCTACACTGTCAGAAAAGCCCTGCATGGGTCATCTTTTGTAGTTCTTTTATAATGGGACCCAAATGTATTATCTATGATTGGTAGCTGCAGTGCACTTCTTCTTTATAGAAAGCAGTTATGGAAGGACATTGAGGATGACTTGACTGCACTTTATGCTGAGACATTATGCCATTGGGATATAATATAATGATGTTCAGCGCAGCAATGTTTATTGTGTCCATTTGGCAGGAACTCAGATGTGCATTATGATTTCATTTCCAAAGTTATATCCTTAAAAGATGGAAGATGCTGCTAGCAGCTAAAAGGAGTGATTTATTTGAACATCTGTAAAATACAATGGGTTAAGAGGTGGGACTAATCTTATACTAATACGCAGTATTTACTGTATATACTCATCCTTTAATGAATTTCTTTGTGTAACAACAACAGCATTGTTTTCAAAAAACATTATTTCCAAGGTCTATTTTAGATTGGGTCGACTGCAATTTTAAGAGACAATCTGTGAGCCTTTTTTGAGAAAATGTATACCACCCACATATACTCTCTCTCTCTCTCTCTCTCTCTCTTTCTCTCTCTCTCTCTCACACACACACACACAAAAGTACAGTCCTTGAGTATAATAACAGAATTCATAGCCTTGTATACAGTGCTTATCGCTGGAATTATTAGTAGCAATGTGTTGCATCTGATTTCATCATAAGTTCAGATAATTCATTAATTTCAGTAAATTGAACTTTTGCTGCACTCTGTTCAGTTGTGTTATTAAGATTTCCTGTGTTTTTTTTTTTAAATCAGAGGCAATCTTGTTCATTAGAAATCCACCTTCCTGTCCTCAGGGGAAACAGTAACTGGCTGAGCTCTGCTCATTACAGTATGTGAGAAACTCAATAGGTTCAGTCTCTGCAGTGATTAGAATTGAGGCATTGTTTAATATCCACAAAGAGATTTGTGTTTTTATGTACAGTAAGAGCTACATGTGAACTAATTGGATTTAGTACAATTCCCATTTCAAATAATCGTTCTCCTTTCACCGAATGTTACTACATGTCATGTGGTTTCCAGTGAAATCCCAGATTAACTACGACATGTTTTCATTTCTCTTTTAACTCTATCACTTTGTTTTCTCTTCTTCCTCCAACAGTATGTTTTGGCTGTGGGCAGCTCAGTGTTCCACGCCATGTTCTATGGTGAACTGGCTGAGAACACGGATGAAATCCATATTCCAGATGTGGAACCAGCAGCATTTCTGGCAATGCTGAAGTAAGAATTCTCCTCTGTCTTAACTTACTTCAACTGGCCCTGTTCATGTGTGTTTTCTACAATGATCTTTGAACAAACAGTGTCATCTTTATGTACATAACTGATATTTTAATTTGATGTTGGTGGAAAAAAGCAAGGTTTGATGAAACTAGTTTATATACCTATCTCTGGAACATCTTGGATAAACCTGTTTCACACTTAAGACTGCCAGACTTTCTACTTCTCACTCCGTCCATCCTCCTTGCTGTTCCTCCATCGCATTTATTTCAGAGTTTTGTTTGCCGTGTCCTCACAGGTTAGCTACAGTAGGTGGTAGATGAGAGTGTAGGAGGAATACTATTTTGTTGGCAGGTTTGATTAGTTTGCACAGTGATTTCACTCTCTTCAGAATCTCATTTCATTGTTTTCCAACATGAATATGAACAGATACAGCAACGCTATTGCTTACTGTACAATAATGTTATATCAGTCTGTTTCAACCATAATCAACTTCAAATGAAGTTATCTTTGGTGTATTTATCATAACCTCTCCTCTGTTTGTATAATATAATTATCTTCTTAAACATGTTTACATCATGTCGTATTGCATGTCATTTCTGTGGTGTTTGGTCTGTTGTCTATAAAGCTGAGAAAGTCACATTTTATGTCAACAGGTACATTTACTGTGATGAGATTGACCTGAGTGCTGACACAGTGTTGGCCACTCTTTATGCTGCAAAGAAATACATTGTCCCTCACCTGGCACGTGCCTGCGTCAACTTCCTGGAGACCAGCCTGAGTGCCAAGAATGCCTGTGTGTTACTCTCCCAGAGCTGCCTGTTCGAGGAGCCGGAGCTGACACAGCGCTGCTGGGAGGTGATTGATGCCCAGGCCGAGCTGGCGTTACGCTCAGAGGGCTTCTGCGACATCGACGCCCAGACCCTGGAGAGTATCCTACAGCGAGAGACACTCAATGCTAAAGAGATAGTGGTGTTTGAGGCGGCGCTCAACTGGGCTGAGGCTGAGTGCCAGAGACAGGACCTTACCTCCTCGACTGACAACAGGCGTAAGGTTTTGGGTAAGGCCATGTTCCTGATACGTATCCCTACGATGGCTCTGGATGATTTTGCCAATGGAGCAGCCCAGTCGGGCGTGTTGACGCTTAATGAGACCAATGACATCTTCCTGTGGTACACGGCAGCCAAGAAACCTGAGCTACAGTTTGTCAGCATGCCTAGGAAGGGCCTGACACCCCAGCGCTGCCACAGATTCCAGTCCTGTGCCTACCGCAGCAATCAGTGGCGCTACAGGGGCCGCTGTGACAGTATACAGTTTGCAGTGGATAAAAGAGTTTTCATTGCTGGGTTTGGACTGTATGGATCCAGCTGTGGCTCAGCAGAGTACAGTGCCAAGATTGAGTTGAAACGTCAAGGAGTACTGCTGGGACAAAACCTCAGCAAATACTTCTCTGATGGTTCCAGCAACACCTTCCCAGCATGGTTTGAGTATCCAGTTCAGATCGAGCCTGATACCTTCTACACTGCCAGCGTGGTCCTGGATGGGAATGAGCTCAGCTACTTTGGACAGGAAGGGATGACAGAGGTGCAGTGTGGGAAAGTGACATTTCAGTTTCAGTGCTCCTCGGACAGCACTAACGGCACGGGGGTGCAGGGGGGACAGATTCCTGAGCTCATCTTCTACGCTTGACAACCCATGTGCACACACTGACTGATTTTCAGTGCACTTATGGAATATAGAAAATGATCACTTTGTGCATAGTGTCACTTTCTGGTATTTATTTTTGTCACTATTGTGCAAAAAGAAATCTTACTTCAGACACGCGATAGGGTCTTGTGTGTTTTTGATTTCAGTAATTGGTCCACTTGAGTAGGATCAGGTAGATGTCTTAAGATGTTGGATTGTCCAGATACGTAAATGAACAAAAGTCCGGAAAGATTAAAAATATCTTGCACTAGATGTGCATGTATATATGCATATATGTAAATTCTGAAATGTATATGATGACAAAATTGTGGCCAATGCGGGCCACTAAGATATCTTATATAATTAATATGCTATAGTATGTTTATTATTTCTATGCTTGCATAGAATGCACATATATAGCAATACTTGTGTGAAAAAAGGCTGTATGATACTCAATACCAACATAAAAGTTCATTAGGCATTTGTATTTGAGTGGTTTCAATTGAATCTGCAGCTTTTTGATACTTTGAATCTAGTAACAGGGCACTTAGAGAGGGCTTGAGGGGTCTTAGATTAGGGGGCACTAGATATAATGAGACACATAACCCATACAGCATCTCTCTCTCTCTGTAGCATGTTGCTCTTCACCTACACTCATCTCAGTCACTCCAGTGAAGTTTCATTTAGATATGTGTCATCATGTTTACAGTGAAATTTTACTTAAAGTGATCAACGTTCACCACTACACAGTAGAGTGGAAGATTTGTTTGGTTTACTCTGCACTACTTGTCTGCACTGCAGTACTGTTCCATTTTCAGCTAACGTGTACTACTAATTGTTCTGGCGCCTTGGTTTTGTTTACAGCAAAAAGATCAATGATTGATTAAGTGTTAGCAACTGTTTATCTTATGGACTTTTACTTCTCTTTGTTAAAAACGGTCAACTGTTGAGCACTCCCTCCCAATGTGATATGTGATTATACAGTATCAGTATTTGCATACTGTATATGCTACAGAATTGCACTGATGTCGGTTTGTAATCAAATTGGTTATTTTGTTTTACTTATGTTTTTATTGAGGCAGATTATTTTTGATTTATTGTGCTACTGGACATTTTTTTCTGGTGTAGGATAAACATCCAAAGGCTTATCTGCTGATGACAGTGGATGGGCAAACTGGTGTTCATGTCCTGTGTTTACGTGCTACAGTGCTGGGAGACCAACGAATGTGTATGATTGTTGATGATGCAAATAAACAAAACAAATGGTACAGTCTGGTTGTTGATCCCATCTGTAATAAGCATTAGAACTTCACACTTTGTCTGAAATTAGGAGATGGGGACAGATGATGCCCTTCGGCACTGCAGTGATTTACAATGCCAAGGAGAGCTGTCTGATGATTGATGAGCCCTGTCTTCATGCCACTTATACACCCTGCTTTTTGTCTGTCAAACTCCGACTCTATTCTGCATCCCACTGCAATACACAACATTATACCTCCCCCTCCTTAATATGAATTTTAATAGGCTACAATCACTTCTGCAAAGGTCTGAAGTCATTGACAGCATGGCAAACAACCTCTGCAACCTTAATTTTTTACAGACTGCAGTCATAAAGGATGTCTCCTTGACATGGCAATCTTGTTTTCAAGTTTCAAGAGATAGAGAGGGAATGAAATTACAATCTTGAACGTCTTAAACCTCAAAAATGTGGAATTCCCTGCATACCACACTAGCTGTTTGACCCACGGTCAATCTTATGTGTCTGTCTGCAAGTGCTGATAAAAACAAAGGACAGCAAGTTTCAAAAAAGGATTTCTACTCCTGTTCATATCTTTGTCTTTCAAACACTCTTGAAGTGGCACACTTGTGTTGTAGATGAAGTGCAAAGTTCCAATCACAAATACAATTACTGAAGCACTGACAATGCAATGGATTAACAAAGACACATAATTTTCTACTTTTTCCGAGTGCCTTATACAGTATGCTGTAAAACTCCAAATAAGATGAGTCATTAACTGAATCTCAAGACGAATCATATATCATATCTCTTTGTGAACAGTAGTCTAGGTTCAAAAAGATAATCACTCCTGGGAGCTTATGACAGGTACTTGATTACCAAGGCACTCAATAACGCTGAGACCAAGTTTGACATCGCCAAAGAGCATGAAGCCCTTGATGAATCAAGCTCAATATGTTAGGGGACTCGGTACTTCTGTGCGATTTTTCATGATTGTGGCGCTAATGTTGTAAGCAAGATCATTAATTGCACTGGAGGTGGCGGGGGACTAGAATGTGCCAGGAGTCAGAAGCAGGCCTGCTTTCAACAGACACACAGAGACACACTTAGTTCCATTTTGCAAATGTAGCTGGTCTATGGCAGCACCATTACAATCCAAGGACACTTTACAGTGATACAGTGAGAATAAGCTGTGTAAGAAGCATTTGTGTCATCTCTGAAGCGAAAACAAAAGACCTTTCCTCATTTTGTTTTCCCGAAACAATTGCCACTCAAGCCTATAGACCTGACATTTGTTGGTGTTGGTCACAGTCAGCTCAGAAGGCAGGAGTGTTGCCAGAGGCTACCAGCTCACTGCCAGAGCTGTGACGGAAACAGCTCTGTTCTTCATGGAGCACAAAAACAACTGTCGGATCAATAGCAAGACCTCAATCAGCGGTTCTGTTGGCAACTCTAATCACTTGCTATTACCCTTTAAAATATAAATCCATTTTAGACTCACTATGTGATAGGCTATATTTAGTGAAAACACGGTATTCTTTATTTTATGAGAGGGGACAATTGTTGTGGTAAACCAGTTTAATTATATGAATGAAATGTAATTGTTTCTGACGGGGCTAAGAATAAAATGCATATACAGGAAATACCATGTATTACTGATGAGGAAGTAAGTGTAGTGATACAATATTTTAGGATTACTCAGTCACATATACAGTGCTGGCATCCGGTTTGATTTTACCACTGAAATTGTAATACATAATTCAAAGTGTTTACAGTCTTACATCAGATTTTTGGAGTATAGAGGAAGATGACATGTACTACTCATCTGTGACTGTGAGTTCTGTACATATCATAGACAAGTTTTGGAATAAACTTTGGGTTTAGCGGGGGAAGGGAAAAGGGAACACAGAGTTGTTGGATACTGACAGACTGGGCACATATTGCCCAGGAAAGTCTCATTGAGGGTTTAATTACTGTTCAATACAAATTAAGGATGAAAAGATTCAGTCGGACTTGAGGGAGGAATGTGGATTACCACTGCTCAACATTCTTAATGCTCTAAGATTGATTGTTCCAAGTGCAGACAAGTCTGTGAACAGAACCAAAAGGTTCTTTTTGTGTCTTAGGAGGGATGGTGTTGTTTCCTTACTCTGTGGTTGATATGCTGCACAAACAATCACATCACTGACTACTGGGCATATTAATGTGGTGCAGCATTAAACAGGATAGAAATATAATCGTTTTTTTTTTTTTATTCAACAAATCTCAAAGGAAATCCCAACGCCCTTTTCTACTACGTTCACTTTTAACATATGTTTTCTCTAAAGGTGTACATGTATCTGTACAACATAGTATACTGGTGCATTCCAAGTGCAAAAACTGCCCAGTAAGTGTTATGAGAGCATCTGGCAAGGGCTGCTGAAGGTTAGAATGAATTGCTGTAATCCTGACAGATGTAGGGGTATCTGAGCCCCCCACTACCTTTATTGCGCTAACCTCAGCCTACTGGCATCCAGTCAAGCAGGAACCAGGCAGGGGGTGAGAGGAGAATGGAAAGAGGGAGACAGAGGTAAGTGGCAAGTCTGGTCTGACTAGTGTTCAGGTAAAGAGCTCATTCCCTTTACAATTATCACATAGATTATTAGTGGACGGTCTAAGTGGCAATTAATCTCACGTTAAAATGGCAAAAGGTCACAAAGTTCAGATTCAAGGTGTGGGTGAAAGCAGTTAGAAAGCAGGAGTTTGACTGATGATAGCCAAATTCACTTCTTTGTCCTCCCCATGTCCAACCCTGTGGTGCTAAAGACCTGCAAAACGGAAGGGATATTATTCCAAATAATCTCCTATCTCAGAGCTGGTGCCTCCAGTCATGCCGTCGGGATGCACTGCAGGATCGAGTCTGCGATTGTGTGTCTCATTTATCCATTTCTTATTTATTCATTGCTATCAGGCATAGCTAAATCGTTTCAACAGGCCAGGGCATTGAAAGGCCAGCTTTTATGTTAGATTAGTCTGTTTATAGCAATGTCGCTCAGCTCCAGATGGATCAATATGGCTGGGATTTCTGGAGGTAAGCGTTCCCTGTATCAGGTGAATTATGATTGCTGAAAAGAGTGGAAATACGCTTTTGGTGGACAATGGGAGCTGCAGGGCCTATTCAAAGGAGCCAAAACATTGTGACAGAGTATCAGGCACACACTAGAAGTATACTGTATTATATTACCTTCCAATGGTGCTGAGGTAAATACCCTGTTTACATAATTGTGTGTTTGTCCTATGAAATACGATCCCAGAAGGTATATGAATGCTGCACTCAGGCAAAAAGTATTTCATTCACGCGCACTGAATGCTGAATTTGTTGGTGATGCATTATGCTAATCAAGCTATTTATTCCCACAACCATGGTATCGTATACCTGTCACCTACAGCCATTACGGCAAGGCTTGATCAAAACCTTGAATGTTGGCAGCTTCCCACTGACAGAGGTGATGAGGGCTGAGCATGCTACTTTTTGTATGTACTCTCGAGCCTCTATTCATACTGAAGAATGTCCTCTAAGGCAGCTCCATGGCTTTGATAGTATGGAGTGAGAGGGCCCTTTTCTCCTCAGGGTCTGATATAATGAGGGTGAGCTTACTAAACATGATCTGTGGCTCTCTTGAATAAGCTACTTGAAACAGCTCGAGTCTGAAACAGTACAACAAACAGCACTGATTCATTTGTACACATGCTCTCGCTCTCTCCCTCTCTCTCTCTGTGAGCTGTATCAGGGAGGGCTAATGTGTTTTAATGTGTTGTGGAGTGATTCAGAGATGGAGAAAGAGCACAGAGAGGCACAGGAGTCTAGCTTTGTGAGCGTTCATTCAAAAAAGGAACATAGGAAAATCTGGTTTTCCAGTTTAATTATTTAAGCACAAAGAAAATGTTAAGTGACAGATTTTACATGATTGCATTTGGAAATATATGAATAAAAATGCACTCTATAGTTATTGCCAGAATAATGCTTTAACTGTGCTATTTCTCACATTTGGGCTTTATCTGCTTTAGGATCTTATCACTTGGCAGCAGTGAGTCTGGTAATCAACAGAGACATTATACTGGAAAGAAGGTATTTCTTTTGTCAAACAAATCAGAAATATCAACTAGACTAGGAGTCAGCACAATGTAACAGTGCTAAAGAAAGAAAAGCAATTCCTGTCCCTGAATACACATTTACAAGGGTGAATTGTATTTGCTGAATGCCTATTTTCTCTCAATTTAACCTTTAAATGACCGCATTTCCCACACTTGCAATTTCTCTCTGAATTATGGCACGAAGTATAATAACATCCATAGTAGAGTGATATTGCGCCCAAGTTCTTTGAAATCCAACTGAGCTCTACCAGCCTGCTTTTGTGGCCTAATTTAAAAAGTGGAGCGCTATCTCTTGTTCCTCTGCCCTTTTTCATGTCCTGCTTACCACAGGGACTTACTGTATCTAAACGTCCATACAATTAGCATCGTTCAGAAACGCATTACCAAGGTGATTCTGTCCTAATGCAAACTGTGTCGCACAATTCATTATAACGTAGCGATTTTATGTTCAATTAAAAAGGGATTGAGAGTAATACACCTGCATTCACACAGCAGCTTCACATTTCCATATCTGTCCACATTAACATTATCGCAGCTGCACGATCCCAGCCTATTTTTCAAGATGAATATGAATCTGATGTTTGTGAAGCAAAGAATCTTTTCTCATCCTACTATTAAGTGAGATAATTAGCTGCAGCTGCCTCAACTGTCAGAGAGTAAGCCAGTTTCAAAGTTGTCAGAAGTTATTTCTTTATGTTGAATCAGTCAAGGTTTCAATGCACAGAAACATCAAATTATTGCACTTTACCAGCAAAATGTAGTCTTACATTTTGCTGGTAAAGTGCAATCATTTGGCTAAATACAGGATCTGTACAGATCCTTTTAGCCTAATTGGTAGGTCAGTATTCTGTACCTTTATATAAACTTTAAGAGATTTATAGGGGCTACCATCAGTGTTCACCTGACCTAACTAAAACTCTTCCTGCCTATGCTTTTTTGAGTCAAGCCCCAAACTATTCCCTCACTGCCCTCAATAATGGCCTCAATTTAAGCTTCACCGTGCCCCACCTTCCCCTTATTTCCGCTTCCCTTTGAGATACTAAAGCATTTCTCGCTGAGCTGCTGGAAATAATCACAGGACATGAGATGAATAAAAGTGCTGTGTTTTGTGGAAGTTTTCTGAGTTTTACTTGGTGTGTTTTGTATTCTTGCACAGGCAGCCTAGCTTAAACTTGACGTATTATACAAGCTTTGTACAGAAGAAAGCCAGGTGACAGCTCTGATAAATAAAGCTGCTTATACTGTAGGTCCTATGAAAATAATGAAATTATGCATGTATAGATAAAGAGAGCATCAGACCTTTATTTAAAGCGCCTCATCCCAAACAGACCCACTGTCTGCAGGACTGTAAGTAATGTGAGTTTGTACTGGCAGGCAATCATACATGTACACAGGCGTGGGATCAACATTATTCATTCAGGGGAGGTGGAATATACGCTTTGTGTGTTTTTTCACATGGTTGTAAAGGAGGAAGAACACTATGATTGTCAATGTGTGGGCAGATGTCATTTCAGTGGCATTTACACTGAACCTGTGATGCTGTCATGTTTATCTAGTAGATGGTAGCAGTGGGATTAGAGGTAGAATAACAACAAAGTGGATCATCTTGTTTGTAAACCACAACATAGAAGTGAGATTTACATTTTTACTATGATAAATGCTGGGATTGACATATTTGCTATTGACATATTGAGCATAATTTATGAATGCACAACAGGATGAATCCTTTGGATTCTCAGACGGATAACTTGCAGAAGATCTTGACCACCCCAAGGCAATAAAGAGTCATCGGAGAGATGTAATATCACCCAAAGCAGCACTAAAGCAAGCAGAGCAAGAACAGAACATTTGCAAGCAACCACTGCTAAAATACAACTGCTTGCAATTCTTGCAGAATTAGCATTCGTTAATGAAGGTGGAACAATATAACGTAGTTAAATATGCTCAAAATGTGAAAGGTCATGAAAAGTGCACTGATACTGTAAGAAAGATAATACTATGTCAATAATTAATATCTTCCATCAAGTACCACTGGGTTCATTGAAAAAAACAGAGTCTGTAGTTTTTGCAGCCACAGAATTCTCAGTTTACAAGAAAACTGAATGAGTTTCAAAACAGGTTTTGACATGCCCCCTTAGCATCTCCCTGCCCATCCCTCAAATGCAAAGAAGAGACGCATGAAATATCAAAAGGCCATGTGTGTCAGCTCAACAAGATTGGAGTGGAGGGGATTTTCCTCCAGTGTGCAGCGCTGCACCTCCAGCAGCACTCATGACCATGGGGAGGAGGAGGGGCAGCTGGAATTCCATTTCTCAATGATAACATTCTTTTCATCATGCCTATTTTGCATAACAAAGGTGCATACAATGCATTATATATATGGTAAAGTGTAACTGTGAACCGCCACAAGTAGGCTGTCTTTCTAACACAGTCCTCAGTTTCCAGGAATAGAAGCTTCTGCACAATATCCACCATTGCCTTTGAGAGGTTAAAAATATCCCCACCCACCACCACCTCAACATGACAAGTGTGCAGGAGTCACTAACCATACATTTAATTTGATTAGAGTGCTCATGTAATTTCAAAACTAATTCATCCAATGACTCTAATATGCGAGGATTGCAGGCGGACTGCTATTTCCTGATGTTATTCATACCTATTTGAATACATTCTTTTAATTTGCTATATCATTAAAGCCTGTGACGATGACAATGACTTGATTCTTTCGAGCCTACACAGCTCAGTGAAGCGCCGAGAAGGAGCTGTTGGTTTGTAATATTTCATCAGAGGTCTATTATGCTGATAAAATGGATGGGATGCATAGAAGGGCCATAACAGCTGAGGATTCATGCCAGGTGTCACTCCAATTTAATCGAGCCACTAAAGACAAGGAGGCGGCCTGAAGTAAAGCCTATCAGTAACAGGCCTGACTGCAGATGACAAGTGGCACAGTAACCTGTGATTAAAGGGACAGACATGAGGCTTTAGGGCACCTCACCCTGCATAAGTGTCAAAGACTCAGTGGATTCAGAAGCTCAAAGATACTAAATGTGTTTGGATATTTACAAATTAGAACTCATTTGATTAAAAGTAACAGATCTGCACTTGAAAAAATGTAGCAAGTAAGACAATCTGTACATTTGTTATTCCCGTCTGATATCAGCTCATGCAGTATCACAGCTTCTAAACAAAGAAGAGTTTGTTTTCATGATAAACATTGTGGGAGGTTGAGCATATGTGCAGGCTTTACTCATCTCTTGATAAAGGAGACATTTCACTTTCTCTGTGCCACACTGGATTTGTCTCTGGCTGAACCAACTGTGATCAATAGCTTCAGATGTTTCATTAACTAGCGGTCTATCATGACTATTTCGATTAAGCTGATGGCTGATAAGGTTTGAACAGATTCCAGATTCTCTGAATACAATAGTCTTGGCAAGCAGCAGAGAAGGCAACACAGGTTTTTGTACCAGGGCCTAAATTATGAGGTTAGATTAATGTTACATATCGAATTAAGGCTACAAACAATTGAAATGTTAAACTTAGGTTTTGAAAGTGTAAACTACGGTTTTAAAACTGAAAAATGGGATTATAAGATTTGAATGTCTAAAATAATGGCTTCACTCTTATGTTTGCAGTGTAATGTTTTCAATGTTCCAAATCTGTGTCTTTCAGAGAATCAAATCTGCTTTAAAAAAAAAACAAGAAAAAACAGCTTTTTCAGCTTTGCATTCTGGGATTCCTGACGTTTTTTCAACAGCTAGGAAACTATATTAAACCAACCAACTATTCTCATTTTAGTTACAACTGCTCCTCCCAGTTTTGCTAAGGACCATCTTAGTCCACCTTAAGGCTAGTCTTGCGTTGCCAGACCTATCTCCACAATGCTGCGGAGTAAGGTCTGGCTCTACCACACATACATTCTGGGGTAGGAGAAAAAAACGTTCCATGTTGTTTGCATTTCTTTCAACTAATCTCAAAGGTCTTGGGCAGCGCTAAGCTCTGCACGCAGCGACGGTGCCTCTGCAAAACGGTCTCGGGAAAGGAACTTGTTTTGGTGGAACATTTGCACCCAGATAAAAGAAAACGCCATATACAATATTAAACAAAGTTAACTGTTCACACAATACAGTAACATGAGCTATTTAAATTAGCTGATACATGGTTAAACATAATTAGCTCTTACCAGTGTATCGCTGTGTGTACTTCGTCCACAGCAAACCCACCAATCGGTCCCAAAACGTCCCAGTTAGAGAGGAAATGCCGTTAACACATTCTTTGTTCATCTTTACAATCATTCCCCGAAACAACCAAGCAGGCAAATTGTATGTTCTGTATGTTGTGTTAAAAATAAATAACAAAATTTTTTTTAAATGTATCACAAAAAAGATAAGCAGTATCGGTATCAATATCGGTATCGATAAAATCCTAACGATACCCATCCCTATTATTATTATTATTATTATTGTTTTTTTATGTTTGATATGTGATAGTAATGGAAACTGCAGCTAAATATATCTTAAAAGGGAGAAAGGTCGACTGATCTTAAAGAAGCACCGGCACTAGTGGGAATGAATGTGGACACAGGCAGACACATTACATAAATTATACTTAAGCAGTGCTCCCCAACTCATTCTGATATTCAATACAGCACTTCAGGACCTCAAGAAGATTTGCAGGATTAGAGGTTGTAAGCCTGGCAAGCTCGATATATTGATCCCCCCCTCACTGAGAGCTGCATTCAATTTCCCAACAATTAGATGCACCTGAAGGTTAATATGATGCTTTGTTAATCTGTTGTGTTGTCTAAAACTAACTCTGTCTCTCTGCCCCCCCCTATAAACCCCAACCCCCCCTCCTCCAACACATATGCGGTTGTCACTCTGCCAATCTGTTTCTCTGTAAGGGTCAAATCCCTGGCAGAGCCCTGTCCATACTGGTTTTATAACAGGTCATTAAGTAGTTAGTAATGCCATGCTATTAATGCATTAGGAGAGGTTTTCACCTCACAACATTGCCAGGTAAGTATTCTAGATCATTTCTAGGCAACATTACTGGCTCGAGTAAATTAGGTTGGCCCTCGCTATGACCTTGTTACAACACTAACTCCTCCCATGACCGCAGTATGTTTTTAATAGGTCTGCCTGTAGCAATTTTGTTTCCATCCACCTCCCCTGGCTGATTGCATATTCTGGGGATGTTGCAGGACTTATGGCCGTGGGAGAATGACATTTCTCTCATGGGATCTGGGGGATATTTCTGTGGTGTGGCATACATTGTGCTCCGAGAAGTAGAAATGACAGCAACATTTCATGGTTGAAATGAAACCCCCATAATGTTATCAATTTTTATTCATAAGAAGCTATGACATGCCTCTCATTGCTTTCTGTATGTGAAAGCAGAGTGGCGGAGGGGATTTTGTAGCAATTCTCAGTTATAAATCATGGACAACGGAGAATTATGGGGTCAACATAAAGTGACAGTGTATTCGTGCACGAGTAGCACACGTGGCTTGATGCAAAGCTCACATGTGTTCATTTTATACAACTACAGCCACAGCCAGCCCAATGAATTCATACATCCTAATCTCTGCTGAAAGTGAGCGGCAGAGCGAGGAAGAGGCTGATACTGACCAACTAGGAAAGAGGAGATTGGCTACAGAGGTTTTTGCTGTCGTCTGCTATTTTAGGGGGAAACTAATGGCAACTGAACAGGGAAAAAATTACTCCAGATCCAGCAACAGTAGCTAAAGCGGACATGGGCAAAAAAAGTCCTTCATTCAATGCCGTTCCAGGTGAAAATGGGAGATAATGCTTGTAGGTACTGTCACAAATGATCTTCTCTATAATTCTTGCTCTGGATGCATTATTATTATTAAGACAAGCACACCTAACTTTTCCATCAAAGAGCCCTTTTCCATCAAAGCTGATATTTTAAGCAGTCTGGACTATTAGAGTGTAATAATTGGCTGTTTTAAAACTGCTTTTCTCTGTTCCGGCACAGTGAAAGGGTTTCACGTGGCAGCTGTGCAGAGGCCACAGTCATCTGGAGCTTCCATGCTCGCCGTACAAGCTGGGGAATAATGAAGAAATTAGGCCTGATGGAAAATCTATTATAATAGCTATGTTCTTAAAAGCCTCAATTTACAGTTAATGTGCTATTTGTACTCTCTCATTCTGCTCAAAAATTAATATTCAGTGGTCAACCATTTTAAACTGCTTACCTCATACAGAAGTGACAGTACTGCTTACTAGTAGAGCTAGTATTCATGATGTTTTTTCCCCCCAGAACAACATTAACCTCCACTCCAATCAGTGTGAAAAGGTGACAGTAAATCCAAACACCAGTCCACTCTCTCTGCCAGGTTTCAGTCATTTTCACCTTCACCATCATATTGTCACCTCTGCTGCAGCTGATTCTGCAAAACTGAGAAATGAGATAGAGTGTGAGGGTAGTAGTAATCTACAATGTGTGTATATTGCAGTGGATCTTACAAACTCAGATGTCTCTAATCAGTCAATATTTCAATAAGATTAATGTTACTGCTTTGCCATTCAAAGGCTGCTGTCCTCACTGATGACTGATAATCCATGAGGTACAGAAGCCAATGACGCATGCAAAGAAGTGCAAATCCTGCATGAAATGTATGACATGTTCCCTCAAGGCTACTGATTCACAACATGTCCTGCTTTAGATGACGTCACACCACCATTTTTTAAGGAGCACAGTGCATGTGAGGGGTCCCTCTACTGTAGCATATGTTTGTCTATGTGCATCAGGCCAGCACTAAGAACAAGGAAAAAGGTAAGCTCTCTTACAGTCACTGAAATGTTTATACAGCAGAAATCCCTCATCTTCAATTTTACTCTATCCCGTAGAACTGTTAATTTAAACCATTAATTCAAAGTCAGAATCTCTATGTTCTCAGAATCCTTCCATTTTCTCATCTCCTCACACGAACACACACACACACACACACACACACTCCTACTTTCCCCCTTGGTGGCGGATGGAGAAACGGTTAGGGGTACTGCCTCAGTAATTGGAGAAACCTTCTGAAACATGCAGATGAAGCAGGGGGAGATGGAAAGGAGCGAAAGTGGAAAAGGAAAACGGACCAGATTCCTAATTATCTGCCCTTTTTTTTTCCTATTCCTTCTTGACAGGGTTAGAGTCGTACAGTGGAGGCTCCTTCTACCTCTCATGCTGGCCTCGGCATAATTAGGCGCAGTGTACAGGGCTGAACAGGGATTGATGCTCACATAAAGGCGTGAGCGAGGAGGGGGTTCAGAGGAAAGCTCGGGCTTTGATGAGAGGGTTAAGAGCACTGTCAGCACACTCACTTTTACACATGTTACAATGAAACACCCTGTCAGCTGACACAGGCTGCCTTACATGAAACTTGGATGCACAGCAGCAAGAAATGTGTACACTAAACTTGCATCATGCGCATAATATGGCCTGAAATATCAAATGCATTTTTGCATAAAACCACCAAAGGCCAGTGCAGTTCATTGCATTTTCAAAATGGGATGAAAAGAGGCAATCTCAATGATGTGACATTAATTTCCTTTCAGGTGGTGAGAGGAAAATGAGATAGGCTGTCTGCTTTTCAATATATCTAACAGTGTCAGAGCCTCAACAGAGGCAAGAAGCCTACATGTGGAGATATACTGTAGTCAACTGCATTTTTTCAAATTACTGCAAAGAAAGTGTTGCTATTTGCATAAACATACAGTATTATGTAGATAAATATCACATTGCATGTGAGGTGATTGTGTCCCTGTGAGTGTGTTTTGCTGTTTGTGCTGCTTCTGCGTACAAAGTCCACATATGCATATGTGAGTGAATGTTAAGTACAGATGCCAAATTAAGGTTGTCTTTTTTAAAACACCGTATTCCTATTAGGTGTGCAGTGTTCCCGAAAGTGAAATGTATAGCAGATGACCCCTGGGAGAGAGATGGTATCAGACATGCTTCAAGCCAAACTACAAACAGGTTTTTTCAAAATGATAATGCTTTGATTTTTTCTTTTTCTCTACAGATGTCACAAGTCTATTTCCTGCCCTATTTTTATCCATTTGTCTATTTCAATGTCTCTTATGCTACAGATGTTTTGACAGTCATATTCTTGTGTTATTTTCCCCTGGCAATTTCATCTTTAACAAACATACACACCTCTTTGCAAAAGCTAATTCCCACTGAAATGATGAGAGCAAAAGCTCGGTGGAGCATTCTTCCCATGGTTAAGCCACCTTCCGCAGCTAAAGGAGGCTAAGCGCTACCCGTCTTGCAGGGCGGCGGGCTGCTCTTATCGCCCCACCATGAGGCCGTAGAGGGGTAATAGGATTGTGACTCACAGAGAAAGCGCCATGCTCACCAAGCAGGGAGGGGGGAGGGGGGAGGGGGAGGGACTGAGACACAAGTGTGAAGGGCCTCTGCGGATGTTCAGCATCATGAAAGCAGAGGAGCAGGCGGGGAGGATGTGTTCTCCTCGCTCCATAAATAACCCTGCTAAATTGCAGGCTTTGGAGGGTCAGTGGGACACTGGTCTGCCAGTGTATATCTGGAGGCCTGAATATAACCTGTAATCCTGCAGCCCAGAAAATGAACAGCACAGCAGTTATGGAAAAAAATTATTTTCTGCAAAACGGTAGCCTTAGTGTCTATGAGCTTGTAGAGAGACAGTGAAAGAAGGGGTTGACAGACAACCAGATCACTTTGGTTTCGGATGCAGGCTGGGTGTGACTTTTACCATTCAGCGAGAACTCTTGGGGCTAAGCAAGCATTCAAAGATTAAATACTGACTTTAGAAGTTGCACATATATCTGTGATGATTTGAAATCAGAATCGTGAGGCACTGAGGTGAAACAATGTTTTTCCATTCGCCACTCTACAGTGCGTTCAGTGCTGCAGGCAAAACCATTCCACCTGTCGGCAGTTAGGTGAGTGGGTGTGTATTTTAGTTACAACAGCGGCCCAGCGCTCATGGGAAGGGCAGTAAATAGCACTGCAGGTGGTGGAAGACTGAGATGTCCATGCTGGTGTTTTGATAGAATATAAGTGGCCTGAGGCAGTGAGCAGGAGGGCTATAGTGAAGATTTGTGGTTATTATTGAGAGGCAGGCATGGTGTAACACTCCAAGATGCAGGCATGGGCTTGATATCTGTATCAGATTGGTGAGATGGGAGTCCTCCCCTCCAGGACTGATTACTTTATCTAGTATCTAGAGGACCATAAAGCATACAACACACAGCATAGATCATGGTAAGAAATATAGCCTACACTAAGATTAAAGGTGCAACGCATAGAATTTTGAATACAATTACTGCAAATCTTTTTAACCAGGGGACCAGAGATTGGAATGATTGGAAATTATTGGCAATTTGGCATGCATGCATGTAGTAGTGTAGTCATGGACACACATGCAAGTGAGTTTTTGATTATGTTAAAGTGCCCTCTCCTCTAAATATTACGCCATAAGCAGTTGCATTGTCTGCCTTATTTAGTTTGATTGATGATTGTTTACTGTTCACACTCCCATCAGGACAGTTTCATTCAATTCACACATGCTGGATGATGGCAACCCACTAGCTGATGCTATGAAAGCTAAAGTCGATTTCTGGCATTTCCTGGTCTAAAGTCAGTGGCGCTAGTCTAAAGTCAGTGGCACTAGTCTAAAGTCAGTGGCGCTAGTCTAAAGTCAGTGGCACTAGTCTAAAGTCAGTGGCACTAGTCTAAAGTCAGTGGCGCTAGTCTAAAGTCAGTGGCGCTAGTCTAAAGTCAGTGGCGCTAGTCTAAAGTCAGTGGCGCTAGTCTAAAGTCAGTGGCGCTAGTCTAAAGTCAGTGGCGCTAGTCTAAAGTCAGTGGCGCTAGTCTAAAGTCAGTGGCGCGTTATTCAGATGCTATTTTAAGGGCGCATGCTTGGCCATAATGTAGCGTGTGGACAACGCGCATACACTTTGCTTCTCTCATCTACACGGATGCAGCAGTTCCCATTTTTGCAAACCATAAATAATTACAAGGAAAAATATTACTGAAAATGCACTTCAGGTGTTTGGATAGGCCAGGAGGCACTGTACAGTACAGTCCTCAAAAAATCACAGCATTCTTTGTGGCTTGTTGTGTTTTACACAACATTTCCATAAATCATGGATGTGTTGATGACATAAATGAGGAAATATTAGAGGAATTAAGGAGACGTGATGTTGAACTATGGCGGGATTGGACACTCCAGCGGGATCTGGTCGGTCCAGGGGTGGCAATATGCAATGCGCTCCTGGTGGAGCGGGTAGACGGAGATGGAGTGGGGGGAGGAGGAAGGGGCACAACAGGAGCAGGTGGTGCGTTTGGAGGCCCACGCTCCATGGCTGCAGCAATCCTCTCCAGACTTGAGGAGATGCACCCGAGAGGCCGCAGCAACATCGCCACCCGGTCAAGATTACTTTGCCGCATCCCGGACAGCTCCCGCTGGCGTGCGCCAGGCAAATCCGCCTGCATTTCCCCCGACTCATTTCCTGGTTCTCCTTCTCCATAAACAACATGAAATCAAGGAGAGGGTTAACTTTTCCTGCTACAGATTTCCCACCGTGGTCAGAAAGAACAGGGGAGACTCTTTGTTTCTCTCACTATGACTCTAGAGTCGGTACACGCTCCTAAGCTAATCGCCGTCACTCTCTCACTTCTCCCTCGCTCTATCACCCACTCCCCACACACACACACACACACACACACACACACACACACACACACACACACACACACACACACACACACACACACACACCACCGGCTCGACGCACACACCAGCGCACAAGTATAAACATCAGGCCACTTACGTAGGCTACGGAGAAAGCTCCATAAAACCATAAAACAGCCTTAAGGACACACAGGTTGGTCTAACTGAAGATCTATGGCCAGAATAAACTACAAGGAATCTCATTTCCTCCACTATAAAGCAATCTAGCAAATTCGTTATTAAATCTGACCTAGTGGACCTGCCATACCACACCTGCCCACAAGCCGTCACTACTAAACACCTGGAACTGGTTTCAAATGACCCATTATATTTTGACAACTGCTTGCTTGCCATAAGCCTCTGGTCTGACTGCTTTCTCAATGCTGATTCTTGCTTTTTGACCAATTACAGACATTTCTAACCACACCTTCTGCTTCCAGGGTCTGATTTCAGGTACCACATCTGTGATCCAGTGTTACAAGTAGAGGACCATTAGACCAGCTTATACTGGTTTGTTTCAATTTTTTATTGGACTAAATCCAGAATATCATAAAATTAATAATTGATTTCAAAATCAATAGTTTAAGAAATAAAAGGATGACTTCTTAAAGTACTTAGTCAACAACAACACTAAAAGAAATTGAAATACTATTTAAAAAAAAATCATCATCCAAAATCTGTTTTTCCTTTTAAATAAAGTTGTACTGCTCTGCAAATTAAGATTTCAATTACATTTGTAATGGGTATCACACCAACATGATGGAATTTCATTTTTCATAATCCCAAAGGCAACAGCATAATACCAACACACCAGAGCTGTGCATTAAAACTGAAATCAATCTAAAAAAGCACATGCATGAAATTATGGAAGCATTCGTGGCAAAACAAGATTGTCAGCCAATGTCACTTGCGTCACAAAGGACACTGCTTCTGTTTTCCCCGTTTGCTGTATTCAATTTATTTTTTGACAGACTTGGTGAGATAAAGTGACGAGTGGTAGGAGATGGCTGTCAGGAGGAGACAGGGTCTTTCTTCTTGCTGCCTTTTGGTGGCTATCAGGGCTTTAAAACTGGCTGAGAGCATGTCTGCCACACTGAGAGGGTCAATAGCCCTCACAATGCAACAAACCCCTTTTCTGTTCTGTGACTGACACGGATTCACCACACATACAGTTGCTGTTAAGTGTATACATGTCTTAATGGTGGAAAAAGCTTTTTGCCTTTTGGGGATGAGAGAAAAAATAAACAATACACAAAGACCTAGCTAAATCAGTAATGCCCTATATATAAGGTAAACTGGGAGGTGGTAATCAATGTGACAATGGTAGAATAGGTAATAATAAAAGATACACCGGTGTGTTTTGGTGACACTGATTCAGAAGCAGCCTGAGAGCTTACAATGATTCACTGTTACATGTAGCTATATGACAGAATCTTCAACACAGTGCCAGAAGACAGACACATTTTGTGTATATTATATGCCATATCAAAAATCTGCACTGCTACTGGTGGAATGTATAGATTCATGCAATTACAAACCAAAACGTCCAAACATTTTTGGACCTTAAATAAGCTTTCAAGTGGTAGCTACTATCACATCTTGCATTTGAATATTCAAATGTACCCAATGTAAAATGTAAAACTCTTACTGTGTGAAATTTCCGTTTGTAAATGATCGGTTTCTATTTTGCACGTCTTGCAGGTGTTGATGGTCACTTGACAAGCTAAAGTATTTTTTGGCATCTAAAAATTCAGCTTTCTTTGCACAATGATTTTCTCTTCTCTATTACTATGTATGGATAACTTCTGTCTTTTGATTTATTTCTCCAAACTTGTCACATGAAAGGCCGTTATCTCTTCCTCTTCTAAAGTTTCTATCATCTAATGTCTGAATGATCCACTGGTCTGATCCATGGGGTTACTGTATGACTTTGATCAATCGGATATTTCCTCTTTATAGTGATGTTTTTCTCGATATACTGCATCTTATATTAATTATCCTCTTCTTCCATCTGGTTTTCTTTTCTTGTCTGTCCTTCTGTTTGTCTTTTATCTCGTGTGCAAGAAGTAGACATACTGTACTTTGTCAATGGGTGAGCTTATGCTTCAAGACACACAATCCTGTTAGGAATTGGCACAGCTATGTCCATTTGATGCCAGTCAAAATATTACAGTCTGTTCACCAATAATGAGCAATGGACATAATGCAGCCCATAATGAGGCTTGTTTATAAGTCTACCTAGAGTAGTATGTATTGGAAGAAAGCCACATCGTGTGTGTGTGTGTGTGTGTGTGTGTGTGTGTGTGTGTGTGTGTGTGTGTGTGTGTGTGTGTGTGTGTGTGTGTGTGTGTGTGTGTGTGTGTGTGTGTGTGTGTGTGTGTGTGTGTGTGTGTGTGTGTGCGCGCGGTTATTCCTGTTTGAACCTCAGCAGCAAGACGCGACTGCTATCGTGACAAACTGATGGGCTTCACTAATATGAGCCAACAGTCTGATCAGGATTCAGCAGGTGTTCTGCGTAGAGGAGACTGACGTCTGCTTTGGGGCCATCCATCAGAGCTAAATGGCAGATGGTCCTCTCTGCGGCCAGGCAGGAAGTGCACTAACACAATCGCTGCAAAAACACAGGGAGCACTCTACCTGCTGATAATCCACTTACACACAGACAAAGCTGCTTTAATCTGCCCGCTCCTTCCATGCACTCCCACGTGCCACACGACAAGGCCAGGCTCCATGCTGGAGCATCACCATTGATCCACTGCACACATGTACACAGGCTGAGCACTGACAGGCCATGTTATAATGAATCCCTAATCACTCTTGTATGTGACAGGATCACGGACAATTAATACAAATATGTATTTTTTGCTGTGTTGAATTAATTATCTTTCTGCCGATTCTATGCATTCATCCGATTCTGGTTGAGAACTATAGCCAAGGTAAAGGCATATCTCCATCCTAAAGATCTGGAAAGGGTGATAAATGCCCTTATAACCTCTCGCCTTGACTACTGTAACTCGTTGTACGTGGGCTTAGATAAGTCATCGCTTCAGCGTTTGCAGTTAGTCCAAAATGCGGCTGCACGTCTCTTGACAGGAAAGAGGAAGAGGGACCATATCACACCTGTGTTGCGTCACCTCCACTGGCTCCCTGTTCATTATAGGATCGATTTTAAAATTTTACTACTGACTTTTAAATGCTTAAATGGCCTGGCTCCATTATATTTAACAGAGCTTCTGCACGCTCATATCCCGGCTAGAGTGCTAAGATCCGCTAATCTCCTCCTCTTAGATGTACCGAGAAGCAGACTAAAAACCAGAGGTGATCGAGCCTTCAGTGTAGCTGCCCCTAACTTGTGGAACAACTTGCCAGTCCATATCAGAACCTGCCAAACTCTGGAATGCTTTAAATCATTGTTAAAAACTCATTACTTTTCTTTGGCTTTTCCTTCGAGTTAGGTTTGTTATTTCCTGGTAATTTTAAGTTTATTTTAATTTCACTATACCTCGTATACTGTATATTACACATGTTTTATTGTTGTATAAAATGTATGAGCAGTAATTTGTTGTTGTTGTTTTAACCTGTGAAGCACCTTGGTCAACCATGGTTGTTTTTAAGCGTGCTATATATAAATAAATTGATTGATTGATTGATCCGATTCTGGTTCGGGGAAAGGTAGGAATCAGGTATGATACATATTGTAAACTAAACCCTGATTTAATTGTACATCTGTGGTATACAAGCTAGCTGGACCCAAATCAGTTGAGAATTACATTTACAAGCTTCCTTCTATTACCACAAAGGTGCTAGGAAGAATCATACACTTCTTGAATAACGCTTGTGCTCAAGTGGCACTGGCACACAAAATAAAATACATATACTCTGACATTTGTGCAAAGAATAACTAAACATAACTCAAATAATTATTTATAGCCACAGACACAAACGTCTAAGTTGTGTTGTATTCTTGCCTGCGCATGTTTTAACATGTTTTTAACATTTTGACTGAACTACTGTATATTGCATTTGAAATATTGTTTGGACTATATTTTTATTTGAGTTGTATTTATTAAAAGTTCTGTCGCAGAGAAACTCAGCACTCATTACAACACACCATTATTGAGTGCACAGGTACACTTCATTCAAGTAACCACAAGCCACTGTGTAATAATTCATAGACCTTTTACTCAAATATTGCAACATGGTATCTCTGTCTTATTTTGCTAATAAAAGATTGTACCCAAACCATATGTATTAATGCACAAAACACATTACTTACACTACACTGCCATTAAAAAAGAAACAGCCCACTGTACTGTGATGTAAGTGCAAATAACACTTTTTGATGACAAACTGAAATGAACAAAGCCTGCAGCTGTGTAGACAACTTCTAAATCGTCCTTGAAGAATTAAACATATACTAGAACTTATATTGCAATATTACTTGTGTTAGCCTGATTTAGTGGATGCTTATTATGCCAGGATGCTTATTAGAAAAGCCGGACATGGAGCTGGACTCCGAGGTGCATCAGGCCAGGACCTGGAAGTCCCACAGGGAGTCATTAGATAAGAAGATGAGGTTTGATTGAGATCTACTGCCAAGCTGTTCCCGCTGATTGGGCTTCATTAAACAACACAGACTTATCGAGGGTGAGCCGGAGGATGTTATGTTTATCATTCCTGCATCAGAAGGGTCTGCTGCGCTGAAACGGCCCAGATCAAAACGGATTTATAGTGGGTTGCACAGTTTCTGTACCTCGGCGTGCAGAGCTGTTCTTGCTTATGAGCTCATCTGTTTAACAGTTTGAATAACGAGTTGTCCTCTTTTCTCAAGGCGTGAGCACTGGAGCTCTACGGGGAGGAGGTGTCAGAGCGGAATAAGAGGGAGAGAAGGCATGAACAATTAGTGTGGATTGGTAGAGCAGTTCCACGACGAGGCAGAAGCGAGGGGGAGGGAGCAATGAAAGAGGCCAGGTGCAATATCACATCCTTCCTGTCAGGCTTAAAAGGAGAGCAGAGGAAGAGCATTTAGCTCCAAGGGACGCATGTGGAATGCTGACCACAGGTTGGAAGAATCGACTATTCAGAGTGCGTCTCTTCTATGTGCCCATCAGGTCGGGGAGGTATCTGCCAAGTAAAAAACTGTTGCCAACAGTTTCTGAGGTGCTTAGAATACCAACAAGGAAAATCAGGTCTGGAGGATGAGAGCTGACCTTGATCACAGCAACTGTGATACTCCGCTGAGACTTCATGCAAGTCAAGAGAAGCATTTGTTTTGGTACTTGATATCATGAGAATGTTTTTAATGCTCCTTCAAAAACATGCAATTTGCGATGCATTTTCTAGAGAACAAAAACATATTTGAGGAAATGAATTGACGTGACTTTTTCACATCTTACATCTTTCTTCTATACTGATCACTCCGTAATAGTTGTTTCTCTGTGCGACCACTCCCACTTTACTTGCGCTGTATTTCATAAAATCAATACAAATTACATTTCTAGAATGTCAATGCTACAAATCCAAAAAAACTAATGCCACTCAATTGATGGGGAACTGTAAGTGCTGCTATGTCCTACTACTGTACATCTCTGCTCCTACCTACTGCCAAGCTTCCCATCCAGTTCAGTCTTCCATTGCCAGATCTATCGTCATACATCCTTTGTATCCCTAAGGGAAATGTTGTTGTGTTGTTTTATACATAAATAAAATATGAATTGAATATGTACTTTATGTAAAATATTCAAGACAAAAAAATAGTGAGAAAATTAAAAGTATTGCCTGAATATCTTCAAAACATCTCACAGATACTGATATTTGAAACACAGTAAAACGTGAAATGGGAGAGTGTCAGGTAACAGAACACAATAGGTGTGGAAAATGGATTTATACAGCTGTCCACATCTCTCCTATCCACTCTGCAATGGCCGTGAGTGGCCATGATAAAGGCTAAAATGTAATGGTCTTTTTAATTTCTAAATGCCTGTCTCTTTGATTGGCCTTAAGTGCTACCCAATCTTCTTTCAGTGGCGATTACTTTGGGAACTTGTCAGACTGGTTAATTGGTTCTTTTAGTAGACTTTTTCTTAAAAGGGTTTCCTGTTTCTCCCAAGGGCTGCAGGTGTCGGAAGAACAACACTGCAGCCTCTTGAAGCTAGGAGGGCCGCTCCAAATTACACTCATTAAGGCAATTCAAATATAAGGGCACTAACATAATTATGTGCTATTAAAGAACTCAAACAAGTTTGAGATTGGTTTAAAAATACCAAGTCAAACTCATTGCCACTGTAGAGTTGTAAATGTCCTCTCAAATTGGGAAAGGGTTTTAACTTGTCCCTCAAATGACAAAGGAGCATTTTTGCTTTTTAATCATTAATGTGCTTTAAAATGCCTGTGGTATCTTTAGTTTCTGTTCATAGAATATAGCACAAGATGTCCTTGCTTGGTCCTTTTTGTGAAGCAGGGCAAAGTCCCTGCTGAGAATTCTTGGTGTGTGTGTCAATCATTGATTGGGAGGTCTGGACTAACATCTCAATTCTCTGGTGAGGTGAGTGCCAGGTTCAATAGTCAGCCACTGCTCTCATATCTAGAGTGTTTTTTGCGTGTCCTAAATATGCAAAGCATTGTCTTCCTGCCTTTATTGACATTTTTGTTCCAAAGTCAATATCAGCCACTTATTCACTCAATCACAAGTAAAGAACAGGACGAGTGGGTAAAAAAAGAAGAAGCAAGGACACAATGTTCTTTAAAAGTTTTGCCTTTGGAGGCAGCTGAACAGTTCTTGTCATTTCTAGAGAAACAAGTTTTTTCTCTTCCCTAACAATCTAGGTTGAAAAATAGAAAATACGGGTACTTTCTACAAAAGAAATGTCAGTTTCATGGCACTCAACAACTGCAGAAATAACAGGCCAACAGATTAGTGGTGCCAAGTGAGAAAGTGTACTAACTCACACAGCTGCTAATCCTCAGACGCTGTACCTCTATTGATCAGCTTGAGGACCTTAACCAGTTCACCAATGGGGACTGACGAGACAGAGGGCATGTTCTGTCATCAGACACAGGACACTTGACTCTAGCCTTAATGGATCTCATTTTTCTACTATTTTGGACAACAAATGTAGTTTGTGCCTCCGGGTGGCCCCGTTTGTCCTTGGAGGACTTTCTGCTCACATTGTTTTAAAAGTACACACTGAAAACTTTTAGTTAGGATGGACGCACTGTGGCCTACTCATACTCTACACAGACCATACAGACTAACGACCACATTGATTTGAGGTAGTACAAAATCAAAGCCTGGCTTCTTTGACAGTTGGCATCTGGTTTTGAGGAAAGCCTTGTGGATCTACACCTTTAATAACACTTTTGTCTGAGAAATGATGACATAGTTTGGACATAATGAGTAAAAGAGCAGATGTGTAAAGCCCAATTATGCAGTTGTAGTGACTGAGTACAAAGAGAGTGCACTTTGTTTTCTCTGCATGTAGAGCAAACGCCTTTTAATGGTAAATGAACTGTCGCTCTGGTGTGTGCAGTAAGTATTAAGGACATATGAGAATCAGTGACACATATGGTCTACTACTAAATAGAAAATCAAACTGCATTGTCAATCACAAACAGCTTGTGTTTGTCTATACAATGGTTCCACTGTGAATGTCAAATGTGTGATACAACTCAAGTGCCATTTGGTTCGGGATTTTATGAGCAGGAAAACATGAGAGACTATTTCTTTTCAGCACAAATTGAGGTGTCCGCGGATGTTCTCTTTAGGGCTCTCTAATGAATAAATGGCCAGGCAAATACCGCCTGACTTAGGAACATGCTGCTACCCAGCTCCAGAGTTAAAAGCCCAAAGTAAGATTAATCACCGCTGCTGAGGGGGATGATATTCTTTGTTTCTGGTAATTTATGGTCTTGTTACAACCAAGACCCTGAACCAACATCACGCCTCTCACATACTGTACGTACTCCGCCACTAATCATCGACAGCTCCTTAGGCACCTCTTTAGCAAATCTTCGCAGCAACGAGTTGTATAAAAACAAGATATTAGGGCTAATACACTGTTGCTTCGGTGAAAGTAAAAGGTGCTTGAAGCTGTTACTCTGCCTTCCATCTTTTTCTTTGTCTACAGTATCCTTTCTTTCATTCTTCCAATCAGGAGTTATCTAAGGCAAGGTAGGAACTAGAAAATGCTGAAGTAAGATAGAAAGAACCAAGGAAGCATATACAGAAGCAGCTTGGCTGTGGAGAGACAGCTTTTAGTCAGGAGACCCAGCAGAGGATCAAAGTGAACAGCGACTCCTTTTAGCCAGGTCTGATCTGGGAACAGGATAGTCAAGAACAGCTCTCCGTGCAGTCTGAACATGACTCATGGTATAGTGAATATTTCATGGCAGTCGTCTCAGAGAAGACAGTTGTTGTGGCCACAGGTCAGCACTGATAGACAGAAGAAAGTGTGTATAGAGGGGTGTTGTAGGGGCATTAGTAGTCATAGAGATGAGTATGTATCGTATATGGACACACATTCAACTATCTAACATAGTGCACACACACACACACACACACACACACACACACACACACACACACACACACACACACACACACACACACACACACACACACACACACACACACACACACACAATAACAGATAATTAGTTTCCTTCCTGGCTTTATAAGGCAGCTAGGACATTGAGCAGTGACCTACCCATATACAAAAACTCCCCTGTAGGCCTATTAAGAGCCTCTCTTGAAAACATTCCTCCTCCTCTGAGGCACAGTTTAAACTTTGTATAACATAAAGCTATGCCATATTTATCTGGTTAATAAGGTGCTTGGTTATGTACTATTTCATTGTCACCCACACATTTTTTTATTTTTGTGTAACACAGAGATTACATAACTTCACCACATTAAGCCAAACCATTAAATGCATTGTTGGTCTTCTATTAGTTCTACAGGGCAGCATTCAACATCGTCTGCTCTGTGACAGGCTCTCAGGAGAGGCCAAATCATGTAGTCTTATTATAGAGGAGACAAATCAAGTGTACCAAAACCCTCCCCTCCAGCCCTACTTTCTCAAGGTTATTTTCAAAGATAGCTCACGTCTTGGTACAGTATGTGGGTTGGGCTTTAAGTAAGCCCTGCCACTAGAGACATGGTGTAACCCTATGCAGTAGAACTGAAGGGGCTTCAGAGGCCACAGAGAGACATGGGTGTGACTAATTTAAACCCCTGGGAGGCCTTGATGGGCGCTGGCTTTTGTCCAGGCAGAATAAAGTCGGGCCACTTCAGGGTGAGTTGCGCTTCACACACAGCAAAGGCACTGTCGACTTGTGTGTCAGCATTATAACACTTAAAGGCAATGAGATTTATGCTTTCTGCATCATAAAGTATGACCGCCTTGAAACAATGGTGCCCGTGTTCTGCCTATAAGCGAAAAACAGACTTACATCATATCAGAATCGCCATATTCCACAGTGAAATATGATTATGGACTCCAGAGAGGCATGTTCCTTCTGTCAGTGATATTGTAGCTGTCTCACAGTATATCTCTCAACAGCGCCCTTACTAGCTCCTCCTCTGCTCGCGGGAAGGGGTGCCACTTTTACAGCTTGCTGAATTCAAAGAGCCGAATCCCTGCAAACACCCTGCCCACTCTGATAAGGATGTTCTTATTTACTCAATTCAGGAGCGTGCATCAGCAATATCTCTGAATAAAAATAGCCAAATTCTCTATTTTCTAAACATATTTCACTGTAGAGGTGACAGTGAGCAGACTGCCATTGTACAGTATCCCTTTTGGTGGGAAGCCAGGCATCACTAATATTGATTTTATATATATATATATATATATATATATATATATATATAGTGCAGTATAATGAGCTACCTTCAGTCAAGACCTGTCACCATGCATTACTGTCCGACCACACCAAATGAAAGCTATGCTGCCCTTCAAGCACTTTTAAATGCATCAGCTAGATGACTATATGCAGACAGACTGGAAAACAGGCTCGCTGTGCAAACAGCTTGCATTTGTTCAAGTGTGCTTCTTCATCTCATGTGATCAACATCTAATGTTTATTCAGTTTTATTCATTCCATATGTTCACATATAGGGAGCTATTTTGGGAGGAAAAACAGAGATAAAGGGAAGCACCTCAGGGTAAGATGTATATGGATGCCCCATATCTAACATTATAATGCAACTTTAGCTGTGGGACTGAGGCTGACTTTTGTCTTTCCTCTGAACAGAAAGTATTGCACTGCAGCGGCATCAAAAAGTCGAATTTAGAATTGATTAGCTCATTAAACAAGTTATCATCTGGTTCCCTCATTCATTAAACGTTAGCTTTTTTCTCATCAGTGAGTGGACATCATTTTCCTTTCCTTTCTCAAGAAATGACTTCATCAAAGACTTGAGTAGGGAAAAATTGCTAGAGGATGACAAAAATGGGGCTTGGAAAATCGGACTTATTAAGAGCATGACTTCGCGCACAAGAGATGACTTTTCCCGGGTATGTTTAAGAGGAGAAATCTTCTCCTAAAAGGTGTGAATACATTAAAACAGATGTTTGCAGAATTTGGAGGGAATAAGCATCCCTTCACACTGGCCAATCTTGCCTGAGGCTGAGATCAGGAGACATCCAGATTGCAAGTCAGTGTGTCTCTCTCTCTCTCTCTCTCTCTCTCTCTCACCTGTCTTGCTTGATAATAATGCCATGAGAACAATTTTAATGCCAGAGTGAACAAACATTTCTGAGCTGTAAGAACAAAAACAAAATGACAAACTGATGCAACGTTGGTCAAAACTTAAACATATAATGCAACTACCCACTACATGTCTGCTTGTCATACTTTTAGTCACTGAATTCTCGTTTTAGGTTTGTATTTGCATCCGTGGACCATGCTCATGTCTAATTTGATTTAAAAGCACAATAAATCACCATCACTCTTACAGAATATGTTGTTCTCATAGCATTTCATGCATTACTTCCATGATCTCACATGTACCATTCTGAAGTATATCAATAAATATACATGACATGCTATGTTAAAACAATATGGATCATATTTATACATGTCCCAAAGCCAACTGAATTATACAAACTGAAAGAAGAAGACGTGCTTGAGATGCAGTGTGTGTCTAATGGCAGCTCCGTGGTTGATATTGGTGTGTGTAAACACTGCTGCTCGGCCTGGCAGCAGATGCGCTGGCCTCTTCACGTGCATGCACTAAGCAAGAGTAAAGAATCGTCATCCAGGCAGGTAATTGGCTGCTGTTTACATTGCTGTTGGCATACCCCTCCTCTCCCTGCTTGACACATCTGTAGTGTTCATTAGAGCTGAGGAGCTCTGTGCTACACTCTGTTATCAAATCTGGCCTGTCAGGCTGTTCACTTTGCAAGTTCAAATTTCAGTCGCCGAAACAGCGCTCAGTGCTCACATTCATGTTGGGAAAATCAAAAGTTGAAGTTTAATAGACCTTTAGAGTACTTTTGAAAATGCAATTGTAATGTTGATACATTAGGTTTTGAGATATTGTGTGATTCAGACCTTCCTGAATGCAAGATTTGTGTTCTGATTTTCACCAGTAAGCTCTGGTTTTTATTGTTTTATTTTTTAATATGTTAATGTTTTCAGTTTTGGTGGAAAGTCCCACAGGAGGATAGCGGAGTAGCTGAAGAAGACGGAAGAAAAACAAAGAGTACAAAAATGGAAAATCGGTTTACATAGGGAGGGTTTGTAGAGGAAGGCTTACCCCAGGTGCTCAAACGCCAGATGGAGAAACAGCTGAATCAAGTCCAGGGAAATAGACTCATCATCAGCTCCAGCCTCAAAATCTTCATTAAAACCCTAACCAAAGTGAGATAGACAAAGTGAGGGATAAGGGTAGATGTAAAGGCTAACAACAGCTTGTGAAAGGACAAATTAAAATCCAAAGTGGTTTCACGGCAGAGTGATTTGACTCTAAAATCCAAGGCTTAATAGATTAAATCACGGAATTATGTGCATGCTAACCTTTCTATTAATTACTGATTTCAGAACATTTTAATTATACAACCACAGTCTGTGCGTGTGCAGTAATTCGAGGAGAAAGGGATGAGTGCTCTTCATTATTTTCTTCATCATGGAATTTAGAATATTATTCAGCAAATGCATCCTTTAATGAATTACAGCATGTATATCATATCATGAGAGGGATTTGTCACACCACATTCCCTTTTGCCTCTTTGAGAATGCAGATGACGATGCTTTGGCCACAGAGGTGGCAGTAATTTGCTTATGAAGAGAGTAAGAGAGTTTTGCTTTAATTGTCTTAAATATGTACTCCAAGCAACTTCACTGTTTGTAGTAGCAGAGTCTGAGTCACCATCATATTGCTATTGAGCTCTATTTGTAATACAAGATCAAATGATTTCTTGACATGTCTTTCGTACTTACTGCAATTTATCTGAGCCTCCCGTTCCCAGGCTGCTCGCTGTGATTATAATTAATCATAAAAGGTATGTAATGCAGACAAGTACTAATAAATGGAATTCCAGATGGAATTAAGATATATATGAGATGCAAAACAGATCTGTAAGTATGAAGTTGTTACCACACAATTTATCTGCATTGTTGAAAACTGCTTTTTGGCTTTTTGGTGCACTGTGTGATAGATTTTAAATGACTATTACATTGCATGTGTTTACACTTTAAACAAATTTAGTATTATGAACAAGACTACGTGACTGAATATACAGTATTTGGAATATATTTTGTTCTCACAGTTCTTTAACTCAGTCATTAACATGCATCTACATTCTGTCTGATCGATTCCACTGGATTACAGTTGCACCTAATAACAGAATATCTATATATAAATATATAACTGAAAATTCTCCTTCCTATATCAAACAACATTTGGTGCAGCACTCTTTCTTCTCTAATACATAATCCTTTACCACACACAATAACTACTTTTTCTCCTTTGCTTCCCCTATATACATATCTATGGCAATTCATTAGTATCTGAGCTACCTAGTAGGATCTCTGTACATTTTGGATTTGGGATCATATTATTAATGTATCTTCAATGCAGTTACACCTGTAGCTTGTGTTTTTGCTCTATTAACTTACAAACTGACTCAGTCGTTTGGAAAAAGGTACACTGTTTAGTTTGAATTGAAAATGAACACGGTTTCACTGTAAACAAACAAGATCTTTGACACATAAAGACGACGATGCCTAACATGAGACGTGCCTAACTATGTGCTGTACGGTTACTTGGCCCACAACACGTCCCCATATCTTTCCTGTCTCTTTCTTCCCCTCTCCAATTTAAGCAAAGTTATATACAACAGGCCACTGGGAAATCATTTCACTTGTGGCTGTGGAAACATAACAATGGACCGTAATAACAGGTGACCTGCAAGGTGTGAGGCGGCACAGTCTGTGAGTGAGTAAGTGAGTGAGTGTCAGTCAGAGAGAGAGAGAGAGAGAGCGAGAGCGCGATTTTGAAAGCAGCATGTGGAGTTTTAATTATAAACAGCCATGGTTTTGTTCATGTTTTTCACAAAAATGCATTGCGTGAATGCATTTCCTACCTCATAAAGCAAAGCCTTTGTTTTCGAAAGCGCTAAGCCCTGCGCTGTTTACATTGGCTTGCGGTCTTCTTCTCTTTTATTGCTGTATTGCTACTTTTAGAGCACATTACTGCCACCAACTGTTAACACCCTCCACAGCTGGCAGAAATGTGCGTCACGTCGTTCTGCGAACATGGCGTGCATGTGCTTTCTTGTAAACACAGTGGTAGAAAACGGTAGAAAAAAATCAGTTGTTAAAATACACAGTTTTACAGCCTCAGCAGTGGTCACAATAAAATGATCTATTAGCTATTTTAACACAAATTAAAAAGGTACACTGTGTAGTGTTTTAAGTATTTTATTAGCTAAAATCAATGTCTTCATTCATAAATAGGGCCTCATTGGTGTAAAATTACCTCTGCCAATGATCTGACTTATCCTCGTAAGCGAAGAATTTCTTATCTGTATTTACATTGGACGGGCAAGTCCAAGGAGGCTTCCATGTCATTCCGCCATTTTGAAAAACTCTAATCACTGAGAGGGACAGAAAGCACTAGCCTACCTGTCTAGCTAATCCACAACGCGTTTTCGTTCAGAGCCAGCGTCACGTGACTGAAACCAGCTGAAACGGAGAAGGAGATCAGTGAGAGGCGCTTGTCACAGCCCCGGCAAATTTGAAAGCCTGCACTGCACTTTAGTTCATAATGGAGGATCATATTTATGCCGAGCCACAGGAGAAGGAATCCTCGTCGCCAAAAAAGCTAAAATTGGAAGACATGTAGTCTATAGCTTTTTGGTACATAACGGCTCATTTGAAAAAGCAAGGAGCTAGAGAGCACTATTCGTTTGAATGCAAAATACAATTTCTATACCTAGTGTAGGGTCAAGTTTAACCACACATGCTACAGCCATAAGTACATGCATCTGCTTATTTTTTTTACCTTTCTTATCAGTAGATTTCTGGAGCCACATTTGATGCCATTCTGTACACCTACCAATTATCCCATAACAAGTGTGTGTGGGATAGTTGGAGAGGAGACATTAATTACCTTTCCTGAAAATCGGGTCCCAGTCGGGCCCCATCACTGCGATGTCAGGGCCTGGACAGCCCCACTCAGGCACGTCTCACTCGTTCTATTGCCTTCCTGATTGCCATGGGAGATTAGCTGACCTTAAGACCTGAGAGGAGCTAGTATTACTCACCTTGACCATGCCCTTGCTGCTCTGCAGGTTTCCAATCACAACTGGCGCCAAGCTCCCATTCCCCAGCAACCACACTCGAGGTCATGGTTCTCTGAAACATCGGCTTTGTGACAAATACAGAAGCTGCTGGAGGGTTGGCCCACAGAGACAAGATGAGAGGGTCTGCGTAATGAAGAGAGGGAGAAAAGGTGCAGTATGTGAACAGGACAGGCCTAGTAGAGAGCCCCCAGGCAGGGCAACGATCCTCCAGGCAGCCCTTGTGTGAAGCCCCAAAAGAGAAGCACTGTCATTATTGTAGAATATCACACTGAGCAGTGCTCCCAGAGAGTGGAAGTAAAAAATGTACAACACAGGACGCTAATTAAGCCGTTCTTTTTTTCCAATTGCTATAATCATCAAATATTAATTTTATTTTGAGGGATTTGGCACTGAAAGTTCTTACTCTAAGCAAACAGGCGTATAGTTATAATAACATCATCCAGCGTTGAATATCTTTTCTACGGTCCAACCTTGTGACTCTCTTTGATCATGCATGCATTGTATGCTCACTCTTGAGGATTTCTGGTATAGTCCTTTCTGATTACCATCTTAGTGTACAGTATGTCTTACCTTCCGTTCACCTCAAAACTTTCAGAAAACACACTTGCAGAGAAGGAAGCAGAGGGGGAAAGAGAAATATGGTGATCATGTTTTAAACATGAGGAGGTTTTGTTGCCTCTGTTTTGCTCCCAGCCATAATTAAAGTCTTAATTAGCGAGCCCTCTGGAAGAAATACATGGAGATGGAATTCAATTTAGAGCCTTAACTCATTTGATTTAAGGCGAAAGGAGAGGGGAAGAGACAGTGCAGAGGTAAGGAGGCAAACCCAGCGGCAAAAAATGAGCACACTGTTTTAACTTTAACTCGCTGTTAATGCCGCTTCTGCAAATATATCTCTATCTAGACTATATCCAGATCTCAGTGAACCACTACCGCCCCTATCGCCTCTACACCAGCCCGGAGAGGGATGGAAGACAGACTGAGGGGGATGTCATTATTTATTTCTTGGTCTTGGACTTACGCCCTTGCACCCATTTATTATACAAACTGAGGATATGACTCAGAATGGATGCACTACTTGCAGTGCACCAGCCCTGCCCTGTCCTGGGCATGGTTAAGTTAGCTTTATCAGAAAACTTACTGTAGGCATAAATAAAAGTGATATGGAAAAAGTGCTACACTTAAAAATTAATTCATCGCATCTACCCTGTCATACACATTTCCTGATCCAGCTCATCTTTCTCCTTTAACCCTCTGACTTCACCATGCCATGCTGGACCAGGAAACCATCCAGCTCTACCCGCAGGCTGGCCTGATAACTTAACTCATCGAAGTGGGAAATAGAGAATCCATTTTTTAATATGTCTGCTAAGGTCATTAGTCATGCCTGGCCTCTCCCTGTGCCTGCCTGGCCTACCCCAGAACAGCTGTGACATAGCTGTGAGGCTCCAAGGAGGAGTGTGGATTTGCCGCAGCCCTTTGATGTGTCAGCAGTGCGTTGGCGGCACACCTCTGTGCAATATTGAAATGTGATGCAATGATGATAGGTAAGGGGGAAGAACTGCCAGGGGCTAATTGAATATGCTCTGCTCTGCCCTGCACTGTATTCCTTGCCTCTATGCCGTCGATTCACCCCTTGAAATTGTAGATGTGTTGTGTGATGATGTTTGTGTGTTTGTGTTTGTGTGTGTGTGGTTTTATGCAGACTTGTGTGCTTGTGCTACGTGTGCCAGTCTTAGTGAATGGGAGTTCAAGTGCAATGCGCAAAACAATAACTCAAACTGTTCTTTTGACCTGTTTTTCTTCTAAAAATAAAGTGATATGTAAAAATAGATGCGTTCATCCTGAAAAATCCTCACTCCCGGTTAGAATGTCCAACTCCATGAACTGATGGTGAGCTAGAGGGTCAACTCCCAGGTGATCCAGTGAACACAGAGGCAAGCTGACAAATTTACTTATGGTCCGACCTTCGCGGGCACTGCGGAGCTCTGCTGATCTGGAAGTAAGCAGCGAGCATCCTGGGAGAACGGAGGCCTCATGTCCGATGGAGTGGAGCTGAGAGTGAGGGGGGTGATTGTGCAGTCAGATCAGCTCTGCGGAGGCGAGGGTTTAGAGGCTTTAACGTGTACGCAGCACATGTAATCCCCAAGCCCCGGGGTAGGACTGTGTGCCAGTAGGATTCTCAGCAGCGCTGCCATTCTGACGAAGACTGAGCAAAGATATTTTATGATAAATATATTCACTTATTTAATTCTAGGATGCATTCTTTCTACTCTCTGCAAAGAACAACAGACTCAGGGGGTCTGATGTTTATCTTTTAGCTATATCATAAAATATCCCTTGAGGCACAGTTTGTCTGCTTGCATCACAACCTATGAATGGGTTTGCTTTGATTGATCAAACAAAATCAGCAGATTTAATGAGTGTGTGTGTGTGTGTGAAGATCCTGCTCTAACCACTGCATGAAAACCCCTTCATCTAATTAGGTTATTAGGCATACTATTCAAAATATCAGGGGTATTGAATACCAATTCTTCATTTCTTTGACAAAAACTGGAAACTGTGATCTCCAGAACAAGAAGATGAGGGCATTGTGCTTATTGAAGTTTACTGCATTCTGTGTTCTCCGCCTCCTCTTTCTCCTGTCTCTACCGTTCCCTTTCCTTGGTTCACACCTCCCAGAGGGAGGGTGAGGAAACCACGCATCAGCACTGCCGTATTTTGTGCAGCAAGAAAGCAAACGGGAAAAAGGCTCTTTGCAGAACATTGCTGTTTTGTAAGACATTGTAAGCCTGGTAAGAATTATTATTTTGTGCAGAATCTGAGAAAAAAAAAAAAGACAAATCTGTTACTTTGTGCCTTTGTTAAAGTTGTTCTTAAGAAATATCAGCTACAGGATAAAAGGTACAGCATGGATGCCAATATTATAAATAACAGTCACAACTTTGAAGTTATTGAAATGAAGCATGTTAGCTGACCTGATTATAATAGTGTACTTGTAAAAAAGTTGTACTTTTCCACCAGCTATTAAGATGGGAAATTGAGCCAATCAGCCCCCCAGGCCGGGTTCATTTTAACCTTGTTGTGTAAGACTAAGTGTGAATTTGTTTTATAGCGACTAAGAGTGCTGCTTGAAATCCAGTTCATTTAACTTTTCTAAGTATGACTACTCATTGGTGGAGTTGATCATTTCCTTTTCAAAGTAGCATTAATTATCTGCCTGCAATCACATCCTCATTTCTATCCTTGAATATCCGCAGCTACTTCATGACATACAGTGAGCATGTGAGCAACAGTTGATGCAACTCATAATTTATGCAATCAGATACATGCATGAGCTACTAAGAGGATCTTGATCTTCTAAGAGGTCTTCAGAGGAAATCAATCTCAAGAGAATGTGAAAAAATTGAACAGTGAAAATGACTGATCTGATCAGATAGAATACACGCAGCCTAATGTTGGCTCATAATAACTACAGCATCCATAAGTCACCCTGCCACTTTGAAGAAAGTGGTTTGAACATGTACTGTATTCCCACATTGATATGCATGAACAAATGAACAGTCAAATTAAGTGATAATTAGATTAAAGGCAAAGTGTAATCAGGATCTTACGCGTTAGTGAAGATGCTTAAAGGCGGTGTGTGATGCGTGTGCTCATTCAGCTCAAAGGAGATGAGGGGAGCTGTTTAGCCAACGGAAAATTACACATCATAATGTCTTACAATTGGCTATCTGAGCAAAAATAAATGAAATTTCAATACCTCTCAAGCATCTCTTTGTCATACTGCCACACAAGCAAAAGCCATGGTTCAGGGCATTAATTGTTACTCTGATATTCAGTAAGTGATACTCATTTCAACAATATCAGAAGCTCTTATTTTCTCAAATGTATGTGTTTCATGAGAAGAACCTGTCAGCCAGGAGACTGCCTTGAGACAAGCTTATTCATTCCATCACCTGTCTACTACATTTCCCTGAGCCGTGTGTGCCGCCAGCTTGACATGCTGCAGGGTGTCCACGATATCTCCCTCTATTAGGAACCCGGGTTTAACATGGGGAGCAGCTCCGTGCTGACATGCAGAGCAGACTGATGGGTGCTGTGCTACTTTTAAATACAATTTTCTGCCGGTTAGAGGGGGTTAATTATATCTAGGTCACTGTTTTTTGATGAGATCTAAGGATGTGTACCAGCCGACACAAGCGGGGGAAAAAAGCTGCATATAAGTAAGAACATAAAAAACACAAAAAAAAAGCATTTGCATGTATGTGTGCATGCGCACATACACACACACACACACACACACACACACACACACACACACACACACACACACACAATCCACAAATACTACATTCAGAAGCCTCCAGAGCAACTAAGCCACTGGATGGATGCCTGGAAACTGGGTCATCTGAAGCCTTTTAATTCAGTCTTTTTTTTTTTCTTTTTTTTTTTTAATTCCAAGTAATTCTTTTAATCTTCAACATCTTGCATTTGCATTCACATTTGCGTTAGATGCTGGAGAATATGTTTAGCAGTGTAACAAGCCCAAACTGTCCCAGATTACAGTCTGAGCACGACTGGTGGCCATACCCACAGCGTCATGCCCATAACGTAGTGCCTGTGTGACAGAAAATTCTGACCTAGGAAAAATCTGATCAAAATGTCAGCAGTTCTGTCACCATATTCTACATAGCGGCAAAAACAGGTAAATGCAAAATATTTAAGGTTACTTTCTGCTTTCTAAATATTTCTTAACACCTGGGCAAGCAGAGGTGACATCCATGGTAAAACGCCTCGTGGTCTCTAAAATCTCACCCCCTCCATGGCCAGCTAATTAGGTCATTCTCAGTGGGGGTTGTTAATATAACCATTGATACTACGGTCATATACTGCAGGCTTCCTATTTAATAAAATCAGCAATCTGAACCTGTAAATCTAAATATGAGACATATTCTCCTGCATTCATAAAACGCATTACATTGTACTGAACTCTTCCCTGTGGCATGCTGCCTTTCTGAATAAAACGGATACATTTATTTACTGTATGGTCTCGGCTGTATAACTAGCAACGTCCTCTTGAGATATACTGTATGTGTGGTCCTGTTGCTGCTACGCAATAAAAACATATTTTTTTACATTTGTGAGCTATTGCCATGTTCCTGCAGTGATACCACCAAGATAAAGTCAAGTACATTTCTCATTCTGGGCAAATAAATCCACATTCTGATTAATGAAAGACATCAGTGGTTGTTCTGGGGGGGGGGCAAGGGTGGCCAGTTAAGCCTCGATCCCCTCTTTGGCCCCCCTAACTGTGGCAAATACACATATATATATATATACACACACACACATATATATATATATATATATATATATACACACACACATATATACATATATATATATATATATATATATATATATATATATATATATACACACATATATACACACATATACATATATATATATATATATATATATATTAGGGCTGTCAAACGATAAATTTTTTCTTGATCGCAATTAATCGCTGAATTTCTATAGTTAATCACGATTAATCGCATGTTTCATCACTTGATTAAAATTCGATTGTTTTGCATTTCAGAACTGTTTTTAAGTACATATTAACAATGGAAAGCAATTCTTACCAGTGTATCTTGATTGGGAATCAAATCAAAGTTACTTTATGAACTTGAATTTTAAGATTCAACTTCGCTGAAGTGCTCAGCACGTTTCAGCATAGTGTCGTGCTTCTGTATGTCGAATCGTTAAGGCAAACGAGTGCTAAGTCCAACCAGAGTCAATATAGTGTGCAGTAACTCCTAAATAATTTTGATTACTCACTGACATGACATGAGACAGCATTTGCACTTTGCAGCATTTCCAGTTTGGCTGCTTTCTCCGTGTCGTACAGGCTGTGTATGCGTGAAAATTACTGTCCCCCTCGATGGCAATATGTATAAGACATGCCAACCGTAGTTTTAAGACCCGAGTCTTCTATGATGCTGACAGGTCTGTAGTTAGTTGCCACCCATTTTGCAAGAGCTGTAGTCATTTTTGGGGATTTGGTTTCATCCACAGGTCGGCAAGTAGCACTCTCCAAAAAAGTGCTTTGCCTGAGCCTGCTAGCATCAACCTGAGTCACGTTAACTGTACTATGCTTAGCTCGTAGGTGGTAGCTCAAGCTTGACGTGCTTCGGGTTATTGTAATTCCGCTTTACACAATGTGCACATGGCTTTCGACTTGTCTACTGAGCCGTCCGGGAGTTTTGGAAAATAAAAAGCGCCATTCAGAATTGTGTTGCTGCTGTCTTTCTCCATCATGCCTGCAGAAGCAGGCTGTGTTACGAGGAAGTATGGCAGCTTGATGATAAGGTGCGGCAAAGGATTAACCCTTGTGTGGTCCTTCGGGTCCCAGTGACCCGAAGGACAACACAAGGATTATGTACTTCCCTTTACTTTGTTGAGAATTGCTCTCTAAACCCTGTTTCTTGTAAAGTAAGTAAGTAAAGTTTATTTCTAGAACACATTTAAACACAGTTTAAGCTGACCAAAATGCTGTACAAACAAGAACTAAGGTGCTGTATTAACCCTTGTTTAGAGAGCAATTCTCAACAAAGTAAACGGAGTATATACCCTTGTGTTGTCCTTCCGGTCACTACTAGGACCGAAGGACCACACAAGGGTTAAAATAGTAGCCTAGCTAGATTCTAATGATTTTAAAACAGCTAAGGGGTGTTGTTAGGCATGATGCGAAGCCGAGTGAAGTGTAAAATAAATTTATAAATGGCGGCATGCGATTACATTTTTTAAATATATATATATATATATATATATATATATATATATATATATATCTCATTCATGTGCAGTGATAAATAAAATGTAGAACACAGTGAATGAGTATTCTTGTGTTTATTGTTCTATGTGTATCATTAGTGTTTTGTAGAACTAAACCTATAGGGTTGGTGGTATGTAACACTTGTGCTTAATATATTTGGTAACCCTAAAATCGCATGTTGCCCCAGCCTGGCCCCCTCCGTTTGAAATGGTCTAGAACGGTTACTGAAAGCCAGTACTTTCATGTTCACTTGAGTAATTTTTAAAGAATGCCTCCCGACTTCCAAGTGAGCAATTTTTAGACATAAGAGTAATGAGTAAAATGAACTGTCCGTTAGGGTAGCAAGCCACATTATTCTGGACTGTACCTGATCAAAATAGAAACCTTTTATAAAAAGGTTGTGAGTTAACTTTGAAACGAAAGGTTTTGGATAAGGAAAGTTAATAAGTGCTATAAGTAATGACCTGATGTCTCAAAAAAGTCCAAACTTAATCAGAATTTAGGTAATTACTGTAGAAGATTATTTTCAGCACAAGCTGTTATCGATATGAGACAATAGACAAGCAAATTGGAAGCTTCTAATGTTCAGAAAACTAAATACTAAAATACTAGAATTAGCCAAGAGCCAACTTTAAGTGTCTTCTCACTAATACAGTACAAGCCAAGTTTGCC
This sequence comes from Perca fluviatilis, assembly GCF_010015445.1. NCBI lineage: Eukaryota > Metazoa > Chordata > Actinopteri > Perciformes > Percidae > Perca > Perca fluviatilis. The sequence goes on along the minus strand of NC_053130.1, from coordinate 22,738,678 downwards.
AAGAAGCACATTTCCAAACTCCATGAAAGTGCTTAACTGGCATGAACACCGGAGAAGGTTATTCGGGAGTGCAGGCAAATCATTTCATTGCCAAAGAAAACAAACTGTAAGCACTATTCAGCCATTAGAGAGGTACAGTCGTACACTCATTCTTCTCTCACAGAAACATTTTAGCATTTAACAGCGACAGTGGCCTTTTCCCAAATACTGATCACCAACTTCATCAGCTGGAACATCATTATGCAGATATGGTTCTGAATTCCTATCTGCAATTTTCAGACGTACCCTGGAGTGTTGCATTATTAGGCCGCAGCTCTGATTTACTCACACTGATGCTGTAGATCAATCTAAATGATGCCTTTCATTTCATGGGTTGTTTGGAATGATGCATGTTAGCGCTCTTTAATTGAGATGTTCAGCCCCTCCCCAGTGTCCCCTCCTGACATTTACTTGGGGTTTCGATGAAAAAGAGAATTTGCATATCAAACACTGGTTGAACCATTCTCCTGGGAAATACTTTTTTATATAGTTATTTTCTCTGTTGTTTGTTTGTGTATTATCTCTCGCGTCATGATTATTTGATTATTTTAAATGAATGTGTCAGGAATGTTTACCGCAGGAGGATAGGTGACGTGAGGAGTTAGGAGCATCTGAGGGTTGCTGTTTTGAAGTTCACTAAACAGTGCGATACACATGTTGGGAAGAGTCCAATGTTCCATTAAGAATTTAAAATCTACATCAGAATATCTAAAAAAGGACAGAATACACACTGAATGCACAAATTTCACAAAACATTTGATAAATGTCAAATAACACACCGGGCGTCTCGGCTCATGCATGAATGTGTACTGGTCGGATTAGAGCTACGCCAACCACAACGTCGATCTTTTGTCTTGCGGTAAGATGCACCATCACATGTGGCAACACCCCCCTCTCTTCTCCCATCACCACAACTAGCCTTCATAAATAATTAAAGATTTAATCTGTGATATTTTCAAAAGGTCAAAGGCACAACAAAGAGAGAGAAATGCCAGTCCTTCCTCTGCAGGAGCACATTCAGCAATCACTCCACACTAGGTTTATGTTTTCACCTGAAAGCTCCATCAAGGGGGCCAACAGATATGATGTGTATGGAGGGGGGGGGGTGAAGTGGAGTGTAGAAGAAGAGGTGGGAAGGCCATCATAACCAAACAATCCTAAATCTGCCATTGTCGCAAAAGACACCTCATGAATGTTTCATCCTTTTGTCTGGAACTGGGCAGGAGTGATGTCTAGGGGAGCCGTTGTGTCCCTGAGACCTGAGCTACTGTACTCAGTGACAACCCGGAGAGGACAGCCCTTCTTAGCCTGGCCACAGGTTTGGAGCAAGAGGCCACGCGCACTTTCATGCATAAATGTCTGCTTCATGCATTAAATGGATGTGGTCCTGATGGATTTTTTTTTTTTCCTCCTGATGCATTATCAATGAGACCTGCTCTCTGCATCACAGCCCCAGCCCAGACAGAAAGGGCTCTAGCATTTATTTCCCTCTTCAGTGCTTCTCTCCACTAAGAAACCAACGGATATTTAAAGAGACGCCTCAAGGTGCAGTCAGGCGTCATTGAAGGTGTTTTGCAAAATTGAAAGGTGCAAATAATAAATAGAAACCATTTCTGCCGCGTCTCATCATGTGCACAATACAGTACATCATCAAGTACAACTGAGTGAAGTTGCATCTGACCTTTCAAATCTCTTTTTTTATTGTTTCCCCTTCTTTAGACATAGATTATGCTAAAGTTGTCAAACTAAGTTGGACTTACGGAATATGTAGGAGTTCTAAAATCATATTCATATGCCGTCCGCTCCGTTGGTGCAGCTGACTCATGTGCTTGTTCTCTCCCTCAGATTTCAGCTCAGCGTTGAAGGTTTTATCCTGTCATGCCACCCTGGAAGTAAACTGTAAGACTTCACCGGAGTAACAGTTTCCCTACACCTGGTTTTGAAGGTAGCCTTAGTCTCTCTCACGCTCCCACTTCATGACACAGTTGACTAGTACTCCCTTTGTGCTGTCTCCTCAATAAAACCAGATGAGTGGGATGCTGTCAGACAGATATGAAAAGCTGATTGTGTTCATCCTGCAAACAGAGAGTACAAGACTTTGATTTGATTTTATGTTGTTTGTGCCTTTATAGTCAAACATGGCATCAACAAACCGATGGAGGTTTTGTTTCATTTTTTTTATATATATATATATATATATATATATATATATAAATTAGGTAATTTTTCATCTGCATTACTGTCTGCCTGCCAAACCAGCACCTCACCTCCACACATTTTCTCACTATTTCATGAACACTCTCAGTTCACTCTCAAAAACCCAATTATCTTTCCCATCTTCTTTTAAAATAAGCATTTCTTTCTGCACACTGCTTGTTGCTATTGCCTTCTTTTGTCCTTATTTCGAGTTGTTTGGTAACAATAGAGTATATGGTGGTAGGTCAGAAAAACAAGGAGACAGAAAAGGTGTTAGGGAGGAACGTTGTGGGCCAGACTGTAAAGAAGACATTGTTGCAACGACACCTCGCCAGCAGTGCATCCTGTTGTTCCTGTTCTCTTTAAAAGGTCCTTCTCTCATTCTCTACTTAGTCCTCCCCCGTGCTTGTTCACACTGCCTGTGCTTGTTATTTGTCATTCTAGCCATTTATCTAGTGTTCTTGAGTGATATCTAATAGCATTAATTAATATATAATGAGTCACGGTGCTTGTTAGTGGCTGATACTCACCTGCTTCCTTTGGGTGTGAGGGGTGTTTAGTTGTCAGAGGTTGTGTCTGGCGTCCTTTGTTTGTAGCACTCACTGTTTTTAACCTCTATTCTGCCTTTGAGTTAGCATGTTTCTGTCAAACAGCAAACCCAGCTTGGCAGGCCCAAAACAGCTACCCTTCCCATTAAACATTCATGAACTGCAGTGCAGTGGCACCAATGCAGAAAGGTCACTCAAGAATGATCGGTTTAGTCGGGTATAGCTCCGCGCATCAACACGCCTCTCTGTAATAAATAAATACGTTCCCCACAGACCTGCATCTGGTAGCCCGTTCCTTTCATAAATAGAAAAAAACTCCATTGTTGCATGTTGTCCCTAATGAATATGGCATTGAAGCAAATGATGTTACACAGCAACATACTGTACAAGCCAGTATAACTCCATCCAACACCTTTGTCTTTGAATGATGAAGTCACTGATTGGAACATAAAAAAAAAAGGGCAGTTCATCCAAAACACAACAGAATTAATTTTTTCTCTTAGGAAGAGTGTGATCTGTTTTTATTTGCTGGGGTTTTGGAGATACTATTAACCATAGCTCACTCGGTTTTAAAATGACTCAGTGTTTTGTGGCAATCAAAGATCCAAAAATATGCATTTAATTTAATTTAATTTCAATATCAACGTGTCTTTTCAAATGTAATGACACAATGATTGTGTTCTTTCTTCTACTCAGGACTAAACAGCTGGCAGACGTGATTTGGTAAAAAAAATAAGTTATCAATAAAAAGATCACAACGTGGATTACTATAACTCACCATGTCATTGTATTTAAAAAGAAGCATGCATGTTGACTTTTTCTCATTTAATTCTTTGGTGCTTTGAGCGCCAAAAAGGGCACATTACATAGCGATGAAGTACTACTGATATCACCAGACTCCTCCAAGTCACATTGCTGAAGTGTGCAATTATGTTCAGCATATGATGATGAATGACAGCTACAGGCATTTAATGAACTGAAAGAGAGGACTTTTACAGTGCATGACCTACAAGGAAAGGTCTCTGTGTCTACTTCTCCCAACTATAGCTCTTTGTTGGTTGCCTCTTTTGCTCACACTACCTCACCTGCCAGACTCAGTGGGCTAGGTAATTATGTAAGCACAAGAATATGGATGTGCACCAGAGATAAATGGTATTGTGCCAGCATCAGCCCTTTGGCTTTGAATCTGCTTGAAAAGAGGCTTTGTTTTTAAGGACAGTTCTCTTAAGTACACTGCAGTGGTGCAGTAAAGACTGTTTAAATAGTAATTCACTTTACATAGTGTCTTTGCAGCATTAACCTTATCATTTTATCTTCTGCAGTTGTGGGTTGTTTAAAGCACACAGACGTAACTCAGGCCATTAGAGAGTAATCACAGGGGATCTGATTCAATGGACTGGGAAGGGCTGCTTGAAGGGCCAGCTAAACAAATCACATAACACCTCAATTAACACCAGGGAGGCCTCTGGAGTCCAGTTTCGTTCTCAGCAATAAAACTCTCTGTCTCTCTCAATACTGTCTGCATGCAAATAATCTACATACTGTACATCTGATGAAGTGAGAGCAAACAAGACTAGAGAGGAGAGACATATTCACTGCACATGTATGATCGCAGCTTGAGCCGAGCTAGTTACAGTACAAAACTGCGGCGTCTCTCTCTGACCCCGGCCGTCTCACTTGGTTAATTATGAAATGCTGCATCTGGCTCAGAGGGCAGCAGGCTGATAAGTCCACCCTGTGGAGCAGCCGGTGTCCCCATCACGAGACAAGGACAGTCCCACACAGTGCCCACTGTACAGCTCAGGGCCAATTACCCACCTGCTGCATGACTGCAGCTCAGGGGTGTCACTTCATGCAAATACCAATCCCATAATTGCTGTTGTTTTCCCAGTTAGAGAGTTATGGAAATGCAATCTTAGCAGGTTTTAAAAGCCACTCAAATTAGATCGTATAACTGGTCAATTTTGTTCGGATCGTTAGATTTAGGAGCAGGAATTAGAGACACTGCCAAGTACTAGTATTAAACAGCCATTAAAAAAAAAAGAGTCTGGGAATGTTTGGTAGCATATTAAAGGCACACTATGCAAGATTTGTATCTTAATATAACAGCTTCGAAGTCATTTCGATGGTAAACAAACTCAGTATTATGGATAATCATCCCATTTTAACAAAAATGGGAACTGCATAGTATGCCTTTAATCTAATTATATGGTAAAAATGGCCTTAATTATACCTGTTGAAACTTAATTTTGCAGCTTAGTTTTACCGTATTTGAAATCAATGTTTAATTTGTGTGACTACAATCATCAACGGAAACAGCTACATTGTTATTCCATTGTTCTAGTCAGGGGAGATTGCAAAACAGGAAAGACAGTGATAAACACATACAACCGTAGGAAGAGCACTTACTATTTCATTAGCTGCTTCGTTATCACTGTCACTATTTGTTTTTCACACTGGTTAGTGCGGCACGCTGGAATAACAGTTCTCCCGTTAATTTCACAGTCAATTCCAGAGGCTGCACAGCGCTCTTCTTCTCTTTGCCATTTTTTCCTTCAGGACATTGCATGAAGGGTTCTGAAAGAAGGAAGCAAATCAAGGTCAGAGAAAAATGACAGATGTAGATGCTAGAAGGTTAAGACCAGTACTCTATTATGACCATCATGACAAATCATGACATTGCCGTTATTGCTGGAGGGATTCACTGTTGGACGGGTTGTGCAAAAGAGAAAAAATATCAGTACAAGGCTTGGTCTCACAGGGCTGCTTTCTGAAATTACCTTGCAAATTAAATGTACATATGTTCAATAATTAAAGCAGAAGCTAGGTGTTCAACAGCACAGTGTGGTACCAATCTTATTAGTATAAGAGCTATGCCCAAAAAAGATGTTTTGAGTGGAACTGCAGCCTTCATTCTGCCCCAACTCTAACTAACCCTCAGCTCTATGCTTCAGCTGGCTTTTGCCTACAAACATATTAGTGAAGATGATGATGAGTGACAGTGACTTTTACATCTCGCCCCAATTAGCGAGCCACCCTTGTTCCCTCTCAACATTTACTGTAGGAGGAGGGTTGACACATGCCCATCAGTCACTCACCTCTCCATTTTCCCCTCTCGCTGCCTGCACGCAACCCTCCCCCCTTGCCTCCAGACTCACAGGCCTGTTGCCACCGGTGTCACAGCCAGCTGCCATCATTCTCAATGTCCATTTCCCCTTTTTCAACTGCAGACTGAGACTCAGAACAGCGAGTCCAACCAGCACTTTTCAACATTCATCATGTTGTTTACACATATCTTTGCAGAATTAAATCAATCATCCCTTACCAATGGATAGGTGAGTGTGGTTCTAAATAGGGATTTCATTTCTGCTCTCCCGGACTGACTGAGAAAACCTCAGTTAGTGGCATGAAAATAGTTAACTTTAGTACCAGAAGTATTCGACACAATATTTCACAGCTTCAACCACAAGATATGTGTGTGGCAGTCGGCTGGATACCCGTGGTGATGGTAACATGAGCGGACACACTGCAGGAATGCAATTTCCCAGGTCTGAGCACAAGCAGAGCGTTACTCAATAAAAATGTGAGGTTTTAGCACTTCAGCTTTTAGCACCAAATCAAAGGCGTGGTTTTCGAAAAATATCACTTAATGGGGGGAGTGGGTGTTTGTTTCACTGTAGCTGAGACATGGACTGTGGGGACTCGTGATCAGAAGGAGGTGAATGTGATCAGTATACAGTAAGTAAAAGGTTATATAGTGCATATTACTTTTATTTTATTTGTGTTTTTAATCCGGTTAAATTTGTTTTTTTAATCACTCATCTCCTTTTTCCTTTGGCATTTTGACTCTTGAGCTGCTGTAACAAGTGAATTTTCCCTGGTGTGGGATCAATAAAGTTTGCATCTTATCCTATGTTTTTTTTCATGGTGTAGTTGAAATTCAAAGATGTACAGAAAATATATTTAACCAATTCAAACTAGTAGACTTACTTCATAAATTAACAGCAACCAGCCCAATCACTACTATGTGTCTTTAAAGAACATGTCAGACATTTGAGGAATACGGTGTTAAATGCACCCATTTGTTTTATTGATCTCTCTTTCATGGGGTTAAAGTGAACCCATTAACTTCCTTCTTTGCTCTGAGAGTTTCCTGTATTGACCCGTTCTTCTCTGGGACTCTTCCAAAGTGAGAGTACTTAGAGTAAAGTGAATTGTAAACACTGTAAAGTCCATAAATACTGAAATTACATTCATCCAGCTCCAACCCCCTCTCCATATTAAAAAAATTGTCTGCAAGCTTGCACCCCCAGTTTGCAATAGCGTTGCATTTACGACCAGTTTAAGGAAAATAAGAGGCAGGAGTGTCAAGCTCTCACCATGTGTTGCCTCACACAAACCAGGATAAAACCTGCAGTGAAGTAACAGGGAGTCACAGCTCTGCATGGCTTATAAGGCTTATTAACATTCCTCCCTAACTGACGCTCGAAGAATAAATATTGAACGGGACTTTTAAATACAGTAACTGCGATATTCCCATTTGAGGACTGTGTGTTGTAAATGAGTGGAACAGCAGTGTGTTGTAATGTGGATTGATACTCTCATAATAACTGTGCTCGACTAAGCAGGCTTTAAAAAAAAAAGCCCCTTCAGCTATCTGTCTTGCTCTTTTTATTTCTCTTTCATTTTTCATACTAATGCAAATATGATTGCATGGCAGACCAGCTCAAAGCACAACCAGTCCACTTTTCTTTGCATATTGTGTACAGCAGGGATCATCAACAACATTTTTTTAAGGGCCAGAATTTTTCTAAGCAGAATAAAATAATAAAATGAATTTATACCTAATACGCCTATTGTTGTTCGAAATTTTTATTTTCTTACATGTATTAGGGTGAGCAAACTCCTAAAAAACATGGAAACTCCATAATGATAACTGGCTCTTTAACTAGGAGGCAGTTCACTGAGGAGTGATGGTTAAAGTCTGTGATTATGGAAACATTGTTGTAGTATGCAGCGTCCTGATTGGTGGAAAATGCTTGCAGAAAGAAACTGCTGTTGTCAGGTAAACATGTCACTGTCAAAGAGGCTGAAGCAAAAAGTTGACTGGAAAAGCCCAGCTTTAATGATGAATGGACAGATAAGCAGGCTAGGCACTCGTCATGTATGCTTCATTCGCAATGAAAGATGCTGTTGCAAAATAATACAACCAGCATCATCATCATCAAGAATGAAGAGCTCGAACATAACGATTGTGTCATTCACATGCATATTAAGTAACCAGATGCATCTGTTTTGGTCTTCTAATACCTCCATAGATTTACCGCTCTAGCAGAGAGTTTGGTTTGTTCAGCCAGCAGTGAGGTTTAAAATAATTTGTAAAAATTTCCAGATTCCCGGCAAACTAAGATAAACAGTTAGACTAAAAACCGACAGCTTTTGTTTTAGCTTGTTTGTAAAAATTTGCTATTTGCAGAGTAGAGCTGTGTTTGCGTAAAACAGCGCGGTGGACAAGAGTGGACTGAGCAGACAGAGCAGATTGAAATATTGCTTTCTACATGTTTATGCTGGTCTACACAGGTGAGTGCATTCATAAGTATTGACTTTTTACTCACGAAGGTTTAATTGTACCCTATTTACAGAAAAGAGACTAGCGTGAGTTCATCTGCCCCAGCAGCCATTGGTAACTCTCTCTGTATTGTTCCTAGTCAGGTGCTGCGTGTTTTAACGCACACACATCTCGGCTCAGCTTGTAGCCTATGTGTGGAGCTTGGGCATCGCTGTACAGAATCCCGGCATGTGAATAGAGATGCAAATACAGGGGGCTGGGTTTTTGCTCTAAATGCTTGAAATGATAAATAACAGAACGCATCTTTTCCTCTTTACATTTTGTGAATTCATGATTATTCTGCGGGCCAGACTAAAAGCTTTGGCGGGCCGGATGTGGCCCGCGGGCCGCCCGTTGATGTTGGCTGGTGTTCAGTGTCACTTTATTTTCATGTTGTAATCTACTTTTGTTGAATCAAAATAGTAGTGTGTTGCAAAATGAATAGCCATCCTCAAACATGTTCCACTGAGAAAGTCTGATTATTTCATCTTAGTTTCAAAAGCCATGCATTGATTTAAAAAGTGTTCAATCTACTTTTGGACAACACAAAAACAAATCGATACTTCAAACTAAAGGGCCTGAGACAATCAGCAACTTCGATCACCAGCCCCTCTCAGCCTGCAAATGTTTTACATCTCAGTCTAATTTATGTCCTTTAAAAAGACCTTTTCAACATAAAGGAAGCACAAAGCCCCAAACATCCTTGTAACAATTAATGGTAACGTATACCACTAAAATTCAATGGCGCTCTCAGTTAATCAGCCTTCTACATCAAAAACAAATTGTCTGCAGACTTATTTTTTAAACAACTGGAAGCAAATGAAAACATCCACATACCCTGTAATCATGGACAGTGTTGATGCTCTAAGCTCTCTAAACTCTTTTGTTCCTATTTCTTACTTTCCCCAGATTGTCTGAAACTACGTTTTGTTGCTGTATTAACCATGTCTTCCTTGCAAAAAAATCATTGATCAAACTAATTATGTACGGTACCTGCACTCACAAAACACATGCGGTGTACAAGTACAACGCTGAACACCTCCCTCACATATCCTCATTTATTCCTTTTCTTGACAGCCCAGCTCCTACAAAACTCCTTCCTTCAACAGCAGGAGAATGTCTGTCTGCGCCACCTCATCAGCCGTGTCTCCACAAGACAACATTTTCTCCACCCTATCCTGAACACGGCAACCTCCCATCTATCCTCCCAGACACATTTGCCCAGTGTGACAATGACTTCAGAATGGCCCAGTGTGGCAGGAGAGACCAATCCGTTAAAATCAGCCCATGACGGTCCATACATCAACCACCCTGGAGAGGAGCTGGCTTCCACGAGGCCCAGCCTTTTTCCCGGCTGCCCAGCTACCTATCTGGAAGGCTGACTGCCGACATCAAGGAGATTTAGTGCCGAGTCTCAGTAGCCCTGGACGGGACAATCCCGGTAGATAGGAAACTGTAATTACAGCTGGGTGGGAGGCTCGCCGGGAGTCTGGAGCCTTGCAGAGATTTGATGTCGTAAGGCCAATAGATTCCTGGGTGCCTGGAACAAATGGTTGCCTCAGTTGTCAGAGCAGAAAAAGGACTACAGATTTGGGCATGTTTGACTTTAGAGGAGGTGATTTACTGTTTTAGCTGTCTCCTTAGTGAAATAATTCTACCCAGACGGGAATATTATGACTTTGAGTGCACATTCTGACTTATGTATGAGCTATTCAACGTTAATAATACTTCAGCAAAGTCAATTTTCAACTGCAACTGACTATGCTAATAAACTCAAGTACCTATATTATTTCTGCAGCATATACATATTTAAAATTCGCTCATGGAATGGACAATGTGTTAGGATCAGCACAGTAAAGTAATGTTTATAGGCCGAGGAGTGGATGACACGGGGGAAATAATGGACATGCATAAATGCAGGACATGCCCTAAGAAGACATTTCCTCTAGCCCTTCAGTGAGTCATTTACAATATCTGCAGGACTTAATTAGGGTCAGCACAGACCTGACCTACAGAGACACAGACATTAACAGCAGGGTCCACACAGCCTCTGGTGATGTCTGCAGCATCATCCATTTCTAAGTCTTCTTGCTTCATCTTTATTTTTTACCATCTCCCTGTTTCACCTGACAACTCTGTCATTCTCCGTCTCTGTCATTCTGCTGCACCCTCTTACTTTAACCTTTCAAGCCACAATCTCACTTTCTCCCACTCTCTCTATAAATATCTGTCTCTGAGCCTGTCTTTCCCCCACTCTCCCGCTTGCTTTTGAAGAGAACAGGGGAATCTTGCATCCCCTGTAGATGTGAACACCCACTCAAGGTTAGTAGTACTGCAGCTGCAGGGTTTCTACTGGCATACAGGACTAATTGAAGACATTTGTACAGTCCACAGCATTAATAGCCCATGCTGTCAAACACAAACTCATTTTGTCTGCTAATAAAACTAAAGCCAAATTGAATGTTACAGTCTATAAGGTTTAGACAATGTGATATCTCAGTCTGTCCCCTTTTTTTTCCAAAAAATAATACAGCGAAACAAAGTTGTATATCCTATTTAGCTGAGTGAAAAACACATTACGCATTCTTATCCCCGGCAAAGCAAAAAACAACAATGCAGCCATTTTATGCATCAACCTTTTATGATATTGTCATTTTTTGGTGGTCCAAATGGATTGCACGCTTTGCTGAACTTTAGGTGGACCCACTTTCAACTCTCCCTTCTGACAGCCGACACACAAGAAAACAAGTGTCACAGCACATAATATCATTCCCCTGCCATTCCAACATGCGGATGTAGGGAATTTCAGTTTATTCTGCTTGTAAGTCTCACTTGATAAGAATGTCAGCAAATGGATTAAATATAAAATGCAAATGTAAGATAGCACGGTAGATACAAAATTCAATATTCCTCTTTTTAATGTTTTTCTCTTAATGCTGTCTGATGTGGATATTAAAATGAGGTCAGCCAGGCCTGACGAAGAAATTACATGATTTAATGGCACCCCAGGGGAAGTTTAAATATAGCTCTGCATTACAACTGGCTTCCAACAGCACAGCATGACATGAGTTCATCCATAAACACTTAAATACTGGATGGTATTACAGACGTATGACAAAGACCTGTCCATCTGCTTAAGCAAACGTATTTGTTTATAATTAAATATTTCATTATAGGTGTGTAGGAAGTGGCAATAGGACAGTGTACTGTATGTAATTGGAGGCTGAGGTGCTGTCCCCTGCACTGCCACTAGGTGGAGGGACAACCCATGTCTCCTGTAGGCTACTCATCCAAACCCTTTGATTTGTGTGAGCATTCTGGACTCTAACCTTAACCTATAACCTTGTTTTTAATTTAATGAACATCCAAACACAGAAATAATGAGGCACATAAGAAAAGTAAATAGTTAGTCAAGCTATCAGAATTGTGAATATAAGTCTATAAGAAACATGCAAGCAGATCAAATATGGATTAGTATTGATCATGTATTTAAGGAAAGCCCATTTTACATGACATTCACATGAAAGCAATTTAGATGGAGACATCCCACTGGGCGTGATGGGCAGCTTATTCCCTTTATACACCGTTTTACCATTCAACTGTATTCTAGGTGGGAAATCTCTTTCATGGAGGCTTCAAAATAATTTTGCCCATCACATCTTAAAAAGGGAAACTGCATCTAATAATAATCCTAAATGCAGAGAAGAGAAGTCAGGGTGAGACACACAAGGATCAATCCTGTTAGGAAATTAAAACATCAATCAATATCAAACAGGAAGCAAAGAAATGAAGTCCAATCTTCAGTCACGCTGAAAAACATGAAAGATGCTTGCTGAAGTGTAAAAATGAAGAATTTCCCTGTGGAGATGAGCCTAATTTTGTGATCCCCCTTAAAGTCTGATCAACTTTAGTTAAAGTCACATCGACAGCATGTTAAACAGCAAGAATATTAGTCGTACTTTGGTACGACTAATATTAAGTTAAATGCTGGGAAACTTCAAATTGCAAATTATAACCTAAATGTGCAAACTAAATACAAGAATTAACACAAAAAAAAAACAATATTTGTGAAGCCAAAATGAACAGTGCCATGCCGATTGACATAATGAATGAAGCATGACAGATGTAGGTTACATCTGGTCCCACTGGTAGAAAGCAATCCTGTAGTGAAGGCAGGGAGGCACCTGCCACTGTGACAGCTCCATTCAAGACTCCAAGCTGAGCTAAGAGGAGGTGAGAGCTGCAGATACCTTTAATTTACTAAGACTGCAGAATGCTACCCTCCATTCAATCATTCTCTCTGTAACAGTTGAATGCAAGCCGACAACTCCGGATTCACGATATGTACTTTTCTCTCTGCTTCACTCAAACTGCAGTATAAATATCCACAATCTCCCAGCACTCTTCTGTGAGCTTTCCTAGTTTACCCTCATGCAAGTGTCACCCTGTGGTCCCCCCTCCCTCTCTGAGAAGAGTCTAGAGTTATTAGACAACACCAACCCTCATCAGTTAGTGTGAAGTCAGGGTAGCTCTGAAGTGATGGCAGATGACACATGTCCTCCCACAGGGCCTGAGTGTTTTCAGCCAAAACATCACACAATGCATTCAAAGAAGGCCAGATTCTACCAGTTCTGCAATTCAAATGAAGACTTAAGAACTCTAGACACATGTCACAGAGACAGCAAATTGTGATTGGTTGGGAAAGGAGGACCTGTCAAATGGTAAATGGTTGTGAAGCACAGAGTCTCGTACCTATAGTGTAAAATTTTTTTTGTAAAAGTAACATGGAGGTGGTGATTATTAGACAGGCTGTAAAATGTCCCAAATGGCAGTTCTTCAATTAAATGTGCTCCCTGTCAGCCGAATAGTCCAACAGAACGTACATAGAGAGTGATACTATCATCTTTCATCAGATTTTCTAATCTCACATCATGATTTTCAGACATGCACCTGCATTCCAAACTCCAAGTTCACCTTAAGGTGCTGACACGTCAAGGAGATGGTTGGCGTCAGTCGCCCTAAGTATCTGCGGTGTGTCACACACCGTCTCTTCTCATCATACCTCATCGGCTTCTTTTCGGCCGGTTCAACATGTATCTGAGACGTCAGCGAGAGGATTCCCTCCGATTGGCTATTCGGCTTAAGCAAGTTAGTGCAATTGTATGAAAATGAAAATGAGGGAAGCAAGCAAATGGCTCAAGTTAAAGGCCTTATCTGATCAATCCAATACACATAGGGCTATTAAGACTGGCCAAAACTTACATCCGAATGTTCCTTCTAAAAAAATTAGGTTAAAAATAGGTTAGTACTGGAATATTTATTTTTGCACATTACGGCCATAAGAGGGCATATGTAACACAAGATACATGACTACTTGTTTAGGTATATTTATTTCAACCTAAACATGTCTTTTAAAAGAGCTACATACATACACATTACGAAATAAACTGATGAAATAATGTCCTACACTAATTTAAAGACTGTAGACCTTGCTTCCTTTCTTCTTTGGCACCGTGGTTGGTGCTAGAATTAGAACTGAGCCCCCTAGTAAGCTAGCTATCTTATAAAGTTGCTAATACCACCACCGCCACTAGTTCTTGGCTGTGTGCTGGTGTGTCACCTCACCACTTTTAACATTATCACTTGGACTGTCCGCTTCTCATATTCTGTTTGTGCACGCCCACCGAAAGACAAGCTCTCCAAAACAGCAACAGGTCAATGTCAATAAGTAAAGGAAAAAAAAACCTCATTACACTTAATGTCACAATACTGTGCATATTTCCGATTTACTGTTTACCCACAAACTAAGTGCACCACAAGACCACTGAGTAGGCGCTGACCTTTAACTGACAGACAATCTCTTTGTGCTTGCCCTGAGGGGAAAATCTCAACAATGCAGACGGACAAGAAATTGTCAACAGCCTGCATACAGAAGTAAGTTTACAGCGCTATTTTTGTTGGTCTGATTTATGACATTTCAGTTAATTAATCATCAACCAGAAAGACTGCAATGACTGCAAATTGTACAACACCTTACCACTTGCTATAAACGTCTCTGCGCTCTGCAAAAACAATGCCAGCAGTAGGGAGTGTAAAAATTTATCAATTAGGCTGGGCTGGACTGTTGCACATTACTGCATAAAGCTGTAACCTAAAACATAATCTATTGGCTGCATGTAGTCGATGAAATGTTCTTATTACTTACTGTAAACTGGGGACAGCAGTCCAGCACAGTGAGCATGAGTTCAAGCCCCCACGGTAGTAAGATCGGCCTTCCTGTCCTGAGGAGTGCTTGAACCAGATTGTGACACCCTTTCAGCTCCAGGTGTAGCTGAACCTGTTAAACTGTATGGATTAGTATTACTGTGTGATCATATTACTGTGAGCATCAAACCCTGCACACAATGCTGATGATGAATTTTGGTGTGTCCTGCTACTGTATCACCACCGGACTGAACATTCTTAATGATAAGACAGGGCTAAAAAAAAAAAAAAAATCATGAGTGCAATAACTTTTCTAAACTCTCCGACCCATGTATTATTTTGTTGCCTGACCTTAAATTATGTGAACAAATAACAATACAAACTTTTAATCCAGTTAAAGAACAGCTATCTTAGTATACATACTCATTTAAAAGTCCTGTTTTCAGAGTCTGTTTTGTGTGTACAAAAACTTAAATCTACAATGTCACTGTGATGGCATCTTGTTATGCATTTATTTCTGTTACTGTCTAATAAATCAAATCAAAGAATTAACAAGCTTTCTAAGAAATGTGGTAAAGAGTGCAATTTTCTCCAAAATGTATTATTTTTTAGTAGCATTACATTAAATGGAGATACTCAAATATAGCACTCAAAACTCTTTAACACAGTAATTAGGTCAAATGTGCCAAGTTTCTTTCGATTTATGGAAAGGTAAATATAACTTAACATGACAAACTGTGGGAAAAACGTATATATATATAAAAAAAAAAAAAAATCACAATATTTTGAAACTCAAACCAGATAGTAAGTTTCGCACGTTTCATTTCTGCATAAAAGGAGAAGAGAGAGTCGGCAAGTTTACAGGATATCCAAACACAGCAATAACTGAAGTGTGACTTTTGGAGAAGCCTTTAAAAAACACAAGCGATGTTCGAACACACCAACAATTCATAGGAGGCTGAACCTAAGCAACAAAAGGAGGAAGTCACCTTTGTAAGTTCAGTAAAGGGCACACCGGTGATATTACCTGACAGTCAAACAGAGCAGACAGTCGTTGCTGTGCTTTAAGGATTATGGCAAGGACTACGGCTAACGGCAAGTTAAAACTATATTTGAACCAGAATGGACTGAAATGCGAAGATATCAAGAGAAACGGCTATCACAACAAGGTACGTATGTCAAGCGGCTGAATTTGTCCACCAAATTATTTCATTCATCTGCTTTACGTTTCCTACATGGAGTCAGGTATATTACAATTTCTTTAGTCTTGAATCTGAGCAAATGTTGTTTATTGGTGCTCGCTACCTGAAATGACCTCTGTGACGTAGGCAAACGTTGTAACCCATAGAGGCTGATCACCAATTACATAATGCTAAAACGCAAAAAAAGAAGAAAAAAATATATTAATACGCCGGAAATATGCACTTAAAAGACCACGACAGCATGCCACTGTGTTTTTCATCTCCATCTTACTGAAGTTACTGTTACATTTTAAAACTAACTATGTTATTTGCCTGCTGCCGTTCTATTTTTTTTTTTTTTTTTTTAACAACGGACTGGTTAGTTCCCACGAAAAACAACGTAAACAGACGCCAATATATGAACGAACTAGCTAGTCGACCCCGCCCTGACATTCTTCCCTTCTTATGGTTTCAGGTTGGGTAACTTTGCTGTGTGTGTGTGTGTGTGTGTGTGTGTGTGTGTGTGTGTGTGTGTGTGTGTGTGTGTGTGTGTGTGTGTGTGTGTGTGTGTGTGTGTGTGTGTGTGTGTGTGTGTGTGTGTGTGTGTGTGTGTGTGTGTGTGTGTGTGTGTGTGTGTGTGTGTGTGTGTGTGTGTGTGTGTGTGTGTGTGTGTGTGTGTGTGTGTGTGTGTGTTGTAACTTCACGTACATTCATACTGTTGTTGAGTTATGCAGGTGGTTTGTCTTTGCAAGTTTAGTCCCTGGGGCTATTCTGTTTATCATGCAATTTCCATGGGTTGCAGGGTGTCCACATACTAACGTAGCTAGCTAAGTAGTTCAGGTGAAACTGGACTGTTTACCGTTCCAAATTAATGCGCTACACTAAAAGGAAAAAAAATAACATAATAATCTGAATATTTTATTTACAACACTGAGTGTAGCTAATCATTCAGTGCCTCTTTGAACACCACACGATGGCGCTAACACAAAAGCTGCAAGAAGTAAGTTGCTATGCCCCCTTGAATTTGTTTCACATTTAGCTAGCTATCATCGCACATCCCGTTCTCTGTTCAACTCGCTAACGTTACTTCAGGCTGCAGCCGACCAGCCGAGAGTAACGTTACTCATGGCGTCTTGTTGATATTGATCTGGGACAGTGACATGGCTGGATAGCTAACGTTAGCTTGTCTTGTTCAACATACTACCAAATTGTATTTACTGATCAACCGTTCACAATGTAACTGACTTTAACTCTTACTAGCATTATGTTAGCTGGCTAACGTCTGGCTCGGAGCGGACTAGAAATATCTCCCGGTGTCAGGTCTATCGAAGGCCCGTCCTATTTACTGGAGCGGTGTTACCAGGGAAACAGTAATTGTTTGAAAAAACTTTGATTGCAAAACGCATGATAAATTAGATCAATGTTCTTTGGCAATTGACCTGTAAGCGGGGCATTAAACCTTACATATATTCCGTCCCTTGCACAAAGAATTTAATTCGATATACAAGTTCATATTTGTCATTAAAGTCATTCAAGACTAAATGTCACTTCCAGGCTATACCAGCTATGGTTACTTGTGCAAGTTGCATCCTTTCAACGGCTGGCTGAAATTATAATAACAGCCAGGAATCTTAGCTCTTTAAGTAGCTCCTTTACCCAGCATGCACATCTTTCTGGTGGGAGGAAACCCACAGGAACAACAAGCGCACTCGTGCCAAAAAGTGATTGTGGTCGTGTAAAAATTAACTTAACAGTGAAATCTCTGTAACTTAATGGTAATAAGTTTCCATTTTAACATCTAGCTTATGCCATGTTTTGCTTCCCAAACACTTGCAACCCTCTACATGTTTTGACTTTTTTAATTCAGAAAAAGTACATTTTGAGCCCAAATTTGCGCTCCATCAGTAACAAAGGTATCAGTTATGCTGCTTTATAAACACAAAATCAGTGTGTTTACAAAATAGTGTGCATTTATTTTCTGCTCTTATAATGTTATAATGCAAAGTGACAATATTTATGGTGTAACGTTGGGTATTCTTCTGGTTTTCTTCAGTGTTTAAAAGTGTTAGTAACTTCTGTAAGTGGGCCACTGTCTATCTCTTTTATTTAGGTTAGTTGGTGTGTCTAACAACAACCCTTTATTTGAAATCAAGCCACTTTTTTACAGTATAACTGTGTGTCCTCTCTTTTCGTATCTGCAATGTAAGACAGCTTATGTGGGCCTCTCGTTGTATAGAAAAATGGCCCAGGGACTGGTGTCGCCTCCAGGCAGCCCAGGCAGGAGTCTTTTGAACAGGCCCCGATGTACGTGGCTGTCATGACGTACCTGGGCTTTGGCATTGTCACTCTGTTTGGCTACCTCAGAGATTTCCTCAGATCTGTGGGCTTAGAGAAGTGCCACCTTGCCCAAGAAAGAGAGGAACAGAAGGTAGGTAAAACATGCAATCAGCACAAACATGGACATATTGCAGATTGTGTGTGTACACACTTACTGGAGACACACATGCACCCAGACAGTTGCAATAGAAAAGCATACATGCCTAAGGTGTCAACGCATTTTTTTCCCCCCAAATTAATTCAAATGTTTTGCCCTAAAGCTTTCTCTCTGCCTCCTTCCTTCATGTTCTCTGCACTATAATGTTGCCATGGGTGAGACAGGACACCGCAGAGAATATCTGTTGCAGACCTAATTAAATCTCTGAGGATTCAAGTTCTTTCTTCGTAACTGTGCTTTAGACCAAGATAACGCCTGAGCACTGCCACATAAGAGCCAATGTATTCCCATAGATTTTTGTTTTTATTGCGGTTATTGTAATATTTGGTAGTAGTTAATGATTTGTTTTGTGTGGCTCATATTAACACAGCTATAACCTTATAAAAGTAAATGCTGTGGCCATGTTTTGTTATTATTTGATAAGGCAATTAGTCCATAGCCAGAGACAATAAAGCAGTATCTAGGAGGAATAGCTATGCAGTTTGCTCCCTGAGTTTGACAACAATCATTTACAGTATGAGGTAAGCTAAAGTGAAGAAGAGCTTAACTGCCCGTGGGCTCTGTTGTCATGGTGGCTTCATTGGATCGACATACAAAGGGCAAAGTGAAAATGAAGACAAATGCTCAAAGGGGATCATTGTGTATGAAAACATACAGTACCTGTAAAGGCTATAGTAGTGTAGATCTAACTCTCTTAACAAGGTAGAATCTAAAAAGTTGGTTTGGATATTTATAAGATAATTACAACAGTCCTCTGCTTGATGTAGTACAAGGGAAGACACAATAAAATGAACACCTGTATGGTTCTAGAGAGTTAGAGCATCAAACACAAATCATGTACTAAAAAGTAGAGCCCCTACTCACATGGCAAAATACTTTTTAAGAGGCTAGACAAGGAAATGTATCTAGTCACAAAACTTAATTGACTTTAATCTTAATTTCTATAACTTCAAGTTTAACATAGCAAAGATTTGTTTTTCTTGTTAATGCAGTACAATACTGAGTACAAAACTATAAAGAATATGTTGGTTTTTTTTTAAGAACGATCAATAAGAACTTGCTATAATCCATCTTAACAACGGTAATCTTTTTATAATATTTAGTTTGGACATGGATTGTTTGTCCTGTTGTAGTGTTTTGGTAGCTTTTAGTTTAGAATTTGAGAAGTTACTCACCTGCCCCTATTGTTCCACCACTCTGTGACTTCCTCGTACTGGGTTACCGGGAAGTTGTTGAAAATGTTTATATTTGCTTTCAGGATTTTGTACCACTTTATCAAGATTTTGAGAACTTTTACAATCGAAACCTGTACATGAGGGTACGAGACAACTGGAACCGTCCCATATGCAGCCTGCCTGGACCTGTCTTTGACCTGATGGAGAGGGTGTCTGATGACTACAACTGGACATTCAGGTACTGTACTCCAGTCATCTTGGATAGACATACTGCAGATTAGACATACATACATCCATCTTTTCCCAGTCTCTTCTCTGTGGACTTACATGTGTACTTGCATAATATAGGATGGCATAATTAGTTGTGAATATTGCATTATAAAAAAAGTCCAGGGAATTAGGGATAACAAATGCCGCTAACACACACTCACTGCTGTTTACCTAATATAAACGTTGTTAAAATTGCTCCTAATGAACTGAACTCCACTGACAAAGAAACAAGCTTATGATTAGCAATTATGTTTTATTGAATCTTGATTGCTTTTATAGTATGTAAATCATTCTCTGAGTATGTGTAGAAGAAAATGAAGTATAAAAGCTAAGAGATTCCTAACGTTTACATACTTGCAGGTTAACTGGGGGGACAATACACAATGCCATCAACATGGGCTCCTATAACTACCTCGGCTTTGCTGAGAACAACGCTGATTTCCTGAAAACTGTGGCAGACAAAACGTGCCAGTATGGGGTTGGGGTTGGCAGCACACGGCAGGAAATTGGTAAGTTTGTGGTCAATGTGCAGTTATACGGGTACAAAAAAGTGTGGCACTTGTCCTCCTTTTCCTCTTTTGTCAGCTATTTTCAACAGGGGGCTTCATTTTATCTTGAGCAAAAAAGGTCCACTTCCTAACTCAAGTTAAAAGAGCATATTGTGTAGTCTCTTTTGCTTCATCTGCTTCACATTTTTTACATGTGCATCTATTTTAAAATTCTCTGGCAGACCCTGGTGACACTATATAGGTTGAGTATCTAACAGGAAATAAAACTACATCTCCCTCATCACATATACTATAATTTATTATCTTTCCGCATGTTTAATTATCTTTCAGTGGCTCCAGTGTAATATGAATTATTTAGCCTTTGTTGAATTATGTACTGTTTGGGCATAAGCTGAGATCATTACGTACTGGCCCACACTGAGGAGGAGTTGGAGAAATGATATCATACTGGTATGTAACATTCTAAAACACCCTGGGCATTTGGCAGTATGCAAAAGGAATATATGTGATGGAAGTGTTAGAACAGCAAGGATCAGTAGCTTCAGATTCATTTTGAATGGTGTTTTATCCTCTGAACTTTTACCTGCCTTCTGATGGTGTTTAAGTGCCTGTGTGTGCCAGGATCTCATGTTCCGGCATAGCAATGTTGAGGCAGTGAAATCTGATGATTGGCAGTCAGCTGTGTGTTTATTGGTCAAAAACTGCCACTGGGAAACAATATTGAGCTCACTGAACGAGCCTCTCTGAGTTTACTTGAGAAAAGTAGGTCCTTTCCTCTCTGTCAATGCTGTTTAGTTTATGGCACTTCTGACACCACCGTGCTATATATCTACTGAGAGCAGGCTAGCGGAACGTGAGCTGACATACAAGCTCAAAGCGGTGTTGAGTGGCTGTGTAAAGTTTCATGATATCAGCAGTTTGACAAGAACAGAGAGAACCAGAGGAGTTTAAGGCCATGTCATCGTTAGTTGTTTGTCTTTCGTTTGTCAGAGTGCAAGTACCCCACCACCACACACACACACACACACACACACACACACACACACACACACAAACACGCACACGCACTCCTCCTGCATCATCTATTATTCATTTATGTGATTTATTTATATGTTTATTTCTCTTTTAAAATGGGACTGTTTTTCCATGGGTTTGTAATCTGTGTTTCAGATGGCTCACTGAGAGGGTTAAGGAATAACATAAATTTCTCCCATGAGATCTTATTAAGCATCCATTTTTAAAGACCCAAGTATCTCTATAGTAGCAGTGACACCATCACCAGTGTTTTAGTTCACATGCAGCTATTTGTATTGCTGATACACAGGATTTGTTTTTATTGAATTTACCAGCACTTAATTTATTCCAAACAAAAATGATGATGATTTAATGCACACTTCACTTGTGTCTGTGGTTCTTACATTCTCTTAAAGATTATTATTATTATTATTTTTTTTTTCTTCTTCTACATTATCTGATATTCAATTATTTTAGAAACTGCAGTTCAATTTTAGGCTTTTGGGTCAAATCTTAGAGATTAGTTGTACGCTATGCAAGTTCCATTCAGTCAAGTTCAGTTCAAAAGTTACAAAAAACTCGAAATAATTCTCCCACACACACTAAGTGCAAAGAGTGCAATATGAGGTTTTTTTTTAATTTATTTTTTATTGAAGTCATTTGGAAGTAGATACAAAGTGCACTGAAAGCACACCCTGTTAATAAACTGAGAAGTCAAACATTCGTGGATTTACAGTGCCTTGCGAAAGTATTTGGCCCCCTTGAACTTTTCGACCTTTTGCCACATTTCAGGCCTCAAACATAAAGATATAAAACTGTAATTTTTTGTGAAGAATCAACAACAAGTGGGTTCCAATTATGAAGTGGAACGAAATTCATTGGCTATTTCAAACTTTTTTAACAAATAAAAAACTGAAAAAGTGGGGTGCGAAAATTATTCAGCCCCTTTTACTTTCAGTGCAGCAAACTCTCTCCAGAAGTTCAGTGAGGATCTCTGAATGATCCAATGTTGACCTAAATGACTAATGATGATAAATAGAATCCAGCTGTGTGTAATCAAGTCTCCGTATAAATGCACCTGCTCTGTGATAGTCTCAGAGGTCCGTGTAAAGCGCGAGAGCATCATGAAGAACAAGGAACACACCAGGCAGGTCCGAGATACTGTTGTGGAGAAGTTTAAAGCCGGATTTGGATACAAAAAGATTTCCCAAACTTTAAACATCCCAAGGAGCACTGCGTGCGCGATAATATTGAAATGGAAGGAGTATCAGACCACTACAAATCTATGAAGACCCGGCCGTCCCTCTAAACTTTCAGCTCATACAATGAGAAGACTGATCAGAGATGCAGCCAAGAGGCCCATGATCACTCTGGATGAACTGCAGAGATCTACAGCTGAGGCGGGAGACTCTGTCCATAGGACAACAATCAGTCGTATACTGCACAAATCTGGCCTTTATGGAAGAGTGGCAAGAAGAAAGCCATTTCTTAAAGACATCCATAAAAAGTGTCGTTCAAAGTTTGCCAAAAGCCACCTGGGATACACACCAAACATGTGGAAGAAGGTGCTGTGGTCAGATGAAACCAAAATCGAACTTTTTGGCAACAATGCAAAACGTTATGTTTGGCGTAAAAGCAACACAGCTCATCACCTTGAACACACCATCCCCACTGTCAAACATGGTGGTGGCAGCATCATGGTTTGGGCGCCTGCTTTTCTTCAGCAGGGACAGGGAAGATGGTTAAAATTGATGGGAAGATGGATGGAGCCAAATACAGGACCATTCTGGAAGAAAACCTGATGGAGTCTGCAAACGACCTGAGACTGGGACGGAGATTTGTCTTCCAACAAGACAATGATCCAAAACATAAAGCAAAATCTACAATGGAATGGTTCACAAATAAACATATCCAGGTGTTAGAATGGCCAAGTCCAAGTCCAGACCTGAATCCAATCGAGAATCTGTGGAAAGAACTGAAAACTGCTGTTCACAAACGCTCTCCATCCAACCTCACTGAGCTCGAGCTGTTTTGCAAGGAGGAATGGGCAAAATGTCGCCTCTCGATGTGCAAAACTGATAGAGACATACCCTGCGACATTACAGCTGTAATCGCAGCAAAAGGTGGCGCTACAAAGTATTAACTTAAGGGGGCTGAATAATTTTGCACGCCCAATATTTCAGTTTTTTATTTGTTTAAAAGGTTTGAAATATCCAATAAATTTAGTTCCACTTCATGATTGTGTCCCACTTGTTGTTGATTCTTCACAAAAAATTACAGTTTTATATCTTTATGTTTGAGGCCTGAAATGTGGCAAAAGGTCGAAAAGTTCAAGGGGGCCGAATACTTTCGCAAGGCACTGTATATTAATGGATAGCTCATTGTTCCCGCTTTTCCTTCAATCATTAACATACAGTATATTGGATAATGCTGTCATGCATTCAACTGCATGACAAATTACCAAGACATAAATGCAGCTACCAAGCATACAGTAAGTATTTCACCAAAATGTGTACACAAATATACTAATGTAATATTGCTGTTGTGTATGTGTTAGAACTAAGCCATAAATGCTACACTCGTCTGCTAAGACTCCAGTGATAGGGGTTGGTGATAGAAAGGATTAAAGAGTTAATCCTTTCTATCACCAAGAAATCAGGCTTGTTTTTTCTCGTCTTGTAGTAAAGCCTTTTGAAGAAAAAAACGTAATTCACAGGTTTACAACGAAAGTGACAGATTAAGCTTGGAGGTTTGAAAGCACAGTCTTTGTTGTCCCTACACAATAATGCTTTCTATTCTTGGCAATTGCTAGATTGTTTATATTGTCAACAAGCTTTGAGGATTGTGATGACCGAAAGGTAACCTTGGTTAATTCAGAGGGCAGGGGAGGGGACCCTGCTTAATGAGATGCATGTGACTCAAGAGCTAACTCAAGTCAGCAGAGTAGTGAGATCTAATAAGGCCTCCGCTCTCTCTTACCTGTAGAATATCCAGACCTCGAGCAGCCTTATGAGGTTAGCATTTCAATAAGGTGGCCGGGCATATCTGTGAGGTCACAGTCTATATATAGAGAGCAAATGCCGATGCAGTCTGATCATAAATGCTGTGCGTGCCAGCAGAACCTGTAAGCCTGAGTGGTCAAGGAAATGTACAAATCGATTTGACAGGGATCACCATAAAGACAGAGCTGCTTCACTGTATTATGGTTTTATACACATCACTCAATACTCATTTTCCATTTCCAATTCTTCCTCAAACATTCAGTCTGTTTGAACTGTTGTATATGCTTGCTCTCTGACTACAGTGATTAGTATTTCTTTTTATATATATATATATATATAAAAATTGATGCACTGTTTTCTTATGGGAATTGCCTCAATGACATCACAATACCTTAAAACAAGGCTTAATTTGTATTGACTTTGATTTGATTATTTACTTTGGTAACAGATTTCATCTTGTAGCTTTTTGAAGAGCTAGACATAAATGGCAATGGGGTAGAAGCCCTGCTGGGTCTTACTTAAGGTGCTCGCTGGATGCTTCAGGCGAATTGTGCTTATTACATCTTATGAAGGGCTCATTGCATGGGTCGAATATGGTCCCAGAAAATAAAAAATTAAGCCACCTTCAAAAACAATCTAAGGGGAGGGGGGGGGAGGGAGTAAAGGAGAGAGAGAGATGAGGGCAGGGGTAAACCTAATGTTACAAAAGTAGGTGCATATAATGTTGGCTACCAAGTCAAAGTGGACCAAATCCTTTTCTTATGCACACATTATAAATTCTTCAATCTGTAACCTGGCCCACATATTCCTGTTCATGACTACAAACATATTTACTACTACTACTACTACTACTACTACTACTACTACTACTACTACTACTACAACAACATACTACACCTTACCCATCAATAGTTCCATATATTATCAACATACAATTTCACATTTCACAGAAAAGAAAAGTCTGATCTCATCATTGAGGCCGGGCTATTTTGTTGCTTTCAGTTGTACAATCTAAAAAGTCTTGCATTGGAGTAGTCTTTTTAGGCGGTGGCCTCCTGCTGCTGTCCTTTTCAACTGCTTCGAACACCATGACTTTCAGTGTGTTAGGGTTGCCATGTCCCGTTTGCACATAATGTATTGTCATAGCATAATCAACATTCCTTGTGCGGATGGCATTTTTATGTTCTGCGACTAGGTCTATTAGTCTTCTTTTTTATCGTCCTACATAGAAACAACCACAGGGGCACTCCAGTCTATAAACAACATGTGTGGTGTTCCAGTTGGCAGAGTCTTTTTTATTATTATTTTTTTTTTATGTATGCGCTATGTGCTCACATCTTAAATGATTGATTTCCATAACATCGCAATTATTGCATCTCTCAAATTCCGATGGGTCTTTTTTAGCCAGGTTGTTAGTGTGGGAGGGGGAAGGTAGCTCCTTGTCTCTCAGGGTCGGTACACGTCTGAATGAGAACATACAGTAGGTGGTTCTATGAACAGTGGTTGGAAGGATTACCTTGCTCTAAAGACTGTTCCAATTGCATTTAATGATGCTTCTTATTTGATACGCTTGTTCACGGTGTTGCGTCACAAAATACATTTTTGAAGACTGGTGTGGTTTCTCATTGGTTCCGTCATACTCAATGACAGTTATTAGTATTACTAATGAGTTACATCTATTTATAGAGTAACTGTAACTCTAGTAACTACTATGCTATAGTAAGTAAAGAGTGTGTTAAAATGTATGGAACCTTTGTTATAGTGTGTGTGTTCATATGAACGAACACACACACACAACAATCCCCAGAGCCAGCAGAAATAAAATACAGTATATATGAACCTTTCACTGCCTACCTCTCTCACTGTATCACACTGTATCACAATTACAACCATAATTCGTTTTTATCAGCGGACCACAAGGGCAGTACTGAAAGCACCCCAGAGACACCCAAAAATCCCACTTTTATTGCAGAAAATAGAAAACACCATGTCGGGTGACAGATTACAGTCTGATCAATGTTCTGAATGAATTCTGGTCCCCCACCGTTATAATCAACTGCCTCATTCCCAAAATGTGCTGCAGAACAATTTTAGACTTTGCCTCGATAGTACCTGGGATGAAAAATGGCACAAATTTACCACATCTTGAATCTTTATAAATCTCTTCAAATGTGTGAGAGTGAGAGGGGCTGATGATGCTGTGTGTATGCTGGTAGTCCAGGCTGTTGCATGTGGGTCTCTTGCTTTTTTTTTTATTTTTTTTTTATTTTTTTATCAGGAGGCATTCATCTCTGTCAAAGCTTGCTTGTGTGGTTGGATGACAAAAACTAGAAGACTAACCAACAGGTACAGTGATTTGTCAGGGTGAGTTATCCTTTTGTGATTTCTGTCTTGTAGGTAACCTGGGCATCCATGAAGAGCTGGAGCAACTTGTGGCCAATTTCCTCCGAGTAGAGTCCTCCATGACCTTTGGAATGGGTTTCGCCACCAACTCGATGAACATTCCAGCACTTGTTGGCAAGGTTTGTTATTTTACACACTAAATGCCACACACTGCATACAGGAAGTCCTTCTACAGTATAAATGGGTGTCATTTTTACAGCGCAGCAGAAATTAATCTAATTAGCCTAGCTTTTGTTCCTTTCTCGCATATGGCCTAAATTAATGAATAACAGTCAACTGAACTCAGCTGTGATCAACTCCCGACCCACCCCCTCTAATTAAAATCATAATTACACATTACAGTAGCCAGGAGGACAAGGCCCTGGGCATGCATGGCTGCTTTCAGTCACATAGACAAGGAAGGGCAGGTTTTGTTAAGAGCCTAACTTAAGGGTATGATTACCCATACTCTGGCCTGTTGGCCCACCAGCCTGGCTCACACACACAGCCATGGGTTACCAGGGGCAACACGCAGCATGAATATCTGTGATTGGACTAGACAGGAGGAAGGGGAGGTTGACTGTTTAAGTGATGAGAACAGGGTCGTTTATGCAGCTCAAGAGGTGTAGCAGCCCTTTAGGCTGCAGCCCCCGCAGTAACCCTGCAGGGGCTGGGGGTCAACCCACACTGCCAACTCTATCCTACAGGGACAGGCCGTGTCAGGACAGCCCTCGCTGTGCAGGCAGAGCTACATTAGAGTGACAGCTGCTGGTAGACTCGGGACCAGGCCAGCTGGACCCCAGGCCAAACCCAGGGTATCAATCACTCTGAGACCGTGTCAACGTACCCTCTACAAGAATGTATTCAAACTAATGCAGTCAAATGCTCAGAGCTTCAATGTTAAATATGATAATTTTCTGGGGAGAATTTCGTGGAACAGCTGAATTAATTTGCATGCTGATTTTCATGGAATATGAAGTACCATATTCTCCATTATGAAAATTGTGATGTGTCTGGCGGTCGAAACTTCATCAGACATGAAAGAAATTACTATGTGTGGAGTGCATACAGCTATTATCATCATACACAGGACCTAGACATAGAGGATTAGGATTGAGCAAGACGAGTGGGCTGACATGTAATTGGCCTGGTGGATCCTTTTAGAGCAACAACTACCATACAGCACCTTCTACAAGGACACCGTACAAAGCAACAAAACATATGTTGAAATACATAGAAAAACAAGCTCTCAGAAAAATTATAGAGTTGTATGGGTGGGTAGCACACACTGCTATGATTATCATCTGTATACGGTTATACTGATGATAGTGTTTGCAAGCTAATTAATTTCTTCTGTACCCAAGGGAGAATCTAATTGGCCCTCTCACTACGTATAGACCACTAAATCTGAAACGACATCATACACAGTCTATGCAAATGTCATCATATTATAAATAATCAAAAATTACTACCAAATAATCAGTGTAATGCAGTGTTTCCTCTATGTTGATTTTTGTAGTGGCGGCCCACCATGGCAAAATTTCTGCCACCACAGTATCAGAAATAGGGCTGTACAAAAAAAGTAGTCGCGGTTGCCTTTTAAATTATCCTGCCGACATAATGCACATTGCAATTTAACAACAAGTAGAACTATTCAGAGGTTATTTGGCCCGTCCAGTTTAAAGGTGCCCTGCCACACATATTTCATTACTTTTTGGTAATGTCTGAAGTTCTACCATGGACTCTGTAACATTTTTTGTGGAAAAAATGCCTTGGTTACCTTGTTTCAAGCCATTCTAGCGTGGTATAGAAAGCCTACAGGAAGACTCAGCTCGGTTTCTGCCAAGTCTCATTAATATTCAACAAGCTAAGCTGTTTGAATCTGATTGGCTAACAGCTAACCAATGAGAGCCTGGTTGTCAGAATCCTTTACCCAGCCCAACTGGGCGAGCCAATGAATAGTAATGAGCTCAGGCAACATGATGTCAGACTGACCAGCTTTTGTAATTGGCCTGATTTCTCTGCTTATTTATTTTCAGTGGCTAGAGCTGACAGAGGAGGTAGCAGTTCATTTTCACATTCACAACATAACACAAACACATATGGACCTAACATATTTCAAAAAATGCAAGTAAAAAAACTGTTTTGTATGGCAAGGCACCTTAACTCCACATATTGTTGTGTTGATGTAGTTTATCATCGAAACTTCCGCTTTCTTCAGAGTCGAGTATTAAACGAACAGCTCCACCTAAAACATCACCGCGGTGGGTCCGTTCTAAGTGTAGGTTGTTTGGACAGACCTGCCCCCTCTGCTAAAAAAAAAATCTTAAAGGAAACACTGTAATTTATAAACAGGAATATTGTGGAGTTCATAAGACATTTTTGATTTTAAAGATGCAGGAACATGGGATTCAGCGATTACACGGGAATTAAAAAGCTTTCTTCAGGAAATTTTAAATAAACTATTTTCTCTCTGCTCATTTCCAGGGTTGTTTGATATTGAGTGATGAGCTCAATCACACATCTCTCATCTTAGGGGCCAGACTGTCAGGGGCTTTAATCCGTGTGTTCAAACACAACAGTAAGTCCAGTAACTCTTTCGCTTGAACATAAGTCATAGTGCTTCTGCCTTAAAACAACACAATGCACAGCATTATTTACTGTAAGTTATGAAATCTGTGTTGTTTCAGTTTGCCAACATCTTTGGTGTTTAACATTCATTGCTCCGGGCAAACAACCATTGTTGATAGCACTATAATGTATTTTGCAATAGATTATCTGTTGATGAAGTTTGAATTTCTGTTTGTGCAGCTACCACCTTATCTAGTTTTTATCTCTTCTATTCATTCAACACTGTTCCTGCTGTGAGAAAAACATGACTTTCTTGTGCGGTACAGGATTTGCCTTAGGAAAGACCTACTTAACATTCAGTGTTTAGAGCAACAAATGTAAAAGCTTTAATTAAATGGGTTCAGTTTACAGTCACAACTGTGTTTTATCCATGCAGCAGAGCAGCAAAACATTATATATATATATATATATATATATATATATATATATATATATATACGTTATATGAAGTTTATTCTTATGAAAATGTCATCGAACTTAAACTAAATGCTTTCTATTATTATATTGTCAAATTAAATATAGTCAATAGATTATAAGGGGAATTATGAAGGATGCATGATACAACATTCACTGTGCTTGCAGTGGAAACATCCACTGCTTCTTTCAGCAGACTGGACAAATGAGACAGTCCTCTGGCAGCAAATGTGTCCTGACAGGTACAAGCAGACTCCGTTATGAGTCCTCCAAGCAGATCCCAGAGGCCTGTCTAAAGGCAAAGAGCCCTCAGGCACCTGGGTAGCTGACCCCTCCCTGCCTTTATGCCTCCACCACCAGACACTCTTTTATTAGTACAAGGCCAACATTTACTAAGAGGGTTGTACCAATTAACTCAGCCACATGAACAATAATATGTATTGGTGCAATCTCTCTCTAAAATGTCTGAGATCCCCTGTTTAGGGTATTTGAAATGTTTCAGTGGTGTATGTTTAACATGGAATGATGGCATTTTCTACCAGAGAGTAGATGAACTGGTTTGTCCAGTCTGGCATTGTGAGGCTTTGTGTGTTTAAAGTACTTCAAAAAGTTAAAGGTGAAGGACCCTCATTTTGAAGGTTGGCATTCTTATTTTAAATAATTACATGTATTTAATGGAAGGTTGTGGTTTGTGCATTAAGCTAGTTGCATTTGGGCACCGCGAGGGTCAGTGCAAAGATAAGACAACATTTTGTGGATATCCACAACTGTATGCACGTTTCTTGTATCTCATATCAGAGGGTGACTTATCTCAAATCGGTGCTTAACTGTGAAATAATCTTTTCCTCATTCTTGTCTGAGCACACAGCAAGTTACTGTGGAATCTTATTCGCTGCCTGTCTGGTTTCCTCAATGTTCTTATTTGTAACTTGAGCTGTACTCTGTTTTGTTTAGCTTCAGGGCGTGATTTTTTTATCAGAAGAGCATCTGCTGCCTCTTCAGTAAAGCTGTTTTTGTGTCGAGGGAGCGATATCGATCATCTACGTATGTCAAATAATTAGCTATGACAGGTGTACTTGCTGCTCCGGTGGAAATGGTTGGATTGTGGTCATACTTTGAATAATGCTGCTTTATAAACCACAGCTATTCAATACTGCCATCTGCTGGTTTGCAGTAAAGGATCATTAATGGTGTAAACATTACCTGTTATAAACTCTAAATGCCACTGGGAAGTTATTTAGCTGGAGCCAAAAGTCCCATCCTAATTGTAAGCAACTCTGCAGACTGCAATAAAAGACCTTTGGTAAAACCCATATTTAGCTCAGTTAGTAATCCTCCCTTATACATACATTGCAGGTGTTCATTCACATCAGACTGCACACTTGCTGTGCGTAGTTTGTGGAAGGTGTTTCTGGCAGATAAAGTAGTTCCATGTGTACTCTGTGAACTGCCATGCCCTGTGGAAATTATTATTCTACTTACTGTTGTTTGCTTTTAGTTGTAGTTATTTCCAAGCTATGATGTGTATGTGATTTCATAGTACAAGCCTAAACTACACTTGCCAACATGATTATGTGTTATGTATTTGTTTTTTCCCCTCTTTGGATTTAAATGAAATTTGTGTGTGTGTCTGTGTGTGTCTGTGTGTCAGACATGCACAGTCTGGAGAAGATGCTAAGAGAGGCAATTTCCTCAGGGCAGCCACGGACCCACAGGCCCTGGAAGAAGATCCTCATCATGGTGGAAGGCATCTATAGGTCAGCTTTTATTATACTGCACACACACATTAGTGTAGTCGCTCTCTCACAGATGTGTATTTTGGGTCAGTTGAGCTGTTGTATCAGTCCTTGTAAGTATAGGCTTCCAGGGGGTCTTTTGCAAAGTTTTGCACAGCCAGACTCAGGTAGGAGTCTTAAATTGTAACCTGAGGAGAGCTTTCAGCCTGTGTTTAGCAGTCCCTGAAATGGTCTCTTTTCCAATTGCTTCCTTCTCTACCCTTGAATAATAGTGTGTCTGTCTGTGTGTGTAGGTCTGTGTGTGTGTGTCTGTGTCTACGGTTGGGTACCGATTCATTACTAGAGAGAAGAGAAAGGTGGTGTGGGTGTGTGTGTGTCGGTCCCGGCAGTAAGCTATCCTGAATCTTAGTGACCCTCTCCATCTGCTCATTAGCTCAAAATCAAGGCCAAATGGAGCCACAGAGATTGACTTGGCTACACCCCCAGCTCCAACTGTTTATCATGGCCATTTTATTTTCTCCTTTCTTTCCTCTTTTTACCCTCAATTGCACCCTACATTGCAGCCCTTCTGAACAAAAACACAACGTACTCGTTGTGCTTTTAGTCAAGATGTTACTTTTTCCTCAACACATTTACACAACGCATTACTCAGTCAGCTGTGAAGTTTACTTTTATGACAATCCTCTTTTGAAAGAGGAACATTTTGAACATGGCCATCAGTTGGTATCAATATAACTATTAGTTCCATAACAATCCTGGTAATTTAAGAGACAACTTAATTGCATGTAATCAGACTGGCTTTATCTGACAATAATGTCTCATGTCAGGCTCAGACATTAAAATAATGGCGCCTTTCGGAATGGCACTGAAAGAACTAACGCTCCATCTATCTCCTCCCTGTAACATCAAAAGGCTCAGATAAAGAGTAAGCATGCTTAGCTATATCCTGGCCCTGCCTTTGATGTCCACATCGGCCCTGGTGAAACCCTGTCTTGTGTTATTTGGGCTGCAGACGTTCTCAGCCATAGCAAGGATAGCAGGTCTGGGATTGCTCTATTTATTTTTTTTTACCAGCCATATACTCACTCATGCTGTCTGTGTTTAGCCTTAAACGGCTTGCATCCGAGGGGGAAGAAGATATGGGAGAGAGGTGGGAGCAAAGTGAAATAGGCCAGCAGAAAGATTCTTGGAAGAGTGGAGCATGTCAAATGATGTAATATGCATTTACAGATGCTCTGTAGGTGATAAAGTGAGGTTGGTCAGATTCTTTCCCTTTTTAAAACCTAATCACTTTAAAGGTGCCCTGCCACACAACAACGTTTTTACTTGCATTTTTGAAATATGTTGGGTCCATATGTGTTTGTGTTATGTCGTGAATGTGAATGTGAAAATGAACTGCTACCTCCTCTGTCAGCTCTTGCCACTGAAAAGAAATAAGCGGAGAAATCAGGACAATTACAAAAGCTGGTCAGTCTGACGTGGTGTTGCCTGAGCTCATTACTATTCATGAGCTCACCCAGTTGCGCTGGGCAAAGGATGCTGATAGCCAGGCTCACATTGGCTACCAGTTAGCCAATCGGACTCAAGCAGCTTAGTTCGTTGAATATGAATGAGAACTGGCACAAATCTCATATCTTTCAAAAAGTAATGAAATCTGTGTGGCAGGGCACCTTTTTTAAGAGTTTTGTTTATAATTGATCAAATGTGTGGGCCCCATGTCGTACCTTTTTGTAACTGATGTGATTCTCATGTCATTAGCATGGAGGGCTCGTTGGTGCGACTTCCTGAGATCGTCGCTCTGAAGAAGAAGTATAAAGCGTATCTGTACCTGGACGAGGCCCACAGTATTGGAGCAGTGGGACCAACAGGGAGGGGTGTGACCGAGCTGTTTAATGTGAACCCGTCCGATGTGGACGTGATGATGGGCACCTTCACCAAGAGCTTTGGAGCTGCTGGAGGCTATATCGCAGGGAAAAAGGTAACCGTGGGTTTTCTGTTTCAGCTTCCCCTGCTTTCATTTCATCATTTGTTGTCAATATTTATATACTTTTATCACAGTCCTTATGAATGTAATTTTCTTTTTACAAAAAAATTATTTTCATACCTGAGAATTTTTGTTCACAGAATTTCATTCTATTCTTCATTTTCTTCCACAAATTTATTCCCAAATTTCCCTCCCCCGGGATCAATAAAGGTTTATCTTATCTTATCCTAAAGGTAGGCCAACCCAGAACACTTTGTCATCTAAGATTTTCAGGTTTTATTAGATAGCTGGCAGTAGAAAGTGAATGAAAACTTGAGGAGAGAGAAGCAAGGGAAGGCAATGTTATTTGTTTTGCACATTTCAACAAGGCCATTTTGTGCTTTACATAAAACAAGATACAGTATAAGAGAAACGTTATTTAAAAAATAAAGACAATTAAAAAAAACTGAAATGGAAGGAGAAAAAAAGAGAATAGTTCTATATTTATCATCACTGTTTTCAGTGATATCCTTATCGCTAGTCCATAGCACACCTGTAAACACTGCAGTAGACCTGCTGATTCTCCAGTCAGGCAGAAACTAGTCCGGTTGCTATTTTCTATTAAAAATAATCCTCCTGGACCCAAACAGGATCAAGTTACATTTCCGAATATATGTGCGTAGGTGAGATTTATCCCAGTTCCAATAGCCTTAAGTAAGTTGCCATTCTTAGAAAACCAAATAACTGAGCTGACTTTCGGATACTTTCCTGACATTGTTTTTAACAACCTGGCAACCATTATCTGTGTACAGTAACAGCATTAACCCATTTGGTTCCAAAGCAGATTAAAACACATCATACCCGATATTTTCTAATATTATTTTACCCAGATCTGTTTTTTTTTAAAGACCAATCATCCAATCATACACACTCCATCACACCCCTCCCCCCTTTCTCGTAGCTCTCATGTGTCCAACAAATGTTCCCCAGGCTGTGACTCCGGGCCTTTGTAATTCTTTTTTACTCCATTAAAAAGTACACTTTAGTACATAACCACACTGGTTTTGGGGCAGTTGATTAGAAAGCAACAGAGGAAACGACCATGTTGCTTGAATTAGGTATTCAGAGAGGGACCCTTCCTGCCGTTGCCTTTATGTTGGCTCAGCCCTTCTCTGCCATAATAAGAAGGTAAAGCTGGCCGAGTGCCAGCCCCTTCTTGTGGCAGGCGTCGGAACTGCGCTCCAGATTTAACAGGATGACTTTTAACAAGCATGATCATGTTTGAAGTAAGCACACTCTGCCTGGTTTGACAGCTGGCTGTAGTAAACTCCTGAAAGAAACAGGCAGGAAAAGAGAGAGAAATCCTTTAGATTTGACGTATTTGTTGTTGTGGTGAAATCCCTCAAATCCTACATTAAGTGGATTCAGGTTGACCGACAAAAGACTGCAGACGTGTTCTGGAAAACAGTCATGCTAATAGCTATTTTATGAGAGTACCAAAAATAAATACCCCCAATAAATACCCTCCAAGCTCCTTCTAATTCACTTTAACCTTACATACATACGTACGTACGTGCGTGCGTGTGTGTGTGTGTGTGCGTGCGTGTGTGTGTTCTGGCACCACTCCTACCCTGTGGCATTGTGGACATGTATCCCCACATCAGTATTGTGGCCACCTTGTGGCTGAGGAAACACTCTGAGCTGTCACTCCATGCTGCAGAAATGAGATGGATTTCGGACATGTTCTCTTAACTGGTTTATCTTGGTTGCACCAAAATCCTGCGGGGGCCCTAAAGCGGTGAAAAGCCCCTGCCTTGAATGAAAACAGATGTCAGGTTGTTTCAGGGTTCTCATCCTACGTTTGAGCATTGTGTGTGTGTGTGTGTGTGTGTGTGTGTGTGTGTGTGTGTGTGTGTGTGTGTGTGTGTGTGTGTGTGTGTGTGTGTGTGTGTGTGTGTGTGTGTGTGTGTGTGTGTGTGTGTGTGTGTGTGTGTGTGTGTTGTTGTTGTGTGTGTGTGTTTTTTTTTTTTTTTTTTTTTTTTTTTTTGTGTTTTGTGTGCCACAGCCGCCTCCCAATGGGGACAGATGGCGGTGAGTGGAAATGGTGGCCAGACAGCATCTCCGGCAACGTGTCATCACCCCGCACCCGCTGGCCACTGAGCAGCAGCCCATCACAGCTCCAGGCCCAGCTCCCAACCTCAGACCACTTACACACAAGTGCTCTTGGGACCCATGACCAAATTAGTTTCCTGAAATCCTGCTCTTCTCTTGACAACCACTAGCAGAATGAATCTCCTGCTGACATTTAGGAATAATGAGCATGGCAGTCCTCATTCTGGCTCATTTCAGCATCGGTTCTTTCTCAGATGCACTGGCTACCTCACAGCGGAGAGCAGGAAAGGGTCCAGAGCTACTTTACAGTCTATGCCAAGATAGTCATAATGACCGAGACATGACTTGAGGTATTTTAATTGATTCTCAGGTGTTGACTATACATGAGCATGCTCTAGTGGTGCTTTAATAAAAGTGCAGGGCCACACTTTATAGAATATCTGAAATGAATATCTGTAAATGCATATACAATCAGATTTTCTAACAAAAATGTATTATAAACAAACTGTATGGTATCTCTGCTGATGGTCTGTGTGACACTGTGTCCTGTGTTGTAGGAGCTGGTGGACTACCTGCGCAGTCATTCTCACAGTGCAGTATACGCCACGGCCATGTCCCCTCCGGTCACTGAGCAGATCATACGTGCCATGAAGTGCATCATGGGAAAAGACGGGAGCACAGAGGGTGAGTGTCTGAGCTCATTGCGGCTCCCTCCAGTGAACGTCACCCTCAATTTCAGTCTTATTAGCCACATGCTCGTCAAACCTGATGTTCTTTACACAGACAAATATTATGTCTGGCTTGTAAAGATTTTTACACCTTAATATCCTTTTCTTTTTTTTTCTTTTTTTTCTTTTTTTTAATGGAAAAAATAGCAAACCAAATCCAGAGGATGGTACCAACGTTAACATTAGGAGTAAATCCAGACCTGCAGGAAAAGACAAACAGCTGCTTGGTCAGAAAATGTGGTAACAATTAGAGGGGTCTGCAGTGGTAGGAAGGGGGGGGGGGGGCGTGCAGTCCCAGAGCACACGTGACCCTAACGTGGAGGAAATCATTTTCATGTGTGTGTTGTGAGGAACACTGTACCTCTGAAAAGTTTCTGCTTTAATAGCATCAGACACTCGGGCAGGGAAGTAGTCATTACCAGACCAGTTGCAATACTTCCACAGCAGTTCTTCTTGACTTATTGTAGTTGTAATAGAAGGAGTATAAGTGGGAGTTAGTACATGTGGTGGTGGTGGTGGTAAGTAAATGCTAGATAGTTATATCCAAATCTACAGGACTTAAAGTGTTCACCGTAGGGGAAAAATACACAACATGTCTGTGGTAGGGTGCTGTAATGGGTTAATCGCTCCAAGGACTAAAGCCGGGTGTGTCGTGGTTGAGGTGTATTGCAGTTTCATGCGGAGATGAGTAACTTTCTCATCTGGCCCTGAACCAGGCGCGCTTTGCATCTGACGTAGCCCAGCAAAATAGCTGTTGTGGAAAAAATGAGTCTTGACCTGTCGGGTAACGCAGCAAACCGCGCAGTCTTTCAAAACATCAGTTCCAAAATCTATCACAGCGCTAGAAAAGCCCACTGTGACAGGAAACGTCATATATTCTTTGCTTTAAATGCCTGGTAGGTTCTTATTCCTTCCTTCTCTCAGTCCTCCTCTGCCCCCTCATCTTTCTCGTTGATGTTGAATTTCGCACTTTAAAGCGAGCTGGTGGCAACAGCTCTGAAACAGGGAAACTCTGACAGACAGCAACATCCACACATTCTCACCTACTCCTATGATTTCTGAGTCTGGCAGCAAGTTTTTGACCTTTATGCCCTCTATCTTAGCAGAGAGGAACAATTTACTAAATGGGGCCTGTGCTTTTTGGCAGATGCCTTAAGTTTTTTCCTCTCTTTCTCTTTCTCTGCCGAGATAAGGGGATTTAAAGTGTGCTCTCTTACATCCCCATAAACAAACTGCCAATCTGTTCCCAGGTAATCAGCGGGAAACAGAGCTGTGTTCCAAGGCTGAGCCATGCCAAAACTCTGCTTCAGCCACGGAGCACCAGGCTCCCCAGTGACTCGCATCACTCGGAAACACAGGGGGTTAGCAGGGCACGCCACCTCTGCTGTCTTTGATTTGTTTTCTAATACATTTATCTGAAATACATGTGATACTTAAGCATTATTTGTATTCCGTTTCAGTCATGGCTACGCTCCAGTGGCAGTCCACAGTCATTTATTTTGTGCGAAATCCATCGTATCCAATTTACAAACCCTCATTTTGGCAACGTGCAAGTGCGTATACCATGCCGTCAGACAGACAAAACTGAACCATCTGCTGCCGCAGCGGA
This sequence comes from Perca fluviatilis, assembly GCF_010015445.1. Lineage (NCBI taxonomy): Eukaryota > Metazoa > Chordata > Actinopteri > Perciformes > Percidae > Perca > Perca fluviatilis. The sequence continues at coordinate 22,700,863 of NC_053130.1, read as the reverse complement.
GTTGTAATTATGAGCAAGTTCATAATGGAGCCTGCAATGGCCCAGCTGGAGGTGCAGGACTTGGAAAGAGAACTCTACATGAACTACATTAGCTACTACTGACAGGTGATGTCCCTCCCTGCATGGGACAGGAGAAATATGCATTAAAAAAAGCAATGAGTTGTTGTTTTACTCATGTGCATCTGGTGTTGTCCTTGTTTTTAATTGTAGGCATTAGACGGATCCACAAACTGGCAGAGAACACCAGATACTTCAGGGCCAGACTGAAGGAGATGGGCTTCATCATCTATGGGAATGATGACTCACCTGTGGTTCCAATCCTGCTCTACATGCCGGGCAAAGTGGTGTAAGTACACTCGAACTCTCACAAAAACACTTCTTATTTTGTATAGACTTTCCAACAATAAATATCAACTTCACTATCCCTTGTGGTCACAAGCATGTTCAGGTCAGCTCAGTGTGTATCTTCTCTAAGGGATTTGGATGGCTGCCATATTTCACACACTACAGAGTTTCCATCAAGCAGCAGTGTAGACTGTGTCTGTGTAGACTGGGTTTCTGTTACCACGTAAGAGGCAACATCAGGTATTGATTAGGTCTAACCCAGGATAGTTTGAGCCACTCTGAAAGCGTCTTTCAATGCCAGTCACCATTAATATCCATGAAAAGGCCGATCCCACCCAGTAACTGCTATAATCGGTAGCTTCTGATTTTTACATTGCTCTGTTTTCATGGACACATCCGGCGCAAAATGATCCTAGGGGTTAATAACACATGGGTACCGAGTCAACCATTCTCTGGGATATGTTTTCGTGCTACGTTTTCGTGCTCGTGTTCGCCGTTGGACTGATCGTGACTATTTTCCCAAGATGGCGCCCGCCCGTATACGTGAACGGTACGGTCTTTATAATCTATCTTTTTAATAAACTGTCTGTACACTTACAAAGTTCTCAATGCTTTGGTGTACATGTAGGGACCCTCATTATGCTACCGTGGAAGTGGGGTGCTATTTTGAGCCTTGTTAGTGGTATAGAAATAGTGATTTCTTTTTACTTTACCAGTGCCCCGACTACCGTTATAAGGTAATTAGCGGTTTGCACTAAAACTGGACATATTCAATTAGCATGAAAACAAATCCCAGAGAACGTTCAAACTCCCTAGGTTCCTTTTGCGCCGGATTTGTCCTTTTAATGATGATTGGGAAGGGGCGACCTCTAGCTCACCCAGTAAGAGCTGAGGCGTCTGCAGCGGCCCAGGTTCGAATCCGACCTGCGGCCCTTTGCTGCGTGTCATCCCCCATCTCTCTCCCACCTTTCCTGTCTGTCCACTGTCACTCTGAAATAAAGGGAAAAAAGCCCCAAAAAATAATCTTAAAAAAAAAAATGATGATTGATAAAATAAATACATTCTTGTCCTTAATAAATAATATTTTTGAAACTTTTTAAAACAATAATGTTTTTTGTGCTTTTTTTTCTCATTTATTTTTTTATTTTTTTATTTTTTGAGTTCTCAAGATCAAGAATTGCATTTCTTAGGCATTGTTATAACAATGTTATAAAAGTAATGTATCTGTAGCTACTCTACTATATATCAAATTTACTTCTGGCCATTTATTTGATATCTTTTTTGGATTGCCATTGTCCTAATGACATAAAGTACATCCTAAAGATGCTGGGGTTTGATTGAGGTTCTGCTCTAGCATCTGTACAAAGCACTGCATACACATCAACGATCATCGAAAATATACAGGACTGTCAAAGTTTGCGGTGTCAGATTCACATAAGCATTTTCAGAGCACATTTTAAGGTTTGAATTCTCCAAACTGTCCACTTTGCCGCAAAATAAAGAGGTATTCACTGTTGGACTTATTAAAGTAAAAGTCCTAGCCCTTCAAAATTGTTAAGTATGTGTTCTTTTTAATTATCGATACCGCACATCCCAACTACATAGTTGAGGATTTGGAGGGCCTAGAGGGAGCAACATTCCTCATGACTTTGAATGTGAGGAGGCAAAGAGACAAATGCTCCCTCATTCTGAGGTGGCTTGTGGGGTCACTGCACATTTTGGAGAATTCAAACCTTAAAAATGTGAGAAATGTGAAATAAGTTGTTGTGCTATATGTTTAGCGTTGGTAAAGTGAAATTTGATGTTCAGAAAATGATGAATGCAGAAATTGTATTTTCTTACTTACACCTTGTAAACACAACTTTAGGTGTGATGTACTTTTTTTCTCTGCAGTCATCGGTGTACTAGAATATATAAAAACTGATCGTTGTTGTTCTTTTTGTGTTGCTGACCAGGGCTTTCGCTCGGGAAATGCTGGAGAGGAAAATTGGTGTAGTGGTAGTCGGCTTTCCAGCAACGCCGATTACAGAGGCCCGAGCTCGCTTCTGTCTGTCTGCAGCACACACTAGAGCCATGCTAAATCAGGTACACACACACACAGATGTACCCACATGGAATTCCTTTCTGAGGCTTTAAAGGGTATTTTTCACCTAAATCAAACACATACACACATGTTCTGAGACTTTTCCTTTGTCCTCAGGTGCTGCACCATATGAACGAGGTGGGAGACCATCTCTGTCTGAAGTTCTCACGACTGAAATACTCCTCTTGTCCAAACCTCCATGATGAGATGGACTTTGAGCTGGTCAGTTGATATGACCCTCGACACCTTCATCTCACAGTGTCAAAATGAAGTCTAGTGTCCATGCCACCGCAGACACATAAACGCACAACTTAAAGCAAGAAGAGGGGGCCAAGTGTTTAGCAGCTGCTTTTTATACGTTTGTAAAACATTGCGATTACCTGTACATCTTAACAAGACTCTATATGAACAATTTAAATGCTTTACTTCTGAATACATTTATATGCGAATACACACATTAAATTATTGCACAAACAATGCTGGATTGGTCTGAAACTCAAGTACGGCGTACAGTAAAATATCTTGAATCACATACGGTTAGCTCAGTTGTTGAGAGGCCTATTTTTACCCAGGTATTCTATTTAGTCATGTCTATGTATTGGACATTGAAAATGTTTTATGGAGGAGGTTTTTGCTTCTCATAATTTAATATCAGCCACCATTCATTACAAATGCTGGTTGTAGTTGTTATTATTAGTGTATGATGCACACGCTCTAAGAAGTTGATGTAAGGAGTCCCATTTATTTCCTGAACATGAAGTGACAGAAGTATTGAAAATGCATTTGTACTTTGAAGTTGTTCCCCATGGTGTACTGCTGAATTGCTAAAATGTTGAGGTTGTTTTTTATTTTTATTTTTCAATAAAACACAAAAACTGCACATGAAAACTTCCTGAGAGCGTTTTTGAATAGAAAGGTAGATTAATTATCCAGATGACAGGCTTAATAAAGTGCCACACCTTCTCTTTGGAACTGTGTTAATTTTACTGACGCACGTTTATTTACACTACTCAAGGCTGAACATATTAGGCAAAAGATGAGGAAGATGCCTTTGGTTGAGTTCCATTGTGAACCGTTTTTAATAAAACTTTCCTCAGTCTAACACCACTTTCATCTCCACAGTAAATGATAACCTTCCTGTAAATAACAGATCATGCTGCAATTACTTAACTACTGAGTTAAATCTCAACAACCTCTGTGCCGAACAAGAAAAGGTGTTATGGCAAGTTTTGTGGCGAGACTGCTCATATTCACCAAGTCTTAACGGCTTAATTGTTGATGTTTTAAAGACCTGCCGTTCTCTTTCACACACAGCCTGCGTAACAGTTGTGAAGGTAAGCATGCAGAGTATGCAGCACCTGAGCCAACACAAATCTTACCTAGCAATTAGTGCTGAACTCTAAATTCTCGTGGTATGGGGTAATCATTTGATTAACACAGGAAGGATTATAGATAGATAGATGATAAATGTGTTTTCACAATGTGTCAGATTGGGTCTAGTCGACACTTGTTTGCCCTCGGGACGTGTGTTTTTTTTTTTTTTTTTCCTCCCCATAAACAACATAGTGTTGACATTTTACAAGATGGAATTAAAATGAAATAAGCAATCCTAGGGAAAACGCATGCTGGATGGACTGCAAACTGTTTTAAAAGTTAAAAGAAAGGGGGGAAAAAAAACAAATTGCAATCTATGCTCCATACTTGATCATTTTGTTCTGTAAGTGAATATTCACATCTGGCTCCTATAGCCAGAAACAATAGAAAACAGTTTTTTTAATATGTGATGTCATACCAATGTACTGTTCCATAAAGATCTGGAGGAGAAGGGAAAAGGTGGCCTCAAATGTTGCATTGATGTCCTCGGGGTGTCTGTTATTAATTTGTGTTTACTTTCACCTTTAGTCTAAATGTGAACATTCTGAAATTCATTGCGGGTTTACAGCAGAAGACAGATGTGGGTAAAGAGAAACTCGAAAGCTTGAATTCATTCTCAGACATAACTCAGTGCGTCACAGACACAGAGTGCTCAAATACTAAGCTCCACTGTGATTATGCGGGAAGGCAAACTCGAACTTGCAACATTTTTGTATAGATGCACAGCAGGAAGAATGCTTGTTCTACCAATCTCATATTTGAGAATGAAATTACATTTGAAGAAGATGATCATACTGGTGGCTTTTATTAACTGCTTTTTGCTTTAGAAAGCCTTTTTTAACTGTGTGTGTGTGTGTGTGTATAACTTTATAATTTTTTAGGAAAGGAAATCACAAAAGATACAGTTTTCATCAATCAATTTCCAACTGGCCTATGTAGCAAAGTGACAAAGTATGGTAATAAACTTTGACTCAAGGTGGGAAGCACGTGTCTTGCCAAACTTCCCTCCAGTCACTTCTAACTGCCCTCAGTTTCAGCAGAAGTGGCGAATGGTGTGTGCTGGCATTCAAAACATCTGTGCAGCCTGACTACTGGTGGCAAGGCCCCAGAGACCTGCCTGCCTGCCTGCACCAGCCCCTTTTGAACTGCAGATCCAAATACATTGCACTTATTGGAATGGCATGTAGCTGCAATTCTGAAGGGGGATCCTCTGCTACGCCTTTGATGTCCACCACTGTGTCCAAAGCAGGCAAGCCATTCTCTCGGCTCTCTGTTTTCCATTTAGACAAGAGATTTTTCAATTCTGGAGAGGGATTTTTGAAGTGAAGCAGACAAAGAACAGATTTACATGGTTTAGACAGTTAGGCTGTGCCTGGAGTAAGTAAGACTTTAACTGAAGACTGCAGTATAGTGGGAACCACTTGTTAACAGAGAGCATAATGAAGTAGGCCAGTGTGGTGTATTTAAGCACAGAAGAGGAGCATTATCTTGTATATTTTAATTGAGGCATATGATCTTATCAGATATGTGTGAGATCATTTGGGAAGCTTTGTTCAGGATAAAGGGGTATAAATGACTGAAGGAAATATGATATTGGTTATATCGTTCATCAAAGGTGAATTACTCCATCCTGCTCATCATTATATGCTGCCAGTTACTCTACTGGCATTCTTTAGAATAATAAGTAAGCTGTCACTCAGACCAGATTTACTCACCCTGCTTTTTGGCACACATGTGCATCAGATGGGCACATTGAAGTTGAGGTCAGGGCCTGAGTTTACCAAACATCTCATTACTCCCAGGACTCATGACACCCATAGCTGTAAAATGAAATGACTGAAGACCCTTTGTGGGTTTTCTTTGGCTTGTATTCAACACATTTGAAACACTGGTCGGCTGATATAGAAAGTGATGCAGGAAAAAAATCATTTTAAAGTTTATTTATTTCGAATGTAAATAGGCTATAGTAGTCTAATTTGATGCTTTGGCTCTGCTTCTGTTCCACTGTCATGTCCTGCCGGAGCTGTGCTTTACGCGCCATTTGGCCACCACATCAAGGATTATCCATGCGCACAACCAAGTAACCAAGATGTGTTTATATGGTTTTATGCGAGCTGTTATGACACTAACAAATAATCCGTGACACCAATGAGATATTGTTTGCCATAGTCAGTAACATTATTGTTCCACTTGTGGCCAAACTGAATGTATCGACTTCAAAGGTGACAAACGCTATAAGATGCGCGCTCTTCTCCATGCCTCGGGGCTCAGTGAACTGTCACCCATGCTGAAGCAGCAGCATCCCCGCTTGGTGCATAATTTGACACAGCGACCTGGCCTTTGAAGCGGACAATAAAAAGTCTCACGAGGGCTAATCACATTACGCACCATTTGTCTCGCTGAAGTGAAGTGTTACAGCACCTTCCGTAGGAGCGTTTTAATCAAAGACTGAGACAAGGCTGCTGCTGCGCACATGTCAACAGGAAAGGCAGACCTCCTGTAAAGAGCCTCCGGCCGGGTGTCTTCCTCTGCGCTACGACGCGTCCGTGTGCCCAGTGCGCCTCCGGGGACCACCAAGGTTACTTGAGGTTGTTTCAGGGAGTCCTTTATTTTGGCTGTATAGTGGCATTACTTCCAATATTAAACTGTGTTGAGATGACTTGATCGGCATACATATCTGTGATTGAATGTCTATTGGAATTGGGAAACTTTATGAAATCTGCCATATTATTAATATAAGATAATTTGTAGTTTTTAAAGATTGCATTTTGGCCCTGTGACTATACAGGACTTGTATCATCAGAATGTATCTGATCTGCAACCGGCCGGACACCAGTTTGGGGAGGGTTGGGAGGGACGAAAGAGTTAACCAGGGGGAGGGAGCCTGCACATGGGCGTATAGTATAAAAACCACCTCAAGAGCGCACATCAAGAACAGCGTGAGTTTTGGTTAAAGCCGTAGTTTGATATGGTTTCACTTGTTTTCTTGCAACAGGACTCGTTAGAGACGCACGCCAGCCCATGTATTCATTTTTTTTTTTTTTATAGCTAAAGGATGAAAACTGTTTTTGAAGAAGACAGAACTCCACCGTGAACTCTAGGAAGATCTATTTTTTAACTACCTGTACTCTTTTCTCCAAAGGTAATCTCGTCGAATAACGTTGGGTGGTGCAGAATGTGGACAAAACAAGAAATGCGGAAAAGGGCTCAAGTGGAAATGAGGAAAAGTGAAGTGTGAGGCTGAGAATGACACCAAGGGGCAACTGGGCTGCAAGTTTCCTGAGCTTGAAGATTTGACGAGGGCGCAACAACAGGGGAAAGTGTGAATGCTGCGCGCTGGATCAGTCCTGCAGTATTGAATACACTGTAGTAATTGGCAGATCCGCGCATTAACTCATATCATATTTTGCTCAAAAATCTGGAGATATGAACAATCAGTAAAAGAGGATCAATCGTAATTTAGCACACAGTTTACAACGAAAACCCCACTGGATCCAAATCAATTCACAACACTTTCCCCAAATTATTCGACTCCGATCCTTTTCCCTTCATTTTTGCAATTCTGATTCCCGAAGTGGCTCCGAAGTGGTGTTGCGGCTCCTCGTCCCCGGCGGATCCGGAGATTGGAGGCTCTGCACCGGGAGGAGGCGGAGTCGGAGCTCCGGCCACACCGCAGGCTCCCAAGAGCGGCCGCGTCAAAAGGATGGTGCGACTGGCGGCGGAACTGCTGCTGCTCCTGGGACTCCTTCTCCTTACCTTGCACATCACGGTACTACGGAGCAGCCCGCTGCCCCAGGGAAATGAAACTCTGAGCCTGGATCGGGACACAGCACTTACAGAGGTGAGTTAGGAAATCTATTAGTAGGGAGTTGCTTTCCAGAAGGGAGAAAGGGATTTCTTGGGGGAAATTTGATGCGCAAGGTGATATCTAATCTTATTTGGTCACAGATGGGTTTGATAAAATGCTGATTTGAGCCAATGGCCCAGGCAAAAATAAAGCCTATATTCCCCAGGAACTCTGTGAGTCTTTGGCGGTTGTTGACATACACCGGGATGGGGTCTCCCCAGGGCGTCCCCCGGGAATGGCAGGGAGCGAGCAGAGGGATGGAAGATGAGGCAGGGTCAGAGATCAGCCCCCTGCACCAGACGCACCACCCTATTGTTGGGGGTTAAATGCTAGCTGCAGGCACTTCCCTGTCATCATGGGCTCATCACTGTCATCCAAGCTTTCAGTTGATGAGGCAGAGGGTCAGAGCTGAACCCATGAAGGCCCACCCCCCCCCCCAATGTTGGGAGAAGAGTCTGGCATCAGACTGCTCCAGATCAAGTCTAGCTTTATTTTATCCTACTCACATGTGTAGGCAAGGCCACATAGACACCAAGATCAGACAAGAATGCTGTGTTGTTTGTTGTGGAAAAGACAAGAAATTGAATAATATAAACTAATAAAATAATAGTTTTTGAAATCTTTTGACATTGATGTCTGTTTTTAATGACACCTTTTTGGGTTGTGGTCCAGTTTAGAACATACCTCAACAACATTTCAAGAGGGAGACATTTGTCAACATGACACCACTTAAGACAGGTTCTACAGTTTAACTGCCCATTTTAACATCGGCATAAAGCACACTGACTCCACGAGCGCCTCAAATACTGACTCGGGGTTTAAGACATGCTTTTTTAGAGTGTTAAGCATCCTTCAGCTGCTTTTTGATGTATATTTAGCATGCTGCTGAAATATTTTTGTCATGTCCCAGTGATAAATGGATTTATTCCCACTGGAATGGTGTCCCTTCATAAATTCTTTATAAGGGCTTTGGGGGAAATTAATGGAAATAATTTTTACTTCAACAAGGGGATGGTGAGGGTAATTTCTCTTATCTCCACTATCACTGTAGACCTGCCTGTGTATATGCAAGAGCAAGCCTGTGTTCGGTTGGATATTAGGGCATGCAAAGCCGAAGAAATATTCCAGGAATTTATCGAATATTTGTCACACAGCCAAATGTTGGATTGAACGAACAGGATGAGGACCAGGAGGGAGTTTCTCCTGAGGACATGCAGCAAAAATACTAAACACATGCCACCCATTCCAACTCCAACATCCCTTTTGTCACTAGTTCACATTTACATAGAGATTCTGGCTTGTGATGAAAGAGCCCAACATTGCCACTCATGCCACATGTAGAGAAAAGCGCTGAATGTGTTGTTTTTCATTTGCCCATGAAAGCTCCGACTATGTGCGGATATGCTTCACTGGTCCGCCACTGAAGACGGTGATGTCATCTTTCAGCCAGGCTTGTCACGGCCCAGGGGGTGTATTGTGATTCCAAGGTGTCATATTTAAAATGCCATTCACAGGAACACAAATGACAGGATGTGGCTCCGTGCACCTGTAGTGGAGAGAGAAAACGCTTTGGTCCAAGGCACTTTATCGTCACCGACTCAGGAAGGCAGATTCATCCACTGTGGCGGTGTGAAGACTCTGGTGTCTGATTTTATAATTACAAAACAGTATTTGTCAGCTAAGAACACACAGCTATGAATACTGTACTAAATCATGATTTTTTTTTTCTACCCTTTGTTTTCTACCCTTGAGCTTATTATCGTATGTTGATTTCTTTAAGAAGTAAACCCTAAACAGTTCACTCCTTTATAGCGACTCAGTTTGATCCTGTAAATAAACACATACGTATGCCCAGTATGAGGCGTGTGACAGGGGAAGGATAGCTCCTCTTCCACCTACATAAGTGTAGTGCTGAAAAGCATCTGGCACAATGTGCACTGCCTTCATTTCCTGCCAGCCTCCCTGGGGGAAGGACCCCTGAGTTGCTCCCAATTGAAAATTGAGTCATGCCCCTTTAAGCAGCCCTCACAAAGTGAAAAAGGGGGAAGCGGGAAAAGAAGAGGAGATAACTGTGAGGAGGGAGAGGGGGGGGTGGCTTGTGTGTGCAAATGTTCATTCATAGCTTTTGAGAGTGGGGGGTGACATCCTGGGAGGCCCCAGATGAACTGAGGAATGGTGGTGTCACTTTTGATCTCCAAATTAAAGCATGTTCCTCGTTAAGGAAGATCTCAGATGAGTGATAGGGACTGTAAAGCTTCCCGCCACCAAAGGGCAACACTGCTGATTTTTTAACATTTAAATGAGTAAGCCCTGTGTGCACTGGGCTGTATTAGAGAAACATGAGAAAACAGCATGTTTTTCTCATTATGTTTGTTAAAAAGCTCCACTGAGAATCACTTGGAAAAGACCAAGAGAGGTGTTTATGTCGACATTATCAGGAATTTACACACAACTGATACACAACTGCCATTCCTTTCAGATGACTAATTTCCGAGTTGGGCAGTCTTTCCATTATATTCAACTGTACTAATTCCCCTCAGTCATTCTGCTAAAATACTGATTGAGACTGAAAAAAATCTATTAGGGCGTATATACAATTTCATGGTTTGTCCTTCACACTGCTGAACTCCCAGATGGAAATATAGATTTAGTGAAATCTCAGAGCTTATGGGGAAAAGCACTTCAGATTTCTCCGTTTCTGTCCAAATGATGGAATGTTTTCAATACAACCTCACAATTTTCCAATATAGCTCAAGGCTTTAATCAACGGCATTGTAGTTAAAGCTTTAGAGTGTAACTTTTTTTTTATATTAATGAACATCCGTTACATTCAAGCCATTTCCAAATGAGTTAATACAAAGATAGAAAGACTATCAGCTGCACAAAACTCTCTCTGTATTTCTCAGCATGGCTGTGTTTAGAAATTTGTTGTCGTTTCGGCGACTTTCGCACGCAGAAACTCGAGTGAAGATAATTACCTCTTCTGAAGAGTCCATCATGTTTTTTTAATCCTCCGTGTCTTCCTTGGCTACTAGCAACTGCGTGGAGGAGGGGTGGGGGCGGTGCGCAATTACGCTTGGCTTGTATCATGTTGATGCAACAACACTGTTGTTGTCATTACTTATAATTCCTCATGGGGGCGACAGAAACTACACACTATAGCTTTAAGGCTGATACTTTTTTTGGAGAAAATCAGCATCTGTCCTGTTGGCACCAAAGAACGAGACAATAAACTGTATGTCAACCCTGTGTTCACATTCCAGTAGCATCTAGGTTTGACTGTTCAGTACTGAGCAGCTCTCATATTTAAGTGTTTCTGATGTAGCTTCTGTATAAATAAATGTGGAAAAGCAATGCGGCATATTACGTCTTTTTTTGTACACCTTCATGCATGTCTTCAGACATTACCTAGCCTCACCATGGCACAGTTTGTAAATGTTGTGGCTTTTTACAGCTGACAGATAACACATGCCCTACAGCAAACTACAAATCTGGTCATAAAACAGACCTGTACAATGAACCAACCTGTTGTCAATGTAACACATCAGAAAATATCTTTCCATATCAGAGTCCAGTGACAGAAACTTAAAACATGAAACTGGGTGGTCATTTTAGGTGGTTACAGTAGTAGTTTGGTAGCACATTATTAACAATAGTTTCATTTAAACTTGCATCACACCAATGAGCAATTCTCCCATATGGAGCATTCTTAGTACTGTACTATCTGCAAAATAATTTATGGCCTAAACAAAAATAGTAATAATATTTTCATATAAACTGACAAACTACAAGCAGGAGTCAGCTCAATGGCCTCTCATACTGAGTGTTGCCCTGGGATTAATCCGAATGCTTTTAAAGTTTGATTAGATAATCCGCCTGCCATGTGTAATACGGCATAATATGACACAACAGAAGATTCAGACAGGATTAGACTGGATAATGGATTAATCTGCCTGCAAACACTGTAACTGGGTTTTTATAACCCAACAGTTTGTGTATTCTGAAACATTTGTGGTGGCATCTGCTTTCTTTTAATAGAGTTATAATTTAATGTCGGTTATTTCTCTGTGTTAGTAGGTAGCCAGAGCATTTTTGGATGGATTTCCTTAAATGCTGTTTGGCGTTTGTGAATGAAAGCACCTCACGGTCTTATGATGGGAAAACAAAGGGAATTGTCTTGTTTTCAGCGGCAGGGAAATTACTGTTTGTAGTATTAGTATTATGAAACAGTAATGTCTGGACTGAAGAGCAACTTGTGTGGTCTGCAGTTGCATGCATTAACCATAAAAATACGACCCACCAGAGGAGATCAACCACACATACCGCACATGTTATTTTATTTACAGTTGTGTGTATGTTTTTACATTGGGATTGAACCTGTAAGCGCTGTGTTGGGCCTGCTCCCTGAGTGGAGCTCAATTACAGCCAGTGACTTCTGAAGCCTGGGAACTTGAAAGACAGGGTTATCACGTGGGTATCTCAAAGCCCAAGTACTTGTGGTAGAACCAAAGAGGGTCATGGGATGTTCACATAAAAGGGTTGATAGCAGATGCACAAACTATGTTGTTGAAATGACCTTTTTTCTGTACTGAGCGCTCAGCCATAATTGTTTGATTATGATACAAGATATTTGTGGCTTTAATTTAAATCTGCTTGTTCAGAATCATTTTCTTCCGATTTTATGATTTCGAACATAAATTCTCATAAAAACTCGTCATCTTATCTCTTTTTAATTGGTGGCTACAGGCAAAATGCACAACCATCTACTCTTCCTCCTCAAAATTATGGGCAATAGTATAATCATTGTAATTATGGCAGTAGCTCACATTAAGTATGTGATGTGAACGCTTTTTAATTCTTTGAACTGCATCATATCATCCTATTAACTCCATCTGTGAATCTAGAATCTCTCCATCAAGTGAAGTAACGCTAAATAGAATATCTTTCTGTGCAGCCGCTGTCCCCTCTGCGGTTGAATTCAAGTTACATGTACATTTATAATCCTTTCTCCCTTGCTGTGCAGCTCCATTTATTTATTGTCACAGAGTGCACCTTGGCTGGACACAAACAGCTCCACTGGGGGCTTTTATGCCCACCACAATGTGACTGAACTGACACTTTGTCTCTGACCGCCCACCGCAACAGTACAGCACTGCTGCCATATTCTCAGGCCTCCGCCCGGCCACAAAAGCACTAGGGAGGAAAAAAATGGGACATGAAAAAAGAAAACAAGGAACATGATTGATGGTTTTCTTTGATCTTATTTTGTGCCAGTCCAGAACGGATGATTGCAGACTACTTATGGCTGTCTGTCCAATTGAGAAATAATTGTTCCTTCTGTGCATACCTGACAGAAGACATATGTCCTCAACTGTCATTTTGGGATGAATTTACAACCCCCCTGTCAAGAGACCAAATGTTTTTTCTGTAACTATTTTGCAATGTTTTCTTTCTGGCTTTTAGCATAGCCCCAGTGCAGGAAACCCATCAGTCTTACATGCTCTTTTCTCCCAGCCAGAACCAGAACATGCTAAAAATGTCCACATCATATAAATACCGTAAAGCAGCAGCATACTCTGTGTCAGTTAAAAATGGAAAATATACAGTCTGTAGCTGTAGCATTGGCTCTGAATGCAGGCTCTAGACGCATTATATTTTGGTGGAAGCGGACAGACACATAGCACTCAGTGTTCCCCCCCACGGTTTCAGGGGCTCCTTCTTTCTGGGCCACAGGATTTATGACAGACGTCATGGCCGCATGAACCTCTGTCAACATCAATCTAATGTTGCTGAGTGTGCAGACTTTGTAGATGAAGTGACAGAAGTGACAGGGCCCTGACAGGCAAGAATTTCCTAAACAAATATATTTTAATAATCTTATGTTGTTAATGCATAAACAATAATAAATCAATGTTATGTTCTCTCCTCAGCAGAACAATATAAATGTAAAAAGCAGCTCCTCTGCCCAACTGGCTCCTGAAGACCGGAGGTCTGGTCCAGAACACCGGTTGGCCCACCGGCCTGCCACCCTCCCCTGGGCCCAAGGCAGCAACGCACACAGGGACGGCCCTGGAGCTTTCCTCCTCGATCTGCACAACTTCCCCGACCTCTCCAAAGCCGATATCAATGGACAGAATCCCAACATACAGGTGACCATGTGTGTCTGTGCACCTGCCAGTGCCAGTGTGCTTTGATGCTTTCACTCTCTTGTAAGACATGGCTACTCAACCAAATAGGACAGGAAGAGCAAACAGGAAGGAGGAGAATAGTTTGGTGCACATCACTACCCCCTTTTTTTTCACACTTCCTGACTCGTGGTCAAGCTTTAGGTAGACACTGAGGTCTCGCGTCCATCATCATGACATCTGAATGGCAGACACCAACCAGCAATGCCTCACTCCACTCCTACTAACCCATGTGCAGGAAGACAGACAGCAGCTTATGTTAATGTGTCCCTTAGTGGTGCAGATGGCCAAGTAACCGCTGCCATGTTTAAATCATTCTCCTGTCTAATCCGGCGAGGGGGTCTTTCCATTTCTGAGAGCATCACTGCTAAATCCTAGCACGAACAAAGTGTATTAACATCTCAAGATGTGGGAAGAGAGCGGAGCAACCAATTGAGCAAGGGCGTGAGGCTGTGGGAGAACGGGGAGGAGGAGGAGGAGGAGGGAGGAGGAGGAGGAGGAGGAGGAGGAGGGGGGTGTCTTTGATCCTGGGATTCATCTGGCTTTCATGGTCTGGAGGAGGCTGAGTAGCCCTTTGAACTTTGTGTTTAGGTGGAGAGAGCCCAAGAGGTGGGAGGGTGACTGTGGGGCAGGGGTGGTGGTCCCCCCTCATCTGGGAGGCACATGTGTTAGGACAGAAAGGGGGAGGGGGTAATATTCTGCACGGGACTATCAGAAATTGTCACCTCACGGCACCCAATCTACTCATTCTATCCCAAAATGCTATACAAGTATTTACTTCTTTGATGAATTCATGTTGAATACTGACTTTAAATTGACTTCTGTTCTTTGATACAGGTGACTATTGAAGTGGTGGATGGACTAGAGGGCCACGAGCCCGAAAAAGGCCTCCGTAAGGAGAGCAAACCCAGCTGGGCTTCTCCTAACTGGAGAAACTGGTGGCCTCAATCTTCTTCACCTTCATCCTCTTCCACCACTCATCAGACCGAGGAGCACGATCGCACCTACGGGAGCAACAGCAAGGACAGCAACTTCCTCAGGCCGCCGGCAGACTGGGACAGAAGAGGAGGCACCGGGGGAGGAAGCAAAGCTCAAACTGAATATGGTGAGAATGACAAGAGGGTGTGTTTGCAAGGAAATGAGTGCACAAACGCACATGGCAGAATATTTAGCTGGGTCCATGGTCTCTTTTGAGCACTGGTCTCCAGGGTTTCCACAGATGGCCATGGTCTGATGTGGAATCTGTAATTTGCAGATTTTGCTGATTTAAGCTGTCACCATAATAAGTGCACTCATCCCAGGCGAGCCTTTGGGAGCCCCTGATTGAAGCCTTAAACACGTTTTTATGAGATGGATTCCTCTGTGGTGCGGGGCTAGCTACGCAACACAGTTTAAACGCCTCCGCTACATCAAAGTTCAGCAGCACGACTGGGGCCAGAAGCACTGTTAGGCTGCCACAGCATCCTCACAACGCTCTCCAAAAGTAACCCCACTGATAAATCTGCCGTGGAAGAATTTACACTCACTGTCATACAGTAAGCGTCCGGCCCGTGTTGTAGCATGCCCAAACCAACATGGTCGAACAGGAATGTGCATGCTGTGGAATATGTCATTTTATCCACTTGCACTTACCCAACAGTGGTTAGGGAGGCGATTTTATAATCTTTTTCTGTCAAACCATAGCCCATGTTTAATGTTTCTGGCTTATCGCTGCGGTCAGCTCTCCTTCATCCTTCATTTCATACCACATAATGGACAAGAAAATACATTATCATCATTTCTGTCCTGGTTTTAGATCTAATAATCATAACTGTGGACAGGCAGTGAGAGTTATCCATCACAGTTAGTGCATTCAGCCGTCTTATCTGTGGGCTGAGGACAGGTTATCATTAAGTTTTCTAAATTCTGAGTTTTGTCTGAGCTGCCACCAGCTCTTTGGCCGTAGTTAGTTATAGAAGGGGGAGGGGAGCAGCGCTTGATGACTGTCTGGCCTGTATTCATAATGAAATGTTCATAATGAGGGGCAGATGGCAGCGGGGGGGGAGGGGGATGTATAGGAAGGTTTGGACCCTGGCCAGAATTACTTCCATCTCAACATGCCTACATTAATTCTCCTCATTGATGGAGTACTGCTTTCAAGATGTGTGAAGAAGTGTGTGTCTGTGTGTGTGTAAGAGTGTGTGTGTGTGTGTGTGTGTGTGTGTGTGTGTGTGTGTGTGTGTGTGTGTGTGTGTGTGTGTTAGTGAGGGTGGTGGTGGGGTGAGGCGGTCGTAGAGCCGATTGTAACTGTTTCCATGTATACCCATTACAGTGATCTTCTCAATGATAATTGGAGTTAAAGAGGATTTCTTGCCATTTCACTTCCTATTTCCAAACCAATGAATCACCGATAGAGCAACTGAATGGGGTCCAGTGCCACTGTGTTCCAGGGATACTCAGGCAGCGCAGAACATTTCTGTTGTCAGATCCCCTGCAGCTTTGTTGGAATTAGCAAAACACTTCCCTGTTACTTCACTAGCTGAACACACATACTGTGCCCTATGCCATGTACGACATAGTGTATGTGTGTAGACAGGCTTGCGTGGTATCTGCTTTGAGGGCCAAAGTCAAAGAGAACTTTGAGCCCCCCCCCGCCCACTTCCCCTTTCATGTCCTCCCCCCAATTATTATTAGTGAGGCGTGCTAACAGGCCTGAGTAAGTTCAGCATGTGGCCTGCATCAGAGCTGAGGATCTCTCTCTCTCTCTCTCTCTCTCTCTCTGATCCAGACTATATGGACGGAGAGGGGGACTGGAGTAACTGGACAGTGTGCAGTGTCACCTGTGGAAATGGCAACCAGAAGAGAACTAGGTCTTGCGGTTACGCCTGTACAGCCACCGAATCCAGAACTTGTGATATGCCCAACTGCCCAGGTAAAGTCTTGATTTTTTTTTAAAGAAATCCAACAGTAAAAACGGCGTCGATGGATATTACAGGGTAGTTTGCAAGTGCGAGAGTTGATTTAGTAGTCTTTCATCTTTTGATCCACCTTTCGATGTGCATTCATCTCTCTAAAAGGTATCGAAGATGCCTTCAAGACAGCAGCTACTGAAGTGAGCCTGCTAGCTGGAACAGATGAGTTCAATGCCACGGAGCTCTTTGGTGTTGGTAAGATTCTGCCTACTCTTGTTTTTATTTCAGACTATCCGTCATTCAGACGTTCTTACACTATCAAAGACAGTTTATCCATCTGGCAGCAGTGTTCCTGCACACACTTAGCATTCCTCATGCTCGGGCTGCGCTCCATTACTGCGCAGTGATGAAAATCTGCAGCAGGGCAGGAAGAGCACAGTATGCCGCTGCCTGCCCACACTCTCATAGTCCGTCTGTTCGGAATTAACCCGGTGGAAACAACAACTTCATTAAATATAACACCTTCTCACACTTTCATTCTCTAATGTTGGGAAGGAGATGTAGCATTTCAACATGGCATCATGACTTTGCGTAAACATACACGCCACTTTCCTAAAGCCAAATGGCGTGTTATTGTACGCATTTTCAGCTATCCACGTGTATATCTACGCTGTATACAGCAGATGTAAAGATACCCACCACGTGGCCTCTCCACGTTGCGCGTTATCGCGAGAACGTGACGTACTATCGCGAGAACAACGTCACACGCCTGTAAAAAAAAAAAAAATGGTTGGGTTTAGGAAAAGAACACAGGGAAAGGCTTTAGTAACAAAACAGTGACAAAAACACGGAAAATAACGACAAAAACATGCTTAGGAAAACAATAAACGGTTGGGTTTAGGAAAGAAACTTTAAACTTTAAACTTAAAACTTAACTAAAAAAAAAAAAAAAAACGGCTGAAAAATCGCCACACGCGGGACGCGAACCCGGCTCTCCCGGGTGAAATCCCCCGTTCCTTAATACTACTCGCTACGGCGGAAATTCACTCGCAATGTAGGTCAATGGCGGCCGATTTGCGTTGATATACACCCTAAAATGCGATTATGCGTCTTGATAACTTGCCAAAAAGGCATACAAATTGGCGTGTCATACATACGCAAATTCATGAGATCAGTCTGAGCATTTAATAGCGTCTTGATTTCTTGCAGACACAGACAGCTGCGAGCGATGGATGAACTGCAAGAGCGACTTCTTGAAGAAGTACATGACCAAGGTGGCAAACGACCTTCCCAGCTGCCCTTGCTCTTACCCAACTGAGGTGGCGTACAGCACAGCAGATGTACACGATGCTCCCACGCGCCGAGATTTTCGTTGGAAAGACGCCAGCGGGCCGAAAGAGAAGCTGCAGATCTACAAGCCCACGGCCCGTTACTGTATCCGCTCCATGCTGACGCTGGAGTCCACCACGCTGGCGGCACAGCACTGTTGCTACAACGACAACATGAAGCTCATCACTCGCGGCAAAGGGGCCGGCACGCCCAACCTCATCAGCACAGAGTTCTCAGCCGACCTGCACTATAAGGTGGACATCCTGCCCTGGATCATCTGCAAAGGAGACTGGAGCCGCTACAACCAGGCCAGGCCGCCTAACAACGGACAGAAGTGTCCCGACAACCCTCAGGACGAGGACTACCACAAACAGTTTGAAGAAGCAAGGGAATTCTAGCCGGCTGTAAAGTAAAAGGAAGAAAACAAACACACACTGCTTAAAATGTTCAGCTAAACCTCAAAAATGGTGCTGAAACCATTCTTTTTTTTTTTTTATTCCGTTTTAGATCAAATCACAAAAGAACATTTAGGCTCTGAGGAACAATACTTAACTGCTCTTATGAACCAAGAGGAATACAAATCCAACAGAGTCAGAACACTTACTTGCTCACAAGGAATTTTTCTTGACCAGGCACACAACGTTGCTCTGTTTTTTTTGTTTTTTTTTACATTTTTTTTTAATTTTTTTTTTATAAAATATGCCTCTTAAAAACAAAAAGAATGAAATTTTTGCCAGTAATTGTGTCACCAATTGTATTTTTCTTCTTCAGATCTGGTCACTAAAAGGGAGAACTGAGTTTTTATTCTTAAAAAAGGGAAATTTATTATTCTAGGAATGTTCGTTTAGATTGTGTCCATGTTCGTCTCCATAGATTGTTTATGTTTGGTGAATCTGAGAGGCCTGTGGTAATAGAATAATGAGATCCTTCAGGAAGGAGGGGGGGACAGAGAACAGGGTTTTCTAATTTTCTCTCGTTTTCTCATTCACAATATCCAGGTTCTCATGTAAGCTTGTGAGTTTATTTAGCATGCACATATTTTTCTTTTTTTTTTTCACCAAAAATTTACAACCGTGTCCCTTGTGTCTCTGAGGCGGATCTTTATTGTAAAAAGCCTGCATTATTTTTGTAAAGTATTTATTAAGTTGTAGCTGTGTCTGAGTTGGGTGTCTAGTATTCTGATTCACATATGGCTGAATGCCAACTTGAGATTATGCTCGAGCTGAAATTTTGGCACCGATGTGCGTATTTGTGTCTCAAGTTAAGATGAAACCATAACAGAGCGTAAAGGATGTGTGAATTCAACTGTACGGAAAGATTTTTCAGATATAAATCTATAAATCCATTTTAAAAAGGCTAATGAATGTGTTGCTAGAAAAAACAACTATCTTTGCGTGTATGATCTTCATGGCAAATAAATCTTAACACAATTTCAAGTAAAGTTTCATCAGCTATGTGATATTTCTTCAGGGGGAGGGGAGGGGGGGGGGAGGGGGGGGGTAAGATTCCTTGAATGGGACTCAAGTTCTTTGTCTTTGGCATGTATCCTCACATTCCTGAGTAATTTCTCAGTACACACACACATATGCACACGTATATGTACACACGTGCGCACGCACGCACACACACACACACACACACACACACACACACACACACACACACACACACACACACACACACACACACACACACACACACACACACACACACACTGCTGCCCGTCCATATCAAGGACCTCTGACCATTCCCTCTCCGCTGAGTGCTGCAGTCATTGTCGCACAGAGAAAGCCATTCATGGTGCCCTCATTCCTGCAGTCTTGTGTACGCCACAGCTGGCCGGCTGCAAGGCTCGTCTTTATATTGCAGCAGGCCCCAGCACGTTCCACACCCCTAAGGCGCTACTTGCAACCGCCTAGTCTCTTCACTATTCATACAAGATTCCTCCACACGCGTCCTTCGACCAATTTATCCCAAACAAAGCCTTTTTTGTTATCAACAACCCACCCTCAAATCCTCACTGTAAATCGCACCGATACATTCATTTAAAACGTAGAAATAGTTCTCCCCCCTGTACTATCAGACTCATAGTGTGTAAAGGTCTCTTTTGCCCCCCCCCCCTCTTCAGTAAAAGCATGGTTTGAGGCTAAGATTACAGTGACCGGCATGGATTGTTATCTTAGCGGACCGTCTGCAGAGCAGGCCATGGAGATCAAAGTGAGGTGTTCGGCTTATATTTTTGAAACATTAGGGGTGAGCGCAAATTGATGACATACCCCCCCCCCCCCTGCCTCCAGTATCTCTTCTCAAGACAGGCTCCACGTGTCTCAAGAGCAGGCAAGGATTTGTACACCCTCCTCACTTTTGATCTCTCATTTCTTCCCCTACAAACACTTGCACGGTGATTGCTGTGCCGAGGCGTACTGTAGATAGGTATACAGATACAATACAGATTTAGAAGCTGAGTGCGATTGTTGTGAAAATGTATGGGAGGGCAGACATAATGCAGACAAGCGAGTGCAGAGAAAACTTGTTGCGTTGGCTGTGGGGCGTCAGCAAGGCCTCGCTTTTGTGTTACTATTTCCAGGACTCTACTCTGGTATGTTTCAAAGGATGCAAAGCACCATATTAGTGGTATATTGTCAGGGATCCGAAAGGGCTCATTAAGCATCACCAAGATATGATTGTTGGTATTTTGCCTCTATTTTTGTTATGAGAAGACAGTTATGTCCCAACGTATGCCGTTTTAGATCGAGTTTGACAGGACTGGCTCTGGGATTTCTCAGTAGATCTCCACACAAGAGCTAACTGCAGGAATGAGAAAACAAGAGGAGTTAAAAGAAGAAGAAAGCAGTGGAAACTTGGATGGGTCAATGTTGTAATAAATGAAGAAAAAGCTCAGCTGTTCTCCAACTCTTTTCTGTAGAAATATCTCCCATTAAAACAAGTCCAGGTGGTTTGTTGTCCATGCTGGAGCTCACTGTACGGCTTCTAGTAGGTCAATAACCGCGAAGCATGGTGGCAATCAGGCATCTCTTTTGTTTTGTGGTGTGGTGCAGATGTGGCCGAGCCATTTTTAGTCTCTCTCACTCACTTTCACTCCCTCGCACTGCTACTTTTTGGGTGGTGTAGCACAATGCAGGAAGTGTCTGGGCCGCAATACCGCAGGCCCATAACTGCACGGCAAACCTAATTAAAAGGTTTTTTCTTTGGTCTTCTAATCTGGAATAGCTGACCTGGACCAGGAGGTTGCTTATCTAGCAGCTCTATCCCTCCCTCTCAATCTTCACCCCCAATATCCTACCGCCAAATACAGGAGTGGAGCTGCTGGCACTCTGCCTGCCTGCCATAGACTTGTGTCTTTGGCACAGCGTGTCAGCGGCGGAGTGGGTGGTGGGGTGCAAACATGTGCCTGGGTGTACAGCTGAACAAACAGGTCAAGTAGCTGTGTAGCATCTGAGAGGGCAGGGTGCTTTACCTAACCCCTGCTGCTAGGACATCGCTGACATGCTGCACCATCTATGGGAGAACAACAACAAAGCACATAACTCTAATCCACTTGGACATATAGTATCACCAAGCAATGAACAGCATTATTACATTAAGTCATGCTTTTCATTGAGCTAAACACATGACTAATGAACCAGCACGTTTTATATACTCATGCTCTAGTAGAAGTGAGTGGAAATCAGTTTCCCCTCAAATGCAAAAGGGTGATCCTGATGTGTATAAAGGTGAGAGATTCCTCAGGGTAAATTCAGGCTTGGTCTGACAAAGACAGCCCCTAACATACTGTCTGGTTATAACCCTGTGTGTGAGTGTTGATGTTAGACACTGGCACAGTGGGGCTGTAACGTGTCGAGGGCTTTTGGTGGCCCTTAGGTGGTGGTGGTGGTGGGGGAGTGGGGCAGCATGAGCATGGAAGCGGCATGGCCGTGATTCACTGTGACAGCACCGCCTGGCATGTGAGGACAGCAGGCCAGACGGGCAAGGCTGCTGCCTTTGATCTTTATTTGCTCCACCGTCTGTTTTGCATTTAAGAGCCGTGCTGAGCGCGAGGCATTGGATACACCTTGAATGGCTCAGGACCCAGGATCCTTTTTCAAAGCTAAGGAGATCCAGGACAGAGAGGGATGATGTTTGAAGTGGAAGGTTCTGTGCTGAATAGGGCAGAGGGTCTCCCAGCAACACAGACTACCCCCCTCCCCCCCGATGAAAAGAGGTTGATCTATAATAACCCACGATCAAGCAAATGATATAGAGTGTGGGTGAGGGGCAAGGTAACATACATCTCCTTTTAGATGGACCCTCAAGATCAACCCGGGGTCAGGAGGCTGTGGCACAAAAACAAACATTCACAGCAGCTCCCAAACCAACCTTCTGCTGCTCCTCCTGACCTGTCGCATACATTTAGCACGCCAGCGATGTCAACAGACCGTGACACGTTACACCTGAGAGGCAAAATCGGCTGAATACCATCAATATATGGTCCTATCCAACAACCAGGCATGGTGCACTGACAGGGAGGAATCTCTCTCTTCAAACGCTGCATATATTTATCTTCTTGAACATCTCTATTGCACATTCCTCTCAGACACTACAGTGGCCACGATCCAAAGCCAGCAGCTGGACAAAGTCTTGCGCTAGAGACTGAAACAATTGATATAAATAACTGCCCTCCCTAATAAGAGCCTTTATGAGAAATTACAGTTTTTCTTGATTGCTTTGATAGCAGCAGTCAACTCAAACTCCACATTTTCAAAACCGTTAACACACAGGCCGAAACAGTGGCACTCACGGTCAAATTGACCCATTTTGTTTGCAAAAGGCTCGAACCGTGCCAAAACATTTAAAATATGAATTTTGCCTTCCAACAACACAACTTGTAAACAAGTCCAATCAACCATTACACAGTGGACAACAAAATACGGCACTCAGAGCAAATCAGTGCACCATTGCTTGTCATTGTAGCCTATTACTGTACGTAGTTTTCACGCCAGTGCCATTTTCTTGCAAAGAATTGGATCCAGAATCAGAAATGCTTTGATGCAAATTTTATTGATTCTTATTTTCAAACTCCCAGTTTCTTTAAGCAGGTCAAAGCAATCAAGAAAAACTGTAAATCAACTCAACATAGCATTTTGAAAAAAACCGTGTAGAATGGAAGATTTTGGTCATTTAATCCACAATTTTCAATGTGAAAAAAAAACCTTATATGTGAAAAGAAAACTGGCTCAAGGAACATCGTGTGTGTGTGTGTGTGTGTGTGTGTGTGTGTGTGTGTGTGTGTGTGTGTGTGTGTGTGTGTGTGTGTGTGTGAGAGAGAGAGAGACGCACAGCACACATTTTTAACAGTCACAAGGTTCCTTAACAAACAGACTTCAATATTTCCTCTTTCAAGTTGAAATGTTTCAGCATGCTCACAAGTCCTTCTGCAGAATTCCTTTTTTCCACTCCACTTACTGTCCAGCATGTAATTTATTCCCAGACGATACATTTTTGGCAGTCCACAGTTTAGATCATGATATGTATGCTGTCTGTTAGGGCTTACACAAACTGCTCTTTTCTGCAAAAAAAAGTACAGTAGGAAGAATGTGTCTCATGTCATAAAGTTTAATAGACTTAAGATAGACGCAGAAGTGTAGCAACATAGATTTTATTTACTTTAAAAGCACCTTAGAGAGCAGTGCACATTATTACCGTTTCCATAGCTTATACCATTTTATGATAGTTGCATTTTCAAGTAAAGAATAAACAAGCTCTATTATAGTTTTGTTGAGACTGGAATTCTTAGTAGTAACTGAATGAAACAGCAACACCAGAGGAACGGATTATCTCAACAGAAATTTAGACCCTTACTTCTTTCAAGTACAACTCTCAACAGCACCAATTTCATGGGCTTGATACATAAATTAGTTTTCCGAGGCCCTTTTTTTAAGCAAGAAAATACATGTCTCTGTCAATGTCACTATACAAATATAAATTGTAATTTTTAAATGATGACTAACAGTCATGTGGGGTCAAATGCTGCTACCTGAGCATCATATATATATATATATATATATATATATATATATATATATATATATATATATATATATATATTCTCTCAACATCACTCTGGAAGTGCATAGCTTCCTGCTTCTTGATCAACTCTATGCTTGTCAGAGAACACAAAGTGGCTTACTGTAGATTTTGCACATGCAATAGCTATGTATTTCACATTTCAAAAACAATCAAAGCAAAGCATTGTATGGCTGAAATGGTTATAAACTCATCATCGTGATTAAGATGCAAAGTATGCTACATCATACTGTAAGCTGAAGGATTAATAACAATATGTGTGTACGAGTATGTGGAAGTTGATCTGTACGTGTTGACATTGTAAATTGCATCATTACTGTTCAACTCTCACAGCTATAAATGCTTCACTCATAACAACTATCTTGAGTAGCAGGCATTCCACAAGGGGCAAAAAAAAAAACATCTTTTTAAACTTGAAAAGTATTTTGAGAACAAAATAAAGTCTTTTTGAAAATAGTCACGTCTGTTTAGTGACACAAAACAACGTGAGCATCCACCCTGTTTTCCTAAATCATAGCTTATATACAAAAGGATAAGAGTAGGGAAGGATAAGAGCAACAAACTAGTGTCGCGACCACCACGCGCAAGTATAAACAGTTACGGCGCTCCCATGGCGTCACACTGGCGCTCGACAGGTCGGCTGCGGCGAGTATACCCCACGTTTAATCCAGGTCGACCAGAGCTTGGGGGATTGGTATAGAATAGAGACATGCTAGAGGCAGACAGTGGCAAAGGGAAGTCCTGTAAGTGCACTACGTAGAAGCTAACGCCCCTCCCTCCCTCAGCAGGGTGGTGGGTGGTGTGTGTGTGTGTGTGTGTGTGTGTGTGTGTGTGTGTGTGTGTGTGTGTGTGTGTGTGTGTGTGTGTGTGTGTGTGTGTGTGTGTGTGTGTGTGTGTGTGTGTGTGTGGTATTGGAGTATTGCTGAAGAAGCCCAGTAGGAGGGCAAATGTGGCTCACTCCACCACGCTCATCAGTCGACACACACCTCCTTCGATGGCCAAGCACTGTCCAGGAACGGTCCCAGGGGGTAATCTGGATATGTGTGTCTGCAGTTAACAAAAGAAGACATGCACACAATGAGAAAGATGTACATGCAGAGGCAGGGCTACATCGGGAAAAGGAAACGCTAACATCTCTGTGGCTCTCAGAAGTGAACAGATGCGTATCTCTGGAAAAGGTAACTTACTCACTAAAGGAATAAGATACATCTTTTTCTATAAAATAGGTCAACCTTTTATATACTAGTGTTGAAAAAAAAAAAAACATACTGTGGTTAAAGCTATACAATAGAAGTTTTCTTACTTATTTTTAGTCATTCATTTTTATTTTTTTTTTATTTTTGTTTCATTATTACGGTCGGTTACATTTATTATTTATTGTACTGTCAATGTGTGGCTGTGTTATTTGTACACCATTTAACAAAACCAAAAGAAAATACAAAAAAAAAGGAGGCATGGATGATGATGAAATGTGTTTTTTATTATTAAGTATTATTACTTTTGTTAGCAGGCAAGTAAAACTTCAAATAGCATCAAGCATCAAATCCCACAATCACAATGAAGTTCTTAGCTGCTTGCTTAACACGGTTTAGGGTTAAAACTATTTAAATATAATTGAAATAAAATCAAATCAAAGAGGAGGGGGATAAATGCAGGAGCCTTCACCTCTACAGGATTTTTCTTTTTGTGTAAGCTTGGACTACGGCCCCATTTGCACCCCGAGGGCAACTGTCACTACAATGGGACAACAGCCAGACAAGGCCATGCACACATGGCAACACTCTTAAGGGATATTATGCCTCCAGTAGCCCTTTCTGAGTTCATCCTCTCCCCTTCATCTTCTAAAGACGAGGTTAAAGAAAGTCCTTGTTTAAACTGTTTTGACTGAAGGTCCACAGCAGAGACATAATCAACTTATGGTGACATGTTAAAGGTTTTGCTTTTGATGTTTGCATGTCAGAAGGAAAGACCTTTGCAATGTTTTTTTTGTAAAATTCCAACCACATTGAATACACAGCTGAAAACACTACTGGGCACAATTAGCGCTTAGCTTTTGCAAGAAAACTGCGTGCCCTAACCCTCACCCCTACACGCAACCTTGCAGCATTTGTTAAGAGCTTCATTTTTTTTATTTCCATCTGACAGAATGGACAATTTGAGTGAGTAAGCAGGAAGAGTAAAAAGCTTACTAAACCAAACAAGTGAGTAATTACACCAGCACATCGCTAAGAGCATTGTGTGCCTTTCACAAGCTGTGGCACTAGCTCAGAAGTCCAGGTTACAGTTAGTCTCACTTTGCCAGACCATCCACACTCTGCAGAGCCGGAGGTGGGTCTGGCTAGTCCACACAGCATTCCGGGATGGGAGAAAAACGTGCTCTCGTTTATTGGCATTTCTTTAAACCGATCACAATCGTCTTGGACAGCGCTAAGCTCCGCACAGAGCCGCTGTAAAATAGTTGTGCGAGACAAAACTCAGATTGGACAGATAGTCTAGCTAGCTGTCTGGATTTACCCTGCAGAGATCTGAGGAGCAGTTAACCGTAGTCCTCATAAATCCACCGGAGTTTAAAATTCCAACACAAAGAAAGCGGAAGGAAACGGACATCAGCGAAAATACATGCATCCGGCGGAATTTCCTGCAGCACCGGAGCAATCCCGGAAGTGGAACATCAAGGATATAGACTAAGGTTACAGGGATACAGTAGTGAGGATGAGTAGTCCGAACACTTCTGTGACATCCAATCTGGTCAGCATCAGACAAATAATGCTAGAGCCTTATGTGTACAACACTAAATTCCTCATTAACATTTACACCATATTTGTGTCTATGTTGTGCCAACTATCGCTCTTATTTGGATTATTAGTTTGCAGCAGATTTACATGAAGAAAAGCTTTTGGCCGTTAGCAATAAAACACAGTACAGTGCCAAAGTACTTAGACTGAATCCATGTTTGACAAAGCAGCGTAAACTACTTATAAAGTCAGTAGGGTTGAAAGGAGCAACCATATGTAAAATTATACCATAGCTGGGTTAGATAGACAGAAAAAAAAAAATGAAGACACGCAAACCTACAGTGAGCCGGTTGTCCGCTTGGTACCCAGTGACTGAAGTGACCACATTACAGGACTACGGCTGAGTCAAAATATAACGTGAAAAACACAGCTCCATTGTATCTGTCGGAGAAAAACAACATTCTTTGGTGATATGAATGTGTTTAGGAGCTACAGAAGCCACACATTAACACCACAGCATAGGCCAAAGGAAAATTTAGCTCTATGACTATGTGGCTGTTTTTGTGTTGTGGTTTTTACATTCCTTTCTTTTAAAATAAAAACAATCATATGCTATTTATTCCCCATGCGACACCATTTAAAAAAAAAAAAAAAAGACATTGCTGTGTAATATACAAAGCAGACAATAACCAGGAGGCCTAAATTGCATGCCATTTGATTTTGTCTGGCCTGTCGCAACTTGAGCAGCCAAAAGCTTTATAGTGGTAATGATGTCCAGGACGAGGGAAGTGAGCCATGGTGGCGGTGCTGTGGATCCTACACTTCCCTTTCATCTGTCCAATCATGACAAACAATAAAACAATAGTCTAACGGTTTCAGAAGTGCCGCCACTGGCCTGTCCATGCAGCTTTGTGTAGCTCTGTAAAGCATGGCTTGATGTTCTGATGTGCTGTACAGTGAAAACACAGGTGAGCGTTTGAATAAAACCAGATGTTCTCCCTCTGCAGCTATTTTACACAATAATGTCAAAAGGATTAGAAAACAGACTCAACTTTCGCCAAAAAAAAAAAACTCAGAGGAACTGCCAGCACAGTTCCAAATACTCCTGCTACTGTGTATCAGCCGTTCCATGTTCTTACACAGAAAAGCAGTGGAAGATGGACTCTGGCTGGTTAGAAATGCCCAGGGAGATGCTAATAAGAATGGGAGAAATGTCTGTAGAATAGCAGCTGAGGCAGTGGATGGCTCTGGCTCTATACGCAATCTCTGCAACTAACTAATATGTGCACGTTTAAATCAGGATGAATTATTCAGGCAACCTATTAAAAGTGCAATGGGAACACTAATCCTCATCAAGTTTTCTTCAGCAAGTATTTATGACAACACAGTCAAGGAAGTCTTCATTGGAAGAACTGGTTAGGCACAGCCTGTCCTGCTGCAGCTTGGTCACCAGCATCAACCCTCATCTGCACTTCTCCCAGTGCTGCAGTGCAAGATGGTAAGATGAAAAAGACGATGCCTTTTATGAGGACTTAATTTAACACTTCATCTCCAGAAAATCTGCATTTCCTACATTGTCTTAAGGCAGAACTTCGCCACAATTTTGACATCTGCCATCAGGGCCATGGACATGAAGGTTCTAGCTCCTGGGCCTCCATCACATACAGACTCACACTTAGTTTACAGACAACAGACATCATGAATAGAGCCTGCTCGCATTAAGGTTCCCATCTCTGGCTTTTTGGACTTCACTAGATTGAAGAGAAAACAGATGCGCTCCTATGGAATCCCCTCAATGGATGAAATGCTGACAGAGAGCGGGGGAGCCAACTCTGGGCCCAGCTTGGGATCAACGGGTAAAACCTTGTTTTGCACCCAGTGTGGCGGCGTAAAGGACAGAACAGCCAGCTTCTGGTATGCAGACGATGAGAGCCACGGAGGCTCATGGGAGCTTCGTAGAGCAGTGTGAGTTTTGGTGGAGCAGCTGTGTTCTTGGCTGCACTCTCCAATATCACTGTGTCACCAATGCCCCGTTGAGAGGAAGTGGATACCATTTCCCAGGAGATCCAGAAACCACTACTGAAAGATGGAGGAGTGCTAAAGACTGCTGTTCTACTCCTTACCTTCTCTGCACTATTTCAAAGTCTCTGACAGAGCAGCTTAAGCCACTGTGGCAAAAAGAAAGTGTTAATCATAAATCCTGTTGCAAGTCCACAGTGAGGCTCATGACAGTAGGGACATAGTGGAGAAATTAACATCATAGGTTTGTGCCTACTATACCAGTAATACCACCCTCCGCCAATGCCTGCTAAACCTCCAACTATACACACTTTATTTATTTATTTTTATTATTATTTCAGAGTGACAGTGGATAGACAGGAAAGGTGGGATGAAGATGGGGGACAACACGCAGCAAAGGGCCGCAGGTCGGATTCGAACCCGGGCCACTGCAAAGGCCTCAGCCTACATGGGGCCAAAGAACTTCTAATATACCAAGAAGTTCCACTCCCTCGTTACTTCCGGGTTCTGAACTGGTTGCAGTTCCACCAGAGTTCCATATAGGGGGCGCTCACCAGCGCTCACAGGCCAGTGCAGAATGAATGGGGCTCTATGGAGCTATACCCCTCAAAACCCACTTTTCTCAGGATATAATTTTTTGTCTAGTAATTTGAATGTTGCATTCGAAAGGGGAGGCAGAGAAAATACACACTGCTGGGTGTTAGATTTTTTTAAAGTCGCTTTTTTGTTCTAAAAAGCCTTTTAAAATGTCAATGACGTCATACACATATACGGCCGGAGATACTGCTTTACGGCAAGCTCTGAGTCGCTTCCTTTGTTTTCTCGAGGCATCGACAACACAGCTGACAGGTTCGGCTCTCCCTGATAATACACGTGCTAGAAAGAGGTTTGCTGATGTTTTAAAGACTACGCTGAAATATTCACTCTGACATTCTGGCTCTGCTTCGGATGCCGTCAAGCGGGCTCTCCGATCGCAATCAGAACTTCACTGACCAATCAGCATTCATTAGCAGAATGCTAGCGTGTTATGGGCTACAACGACTCACCCTGTAAGAAATCAAAAGGACATAAGTACTCGTTCATTCAAATTTCGACCTATAACACATGTTGAACTTGCAAAAACTACAATCAAATCTGAGGTTTCTCAACGACAATCGGGTGAAAGAGACACATTTAGCCGTCTAGCTCCATAGAGTCCCATTCATTTTGCACTGGACCGCGATCACCCCCAGTGGAACTCTGGTGGAACTGCAACCAAATTCGGTACAATGGGGCTGAATAGGGAGTGGAATGGCTTTCCGTAGACCGGCTTTGATGGGGCGCACGCTCTTACTGGGTGAGCTAGAGGCCGGCCCCTATACATGCTTTATGTAACAATGTCAACAAAACAAAGGTAACAAACAAGAGCAATGTTTGGTGACTGAAAGCGCCTCTGAACAGTACACAGTTCACTGTGTTCTGCTCACCTCTTTACGTTGGCACAGGCGTGAAAGTGGAGCTTGCATGCTCACATTCAACCACAAAGCCCAATACACAGAGCACATCGGACAAATATGCAGATTGATATTGATATCCCCAGTGGTGCATGACTTTCAGTAAACTTGATGGTTCTTTTGGACCAGGTAGGGCCAGAGAGGGGGAGTGACGAGGGAGATAGACCAAGAGACAGAGGAAAGGCGGGGTGAGGGGGCCGGGAGGCGGCATGAAGGGCAAACACTTTGAAATCTGAACCAGGCTTGAACAACAGTGCCCTCTCTTTATACAGAGTGACAGAGATACATTAGCCAAACAAATCAGTCCAAGCTGAGACTCCATTTAGAGCCAAGAGACCAGAGCATTAAGTCGTGTTGCTTAAGACGCCACAATGACTGATTCAAGACATATAATTTAAGTACTGAGGAGTTTTGCTAATGATTTTTAGAAAGTTAAGGTCCTGGAGGAGGATCACAGAACCTCAACAACAAAATTGTAAATGTAATGTCAACTTAAAAGAGCTCTGCAAAGAGTTTTAATCCCATAATCCAACAGGCACAACTTCTTGTCAGATCAGCATAAACTCTGACTTTTGTTATAAAACAAGTCTAGAAGCAAGTTGAATTCAACAATTACCACAAACTGGCATCTAAATAAATAGATTAGGATTCTCTCTCTCTCTCTCTCTCTCTCTCTCTCTCTCTCTCTCTCATTATAAAACCATAGTGTATCAGTCACAGTTTTGATACTGGCAAAGACAGGTGAGCTAGCCATTATTTAATCCGACTCAATACAACTTATGGAGTCATTTTCTCTGGAGGAATAGATAAACAACAAGACAAGAATCTGGCTAAAAGACACCTCATTTCATTCATTCAACATTTTAATTCTGCAGCCAGATGGCATTTCTGAAAAATCTGCCACAGTACTTAAAGAGTCCTTTGTTTTAATGATTTTTTTTTCTAATTAACATCAATATGATGTAAAACAATCTTCATAAAAGTCAAATATATGGTAACTGGGAAGCTCACCTTTGCTTTGCTATCTTGGGCAGACATGTAGCCAACACACATGCTCTCTGTGGTGTGACTCCATAGAAACTCCACTGTGAAAACACACAGATACAAAAAGGTTAATTACAGAGTGAAGAGGAGAAAATAAATGAACATGAATATACATTAATCTAAATGTAGCCTGGATCAACGGAAGTACATTTCCAGGATAAAGTTAGTCCGACTGTGGCAAACAACCCAGAGCGTTTTTTTTTTCTCCTATCTAGAATGTATCTGTGGGGTAGCTAGACCTTACTCCACATCACTGTGGAGATAGGTCTGGCAAGGCGAGACAAATATAAATGTAACAGTATAAATATAAAGAGCCCGGGGACAGAGCGAGGGTGCGAGGAGAGAACTAAACTAAAGGTTTAAACTTTTAGTTTAGTAACAGTCACATAATAATGAACCCAAATCAAGTCTTTGCATCTGCCAGAGGAAAACATTTGGAAGGTGACTCAGCGTGCTGAACTGCGGTAAACTCTGAGCGTGCCCATTATCATTACAAATATACTGTATGACTTGCAGTTGTGACATAACTGCAGAGGAAGGTAGAACTTGTGAGTTAGAAAAGAAATTACAGCACCCATAGGTTGTGGTTGACATACTGTTTATTCTTGTAAATCAACAAAGAGCCATTTGCAGTCCAAAGTAATCTGAGGTAGTCCACACCCTGCACAAGGGCTAGGGTCCATAAAAACGGCATCAAACAGGGCCAGTACATCAGTGTGTAAGTGGTACTTTGGAGCATTTTATTAGTCAAGCTGACATACTGTATAACATAAATAGCACTTCACTAGTCATTTGCCATTATGGTTATTTTTAAATCAAGATGTAATCCCTCCTACATGGAATGGAGAACCATGTGCTCTACTTTGTCAGGGAACTTAAACTCATCCATTGATTTCTTTTGAGCTGAGGGTTCGATATACATCATGTTAAAATTATGGCAAAGCACAAAGGGCAACATAAAAACCCAGTAGTAAGTCATATGGGCTAAACGTTTGGACAGACCTCTGATTGAGTCAAATTCCATGATGGTAAAGCTTTGCAAAAGGAAGGATCATTCTCAGAAGCTCCAGGTAGAGAAACCAGATCCGCCAATACAATCAGCCAAACTGGGCAGTAGTCAGAAGGCCTCCACTTGTCTGAAGATTAGCCGTTGATGCCATAGTGGGAGGTCTCGGTTTGAATCTGAGATGAAGGGTGTGAAACCAGAGACTGATTGTGCGAATGAAAACACAGACCACCCGCCAGGAAAGCCACAGTGCCTCCTCCCCCTGCTCCCATCTATCGGATGATGGATTTTTAAATATTAACAGCCAAATCTCTGCCTACCATAAGCTGTGGCGCCGAGGTTTGAGTGTGATCATTCTTGATATGATTAATGTCTTACCCAGTATACCCTGAATATTTTGTGACGGCGGAGGTTCCACACATCTGCAGCAGCGCAAGACAATTACTCCACCCAAAACACGATCTTCACCGGCCAGAAAGGGTGAGCCTGGACACACAGAGAAAACACCACACTTGTGAGGACTTAACAAAGCATAAACATGGGGGGGGGGGGGATTCTCAATCAACAAAGTCTCTTGTATACTTATAGTTTTTTCCATCCTAACACATTGAACCAAGGATAACACATGAAAAAAACTAGACAAAACACAGACCTTTCAATCAAATTAAGGTGATCTAAGACAAACTTGATTCTATTCAAGTTGTTTGCCTTTCTGGCCAAGTTAAACAACTGAAAGCAATTATTCGGATGGATTTATTTCATTTAGCAGACTGTTCAATAAAAAAATATTTCACTGTATACACTCCTGTACCACAATATTTAACTAAAAGAAAAACACCCAGCTACATAACTCTCAAAGAACTTTGGGTCAATTGTGTGGAATGAGAACCTCTCTCGTTTCCTGAATTCAAAAGAGGCAAACTTGAATGAGGTGTTGTGTGTGTATATGTGTATATATATATATATAATATATATATAAAAACTTGGATTGGCTGATCAATGAGGGGCAATAAAAGAAAAAAGGGCTCAGTTGGGAAAAGAACAAACTAAAAACAGCTACAGCGTTTCTTGAAATGTCTCAACACAGCAACAGGAAAAAGAACAGCAGGACCAATTGGTGCTTTTGATGAAAACATGTTTGCGTCTGCAAGCCGTTGTTTCTTTGTTGCGTTTCACGCCGATTATGGTTCCATGTCGTAATGTTTTCCTCACTCTATAAAACTTTAACACTTTTGAGTGCAGCTTTTACAACATTCACACAAAATCCAGGTTTTTGTTGTACATTTTGTTATACCCTTCATAATAACACTGACAACTTTGCATGTTGTAAACATGAGAGCAGTTCAATTATTGTCTAAACGTTTACAATTATTTTACCATAACAATAAAAGAATAATAAATTAATGGGATTTAACTATTTTTGAGTGTGCATATGTGTGTGTATGGGTGTGTGTACAATGAAAGTACTGTATTACACAAAAAAAGATCTAAAAATGCTGACGTGTTGCCTTTAAAGATAATCTATTTAGAGAACCTGACAAACGTTGAGTGAGAGGCCTCCACATCACAGACACTGTCATCATTGCTCTTGCTAAGGCAGGATTTATGGAGCTTTGTTTTGACTTAATGTGCATCTTGAAAGGAAACAGCAGAAGAATTAACTTCAAATTGACTTAATCCAGCCCGTCCAAACGTCTTGGTGTTACAGATGTCCATGACAAACTGGGAAGGACTTTTAAAGGAGGCCAAAACAAGGCAGAAACCACCACATGTTTCCACATGCTCGGTCTTCTCTGAGCTATCCCAGTGGTCATTCACAGGCGCAGCAAACACAGTTAACAAGACCTTCTAAAAAACTGACCACTTCTGAGAATATGGCAAAAAAAAAAAAAAAATGACATCTTCACATGAACTTTTAACAAAACAATTGTGTCTTCCAAAATGATCCGTGGCCGTCAGCTGTGATGCGTGGAACATTTGAAGGTTTAAAACAGTGAACAAAAACGATCCACAAATCAAAAGCCGTCTCTTCAGATTCTATTATTTCCAATGTTTCCAGTTGTTAGCTCATTCCTTATGTTATGCAACATCTGTTTGTTAGCTTAATTCTCTCAGTGTATAATTGTGTTTCTCGAAGAAAAAAAAAAACGTTCTTGACAAACAAATCTGTGTGTATGGAAAGTAGTGGGAGTCAGGCTGCATGTGGGTGACTCACTGATGAACTTGTTTTGCATAGCCTCCAGCAGTGCTTGATGGGCATCTTCAGACTGCATGGCAGCAGAGCATTCCCGTGCCAGCATGGTGCGAATCAGATGCTCTCCACAGCCTGGCAAAAAAAAAAAAAAAAAGAGACACAGACATAGCTGAACCGGTCTCATTCACTTGCATTAAATCATTTCTTTCTTGCAAGCATGCACGCCTTCAATCAGAATTGCACAAGGTCTCCAGTGAGTTCTCTTTGAGATAGTTGAAGCACATGTAGTACAAACCACTTACATCAAGGCACATTACTTTTTTTTTTTTCTTTTTCTTTTTAAGAGATCCGTATGTACGAGTATTTCCTGATTACCATTTGTAATACTATGCTTTGATATTCATAACTTGTTAAAAAGATCACAGTTTCCAAATATATCTGGTTAATAAGTTGCAAAAATTATTGCAAAATTGACTTTTCAAA
This sequence comes from Perca fluviatilis, assembly GCF_010015445.1. NCBI lineage: Eukaryota > Metazoa > Chordata > Actinopteri > Perciformes > Percidae > Perca > Perca fluviatilis. Next base: position 22,665,751 of record NC_053130.1, on the reverse strand, counting down.
AGATTTGGTGCTACTGCAGTCATTTCAGCACATTCTCAGCAGCGTGATGACTTTAAACTTTATTATTTCAGGTACATAACAATGACAGCGCCTAGGGGCTGCCAAGTACAGCTGGCTTGCTCAAGGGCACACTGACAGTAATTGCTGAGGGAGGGTATGTGTTTCTCATTTAGTTTCCCCTGCACAGATTCCCAGCTGGTCTTGGAATTTGAAACGGCAACCAGTATTAATTCCACTTCTGTTAACCCTGCTCTGCTCACTGCTCTCTGCAGTATGTGCATGCATGCATGCATGCTTGTAAGATGTATGAATCAATTTTATGTTGATAGGTTTTAAATTAACATCTTAATATCTCATGTATTTTTGTAAGATGATTTTCCCAGTTAGGTTTAAATGGCTAAACACCTTATCCTTTATCTCTTCCAAGCCAAAACATAGCAGGTGTGATTTTTTATTTAGATAATATGCTACATACTGCTTAAAAGACTAACACTGAAACCAATACCTTGTTGTTGCTAAGGAAAAGACAGATATTGAATGTATGCTGCATGCTTACAAAATAATCTCTCAAATGTGAAGTGTGCCCGCACTCAGAAAAAAAGACAAGAAATCTAAAAGCGAAAACAAAACACATCTGGCAAAAGCTCCTGTTAAACTCCATAAAGACTGAATAATATAGCCTTGTTGTTTCTGTAAACACAAATGAAGGCCTCATAAAATATCAGGTAACTACAACAAAACTGAATGCAGATCGGTAACTGTGGAGACCAGACGCCTGGAGCAATTCAAAGTTCTTTTTGAACAAGAGCAGAACATCAGATTGGCCAGGTAATGTGCCTTTTGTACTGTGTACTGCGTTTACCGCAAACTGCTCTGTCCCAGGGGAACTGGATATTATGGAAGCACAAACACGGTTGAGCGGGAACTGCAGCAAGATGCCCAGACTAAAGCAAGTCAACAGAAGAGAAGTGTAAAAAGAAAGAGGCCAACTAGGAGATACTGTACGTGACAGCCAACAGCAGCGAGAGTGAACAGTTTGTGAGCTGTTCTCTCATGGGCCACGGCGGCAAGTGAAGGCCAGACAAAGCAAGTCAACGCATATAAAACAAAGAATCGCATGAGCCGCATATTACAAAACGGACTTAAATAGAGGGGGTGGGAGGGCAAAGTGGTGGTGAGGTAAAAGAGAGGAAAGAGTGACATATAGAGTATGGACCATGCTCCTCGAGTCAGAATGAAAATGATTGTTTTTCTGTTTCTTTTGATAGGAATGCCTTTCATGTTCGGAAAATTAAAAGCAGGTGTTATACTGGAACACACATTATGTTCTCCATACCCATAAGGAAAAGCTTTTTTCAAACATCAAACGCAAAACCACAATATAGGAAGACAGGAAAATACATACGGAGCAAACATCTACCCTTCATCTACTGTCAAGAACAGTAGGAATGCAATAAAAAGAGATTTGTTTTATTTTTTGTTTCAATGAAATGTACCAGAGAATTTCAGAATTGCCAGACGGAGGCATACACTTTAGATAGCAGATACTGTATTTGGCTTTTAGAACTGTAGTTAAAATTACCGTCAGTCCAAAGAATTGTTTTGGCTCACTGTAACTGTTTTTGTTCTTACACTCCCAGAAATTTCTCAGTGATTGCTGGTGATAAGACAAGCTTCAGCGGTGCAAAATGCAGGCTATCTCAAATGTACATATGCAAGTACATATGAATCAAGCTTCAGCCTGTCTGATCGAATCAGCTCGTCTGCACTCAGGTGCATTAGGCTACAGATCCACATCAAAAGGTTTTAATGTTCCCCAGAAGCTATGTCGCAGACATCTACACATCTTAAAGAAATGGGCTAATATCGGGCGCCCGTATAGCTCAGTTGGTAGAGCGGGCGCCCATATATAGAGGCTTACTCCTCGACGCAGCTAGCCCGGGGTCGACTCTGACCTGCGGCTGTTTGCTGCATGTCATTCCCCCTCTCTCTCCCCTTTCATCTCTTCAGCTGTCCTATCAGTAAAGGCCTAAAAATGCCCCCCCAAAAAAATCTAATTTTTGGGAAACACTAAAGCATGGTTGTACGTATACGTTGTGTAATATGTTCAAGAAAAATGCAACTTGTTTTTGAAATGGCAGATTGGTCCTGAAAAGGGAAGCATGTCTTTGTCCAATTGACTCACTTAGTTAAAACCCTGAAGAGCCAAAAAAAGCTAAAAAAAAAAAAAAAAAAAAAAATTGTAAATGGTATCATCTGACACCATTCTGTCATTACTCTGCATTGTGTTTTACTTCCAATTGTTCTGGTCTGTAACTATTTACATTCATTTAGAATGCAGGTCACATTGCTAGAAGGAGATTGGTCTTGTAGCATTAAGATCCTCTAAATAAGCACCGGTAAATTTCTGTTTTTGATTTATTACAAAATCAGCTAGTGACCTGCTTCACTGTTCAGATAATTCTTTTGTTTAAAAGTGTCAAAAGTCCCAAAGCAGAGTGTTAAATATCCTCAGAATTTGCTTGTCGCTTATAATTGTGAATTTATCTAGGCATTTTAGGTCATTTTCATAAGGCTGATAAAAGACTAAAATGTATAATGTTATACTTAGTGTTGAAGATACTTATCTAATGCGGTCTTTCTATAATTGAATATCTATTTTGACAGCATTGTTGTCGGGGACAAGTCTGATATGACAGCATCTGAAGTAGCGAAATGTCTGGAGATAAACTATTGACAAGGTTTACAAGACGTTCAAACCTCTAACCTTGATGACCAATGAAAATCCAGCAAGATTGCCAGCTATGGTAGTTCAGCTTTCCACTTCTGCATGAGGAGAAACAATAGCAACCACTTACATCCTCCAACTGAACATAGTAAAAAGAAAGAAAGGAAGAAGGACAAGCAGTACGCGACAGGTGGCAATTACAAATCATTACCACGCCACAAAGCGTCTGAGAGGTAGCAAATAATCCATTTACTGTTTCCTGCAGCAGAAAACAGAATTTTGATACTGGGAATATACTGCAAAATCTGCATGGGGTTTAAATTAATACATTTAGTTTTACAAATTGTGTTTTCAGTTTTAATTAGATTTGGATCTAATTAGTTAAAGGCTCCTCATATTGGTAGAATTGAAGATGTAGTGGGTAGAAAGCAAAAAAACACCAGAATTTTAAATGGAGGGAGACCTCTTCCAGCAGCCCTCCCGCTCCCCTCTCTGCCGCACGGACATATGGTATGCATGAGCAAAACAGCCAATATAAACTCTCTCTTTGCAATGACATGTGACTGGCCAAAGTCTAGATTAGGCTAGATTTTCTAAAGCCTGAAAAGAGAGCCAAGAGGAAATGCAGAAGTCTAGTTTTATCTCAGACCATTTGAATTCAATGAATATTCGGAAAGAATACTACAGAAGTTTTATCTAATGACGCCAAAATTAAACCACAGCTTTAATGACTGGGTATAGCTCAAATAAAACCTGGTAGTCTCGATACTTGATCACTTTTTAAAAACTTAATTTATGGCCAGCTGATTTTCCTAAGAGCATATTATGCATAATTCTTAATGTTATGACCATTATTTGACCATAATGGTTAAATAAATGAATTTTGTGACAAAATGTTTTTAGAGATAAGAAAATACTGCATACTTTCCATAACCAACTTCTCACTGATTTAATATAATATGATATAATTACTCATTTAGACCAGCAAAAGTTATGATCTAAATCTAGATAACTGCACTTGATATTTTGCAAACGTATCATCTTTCTGCTGCACTCCCAGCGGTTCTCCTCATCATATCTACAGCAGGTGTCCCATGTCAAATGTCACTGCAAATCCAAAGAGCTTTGCAATGCACCTGGCATGCAGCTGACTAACAGAGAGCAGAGAATGATGACTCAATCAGCGGAGGAAGTGACTGATGAGAGTCACTCAGCAGGAATGGTTGGAGGTCATCGGAAAGTATTATCAGGCTTTTTGAAGTTTGAATCACCGAGGCCTAAATAGGAGGCTCACATCAAATATCGGTTTTGGATTCATATCATCTCCAAAACAAAAAGGCAGGCTACATGCATGCAAACACACATATACACAACTGCAAAGTAGGTAGTAAAGAGTGTGCTGTGGCATACCTGAGGTACTCACTGCTGTAGAGTGAGAGTTCATACTACAGGCATTTTCAGCCCAGCAGCCACATCCATAATGAGCAGCCTGAGAAAAGAGAGGATAAGAGGACATTTTAGATGAAAATAAGTTTTGCTGTTTTTTTAGTTTTAATATTCTGTTTTGGAAGTACTAAAAACATCTCAAATAATAACTTTGAGTAAGGCATGCTCATGGCCGATTCAAGATTTTAAAACTTACACTGCAGACTGGGATGGTCATTTCAGCCTAATTTACATTTCCACATTATTAACTACACTAGAAGAACATGCCTACTGTACTCACAACTCTATTGATCTGAGCTTCAGTTTTTTTAACAGCCAGTGATAGTGTTAATGAGGTCAATGCAGTAAATCCTACTGATGCATTCATGCTGTGCTGTCCCCATTGTTAAATTGTTGTTTCCCCCTGTTGAGCTGCTGTTCATACAAACTCAAATTTCCTGTAGCTGCCTCAAAGTAAAAGACTTGGGACATGAGGGTGATCAGAGCGAATTCTTCTGTAGAAGGTCACCCCATTCATTTTGACTACCTGCATTAAGAAGCAAACGTTTAGCTCCATTAGGTACATCAAACAGCAGCAATGCCGAATTAACACAAACGTTAGGAAGAAAGGAGGGGGGCAGAAAGATGGGGGGCTTATTTACTAACAGCTACTCGTTAACAACTCTTATCTGCTGCTTTCAGTTTTTCTAAAGCTGGATTGATTGAGTTAATTTTTGGCCACTGGAGGGCATAAAAACACACAGCCGTGGCACACTGTCAAAGGTGCTCTAAGCGCTGTTGGGTGACGGCACTTCTTGTTGAAGTTCAAAGTATTTTCACATAAAACTGAGGCTAGCTCGCCCCTCCCTCCTCCTCATCCTGTCCTCTCTCCCTCCCTTCCGTGCACCCGCGCACCAACCCCCCCCCCCAATCCTTCTAGTCGGTTATTGGCAACACCAAACATTAACTGCTTGTTATGTTTGGTGGTGCAGGTTGGCCAGTTTGTTTTTGTTGCCGCGTGTGGAGCCTGGGCTGTCGGATAGTGAGGAGATGTTTGCTGTATGTGACAAAAAAATTTTAACCTAAAGAACGCGTGACATTGCTTAGAGCACCTTTAAGTCGTTTGTGGTTAATGTGTTGGCAAGATATTGCCCGTTTACAGATCAGCTGACACATCTTTCCATTGGCATTGTTTTTGTCCACTCGAGAGTCTAATGGCCAATCTGCATAGGAGGCATTTTTGATGTCTGTCACTTGCCTGTCTCACTGAACAGCTTAATGCATTTCCTATATAAAAACTATTATTGTCCAGTACATTTCTGCTGTCAGTCAGCCTGGTGCAGACAGTCTGGCTGGCTGCTGTCCTCTCAACACCTCAGGAGCTGCTGCCGACAGACAGACAGCTGATTCTGAAGACAGAGACAGTCGAACGGAGGTTGGAGTCAGGGCGGATTAAATGGACTAAACGTTATCATAGCTTTTGGGGTAAAAATGACTGCCTGCAGAAAACCGGTTTCATGAACAGTGAGACAACATCATACAGAAAATGTCTAGGCTGTAAAACCAAAAACAAGGAGTTTAGTAATAAATAACCTGGTTTAGGAGGTGGCCCACATTAGATTCAGATAATTTAGGCAGGGAAAAAGCAGTTTTTGTTTACTGCTGCTACTATTCCAAGATGCACATCATTATAAATTTGACACAAACTACATGTAGGTGTATGCTTTATAAAATAGAAATTCTATGTTATCGTATTAAAATATTTCACAAAAAAGGACACACTGAAATAAGGAAAGGCCTCTAATAATTGCCGTCTCAAATAAAGGCCTGATTCAATCTTTCTAAAATTTTCTATTTTGTATCATTTTAAAAAGGTCCCAGATTGTAAAAAGTGAGATTTTCATGTCTTTTCAGGTTATAAAGCAGGTCGAGGTTATGTATAAATACTGTGAAAGTATCAAAACGGTCAATCCACAGAGAAATACACATAGCCCGTGTTCAGAAACTGAGCCTTTAAACGAGCCTTTAGGACTTCCGTTTGGTTGTGATGTAACAACTATACAAAATATATAGATAGAAAGTGCAGCTACAGTGCGGTTACAGTCACTCCCCGGCTGCAATTACTGTGCAGAGATGCTAAAAGCGCAGATGCGTAAGACCCGGAGATGCTGACCAATCAGGGCAGACTGGGCTTTTTCAGCAGGGGGGCTTAAAGAGACATGCACTAAAACAGAGCGGTTCAGACAGAGGGTATACAGGTATCATCATCATCGGCGGTCACTCGAAATGAGTAGGACTGTCCTCTCCGTAGGGTCGTCTGTTAGTGGGTCTTTAAATGGCTGTACAGGCCAATGCATAATCCACATATTTTGGTCCAGTGTGGGCAGGGGAAAGTGGAGGTGGTGAGTGGTAGAGGAGCCTTTTTCTCTTTTTCCTTGCGGTACTGTCGCACTGTCACACTGTCACAGTGTTTGACATGTGAATAACATGGCCAGTCCATCGAAGTTGGTACTGCATTATTGCGGTGGTGATACTGAACATGGTGGCTTCCTCCAAGACGCTGATGTTGGTACGTCTGTTACCAATGAGGTGGAGTAAGGTAGCAATAAAGATGGAAAACAGGGTGGATGCTATGATACACCTCTGTTTGACCCCTGTTGCTACTGTAAAAGGCCCGGACTCAGAGCCACTGTTGCTGAGCTCTGTGGTTGACATGCCATCATGTAATAACCTCAGTATTCTGACGTATTTATCATGGAAGCCCTGCCTTGATAGTATGCTCCAGAGAGCCTGGCGATCCACAGAGCCAAAGGCCTATATGGCCTCTATGAAGGCCATGTACAAAGGTTGTTTTTGTTCACTGCATTTTTCCTGCAGTTGGCATGCTGTGAATATCATGTCTGCTGTCCCTCTGGATGGGCGGAAGACACACTGAGATTCAGGGCGTACTTCCTCAGACAGTGGTAGCAGTCGATTGGCAACGACACGAGGAAGCACTTTGCCTGTTGTTGATAGGAGTGAGATGTCTCTGTAGTTTCCACATTCAGCCTTGTCCCCCTTCTTAAATATAGTCACTATTAGAGCATCCCTGAGCGCTGACGGGAGTTCTTCTTTTTCCCAGACCTTGAGGAGTAGGTCATGGATGTGGTACAGGAGTTCTGGTCCACCACTCTTCAAGATCTCTGCTGGTATCCCATCTGGACAAGTGGCCTTGTTGTTCTTTAGGCTCCTAATGGCATTTTGGACCTCAGTTATGGTGGGTGGTTCCCCCATGTCTTCCCTGATAGGACTCTGAGGGATGTGGCTGATGCTACCTGGTTCAGCTGTGCTGTCACGGTTGAAGAGTTCCTGGAAATGCTCTTTCCATCGGACGTTAATGGACTCATTGTCCTTCAGCAGCTCCTGCCCGTCCTTTGAGGCCGCGGTGGCTTGGGCCATAGACAGCCTTAGTAGCGCTAAAAAAACCTCTGGTGTCACCGGAGTCTGCCAGTCTCTGAATTTCCAGAGCTTTTTCAAGTCTATATTCAGACTGACAGTATTTTTTTTTAACTTTAAAGCATGTAAACATGTCCTAGTAGAATCCCAAAAGACAAGTGTAAACCTGGAAATTAGCATATGTCCCCTTTAAAGAAGTTATGTGGGTAAAGACATGAACAGAGAAAAAAAAAAGAAGGGGAAGGCCCAATTACCTGGCCAACCCTGCCGGGATGTTTCATGGCCAGACCTCCACTGGACACCGCTGCAGCTACATTCCCTTCCAGGTCTATCACAACGGCTCCCACTGTGTCGAGGCACCCTGAACCATTTTCCTACATCACAGAAAGGAGAGCAGTTACATGAGAATGGTTGAATGAGAATTTCAGGCAACGTAAAGGAGGAGAAATCCAAACATTCACATTCTGAAGCAGAGACATCATCTTTGACTAGGGACATTTCCAAAACTAACAATGTAACGCATGCATTTATGAATCACTCTTCCCTGCCCTTCATATTTCATCAAAAATGTGCTGTTGTGATTTCAATCAGCTGTTTTTCTTCCCTGATTGCAGTTTGCTTTGGAAGTGACTCGTTTGTGAATCATCCTGACTCAGACTTCATGATGAATAGAGTTCTACAGGGTAAATGTGCAAAATGGCATTATGATACATGAACAGAGCTCCACTCCTACCAGAAACTGAAGATCTTGAAAAGCAGAGTAAAAAAAAAAAGAAGACTACAGCGTTTCTCATGCTCTCCTAAATCATTCCTGTCTCTGGGCTTTTGATGCCAAAAAGAACCAGAGCCAAAGACCATCCTGTCATTCCTTATCAGTTTGCTTAAATGAACAAAATCCACAGTAAATAATGACTGTAAAACATAAGGGCATCGTTTAGAATTATATTGAAATCCTTTAGATTTTCCTAAACAACACTGCAACTATAAACCATCATGAGACAGGTGTCTATATTGCACAAGAAAAAAAAGGAAAGATTTTATTGCATTAAATGAACACTGTGTATGAAAATTAAAACCAGACTTGCTACGATAATGCTTTTTGTTGAACCCATAAGACACCATCCTTGGTACAAAAATAAGTTATTTTCTGCTAATGGACTTTATATGTTAATTGTATTCTTTTTTGTATTAATTGTATGTACAAAAATTAAAACGCAAGGTTGATGCCAAATTCCTGTAAAACCTAAAAAGACAACGTAAAACTCTGACCATGGCATGCATGTGAACAGTCATAGTCAGTATCAGTGACTGTACAGTGCCTTGCGAAAGTATTCGGCCCCTTTGAACTTTTTGACCTTTCGCCACATTTCAGACTTCAAACATAAATATATAAAACTGTAATTTTTTGTGAAGAATCAACAACAAGTGGGACACAATCATGAAATTTATTGGATATTTCAAACTTTTTTAACAAATACAAAACTGAAAAATTGGACGTGCAAAATTATTCAGCCCCTTTACTTTCAGTGCAGCAAACTCTCTCCAGAAGTTCAGTGAGGATCTCTGAATGATCCAATGTTGACCTAAATGACTAATGATGATAAATAGAATCCACCTGTGTGTAATCAAGTCTCCGTATAAATGCACCTGCTCTGTGATAGTCTCAGAGGTCCGTTTAAAGCACAGCGAGCATCATGAAGAACAAGGAACGAACCAGGCAGGTCCGAGATACTGTTGTGGAGAAGTTTAAAGCTGGATTTGGATACAAAAAGATTTCCCAAGCTTTAAACATCCCAAGGAGCACTGTGCAAGCGATAATATTGAAATGGAAGGAGTATCAGACCACTGCAAATCTACGAAGACCCGGCCGTCCCTCTAAACTTTCAGCTCATACAAGCAGAAGACTGATCAGAGATGCGGCCAAGAGGCCCATGATCACTCTGGATGAACTGCAGAGATCTACAGCTGAGGTGGGAGACTCTGTCCATAGGACAACAATCAGTTGTATACTGCACAAATCTGGCCTTTATGGAAGAGTGGCAAGAAGAAAGCCATTTCTTAAAGATATCCATAAAAAGTGTTGTTTAAAGTTTGCCACAAGCCACCTGGGAGACACACCAAACATGTGGAAGAAGGTGCTCTGGTCAGATGAAACCAAAATCGAACTTTTTGGCAACAATGCAAAACGTTATGTTTGGCGTAAAAGCAACACCGCTCATCACCCTGAACACACCATCCCCACTGTCAAACATGGTGGTGGCAGCATCCTGGTTTGGGCCTGCTTTTCTTCAGCAGGGATAGGGAAGATGGTTAAAATTGATGGGAAGATGGATGGAGCCAAATACAGGACCATTCTGGAAGAAAACCTGATGGAGTCTGCAAAAGACCTGAGACTGGGACGGAGATTTGTCTTCCAACAAGACAATGATCCAAAACATAAAGCAAAATCTACAACGGAATGGTTCACAAATAAACATATCCAGGTGTTAGAATGGCCAAGTCAAAGTCCAGACCTGAATCCAATCGAGAATCTGTGGAAAGAACTGAAAACTGCTGTTCAAACGCTCTCCATCCAACCTCACTGAGCTCGAGCTGTTTTGCAAGGAGGAATGGGCAAAAATTTCAGTCTCTCGATGTGCAAAACTGATAGAGACATACCCCAAGCGACTTACAGCTGTAATCGCAGCAAAAGGTGGCGCTACAAAGTATTAACTTAAGGGGGCTGAATAATTTTGCACGCCCAATTTTTCAGTTTTTTATTTGTTAAAAAAAGTTTGAAATATCCAATAAATTTCGTTCCACTTCATGATTGTGTCCCACTTGTTGTTGATTCTTCACAAATTAGAAAAATTACAGTTTTATATCTTTGTTTGAAGCCTGAAATGTGGCAAAAGGTCGAAAAGTTCAAGGGGGCCGAATACTTTCGCAAGGCACTGTATGTTGAAATCAGAAATGGTCACATATTAATCTTTAATAGGTCAAGCAGTTTTGTGTAAACATGTAAGAGATTGATGAGAACTGAGGGCAACTCCAACCTTAAACTCATTAGGCTAACAAGTCATTGACACAAAATCAATCATTTAAATCATATATTACTTACGTAAGTCAACAAACTATCCATCTTAGTTGTTAGTCTTTTTGTGGATAGATCATTAATATTGAGGATTGATGTAACTGAACTAAATAAACAATAATAGTGTTTAAAAAAGGTCCAATGAAGCATATCGGGCCGTTTACACATTCTATTCCATTTAACACAATTTACATCTGAACCAAAATAAACTCTCCCACCCTGTTCGGTGCTGCTGCCACTGCTAGTGACTTTCGAGCAGAATAGCAGAATGAGTCGACTCAACTGCTTTCTACTCAGCTCATCATTAAGACACTCTCCAGTTGTGCTGCTCAGGGCACTGAAACTTTGCACTAACTCTTGTCAACACTTTAATCGTTTCCTGGAACCCTCTGTGCAACCTGGTAATGACATTTCCTTTAATGACCCTGTGAGAATGTGAGATTATAACTGGCAGAATATATCTTGATGTCTTCGTAAATTTGCTTTCTTGTATAAAATACCATATTCTACTTTATGTTTCCTGCCTTTTTTAAATTTCAGTTTGATGCCATATATCCCTGTGCATAACTGCAGGTTTGGAATCTGCAGAGTGGGCTGAAAGCATGATGAAACCACACCAATTTCATCATTAATACAACCCTGTCATTTGTGTTTAAGAGATCCAATTCACTTTTTGTGTAATAACTGAGGAATTAAATCAGTTTTAATTAAAGCAAAACAACACTTTAATCAAAGTGAAGTAGCTTTATTTTTTTATTAGAACTTATTTCAGGCACAGTATCACTTTGCTCTTAAAAAGGGTATTGATAATTAGATGGTTACAGTAATGTTAACTCCATTGTAATTTAAATACATTTTTTACATTTGTTTTATCAACAATAGATAATAATATTTTAATGTAGGCCAATTAGGGAAAGTTTTAGATTTCATTTGGCAGGCCAGATTTGGCCAATAGTCTGCTATTTGTTTAGTGCAAATGATGCCCCTGGTCAGATGGTTAGATCTCAACCCCTTATAGCATCTGTGGGATGTTCGCTGTGAGGAATACTACTATAAAATCAGCAGGAAGTGATGGGTCCATTCTGACTCAAGTGCTGCAGCTAAGAAAGAATGAACTTGATGCCATTCAAATATTTTATCTTATTTTAACTGATAACATAGTACTTACATTTTCACTTGATTGTCGTCTTTTCTTCGTGTGATTATGTCCTGTGTCAATTTTTTCTGCCAGCTCCATCTTTCGCTTGTTCCTCTTGTACGCAGATAAACTAAACTCTGTGTGAGAAAAAATGTAATCCATCATCCACATAAATGAATGCACCTCTTCCCAAGGTTGTTTTGAGCACTGTGTTTTGGTTCAGTTTTGCAGAGCTACAGAACATGAATTTCTTAGATGAAGCATATAATCAGTGCAACAAGACTCACTGCTGGCCATTTTCTCTGAAGGACATGGTGGTATTCCATGGCTGACTGCCCAATCATGTGCTCCTCGCCCCACTAAAAAGCTGACAAAATAAAACAAATTAACAAGTTGATAGAGTCACGTTAATGCAACATTAATAAATAAACATTATAATCACCAGGGTGGTATTCTGCCAGCTGATAGTTTCCCTTTCTGTGCTTCACTCAGTAGACGGTTTGCAACCAAGACTGGGTTCTTAATACCTGAAGGAGAAGTCAGAATCATCACAGAGCTAGCAATTCATTATATGTTATTTTATTACAGTAAAAACAAATCCAGATACAATTATGCCAAATTATGTAAAAATTGGATTTTCCCTCATTGTTTATGAACCTCTAAGAAACTGGGTTGAAAGTAAATCAGTAAAACACATGACAGATTCATTACCATTACTTTCAGGGGACTGAACTTCAGTGCCACAACAACATTACATAAATATCAATACATGTGTAATAACTCACCACTTATAGCCCCTACAGCACCATAATGCAGCGACTTCCCATCCATGATACTCGCATCACATTCAATTTCCCCTGACAGATTAAGGTTGGAGCCCATGCCAGCGTTTGTAAAAGGAGAGTCCTGAGAACAATTAAAAACATGCAGAGCCTAGAATAAAACTATATTTGCAATGAAACATATTGTCAATGTTAATATGTTGAAGGAAAGTCATTCTTTTGTGTAATATAGTTCAACCAAGAAAATAAAGGGTCACTCTTTCTTGTGGTCCAAAGTGATAGTGCAATGACTAAAGTCAATATCTACTGTAATTCTAACTTTTTAAATCAGCAGCTTATAAAATGGCCCTGCTGAATGCACTTCATTTATTAAATACTTGAAAACACTACTACTTCTACTTTACAAAAATCATAATAGATTGCGGGTGGTGAACCACCTCCTGTAACACAATAACAATCCGATCCTAAAACACTTTGGTTGCTGTCACTGTTATCTGTCTGGGACAATAATGTTGACAATAATTGGCTGTTTACCTAATGCTCCTCTGTTCTTTGATACCATCTAATTAGGATACTACATTTATGTTTTTAAGCCTCATTCTTGGTTTTCATTGATTCTTCATAGGAATTTTGCTGATATAGTTGTGGGCTTGAGGCTAATACTAATACTTAGTAGAAAAGCCTTTGTTGGGAATGACAGCGTCAAAACACCTCCTGTATCAAGAAACTAGTCGCACACATTGCTCAGCTGGGATTTTTGCCCATTCTTCCACACAAACTGTCTTCAAATCTTGAAGGTTCCGGGGGCATCTTCTATGAACCTCTTCTTTCCAGAGGTTATCAATTGGATTCAAGTCGGGTGATTGACTGGGCCATTCTAACAGCTTGATTTTCTTTCTCTGAAACCAATTGAGAGTTTCCTTGGCCGTGTGTTTGGGATGTTTGTCTTGCTGAAATGTCCACCCTCGTTTCATCTTCAGCATCTTGGTGGATGGGCAGCAGATTCTTATCAAGAATGTCACGGTACATTTCTCCATTCATTCTTCCTTCAATTATATCAAGTCTGCCAGTGCCAGATGCTGAAAAACAGCCCCACACCATGATGCTTCGCACCTCCAAACTTCACTGTTTGTATGGTTTATTTCTTCTCCAAACATAGTGTATGCTATGACAGCCAAAGAGTTCAATTTTGGTCTCATCTGACCAGATTATATTCTCCCAGTATGTCATTGGCTTGTCCAGATGTTGTGCAGCAAACTTTAAGCAAGCTTCCACATGCCTTTTCTTGAGCAGTGGTGTCTTGCGTGGTGTGCGTGTATAGAGGCCATGGCGGTCGAGTGCATTACTAATTGTTTTCTTTGAAACAACTGTACCTGCTTCTTCCAGGTCTTTCTGAAGATCTCTGCGAGTGGTCCTGGGTTCTTCAACAACTCTTCTAAGAATTCTATGGACTCCTCTGTCAGAAATCTTGCAAGGAGCACCTGGTCGTGGCCGGTTAATGGTGAAATGATGTTCTTTCCACTTCCGGATAATGGCCCCAACAGTGCTCACTGGAACTTTCAGAAGTTTAGATATTTGTCTGTAACCAATGCCATCCGTGTGTTTTTCTACAATAAGCTTGCGAAGGTCTTGGGACAGCTCTTTGCTTTTACCCATGATGAAATGCTTCTTGAGTGACACCTTGGTAATGAGAAATCTTTTTATAGGCCATCAATTAGGACTAATCCAGCTGATATTAATTTGCACTAATAGGCGGCAGGATTGCTTCCTAAATACTGACAGATTTCAGCTGGTTTATTGGCTTCCCATGCCTTTTTACACCCCTTTTTCTTCATGTGTTCAATATTTATTCCCATTATCATTCCACTTTATTATACATAACTTTGTTCATGGACATACATGTTTTGATTTCTTTATATGTGTGGATAAATTTCATTCCAATAGCCCCATCGGAAATATATTTACTGGGGGAAATGCTGACGCGTTCAATACTTACTTTCCTCGCTGTGTGTGTGTGTGTGTGTGTGTGTGTGTGTGTGTGTGTGTGTGTGTGTGTGTGTGTGTGTGTGTGTGTGTGTGTGTATATATATATATATATATATATATATATATATATATATATATATATAGCACTGAATTTCTCTACACATTATTGCAGCTGCAGAGAGTCATTGTTCTTTATTCCAAGCCTGCCCTGAGGAAAATCACCTCTTATATCATCCAACAGTACATGCATCGGAGGCACGAGCAGAATTAAGCTGTTTTGGATAAACACACACATATGTCAAATTAAGTTTCTTTTCCTTACTGAAAGTTTTTGGGATGTTGTTTTTTTTTAAGTCCAATCTGGGCCTAAGATAAATGTCTTCTACATTAAGTATGTGGGGTGTTATTTAACACCGAGTTAATAAAGGTTGACTTTTTATATTCAAACCTGAATCAAAATCAACCAACCTCAAGTTCAACCAATGCTGCGGCCACTGCTTCCACTGCAAGTGCCCCGGCTTTGAGTCGGTCCACAGCCTGGAAAAGACAGATAGCTACCTTGTTGAAAGTGCAACAGCTTTCCAGTCAAAACATCAAATAAACCCATTTCTCATTTCAGCCTTTGTAGATTTCTTTCATTGTCTACCTTCATCTACGTCAGTTACATAACACTATGATAAGACAGGGACAGAAACTAGAGTAGGGACAGAAACTAGAGTAAAAATAAGCATAAAACATGCAATAAGGATCCTGGATTGAATTAAATTTGACTTGTATGTATGTATGTATGTATGTATGTATGTATGTATGTATGTATGTATGTATGTATGTATGTATGTATATATATATATTTTACAATTGAAGAATTTGGCCTAAATGCAGCACTACATCCAGTTGAAACAGGGCACAGTTCGTCACCCATTTAACACCATTCCTATTGTAAATCAAGGGTGATGGCAGCACCATGAGGTTGTTTTTCAGTCTTACAGATGGAAGGAACAATGAATGAAACCAAATACAAGGACATTCTTGAAGAACTTGCTTCGAGTGCCAAAGAACAAAGACTTCCATTCCAACTGCAAAATTATCTTAATACAGCCAAATGAAAACTGGAATGACTTCAAAACAAGAACTTTAAAGTACTTGAGGGATACTGCCAAAACACAGATTGGAATTCCACTGATTATACATGGAATGACAGCTGTTCATAGATGCTCCCCATCCAACCTGAGCAAACCTCTAAGAAAGTGTAGGAGAAAATCCCAATATCTTACTGATAAAACAAGGTTACTCTACATACTTTCTAAAGACATGAGATCAATTGATAGAACAAGAACAGAATGCATTTGTGCGCAAAAATGTAGTAGAGGGAAGTTTACACATACCTCAGTATTAAGCAACTTTTAGTTATCTAAAATGTCACAACCAACTGAATTGTAGAGTCAGAGCAAGTAAAATTAGACTGGCTAAATAATATGATGAAAGCATTATTTTGTAGTAAGATGTCGTCAATACCAACATATTTGGAATATTTTCAACTGAAATGACATTAAATTATAATGGTGCAGCACTATTCTTCTATTCTTTAAGGAAAGCCCTGAAATGATACTTGATGATCAATGTCAATCTTGTCTGTTGCTCAGCATTCAGAAAGTTTTTAACAGATTCAGTACTGTGAAGTGCCAAATTATCTACATTAAAAGGAATACATTTAGAAGCATTCCATTAAGAATAACAAAGTTTTGTGTACAAACAGTACAAGGTTACAGTATGTTGCTTGTTTACACACACACACACACACACACACACACACACACACACACACACACACACACACACACACACACACTTTACTATAGTAATACCAGTAAAATAAACAAACATACTCGCTGGCAGGCTCTTTTGCACACATGCTTGTACTCCTTGGCTTTAGATTCAGAATGGTATCCTGCTCCTGAAAGCAAATAGGGAAAAAAACAATTGACCATTCATAAAGTGATGAAAGTTGACCTCCTCTAAGCAGAAAACTATACTTGAAGACTTAATGTTTCAGTGCATGATGGATCATGTTTCAATGCCCATAATCGTGTTTACTTATTACCTTACCTATTTCTTTCTAATAAACTCTTGTTAATTATAGTGTGTGCACTTACCTGCATGAACTAAAACAAATCCACCAACACATTTTGGCTTTTGATTCTTGCTTGATTCCTGTATTTTGGACCATGAGTTAGCCAGGGGAGAGGAGGGTTGCTGCTCTTCAGCAGAATTCATTAGACTTTCCATAACCCCTGCATAACTTGATAAGCCTATCATGGCCTATCAGACAGTGGTAAGAAAATCATTTTCATGGCACACCTGTGACAGGAAAATAAATACATACAATGTCATTCAGGGATAATACAGGACAAGATTATCTAACGTTTTTGATGGATAAGACAGATGTAAAGAGCCTCTTGCAAAGCAGCATGGTGCATTGTTCTCAGCTATGTACCACTGAGACCACAAATGCACTGGCACAAAGAGGGCACTAAACTTGTACTAACACTACAGCAGAAGCTGATTCCACCGACAGTGAATTATGTGGTGGAAGTAATGATTCTGCACATTCTCAGTCTTTACAGCACACACATTAATCACTATTCAGTCAGTACTGTCAAACCACTGACAGGGGTGGAGAACAAATAACATTTACCTAAGTACTAACACCCGAGTACAAACATGTAACTAACTAACGTTATCTAAAACGTGCTATCAATAGTCCAGACCCACAAGACTACAAATCAAAACTTGCACATAACATCAAGCTATCACCCATCACGTTAACCTAATTTGACGTTATCCAAACAGTCCCTGCTGTTAATGTATCGTTACGCATGAGAGTTTAAAATGTGCGTTATAAAACAAACGTCATTTACTTTGTGTTACGTGCTTTTTTTTTACTTTCTTTGAATAAAGGACACTAACGTTACTTTAATAAAGTTATTTCTAGTCAAGCTAACAGCCCTTTTTTTTTTTTTTTTTGCGTTAGCTTGTAGCTAACAGCTCGCTAACACACCAACAAAACAATCTCAACTTACAATTTTCACTCATCTCCAGCGACAGAACTGCCTGCTAAGCACGACGTTACCTGACATGTGTTAAATACAAACATGAACGGTAGATGGACTCATAAATCTAACCGAGACAAACTTTGCTGTCAGTCACTTTCACTCCTCTGTGCTAACCGTGCTAACCGCAGCTAGGAGCTAGAGCATACAAAAAGTACTTCCTGGTTCATATACACGTTGCTAGGGAAGTTCGGTCAGCGCAAACAATCGCACACGTGGATCTATGACGTGGATGGAGCTGTACAAAATAAAAGTTGGAGGAAAATGGAATAAAATGCAGTTGCAACAGTTTTTTCCTACAAAATACATAAACAAGAATATGAATTCTTGAGTTAATATTACAACTTGCAACTGAAAAGAATCGTCATCAATGCACTTATTGTTGAGTAGGCTAAACACAAAAATGAATTCAAAGACTTTTTTATGATTTGACGTTTACATTTTTATTACTCAATTTACGAGCTATCATTTTCTGCTTGGTTTATATTTGTTTTGTTTTTTTTTAGATAATTTTTTTATTGATTTTTTTTATAGGCTATTTAGAACACACAGAACATACAAATACAAGAACAAAACCCCTCTGGGGGGTGGCCCCATCCTCCGCGGTCTCGAGGAAAACAAAAACAAACAAATAAACAAAAACAGAAATCCCACCTTGCCTAGTCGCCCTCCTCTACTTCTTGTGATGCTGAGCAATAGGACTGATACCTGTGCTGCTGCACCTTTCCATAGGTCTATAGTAGATGACTTGGTTTTGTTAATCCTTGATGTAGAGAGCTCAACCATAGCCTAACTATGTCCAGAAAATACGCCAACCACTGTTTTATACAAAGCGAGTGGGGAGCCAGCGCTGAGCTATCATTTTCTTGGTTGCGGTTGAGCCTGGATAGGTTTATATTAAAGTTTGACTAGATGAGAGGATATTTGTAAATCTCTCTAACTTTATCATTGTTAAAACATTTGACAAAACATGAAATAATACCATGGTCAATATGATTCTACATGTGAAAAATAGGACATCTTGCTGGCCCCACAGTCTGAGAAAGGCACTGGCATCTATTTTACACTGTGTTGAAACATCTCACACTTTTTCAGCTTTTCTTTAATCACTAAATCTCATTTGCACCAGTTTGTGTCATCATTAATGCTTCTGATTAAATTAGGGTTTTGTGTTTTGCTGCACATTCTTGGGATAAATTCCAAGTTGTGTGTCAAGTTAGACAACTGAGAACTTTTAATCAGAGGCCATCTTTCGCTCAAGAGATATTTTTAGTGCAAGTTTAGGTCTTATAGCAGCAAATCAAGTCCACGATAATCACTTTGCTTTCTCTAGAACAACAGTTGGGGAGGTAGGGAAATGAATAGTATGTGCTTTTCCTAAGATATGGCCTTCTGATAATTAAACCCTGAAGAAAAACATTCAGTTCTTTCCTCAAGTGTGATGAATGACTCAGTACTGCTTTCGACAGACAAATACACGGCCTTCGTGACTACAGTTAGCTCTTAAACTTACTGCCATGCAGTTTGAACTCCCCAGCCATTTTTTCGCTCTTAGCTTTATTCTGTCTAAACATAAAAGATGTTTTATCATTACGGCCTGTTAAAAAAAGAAGTGAACTTCAAGGGATATTATACATGGAAGGTCTAAAAAAAAGACGATCGTTGCTTTTTTTTTTTTTATGTCTAAGACATAAAAATACAGATTGAATAAAATAAGGATCTTCCACTGATGTCCTGTGCTATACCTGCAGGTTATCATATTTCCTATCTCAGAGACCGTAATAAAAAGGCAGCTTAATATTTGTCTATAATGTACCACATTAGAAATATTCCAACAAAACGCAGCAAACTAATACATCGATGATCATCTAAATTCAACACTAGACCGATAACTTATAAGGTCTGAAACAGGCGCTTTTATGTTTATGGTCCAAGCACAAGTTGTATAGTTGGAGCCAAACAAGCACATTCTTTAATCATAATGTGCAGCGTAAAGTTGTTTTCTTTGGATCAAGTCAACAGAGATGAAAGAATGCTGTTAAGCAATTAATGAGGAGAGAGCTGGGACCACAGTGCAGAGTGCTGAAGAGGGGCCAGCTAGCCTTTAGGGGGTGGCTTTAGTATCGCACGCCATCAAATCTCTGTGTGAACTTCTTCTTGCTGTTGTTGATGGTGTGCAAAGGAAAACTGCCAGTCCAGTTTTAATAGATGTAGTTATCTGTTGTGACCTCACAGCCTGCAGACATGATTCATCTGAGGCCTTCTCCGCTTCTTTATCTTGATACAGATTCACAGTTGTACATAACCTTTAAAATCAAATGCATTGACATTTTACTTTAGAGTGCTATGTAACCAGATATTTTAGGATAGCATGAGAAAAGACATTCTTAAATCATCCACTAATCTACTGGAAAGTTAGAACCAAAACATATTCCTGAAAAATTATTTCACCAATAATGAGCAAATTGCTGTTGAAGCATTGGTCAGTGTGTTGTTTTGTGGTGTTATGGCAGAGATAGGAGGTCACTAGCATACTTGTGCAGTGTTGAGAGTTAAGTTAGCATTTTTCCTGTGGAGTTTTATCTCTTCTAAAATATTCTGCTCTATCATCTGGCGGACATGGTAGATACTCATTTGGATGAGTAATGAGGCACTCTGAGTATTTGCGTAGTCAGAGGGAAACATGTGATATTTTGTCTTAGCACATTAAAGAGATTTCTACCTTCCTGTTTATGCTTTAGTCTTTTGTTACATTTAAAAAAGGGAAAAAGCATAATAATATTATATTTAAAAAGAAATTATTCTGCTGGAAAAAAAAGAAACAGACCAACATATATCAGAATTATCCTGCAAACAAAACTGTTGATACATAGAAGCCATAACAGTTTGGATGACTTTTGTGCATATGGTTTAAACATGCTGAACATCTATCCACACCAAATCTATTCAACTTGGGTTCAGCCAGCGATCAGGAAGGAATTCCTGCTGCTATGAGCAGGCAGAAAGCAGGCACGCTCTGGTGTGAAGAGACATGTTGGATGGGGACTTTATCAAATACAGTAAAATAAACAGAGGGAGCCGTTGCAACACATTTTGCCAAAGCTACAACCCACAGGAATCCTTCAGGAAAAGAATAGTCACAGTGTGATGCTTTTTAAAGCCAACCCCAAAAACCATTCTAAGGATGTAGACTAAACAAAGTACCACTCAGTAAACCACTTTATTCACATAAGAACATCACAATGCATTTCATGACAAATTGCTCTTACAGATGAATTACAGTATTCTTGACACATTAAAGGAGCAGTCATGATTAACAATGACATTTTTGTCATATGTTTATCATATTCATGGGAGAAGACAACGTAGAGAATATAATGGGAAAATATGTTCAATTAATGTATAGAGGCGTGCATCAGATTAAAGGCAGTCTGTGCACAAATGAGCTAGTCTCTACCGACGTACTTCTCCGAGGTTTTTAACTGCTTTCGTCAGAAAAGCGAGCCGCTTCTCACATCTGTGGAACAGATGAGCATAATATAAGACAGGACACAATGGATGATTGGGGCAGACAAGTGTTTGATTGAGAAGGTTGAAAAGAACCGCACACAAACCACCAAACTATGGTGTTTTTATGTTGGCATAGGGTTGGCATTGCATCAAAGACAGCACTCAGCGATCACAGGACGGATTCTCTGACAGTGCGGGAGCGCTGCACAACTGTTTCCATCTCTAATTACTGGACATTAGAACTATTTAGCGAAGTATCTTTACAAATTAATGTGAAAAACAGTGCTTTGTTTAAATTTGTGTGTATGCATTGTGGCTGAGGAATTCTTTTCTATCCCAGAAATCATCATTACACCCTATACAGGCTTTAACATGCACTCTATGGATTCACTGTGTCAAACCTTGTCCGAGGCTTTCAGTAGGAGACCTTTCAATTGTCGTTGGCAGGATATGTAAAACTGTAAATAATTCACAGCTTCTAATTAAAGCCTCAAGGGCCAGTTGAACATACGTGTCTTATGCCCATTTTTTCATTCAAGCTCCCCACAGAGTAGAAGTATTTAGTCTGGGTGCCTGGGTAGCTCACATGGTAGAGCAGGTGCCCATAGAGGTTTACTCCTCGATGCAGTGGCCGTGGGTTTGACTCTGACCTGCAGCCCTTTGCTGCATGTCATTCTCCTTCTATCTCCCCTTTAAAGTCTAAGCTGTCTTATACAAATAAAGGCCTAAAATGCCACACAAAAAAAGTATTTAGTCTACATAGGCTTGAACTACTGTGAAACCACCAATTACTTTACTAAACAAATCATGTGTCTTATCATTAGGCATGATGATATAATCCCTTCACAGACATTTAAAAACCCAAATAGTTTGAAAAACCCATCAAAGGATATTGACATAAGAACAGGTATAAACAACAATTGCCATAATTATAATTCCATTAGCCCCTGGGCTCGCTTTAAGTTACGGGTAATTTTGTGCATTTCTTTGTAGATAATTGTGTTCCTTGCTGTGCATTATGTTGCTATGATTATAAGAAGGATATGAAAAACATATGTATCAAGCCAACAAGAGATTAGACGATGCAATGTTCCTGCTATTGACTTGTAGGTACAGCCAGCGGCTTAATCTCCCTGTAACCATGACAATAACAATTGCCTACGCAGTCTTACACAAATAGATCCTCCAATGTTTGGCGTATACAGATTGTGCCCTGCACAATCAGCAAGTCACTGGAAACAACCAGCCAAGATTTTTTTGCTGCTCATCATGTTGTCTGCATTACACCTGTTGAACAAGTACTAAACCACAATGATCAAATAATGACATACAGTAGCTAGCAAATACTAGACACAATGTCATTATTTGAAATCACCCTCAGTTACAACAACGAAAAAGCCAGCAAAGTCCACGGTATTATTGTTAGTTGATTTGTAATTGGTGACCAAATTCACAAAAAGACAAAAAAGCCATTTATCATGATTGGACCCAGGAATCCACAATACAACATCCAATAACACTTTAAGGCCCTCCACACCCACACAGGACTGACTGATTAGACCCTTTAGTGCTGGAAATAACGTGATTTGGACCAATAAGAATGATAACAGGGTACGTTCTCCTGCTCTAACAGGTGTAACAACACTAACAAGAGAGCGAGGGGAGATGTCAATGAAGCCCCCAGATTGCACATGCCAAGAAGAGGTCTAATCAGCCAACATAAGTGAAAACACCTGTGTGACATGGGTGCGTAGGGGCTTTAATCTCATACCTAAATCTTTAGTGTGTATTTCAGTATAGTATAATAGTATAACAAGTTGTTAGTGTAAACAGCAATGCTTGAAATTTTCAAGTCTGCTCAAGCCTAATAGAGAAAGAAAAGGTCAGAGGTCAGGGCCACACTTTGGATTTAGCATCTTTTACAAGGACGCTTCAGCAGGGTGGGAGGCTTGCTGGCAAAAGGTGGTTTGAACCCAAAAGTCCAGTCTCCTTCTTAATATACCCCCCTTAGATATAAAAATATTAGAGAGAACATATTAGCTTTATTTAGAGCAAGATTGCCTAAAAACAGCAGTCCCTACATGCCTCAGTGAAACATCTGTCAATAGGGTTAGTTTAGTACCACAAGCCTCTTTCAAGATATTCTATGTGATTCCAACTCTGGCCATTAGTTATGTCTTCACTCAGTTTCTGAACAGAAGCACTTTGTGTGCACTGGTGCTTATAATGTTGCAAGATCGACATCTAGTGGTTTGGCTTAAATAGTACAGACGTAAAAACTCCAATGGCCACTTCATTCAAATCTCATCTTTGTTTAAATGTAGGGTAAAGGAAGATACTTTAATTTGCTATATATTATCAGGGCTCTGGCTAGCCCTGTAGCCCTGGCTATGATCTGTAGATGTCCCATTGTCGTTTTAAATAGAACAGTCACTGATATATACTATTTTAATATTTCGTAAATCCATATTAGATAGAGTGGAAACTAATAAGGATGTTACAAGGACAAATTATGAATCGCTGTGCAAGATGTGAGAGCTGATTACTGTGTCTTAATTTCCCTAAAAGGGCGATAGCTCAATGAGATAAAGATCTTTAATTTGACCGTTTATACGTCTGGTGAACACTAAGAATTTTGCCACCTTGGTTCTGGTAAACGTAAATGCACTTTGTGATGTGAGTTTTCGATATAATAGCCCAAATGGAACAGGAACATAGCTTCCACCTATACTGTCAATTTGCTGTTAATGTTATAAATGTATTTTTGAAAACATTTTTACTCAGCTGTAACAACTAAGCATTGGATTTCACTAAAATAACCCTCAATTTAAAAAATCCGGATCTGGATTAGAGTACAGCTTGGATGAAAGACATTTTCCACTCTCAGATAATAGTCAGCGGTCTCAGGAGCAGATGGGTCTGGACCAGAGCAGATCTACCACAACAGATGACAGACGGTGGTCTCTGGAACCAGCCTCTCACATATGACAGCCAAACTGGTCTGATCTGATCTATGTTACTGTCCTCTGCCATGAAGAAGGAGCAGGTTAGTATGTATTTGTGTCCTTTTGTGTGTTTAGTGACAATTATTAAAGTCTCATAATAGTTATCTTGGATACTACAGGCCAAAAGTATCCTAACAAACTGTCCTCATGTTGCTAATCCAAACAATTACAGTCCAGGGTCAATGCAAGGCAAGGTGCAAGCATATTAGGAACAATTAGCCCATCATGAAAATCTGGACATATTATGCAACAACTATCATGAGAGTTCTTATAAACAGTCATTTGTTTTAATTTATTTTGTTCTAACACAAATGTTTCAATAACAGGACTAGTCAGAGGTAGATTTAGGTAGGTTATAAAAATATTGGCATACAATACAAATCTACATAGCCTATCATGCACCTGCATCAATACACTTTTCTCTGCAATGGGATCAAATTCTAACTAAAAATACTGCATTACATTGTCGTATATTGTCAAAAATAAAGATATTTATTTTAATTTTCCGGGACTGTTTCCTCGCTAAGTGTACTTGTAGTGACTCCAATATGTGCAGTTTGCATCAGAGTGGACATGCGTTAGTTGCCAAACACCTCACACCAAAGAGGAGGATGAACCGCCGGAAACAACCTACCCTGCCTCCCAAGTGCGTGGTCCTTATCTGAATGACTGAGCAGTCGGACCAATCGCGTGCCCACTTCCTCGTTTTAGACACCCAATCATTTAGCTAGGATTCGTACACATAATTTACGACGCAATCACGGTAGGTTGAGCCAACTGAGGTCCATAGACATTTGACAGCGGCACAGGTGAGACAACCGTCCAGAGCCTGTTTCACTTTACAATTCAGTTTTTCCCCAAAGCACTATTCACTGTGAGCCTGGGGTTGCCACAGTCAAAAAACAACCATTCGAAGTCAAACCATTCCGGCAGCATGAGCAAAAAGAAAAAGGACTGGAAGACTGAAAAAGGTAAGGCTTGTTTTGGGGAGGAATGAGGCTATCATCATATGGCAGACAACATGAATGTAACCATGCTAGAAGATTGACAGCCCCTCTTTCTGGCTTCTACGTGTCGCCGTGACACTACTTATATTCGGTAATCACGCACGGCGAATGTGCAGATGTCAGAATGATGTTGCGCCTCTTTTTGGCTGCCGTCCGTAATGTTTGACATTCGCAACAACACTGTTCACATAGTACCTCTTGCCTGCTTATTAGCTTACATTTAAGGCTCTCGCAAATGTTTGCCAAACCCTTATTTACCTGTTGTAGTACTCCTAACTAACATATCCTGCCTTCCACCTGTGTGATAGGCTACAACAACAGTAACGTTGGCTCAGAGTTGCGAACAACCTTCTGTGCTACCAAACATTGCTGTAGCCAAACAGCAGACCCGCCGTAGTAAAACAAAGGAACGGAGTGTCTGATAGTTTAAAACGTCGTTATTTATAATTTTTTCAGAGGACTGTTCCTTCGTTTCAAACACCGTGAAAGTTGCGTATGTTGCTAGGTATGAAACTCACCTATTTCACTCTAATAATTGCTTTTCAGTTTCAGAGACACGAATCGACCTGTTGTGCTCAAAAGGGCCAAGAAAGACATGCTAACCCTATCGATATTCATAAGTTATTCATTTATGTGACTCCGTAAAGCTTTTTCGTGGTAGACGTTGACACTTGTTACAGCTAGGTGTAATTAATCACATTAATTAGTGCTGGTTTCATTCGTTTATGCGACCTTGTCACCATGTCACTGGGTGAGCATGCACAATACAAGAACCATGCAACTAGTAAACACCGAAATTGAATGCAGCCACTGTATTCCTCATCATATCACTTTGGCTGAATGTGGTGGTGGTATGGTTCAGACAAATTTCCAGCCCTGGCCTCTGTTCAGCATTAATGTGGCCTCAATTAGGCTAATAACTGAAACAAGAATTCGTTGTCATCATTGCTAATATTGTTGGCAAGTTATTAATTAAAATGTTATGGTGGCTCGGTTTTATTGAGAAATACTGCAGTTCATTCAGTGTCTCGCCATCAAGCCCATTGACTCACTGCAATTATTTTATGTGTGTATGTAAAAAATCTTCATAATGGTCATTTAAATTCTCTGAGCAAAGATAATAATTAATATCCGCCAGCCGTTTCCAGTTCAAGCAGGTAGCAGCATGGAGTGAACATCAAAGTAAATCAGATTTTATATTCTGAGCATACACCCCTCTAGCTCAAATTGCGTTAAAAGGAGATCAAGGCAAGTCAAAATGTTGAAGAAATTCTGAAACTTAAAGAATTTTAAAGTGATTATTTTTTTAAATAGTGGTTTGACCCAGGGCTAGTCTGTAGGCCTGTTTGGGAAAGTACCAACAAAGCTAAATTATTGTAAGTTGTGTTGGCAAAATCAACCATATATTAAAATGGGGTAAAACATGCAGAGATTTGTCAGGATTATTCTGAAGTTGACATCTTTCATAAACAAAATGAACTAAATAAGGAAACATGAAACAGGAATATAAATGGTATTAAAAGACTACATAAATGAGATGTTATGTGACAGGCAGTCACATCTCCTTTTTGTTTTTTTATCATTAGAATTTGGTTCAGGGTTGTGTGAGTGACGAAGTGCTTTAGTGTAGTCCAGAGAGCTTTGCTGTGTTCAACCTCAGAACTGCCTTTTATTCATCCATGTAGAATAAAAGCAGCCTTGGGAATGACAGAAGTGGGCAAGAAGGAGAGAAAATATGTAAGGAATACAATGGATATCCCCCACTGTGGAAATACCTTTTTAATATAAGCCTCACCTACTGCAGCATGTTGCCAAAAGACTACCAAAGGATCCTTGTATTTCTTACCACTTGTCCACCTCTACTGCCTCCTATATTTTAGGCTTTCATTTGTGTATTTCAAGTCTCATAACTTATGGTGCTTTTTAAAGAAATGCACCACAGTTCCTATGATGTAGGGCACCTGTGTCAAACTCAAGGCCCGCGGGCCAAATCCGGCCCCTCGCAAATTTAGATCCGGCCCACATATCAATTTATGTTCACAGTAGATTTTGGCCTGCCTAGATGTGAGCCAAACCAAAAAGACGGGAAACTGTTTTACAGACTGCAGTTGTGCAACACTCAAAGAAGACTTTGAGGCTCAGAAATTGCCACAGAACCAGAAAGTTTACATATTCAGGCTGTGAAACAGGTTGTTGTAAAAAAAAAAAAAAAAAAAAAAAAAATAATAATCTTTGATTTGCTAAACTCTATGATGGCTAAGAATTTCTTTGCTGACTTTGTAGGGCTTTATGTCGCCCAAACTGTTAGTGAGAAAGCTATATGTGACACAAATAATACAGTTAAAGGTGTTATTCAACTTTTCAGTTGAAAAAAATCATGTCAAACATGTCTGGCCCTTCGTGCGATTCTCATTTTCCAGTGTGGCCCTTAGTGAAGTTGAGTTCGACAAAACCCCTGATTGTAGTACCAGACCTGAGTTTTTTTGTGTGTAAATAACCTAATATAGTAAAGTAATATGATGCGTTTGTGTAGTGCCATATCACATTCAGTTTTCCTAAACTGTTATTATAGTGGGGATGTTTTTAATTGACCAAAGTCCACACTCTGTGCACTGGGGTGTATATTTGGCAAAGATTTCACAGTGGAGCACGTAATTAGGATGAAGCTTGTTTTGCAGAACAGCCCAGTCCTGTCTGGAGAAACAACAGCAAGTTGAGGCTCTTTTGCAGTCAGTGGAGATGAACATTAGGACACAAGCTGTGAGGACCCAAGAATGATACAGCAGTACAAAGGTTAAGCAGCAGCTGTGTGATGTACTAATGTCAGCCAATTATGTTGGGATTTGTTGGTAAACCAAACAAAGAATAACCACAAATACTCACACTTCTTGCACACAGCAGCTTAGGTAACTAGAAGCAGTTTGCAGCTTTTTGGAATTGCTAACACATTTCTCGATACTGAATTTAGTTTTTCAAAACTGAAACTCAGCAGTTAATCCAAAATGCAACCAAAACACTTCATACACATCTCAGAATCAAATCTTGTACCCGAAATATGTATCACTATTGTATCTTTTTATGTATGTATTTTAACATAAACCAATATTCCAGCACAACAAAAAGAAGGGCACTTCTTTATTGCATGGATTATGCTACATTACAGTTAATGTAACAGAAATAAATCAGAAATGCTCCAACAAGCATAATGTGTGTCATTTGTATCCTAGTGATGCAATATAAAACTATTCATATTCACTATGTGTGTAGGACAGATATAGTAGTAGATATAGAACAGTGCTAGTCATCCCTGTCTTTTGCATTTGGCAGTTCTCATCCACATTACACATTCTGTCCTCTCTTCTAATACTCCTGGTCAAAGAATATTTTTTGCATGCCTGATCCATCCCTGGCAATCTTCTGCAGTTACGACTCCATACATCCAGCATTCATTACGTCTACGAGAGAGATCTGATAATGTACCCTTCTACTTCCCCAAGAGTAAAATAATTCCTAAGTAAGGAAGGAAAGTGACAAAGATTTTCTTCTCTTTGGCGGCACAGATGGTGAAAAGCAGACTTATTTTTTTTATTTTTTGGGGCTTTATTAGACAGGATAGCTGAAGACAGGAATGGGGGAGATAGGGGGATGACGTGCAGCAAAGGGCTGCGGTTCGGAATTGAACCTGGACTGTTGCGGTAAGGACTGAGTCTTAGTACATGGGGTGCACGCTCAACCAGGTGAGCTACCAGGGTGCACCAGAAATGGGATTTTTTTAAAAGTTCAAATCATTTAAGTTCTTTGGCAAAGTGTTGATAACAAAGTCATGTAACTCGTCACTTAGTGTAGGGGCAGAGCAGTACAGAGCTCGAGCGAGGTAGGACAAACCGTTCAGAGTGCAATGAGACTTAGGCAGGGTTACATAGTGCGGTGGTTCTCATCTAAGAGCCATTGAGACACAAGAGTATGTACATTTTTATTCCAGCCAGTTTTCACTCCCACAACTAAAGAAGAGGGACTAATGAGTGTAATCAACTGGTGGTGAGGTGTCTGATTGGAACGAGAGCCTGCATTGTTTTGGGTCTCCATGGCACATGGCTGAGAACCACCGATGTAGAAAGTGGGGTAGACTGCCATTCAACCAGAGTACTTGTGTTCAGACGTCTTGGATGGCAAGCAGCTACACTACTCAAGCAAGACTCAGAATCCCTGCTAGCTCCAGTGGTGCTCTTTTAATGCTGACCCTGCACTTTTTAATTCATGAAGCAGTGTCACGTTATTAAATATCCCTTTATTGAAGACTACATTTTTCATAGAGCCAATTTAGAGAGCCAGGGAGGTGTGGAGCTGGAGCAGTGAGGAGTGGGACATGACTGATGATGATGATGATGATGATGATGATGATGATGATGATTGAATGACGACATTACCAGGTGAGCAGTGGAGGAGGAGTCTGGTCAGAGGCCAACCTCAGTTGGTGCAGGACCAGCAACTGTCCTATAGGTGGTGTTCAGGTGAAGTAAAGTAAAGGAAGTACGCTGGGAGACAGTTTGCTGGGACATTGTAAAAAGATATATAGATCTCTAAGGCTTTTTTTAATGTCCTAAGTAAGTTTGTGGCTTAAAAGTTACATTTGTTATTAACTGTCTGTGCCAGTACCAAGTCTATTTCCCCTTTATCTTTTTTTATTCTTCGATGGGACCAGCTTTATTTTCACTTACGTAAATGTATGGTGTCTTTCTTCCCCAGAGAGACTGCTTCGTCTAGATCGGGAGGAGAGACGCAAGGAGTATCGACGTCAAGACTATATATGTCTGGACAAGATCCCATCCTGGAGAGAGGAAAATAGACGTAAGAGAGACATCTTATTGTTTGCTGAATGCCTGTTGAGTTGGGTGCGGCTGATAAACTGACACATTATGGCACGGTTTACAAAGCCCAGCCGAAAAATATGTATTCAGTGATTCTAGTGGCTGCTTCAGTTTTATGTTTCATGTTAAGTAGCTTTAGTAGTTCTTGTGCATTTAGACACACTGATATTTGTGAGTATGTCCAGTAAGCTTACGTTGCATACTTAGAATTTCTCGCATACACAAAATCCACAAACTATGCAGTTGGAACAAACTACATACTCAATTTTCAATTTTACGTTATACATGTATCACCACAGAGTATCCTATCAAAGTAAACCTTTTTAAGAAATGTGATTTGGATGATGGGAAAAGGTGATTCGCTAATGTTACAGTACAAACATCCGAAATGTCTAGTTGTTCACCAGACACAGAGCTTTAGAACAGTCAAACACACCAATAAAGACTCAAGACTTGTAGGTTACAGTACGTTGGAAAAAAGTTAGTTTTAAAAGTACTTGTGGTATTCCTGAATACTCATTCTAAATCGTAACTAATGATGCTACAAAGTTACTGTTATTAAAAGTATGTTTAAGTAATTTTTCAATACCCACCTTAAAAACCTCATTAGCAATATGACTTGTGCTATAAGGTTTGTCCTTTAAACAATAAGCAAACCTCTGTTAGATTCAGAATACTGGATTGCAAGTAGCAGCATTTTTTTGGCACGATATTCTGCAGGATCTTTACACATCTCTTGGTCTTGGTTAACACCAGACCCTTCTCAGTTGTAACTGAGAGTGGGTCTGGGCAAGCTTCATTCGCAGCCCATTTCCAAAGGGGCGTCACCAACGGACAGACGCCTCTGGGTGCAATTGGATAGTCCTTCAACCAATCAGACCGACGATCCGGGTGACGTAGCGGCGACAGCGGCATCAACGGGTCGCAGCGCTTCGGTAGCCGTCATGTTGAATGTAAACAAAAAGCTGCTCGCCGTCTCTGCGCTATCGTCATCGTTTAAAGCCCGCCTCAACGGTTGTGATTGGTGCCTCAATTTGGAAAAATTGGAAATGGGCTTGAACTCTGGCTCTTGGCCAGACGGACTTGCAGAGCAAATCTCAAATTTGCCAGAAGTTCGTCAGGGTTTTCCCAGGCTACACATCTCTGCCTTTTTTAAATAACATGTGAGAAATTATTGAAAGACTGTTGTATAAAGTTGTCGGTGTAATTGGCTTTACATGGAATATGAGTACTCTGATGGGTACCTGATGCGGCAGGGAGGTCATGTATTGAAAGGAATAAGGGGGTTATAAGATGTATGCCAGCGAGAAGCTATTCAAAACATACAGTTTATGGTGGTGGCAATTCATCTGACACTGGTATACAACCTCCATGGACTACAATTGATGTTCAGTGAAGTAAGGTAGAATAGGAACTTGTATACGAGTGCTTTGTGATATGCACACATCTGCTGTGATATTCTTCTCTACATTAAATTAAACAAGGCATAATAACTTTTTATGACCGTTTGGGATGCTCTTAGCTGATGCATTTTCCTTAAGAACTAGTATAACTGCTGATTCACAGCTCTTTGGTTATTATCATTGCTCGGCTCCACTCTAAAAGGAGATAGACTTTACAAAATAGTCATGGCTAAACTTGCCTGGCTTGTTATCCACAAAATATAAATATACTAGTTAATAGAAATTTCCACTAATTGCATCACACATTTAGATTCTTATTTTTGTTTTATTTTTTATTTTTTACAATAGGATGACTACTTTAGAAGCATGCACATTCTGAATTCAAATTCACAGTATCCATGTAATAACACTACCTGGAATCTTGATACCAGAGTACGTACAGTATTGTCCATTTTGTATTTTAAAATAATTTATATGAAGTATTGCTATATAGGAAACTGAAGTAATGGATGAATTAAGTCTTTTTCTCCAACTTAATCACGTTTAAGATTTTGTATTTTCAAGTACATTTGAGAACCATTCATTAACCTGCTTTGTGTTTATTCAAAGGAACAGATGTGTGTATTTATTGAGTGACATTGTAATATTTTAATATTCTTTTTTTTAATGAATGCAACGAGTTGAAGTTCTTTTTTATTTATTTTTTATTTCAGCCAATGGCAAAGAGGACGGGAAGGAGCTGACGGGTGGAGGAGGACTGAGTGATAAAGTATCTCTCTACAAAGGAGATATTACTGTCTTGGAGGTGGATGTCATAGTCAATGCTGGTAAGGATCTGCCCTTTGACCTTTGGAAGGTGTTTGCTGCTTGAAGGCAGCTCTGCTATTAAATGGTCCTTGGCTGCCCTCTACTGTTAAGACTCCGAAAGTGCTGGTTCTTGAGGCATTACACAAGTGATGAGTGTGACTGAGGCAAATTTTAAACTGGACATCTGCTCTTGTTGATCTGACTTTTCATAGGCTGAAATGCAGTGACCTTTTCTTACTCAAATTCCAGTTCTTTCTCCTGCCAGTTAAACACAAGGTTACTGACTGAATTTATTTTGATTTGGTTGGCAGTTATATTAATCTCATTTGTTCATCTTTCATCATCAAAAATGTGGCATGTGTGTGCTGCAATGATTAGTGGTCACATATCTCATGCTGCTGTTACGTTGAGATTTGTAACAGTGAGTAAAAAAGGTTGCAGAATCAGAGAGGGTAAGCAGAAATGCCAATTCTCAGAGATTGGTCCTACTGTTATGTAATTTTCTGCAGTCTACTCTGCTCACAACCTACACACAAATAGTCAGTGGTGCTAAAAGATTGCTTTACCTGTTGCTTCTGCAGCTGATGCTCAGGACCATTTTGCAGCTATACGTAGACTTGAAAGTCCCACACCATAGCTGTATAGCAGCAGCAGCAGTAGATTAAACATGGTCTACTTTAGCTTTCTGCAGTTGTTTCGTAACTCTTCCTTCCTCATGCAGTATTTACACACACACACACACACACACACACACACACACACACACACACACACACACACACACACACACACACACACACACACACACACACACACACACACTGCAGTCTACTAAGCAGTGTGCATCTTGTTTGAAATTAATACTCTATAATTTATGCAAGATTAATAGATGTGAAAAACAGACTGCTCTGTTGGATAGGGCTAATGAATTTAATCTATTATGTAAATACCCTTCCTGTTGAGGATAAGCTGACATGACATTCTGAATCATTGTCAGCATCATGTAAAAATACAAATATGCAGTTTAGTACACAAACACCTGACACACACCTAAATGTCATGGCAATTGTCTTTCTTTATCATTTTGACCTTTTACAAATGTAGCACTTGTAGCTGATATTATACAATTCAGTTTTTTTGTACTGAGTTTTGTGATAACTGCTACATGTCTGAATTATATTGTTGTGTTCTATTTAGTTGTATCTAAGCTCTATATGGATATATGTCTGAATTTGTATTTAACTTATCATTGAGTACACATGGTGTTATATTCCTGTTATAGTATAGACTGACATTTAATTGTACGTATAGCCCATATTGTTGCCAGTCTGTTATTTACAGTCAATATCTTAAACAAATCCAGGTTAAGACAGTGGATAAGGTGAGCAGTGTTTTTACTAAGTGACTAGAAAAATAGGGCATATGAGAATGGAAATGAGGTTCAGGAGAGAGCATTGCAGGCATTTGTTTTAAACTGTTGAATACTGTTCTAGCAAAGGCAGGCAGTTTACTGCAGCAGTTAATGCTGCCAGACATCCAGGCTCTGATTGAGCTACATGTTGGCCAGGAGGTAATTCATTCTGTTTAGCAGGCTGTCAGACGGTCTGAAAGGTTGAAGGAATTGCTGAAGCCTTTTATAATTTCCAGAAGGTCTCAGCAGTTGGCCCACAGCTACTCTATTCATACTGCAGCACCAGTTGTCTTTGTACAGGTGGTTGGATTGATGAGAACATAAAGTGGTGGACTTTGCTGCACAATTTGGTTCACCAGCTATGACAGTTCTGCTCAACAACAGTAGTATGTTGTGAAAGTAAAATTTAATGTGACTATTATTCTAGACCAGATTCTTTTTGTCATTGGTAACAAAATACTTTGATTTTACTGAAATATTTATTAGTGGTGTAGTGGTTATTCCGTTTCAAAATTATAGAAGAGCGGGTTTAATGCACCTTTGTTCCTTTGTTGTTGATCCAGGCATGCGGTCGTTGTTTGAAAATAATAATTAAACACACATATCCTACCTAAATAAATCTTTAAGATCCTACCAAAACGTTGTAGGCTAATGTTGCATATGTGTGAATCAGGGGAGAATAAACAATACTGATGGTTTCTTAAATGATATCAAATAAGATGAAACAGGATGACTAGATGTGGTTAAAAAAAACTGTTTGGTCTCAACTAAAGCTAGGACTTCCAAAAAACCCCTCCACACAGTGTTTCCAACTTCCCTTTATCAGTCATACCACACCCACAATTACCATGGTGTGGCCGATTTGCCAATCAGTGGCCTAGCTGTCAATCAAAATCAGTGGATCAGAACTATAACCAAAATATGGGAAGTCTTAAAATAACTATTGTTGTTTTGTGCTTTTTTGGCTCCTACAAGTGGAATAGGCTGGACGTGCTCTGGCTGTAGTGGCCCCTGTCCAAATATAGTGAGTAACACAGTTCGGAGCCGCATGTAAACCAACATTGCTGATGTTGGCTAATGTAGTTTGATAGGATCTTTTGGATAGTTTGCTTAACTTTTTGCCTTTCATCTATTCACTGCTTCTAATCTCTAGCTTGCAATATTTCCATTTTCTCATGCTGTTTTTCATTTAGGGTTGGCACAAGTAGACTGCTGTCTATGAAGTGTGGGACTTTTTGAGCACAGAGAAAGTATAAGCCTCTGTCATTTTCCTCATGAGTCATACATTAAGTGCAGGGATACTACTAATGATGCAAATTGAAAAAAAGATATTGATGCCGTAATGTGAGATGAAATATAGAAATTTTCGTCATGTATTTTGACACAAGTCATTATGTATGACACAACTTAACGGTTGATTTATTATCTTTAAGACTGCATAAGAATTCTGTTTTTTTTTTGTTTTTTTTATGTAGCTAATGTGAATTAACAATGACTCCAAAATGTCAGCTGTTCAGGAAGTAGACTAAGTAAAGCTGTAGTGTTTCTAGCTTGTTTGCAGCTGACATGTTGTTTTAATGTTATCACATAACCTTTTGAATATATTTTATAAGCCAAATGCACATAATTTGTGCAACAAGATTTTGTCATGACAACATCAATAGGTTGGTTGCAAAGGAGAAACGCCTGTAATTTTAGGGGAAACAGGCCAGCATGGTACAGCTGTTATGGTGGCTGTCTATAGCTTTTACAGGGTGTCAAGTTGCTTTATGGCCTCCATTAAAGTTTAATTATTAGGCTCATTGAGTTTTTAAATTCTTCCTTAATTCTGTTTGGCTGGAGGTTGGGCAGAAGGTGCTCAAACTGTCACCTGGGTGAGAGCCTGGAGAGTGCAGGACAGGAGGGTCTGTAGTGACAATCGGTGAACTGCAGGGCTGGAGGGCAGGATGGCCATACATGACAAGGTGGCTTGGACTGCAGCATCATCCATCCCTGGCAGATGGCCCAACTCAGCCTACTCTAGAATGAGCCTGAATTGGTCTGCCTCCACTCTGCATAAAATGTTGTTAGAGCCATATCCATGCTCCCTGTAACCCTCTTTTTATTCCTACTGTTTTTTAAAGGATGAAACTGGGGGGCATTTGTATGACGCTCCTCTGTAGATCTTATTTTTTTTACTCTGCACACTGTCTAGATTGCATATTAGGAGTGCAGACTGTTTTGCCCTGGGTATTGATTTCCCTGAGTATGGGACTTTCTGCCCAGATTCCTGCACAGGATGCATTTTCCTCTTTTGTAAAATAGTTGTAGTATGTTCAGCATGCATGTGAAGATACGGTGTTGTCCAACAATGTCCCTGATCCTCTAGTAGCCCATGTCTTTGGCATATACAGGATCTCACAAAAGTGAGTACACCCCTCACATTTTTGTAAATATTTCATTATATCTTTTCATGGGACAACACTGAAGAAATGGCACGTTGCTACAATGTAAAGTAGTGAGTGTACAGCTTGTAGAACAGTGTAAATGTGCTGTCCCCTCAAAATAACTCAACACACAGTCATTAATATCTAAACCGCTGGCAACAAGAGTACACCCCTAAGTGAGAATGTCCAAATTGGGCCCAAAGTGTCAATATTTTGTTTGGCCACCATTATTTTCCAGCACTGCCTTAACCCTCTTGGGCATGGAGTTCACCAGAGCTTCACAGGCTGCCTCTGGAATCCTCTTCCACTTCTCCATGTGCATCATCTTTAGAAGAGGCTTCCTTCTGGGACGACAGCCATGTAGACCAATTTGATGCAGTGTGCGGCGTATGGTCTGAGCACTGACAGGCTGACCCCCCAGCCCTTCAACCTCAGCAGCAATGCTGGCAGCACTCGTACGTCTATTTCCCAAAGACGACCTCTGGATATGACGCTGAGCACGTGCACTCAACTTCTTTGGTCGACCATGGCGAGGCCTGTTCTGAGTGGAACCTGTCCTGTTAAACCGCTGTATGGTCTTGACCACCGTGCTGCAGCTCAGTTTCAGGGTGTTGGCAATCTTCTTATAGCCTAGGCCATCTTTATGTAGAGCAACAATTCTTTTTTTTCAGATCCTCAGAGAGTTCTTTGCCATGATGTGCCATGTTGAACCTCCAGTGACCAGTATGAGAGTGTGATAGTAATAACACCAAATTTAACACACCTGCTCCCCATTCACACCTGAGAGGGAAAATGGCTAATTGGGCCCAATTTGGACATTTTCACTTAGGAGTGTACTCACTTTTGTTGCCAGCAGTTTAGACATTAATGGCTGTGTGTTGAATTATTTTGAGGGGACAGCACATTTACACTGTTCTACAAGCTGTACACTCACTACTTTACATTGTAGCAACGTGTCATTTGTTCAGTGTTGTCCCATGAAAAGACATAATGAAATATTGACAAAAATGTGAGGGGTGTACTCACTTTTGTGAGATACTGTATCTTTGGATTGGTATTGGACAGTGATCGAAAGAGGAGGCTATTACAGTTAATCAAGAAAATTGCAGGCTTCACTAAAAGTTAAAACGACGGTAAAACTAAGTTTGTAAATGTAATGCATTGCTTTTACATGGCAAACGCAAGATCATGTCTCTGATTTTTCTCCTTGTCTTTGTGCATGGAGTTCATGCAAGTGTCACCATCCCTCTCCGATCAGAATGAGGTCGTAAAGATAGCGGTGCGAAGTGGAGAGGACTTCTCTTATCATGATGACTGTGGTAATTATGCACAGGTGTTGACTCCTAATCCATTACCCGCTGTAAACCTTTCCCATCTTTCTGTATTGGATCATTTTTTACAGGAGCCAATTTAGTGTGCACAGGGAATCTGGTTATGAACGCTATAAAGAACCTGACGGGGTTGAGATGAGTGCGAGAAAGGCAATTGGTATTCAGTTGTGTGAAGCTGCTCGTACTGCAGTCATCACAGGTTTGATAAGAGCGGTGACTCTCGGAGGGCAGAATACCATGATCCAGTGAAGATTGACTTTTATAAGATTTTTTTATATGCAGTCCATTTTAATATTGTTTGCTTGTGGGGCTGCTTGGCACACAGGCAGCATTGTTTACCTTCATGGTCATTCATGCATAATGTACAGTACAGAAACCTACAGAACAGAATACAATGTTATTCTGTGGTCCTCGCAAGGTAACCTGTAGAGGTGAAACACTTTTATGTTGTGTAGTTAATCGTCCTAACATTCCAAATGGATGGACTCGAGCTTTCCCGTGTGTTGTGCCAGGTGAGAAAAACAAAACTGAAAACAAAGTTGGCTTCTAGATCACTTATTTGATAATATTTACATTTCTCTTGAACTAAACATATTGTCACAGTGCTTAATTATTAGTGTAAATTAAACCAGAACAAGAGATGCATTTTATTAGGTTATTTGAGGTTAAATTTGAATAAGAAGAATCAACAAATCATCATTATGCGTTTATGAAAAACAGCATACAAAAAACAAATGAAAAAAATAACAAACTGAGCTGCAAAAGTGGTAGAATAGTTCTTTACACTATGTCTAAGGTTTAAAACTTACAGAAACATTTGACTTGTATATAGACCTTTACATAAAAGTCCTGCCTATTCTTTACCATATCTGTCCAGCTTTGTTGCCCTTGTTCTTAGCTGTTGTGTTAATTTCTGTGTAAGTCCATTGGGAGTCAAATCCCTTGCATGTGTTCCCATACTTGCCCATTAAAGCTGATTCTGATTCCGATTTTTATTGAAAGAAGAAAACCCTCTTTGCCTTTCTGAGGGTTACTTTCTTTTAAAGATCATGGACGTACCTGGTGGTTGAGATTCTTCCTTCCCTGCATATTGGAAACCTCAGTAGTTAGGCAGGCAGCACAGCAACAGTGCAGGAGAATGATGTGTAATGTCCAGAGAATATTATATGCTTCTCTGAGACACATGTCTTAATGGAGGGCACTGCCTTATTTATTAGGGAATGACTTTCTGAGTGCTCTGGTAATATTTTAGCCTGCAAAGCACAGCTTTCCAGAATGAAATGTAGATGTGGCATTTTTATTCACTGGCTGAGCTCTTGGTCTATAGACAGACTCTAAAAAGACTGACTTTTTCCTTTTCCCTTCTTACCAACTTTAGGGTTCTTTTAAAGGTCTAGTTGTGATATATGACAACATATTTACCCTTTTTCTATTTTGTGAAAGCCAATAATCTCTTGAGAAATTGATTTTCTGTCCAAATCCTTATTTTAGCTGTTATGGCATAGGTTTGTTGAACAATACACCCATACAGACTAACACTAAAGTGTGGCATGACATGCCAAAGAATGATGTCAAAATATACTTGAGTTTTTACTTTTCCATTTACCTTAGGGATTGATAAAGCCTTTGGCTTTTGGTTTTGCTTCCTACTGTTTGGGGATCTTGTCAGTGTAGACTCTTCATTAGATTTTCTGTCAGGCCATGGATGTGCTGCACAACACACTCAGCCCCTGGAGAGTCTGGCTCGACGGGTCTATCTGTCTCTCTGCAGATTCACACCATGTGCCATAACCTCCCTGAGTGATGTAGCCATGCTCTCAGCAATATGACTGCAATTCAGGGTCTCAGTCTCTCTGTTCTCTCTTTCACTCTGGTGCCAGTATATATGCTGCATACGTGAAAGTACACACACACACACACACACACACACACACACACACACACACACACACACACACACACACACACACACACACACACACACTACACTGGAGACCATGGCAGAGGACTGGTAACTTCGTGAGCAAACTTGTGATTGTTGCACTATCACACCAAGAATGAAAATCAATGCCCCTAGCTGACAGATTTTGCTGCTCTGTTGAACAGTGAAATGACTCTGGTTAGTGGGTTGTGTTGGGTACTGCACTAAAAGGTCCAGTTAATCGTATCAACTCTGAGAGAGATACAGCACAAGGCCCGGGTTTTCCATGTCATCGGGGTGTAAATGTGAACTGAGGTGACAAACCAGCTGGCGAGCTTCCCCTCCTTCCGACTTCAGCTCGATTTATTCCCTCCCAGTGTCCAGATCGTGAACAGCC
This sequence comes from Perca fluviatilis, assembly GCF_010015445.1. Lineage (NCBI taxonomy): Eukaryota > Metazoa > Chordata > Actinopteri > Perciformes > Percidae > Perca > Perca fluviatilis. The sequence goes on along the minus strand of NC_053130.1, from coordinate 22,625,988 downwards.
TTACGCCTCAGTGTTTGGTCAACGTCAACATTGTTTACCTTATCTCCGAGGCCTACGAGGTGCCAACATGGCCAGATATTTTTCATGATATGTGGGTAATAGAAAGTAATCATGGGAAGCTGTGGTGTCAGTGTGTATCCGGCTGAAATGTCTCCCTTTTACTTGACCCGCTAATGGTCTATGACCGTATTGAGTTTGAGAGAATGAGCTTCCCCTTCCTTCCCGATCACGCGTTATGTGACCCAACCCACACCACCTTCTCTTTCCCTTACACAGACACTCACAGTACACCAACCCCACAGACACCTACACAAATGAAACTGACGTTGTGACAATTGCCAGTGCTCATGAAGAGGCCCGCCATTCAGGTCCTCGCTTGTCTCCCCGGTAACTTAAGTCATAGATGTCAAGGTCAGAAAGTCGCTGTTTGCATCCCTGTTTTTTTTCTTCTTAGCCCTTCTTCTCGCCTCTGTTCTGCTACCCCCCCCCCCCCTCCCTGTCCTGAAACAAACCTTTTCAAAACACCCTTCTTTATGCTGCAAACACGCCAGATCTCATCCATCAGGCCTGTGAGTAATGTATTCAGATGGGAACACGGAGAGAGAGTCTCTCGCCACCTTCTGTTTCTCTTTTCCTTTGTCTCACAAGTTGAGGGACTTTGATAGAATGACTTCCTGTAAAGGTAATTTAAAGAACAATGGAAAGGAAAATAAGTAGTAAAAAACAAATATGAGTTTTTATTTTGTGAGGAAATGTTACCTCATAAGTATTTTAGTGGTTTAAGAATTGCCTTTACAAAAACATTTTTTTTTTTTTAAACGAGACATGCAGTAATGCTTTTTGTGTCTAAGTGTGTGTGATAAGGGTACAATCCTCCTAAGCAGATGCATAAGATGTTTTGTAGCAGTATAAAGCAGGTAATGCTTTCCATTTACCAGATAACATAGCAGGCAGACCAACAGATGACTGGGTGCAGGGCTCCTAAAGCTTCTGTATCGGTTAACCTGTAGAGGGCACTCTGGCTCCACCTAAGTATCGTTGACGTCTCTGATAGCAGAGTAAGTCTGAGACTGAGCTGGTGCTGCATTTCAGATGGATAAATACCTTTTCTGCTTCTCCTTCACAGATGTTTCTTTAGAACTGTTTGAGGTGACAACTGGAAATTCCATCCTACAGATTTTCAGCATCTGCTTCTCCAATAGCCCAGTGAAATGTCCAATATTGTGCTGTTTTTGGAAATTGAAACCCATTTTTGGAACAAAAATGAAACGGAGATGCTGATTTTGGAGCTCAGTCAAGTTTCTAGATGTTACACTATATTAGCACAGAAGAAGTGAGAGCGTTGTGGTGCACGTCTTTTTTATTTATTTGTGTGTGTGTGTGTGTGTGTGTGTGTGTGTGTGTGTGTGTGTGTGTGTGTGTGTGTGTGTGTGTGTGTGTGTGTGTGTGTGTGTGTGTGTGTGTGTGTGTGTGTGTGTGAAAGAGGGAGTAAGCTCTTTTATCCTATCCTGTAAGGGAATGTGGAGAGATGCTGTGTGAGACTAGCTCTTTACTGGCCGAGTGAAAAGGAGAGGGTTGGAGAAATCAACCCCTGACTGCTGACTATTTCTCTGCACAATCCCCAGGCATTGTGCCCTGCTGCACGATCGTCAGCAGGCGATTTACTGGTCTTCACAATACCCCTCTATGAACACCCATTCATTCTCGCTGCTTCTGTTCCCCTCATGTTTTTCTCAGTTTTCTCATTTTAGTTTCAGTTAATCTCTTTTCTTGCGACTACTGTAAACCTTTTGCGGAAACAAAACCATGCAAGCCATGTACACAGAGAGCCCAGAAAAGTGTGCACCTTTGCAGAAATACTGATGAGCTACTTGGTTACAGGCCTGCCGTGGCAAGATTTTCTATAATGGCTTCCTATGTATAACGGTGCAGGTAATGAGCAACATAATGTCACAAGTAAGTAAAGGAATAAAGCACACATTTTGGTGAGGACATTTTCTTTGAGGTGATGTTATTTTGTTTCTCCAGACAATTGTAAGCTTTAGCTAGGCCATCGTTTCTTTAGAGGGGATGCAGTGGTTTAAAGAAATTCATGGTTTCCAGAATATGTAGTTGTCCTGTAGCAGAAATAAAATAATCTAATGCAGCTTTACTGTGACTAAGTCTCAGTCACAATTCCACCTAGAACATCAGCACTTAATGGAGATATGAAATTGTGTCCTCTCCACTATGTCTCGGTTTGCTAAACAGAAAAATCACTCCATATAAGAGGGCCTCTAAGCAACTCAAATGGAGAACTGTGATGTTTGCTGAGTAGCTTTAAATGAGAATAAAATTCCTAACACCCAGGGGGGGGGGGGTACATTATTTATAATATTTAGAAGATGAAGGAAATAATTGAAAAAAAAAAGAGAGGGGGGGGGGTAAAAAAAAAAAAGCAAAATATTTTTAAAAAATTTTAAAAAAAAAATTTTTTTTTTTTATTTTTTAAATTTAAAAGGTTAGATTTCCTGAAGTTTATTATTCATAAGTCCGTCTAAGGTGAAGGTTTGCTTCAAACTAAGCAATTAGGAAGTGAACAGTAAGAAGATGCCATTTTACTGCTAAGCTACAAAATATTTATTTCAAATAATTTTTAAGAGATTTAGCTGTAACATTTCCGCAGTGTCTGTAACAACAATTATGATGCCCAGAAGCCTTCAGTTTATGTGGTTAACCTGAAAGAATCATGGGAATGTTAGTATTTATTTTCTCAAATCCATGATTCATCGGTCTCATAAATCTACAATTAAGCAAAATCGCTCGGCAACATTATTTTTTGTGTTTCAGGTAATGTTGTTTAACAGGTAAAGCATAATAAGTCACAGGGCACAGAGAGCATAGGTTATCAGCTGTCAACTGTAGGCTGGCTTGTGTCAGTTCCTACTTTTTATGCTTTTCATAGGCAGATATTTTGCAAACGTAAACGGCTTCATGTAAACAAAATCTTTATTTACAGAATCAGGAAAAGGACAAATTGAACACTTTATTTATTTATTTTATAACAACTACTAGAACTGCCACCACTGGAAAGCATTTCTTTGTATTATTTTTTTCAAAAATATATGTGTATGGATATTTATTTGCAGTAGGTATTTTAGGTGTTTTTCTTACTGTCCAAATTTTACAGGGTGATCCATTTCATATCCTTCATAATGTATATATTAAAAATCATATACTGTATATCCAAATGCCTCTTGAAATCAATTTTCTTGTAAGTTAGCTGTGTATAAATAATAACCAAAATATTATTATATTTAAATGAACAAAAATAGTGGCTGCATTTTTAAACCTTAGGCAGTTCTTCTTTTCTCTCTCTTTTCGAACCTCCTAAATATTACTGTTTGGCAATTTTAAATGGGACCTTAGAATAAATATTAAACTTGACATACTGTAGGTGTCTGCTGCTTGACACAATATGATGTCAGACAGCCATCAGTGATCTGTTAAAATGTGAAGCCCATTGTGCGGGTGAAGTCTATAGACTAGTTATACCTAAATTATATTTTATAGCAACGGTAGCAGTGCCGAATTAGAAAACGTGCACCTTATTCTAGAAAATCACCTTACGGTACTATCAGAGAGACCTTTTCTATTTCCTATAATGAACCTAGTTCATAACAACAGCAGCCTTTCCTAGATTAAAACTAATATATGGTATAAAGCCTAGATATAGTGACTGTCCCAAGGAAAACATGCCAACAGTCAGTGGTTTTTATACATACATGTATACCGGAACTAAACGATTCTCGATCATGTCCTATAAAGTTCCACAATACTGGCAGAGAATAAGATGTGTTACAGAAAGTATTGTCTTTACCATAACGCGCATAAAAACATGCATGTTATGGTGTGTGTGTGTGTGTGTGTGTATATATATATATACACACTGGTATGATGCAATATGTCATTATGATGAACTGACCTGTGATGATGTTTTAATTGAACATGCTCTATCTATTGTACAGAAATAATGACCATACACTCAGCAATCAGCAGCAGCTCTCAAGGACTACGAGGCTGCACAGTTGTTGCCCTCGTGTATGGTAATGAAGCACCGACTGGACGTCCTGATGAAATGGATTTCCCCTTTTGTTGACACAAGTGATTGTGTGGTTACTGTAGGGCTTAGGGAATGTGGACTCATTATAGACCAAGACCTTCGTTCAGCGGAATGGTAATAGAAACGAGGCTAGGTTCTGTTGGCTATGATGAACGGTAAGCTTTATGTGAAAAGACTGGGAAGATATGGGTCTATTAGGCATGATGGAGTTATTATTTTTGAAAGGTCGTACAACTTACAAGTCAGTGTTTGGTGTAACTACCCTGCAAACAATGATTTCTAATGAACTCCATCAGTTTTCCAAAAGCAGAACCCATTTGGGCTCATTTATGACAAAAGGAACACTGTTTATTGCAGACTGCGTTCGGAGTTGGTCATTTAAGATAGTTATTAGGGTAACAAGCCCTTGCATACTGAGGACATTCAGTCAGATGCTTGGCATTTCATACTGTCCAACAAACTACCCAGAAGAACAAAGCAATTTTAGGTTGACCCAAAAAGTTAGATTTGATATTTTTTCATTGTGCATATAGTGCTGCATGGGAAGGAATTTGTGATGAGAGGAAAACCAGAGAAGACAGAAAAGAATACACTTATGCCTTGAGTGCCAGTGAGTAAAGAGGTGTTTAATGCAGCAGGGTTCAGAGGGTTGCTTATATAGAGTAGTTATAGACAAGCTGATGATTTGTTGTGATGTACAGGGGGAGAGCAGTGAGACCTGACTTGAAGGTAGTGTGACCTCAAACAAACTGCATTTGTTTAACCTCGCTCAGCTGTGGAGCTATAATGGGATGATAGCTTCTGCCATTAGCATGATGAAATGGACAAATAAGTGACTTTAGTGAAACCCACTCAAGTAAGGGGCTGCAATTTGGTTGGCCTTTGATGCTTCGGTTGGCTATGGAAACAATTTAATCTCTTTAATAGAATCTTAGTCGCGCCCCCCCCCATGCACAAACAAAGCAGATTAAGGTTCCAAATAAGGCGAAGACTTCACAGTCTTTGTGATAGAACAGAATTCCCAATACAGTGGGTGGTATTAGGTTTTTTTTTTTTTTTTTTTATTTATTTTTTTGTCTACCGTGTGTAGGCGAGAAACTCCCTCAACACAGAACCAAAGCTCCACTTCTGTACTTATCTTGCTTTTATTAAATGTATTTATCCAGGGTTAAGATGTTGGATCTATTTTTTACGTGACCCCACCAGGACCACAATAGCACAATAGTATCACATGAAATTATAGAAAGAGCGGTAAATAGATATGAGTAGAATGAAGATAGATAAGGTGAAAGATAGATTGAATGGCATGAAATACATAAAACATACAATACGTACACCGATGAAATTATTATTAAATTTTCTGCAGAGCAGTGAAATCTCCCCGTACTAAAAGCTAAATCTAGGTTACCGCGTTATTGTGTTGTGCTTCAGTGTGATGGTGAAGCTAATTATATCTCAAGTGGCTGGAACTCAGGCGGTTGTAAATAGTCTGCTCCGAAGCAGCTTCCACACAGCACTTTCTTCGATATGAGCAATAAGGAAGCGATCCTTCATCCTCCTGCTATTAGCAGGTGTTGATTGATTTGTAAGAATCCAATTTGCTGTGGATAAATGTAGAAGAGGAAAAGGTAGAGTAAAGGAGACAATCCAGTGTTTGTATTGTTTAAAAAAGAAAATTGTCATGGGTTGTGCCACTTAAACCAATGTGAAGACCAGGTGCAGAGACACTGTATACAGTATTTATAGGTATACTTTGAAAAGCTGCTAGGTGAGGGGAAAGAATAGGAAGGAAGAGAGATTGGAGGAAGTTATGAGAGGCATGAGACTCTGAGGAGGATGTTGTGTACTCTCAACAGATTTAATTTCCCATGTTCCCATGATAATCAGGCACCACATGGCTATCCTTCAGCCGCCACAGTCCCCCAGGGGCTGTGCTGCGTTGTTGATGAAACTCATCACATTACAGCTGATATAGGTGTGTTTATCATGTCGTAGTGGGTGTCGTGATGAGTGGTGGGAAAAAAACAGAACGAGGTACCTCCACACTGTACGACCAAAGGCTTGGAAAGCTTTTGGCCAGTAGACCCAATTACCCCTTCAATTACTCCTTAAGTCATGGGATATCTGTTCAGAAAAAGTCCAAATGGACACAAGGTAGGATCACAGATATTGTATAAATATTGTTGTCGAATACATATATATTACAACTCCCTTTCAAGCCCATAGAAAAAAATTCATTGTCGGCATTTTAAGACGCTCCCAGTCTTCTCCTCTTTCTTACTCCACTTTCTCTCTTTTCTACGCTTTTCTAGCACACCAATGGAGGGCGGAGTTATGAGTGATCAACTGGCATTAAAAAAAAATTTAGTCAGGGCTAAAAAGCTTTGTTGTAAACCCTAAAAACATTTTTTTAACCAATTTTAGCATTAAAGTTCATGATATTGCCTCTTCAGTAAACATTTTTGTTGGATCACTGCTCTAATGAGCTTTAGGTCTATTATAGACAACTATAGCTCAGTGGAGTTGCAGGCTGATGAATGGGCTCTTGTATGAGAGGATAGAATTCATTTTGACACATTGCATTCAGTGTCTAACTGTTTGTAAAAATGCAGTTTTGAACAGCATGTTTTTTTATTTTTTATGTAAAACTTCAGTGTAAGTATAACCTATTCTAATTGTAGATATGTACATTAAAATACAGTTATCGCCGTAGGTTAGGGCATGGGCATTTCATTAGTCACACAATTAGTCTTCACTGCACCCACAATCTACACTACACCAAAATATAATTCCACCACAAAACAATTTATCACAGTTTGACTGGGAGAGTATTTCATAAACTTTAGAGCACAATTTCATGTATTTATGGCAAAAAGCAATTCCTTCATCTCACTACCGACTGTAGCTTCCGTTAATCTCACGAATTGTCATCAAACTGTACTTTTGTAAATTACTCATGAATTGCAAATTTAAATGTAACCGCTGAAATAACACAGGGCAAAACGTCCTGCCTATTATGTGTTCAGCAAAATAACTTTTCAAAGCTCACCATCTGATGCAAGGCATTGCACATAGTTACAGGGCAGTAAACATATTAAGGAGGTATTATTAAACTTGACTGCACTTTTAGCTTAAATATTACAGAAATACTCCCTTCTCTTCCTTTATCTTTCTTGAGGTGGTCCCTTACTTCACAAACAACTACTCGTCACATACTGAAAGTCTCTCAGACAATGAAGGCAATATTAGTTTATGTTGGTGAAAAAATCATAGTGCCAGGAATCCTCATAGGTTACTGGAGTAAAGGAGTCATCACATTTCGAGAGCAGTTTTTTGTTTCTTACTGTAGGCTTAAGCACTACGTTTTCAGTTTACAATCTTGATACATCCAACAGAATAGCACTGCAATAATGTTAATTTGGCACTATTGGTAATGTATTTGATTGAATTATATTCAATATCATGTCCGCTAATATATCGGGCTGGGCATCGTTCAAAATCTTTCGATCCGGTGCCAATTTCAATACCTCAGTTTCGATGCCGGTTCCTAACAATACTTTTTTCAATACCTTATGTTTTCAAAATCCATTTCAACATCAACAAAAATACATTAAACACAAAGCTTTTATTTTCCACCTTAATTGCGAATCAAAACGGTTATCAAAATAAAAAAATTCTGGTAAAACTGCTCACTCAAAATAACATTATTAAAAGTGCCTTGCAAGCTCAGCCTGTCAGTCAGTCATCAGGGCAGATAAACCACTGTTGTGCCTGCTTGTCTAAGAGGAAGTGTAACGTCAACAGCACAGCGACTGCTTTAGGCTCGCCATTAATAACGCTGTCTGCCTAAAGTTTTGAAAAACTGTTGGCACACTTGAAACCACTTTATCAGCATTGCTCTGACTTCAACAAAAGTGTGTGTGTGTGTGTGTGTGTGTGTGTGTGTGTGTGTGTGTGTGTGTGTGTGTGTGTGTGTGTGTGTGTGTGTGTGTGTGTGTGTGTGTGTGTGTGTGTGTGTGTGTGTGTGTGTGTGTGTGTGTGTGTGTGTGTGTGTGTGTGTCGCGCTCAGACGCTTTTGGAACCGAAAGAATTTTTCCGATACTCGTAGGATACTTCATTTCTTTCGGTGCCATAAAAGTATTGCCGTTCGGTACCTACTACTAACTATATAGCTAAAAAGCAGCCATAGAGTTGAATCAGCACCTCTCTGACACATTGTAGGTAGATAGATGTACCTTAAAGTACTGTAGTAACTTAGTGTATATACCATGGCGTTTCTTGACTTCGAGATACGTTGTATAACCTAGGAGAACAGATAAATTACTCAATATTTGATTTCACTGCAGAATTGGCAGGGCGATGTGGACATAGTAACATGTGCTCATCATCTCTGTAAGTGTGTTTTACATTACACGGTAACACAAGTATGTTAATGGAGTAAAGTCTTGAAAACCGCTACACAGTGATTTCCATTTAGAAGACAACTCAATTAACTGTGGGCCAATTAATGCTGCCTGTATTGCTGAAGTTAATGAAGTCAGCGCAGGATGAAAGGGGAAGCAGAAGGTCAGGCCCTATTTTCATTGATGATTTTGTCCTCGGTGATGCTTCGTCCATTAATCATTTGTAAGCAGGATGTGTTGAAAGGGGAATCTAAAATAAAGCGACATTTTACTTGAGAAAGACAAAGGGAGGTCAAAATGTCTGTAATACTAAAAGGTAATTGTAGCTTAGTGTTTGATTAATCTCCTCTCTAAATAGGCCCTGCCACAACCAGCACCTCAATTTTGAGCGCATTCAGAACAGATGCGCTTCTATTTCTATGAAATATTAATGAATCCCCATCGACTCTTAAAGGCACATGTGACACGTTGTAAGCAAAGAAGCTAAATAATGCCTAACTTAAATAGAGCTGACTGACAGCAGAAGAAATTATTGAAACAACTCATAAACACTTGTTTTTACCATTTAAGAAATAGTGACTGGAGTCTTGATTATACGGACACCACAGGCACATAATAGGTCTGTTTATACTAACCGCTTGGAGAAGGTGGCTATATATAAACATTCAAAACGGTAAAACATTTATGTTTTCTGTTTCGACCAGTGGGCTCCGGTTAGTTTTTTTTTCCTCGCCCCGGTTAATGAATGCGTTTACATGGACATGAGTATCCCGTTTCTTATCTATTATTTAAGTATCCTGTTTATGTGTTTGTGCATGTTAACACCATATCCCAATTTCAGAGACCTGGATAAGCCCTTATCCCGTTTATGAGAAACCTGAAAATGCTAGCTGAAGTATTCGGAAATAAAAAATGCGGTACAGTTGCATACACCTTATCCCGGTTATTGAGCGGCATGTGTCGTCATAATGAAAGAGACTGCTGCCCTGTCCTACGCGGTGGTAGCGACAGGCTGACACCGGTCGAAGTGGAGGACGGTGACGTTTACAGGTGGAGCACGTGCCTGGGTTCCACATTACATGCAACGGAACGTTACGTTTACATACCGTGTATTCTGCCTGCACCTGCGTGCACGTGACCTCCGTACCATGACGATTCGGCGCGAATACACAAACCGTTACAGCTCTAATAAGTCAATTTTAAGTTTATATAGGAACTGTTCTTGACAATCTCTCCGTAAAAAGCAAACCATAAACGGACAACTAAACTACGTCCAACAGAGAAAGGACAAAATTCAGTTTACCCGTGATTAGACCTAGGCACCCCAAAGCGAAGATTTTTGTTGTTGTTTTGTTAGACTCATGCAAGTTGGCATCAAGTCGTCAATCATTTGTTTAGCGGAGCTCTCTCAAGCTGTGCAAATACACACAGTGTCACTTTGTAGTAGCGACCAGGGAGATCTTGTGTTGGTCCCAAAAACCCATGTGTGTATGTTTCAGGTTTGCAAGTGTTAAGCAGCCAAGTAAAGCAGCATGGAATGAGGAGTGCATTGCCTCCCTCTGAGAGCTTCATTATGGTAAACTAGGTTTAGGCTTTCACTCTAAACACCAGCTGGCATCTCAGTCACAACCGTCTGCTGTAGTATGTCAACATATTTAGATGTTAACACTTCCTTTTTTATAGCAGTTTCTTGTTTTGAGTCTAACACAAGAAATTACTAGTATAGAGTATGGAATTTAATCAGCTTTACGTAGTATTTTTAATTTCCATTTGGAGAGATGATAGTTTTGAAAAGTGCTCTATCGTTAGATTATTTAGCTTTCCAACTATCTTTTAGAAGTAGTCAATGTCAACGCAACCCGGACAAGGATGTGTTATTGTTTATTTTTCTACAACGTTTGCTAATGAGTTACTATTGAATTTCCTCAAAACTCCAGACAGCACCGTTGACAATATTGACAGTATTACTGATGTTAATAATGCCTTAATCTGCTCAATTACTTTTCATTGTCTAGGCAATTATCTTGTATGTCAGTGAAAGCAAGGCGTAGCACAATCCAATTTCAGTTGATATCCCTCATTTATTCATGTTTTCTTCTGTCGGTTATGGTCAGACAGACTCTGTTTGTGGTGCTGCGCCTGCGACAACACTAACATTAATCTTTTTTTATTTATTTTTTATGAAAATGCAATGGTGAAAGGAGTCATCTGCATGTTGATTACAGTAACGCTTGTTGTTAAAACTCTCCTCATCTAACTATAAATCAAGACGGAGGACTGTGTGTGTGTGTGTGTGTGTGTGTGTGTGTGTGTGTGTGTGTGTGTGTGTGTGTGTGTGTGTGTGTGTGTGTGTGTGTGTGTGTGTGTGTGTGTGTGTGTGTGTGTGTGTGTGTGTGTGTGTGTGTGTGTGTGTGTGTGTGTGTGTGTTGTCTTTCAAATATCTCAAGAACCGTTCATCCAATTTACTTCACACTTGGCTTCCTGGGTATCCAATGAATTTGTGGTTTGGAATTTGTGAGATATGTTTCATAGTCGGTTGTTAGGTTTGAGGAGGGCAAAGTTACACGTGCACATATTGGGCGTCAGGCTCATTCTCTGGTTCCTGCAACCAGATATACTGTATGGAGAGGTCTTGAAAACCTGTGTGCTTGGAGATTAATCATCATAAAAGACAACAGGCCTGTGCTTTATTCTGCCAAATGGTGCATGGGAGAATGCACCAGTCGTGCCTGCATTTTTTTCGCTGCGTGTTTTCTTCCTGCTAAAGCATTTGTAAAAATACAGCTTTGTGGGTTGAAACTCATGCTAAAATCAAAACAAAGGAATATGTTGGCATCTCACACCAACAGTCAGAGAGGCCAAGAAACACACGTGCCCACACAATGTTGTGCTCATAGGCAAACATTAGGGTCAGGTCTGGGCTTCATTAGGGAAATGCACTCAATTGCAATTAGCGGTAAACATATTCTTCTGTGCACTTACCCTTTGATTGCATTGTTATTGCACAAAGGCAAGATAGATGGCTGTATATTTGAAGCGGTGTACTTTTTCAATTAGCCACAGACCCAGAAAACTTTGCTATGTGTCCCATGGGCATGGTACGTATAGCAGACAACCTGAGTAGAGCAAAGTTTGGTTTGAATTCATTAACAGTTAGCCTAACTAAGAGCACATTGGGTGCTACAAATGAAGATTGGATAGTACAAATGGAGGTTTTTGTGGTTTCTCCCCAGTTTTCTTAGGATCAAATTCACCAACTCGCTATATAACCAGCCTTTAGGCTGTCATTCAATATTCAGGCCATCCTTCAACAGACTGCTGCGTGGTGGTAAATCTGACAGTTTTTGAAAAAAGTGACATCATTATTTAATCTTCCAGAGCATGGACGGCAATGCAGTATACAGCAGTGGCAGTGCTAATAAAACCATTTGTTGGAGTAGCAGTGAAGTGACAGGAGATTTTACCCATTCATTTGTACATGTATGACTATGAGGCAGTGTCCTCTCAGTCAGGGCCACAGCATGAGGCCAGGAGGCGGAAGATGAATACCTGATAAAGCTTTACTCCCCGGACATTACTAAATGAGCAAACCGGCAGTTTACAGCTACCCCTCGATGTAACCTGCATGTTTTATAGATGAGAAGAATCTGACTATCTGTCAGAGAATGAAAGCACCTCTCAGGATGGTACCATAATGGCCTCTCAGTAAAATGAGACAGGGCTTTATGAGTGTTTATCATTGCACATTTCACCAACCTTTTTTTACAGCCCAGAAGGAGATGGCAACAAAGCTTAAGAGAACGTTGAAGCTTTTATTTCATTAGCCAATATGTCAGATTGATCAGAGAGCACGAGAAACGTTCCGGTGCTTTATTATTCAGACAGCAATTAAAGTGAGAGCACTACTGTAAAATGATCAAGTAAATACCTACTGGTGTCTACTAACTGCTCCATTCCCCACAGGACTTTTAATGTTATGCTTTTTTCGTGTGCTGTTTATGTGGTCATGAAGGGGAGCCTTGGTGCCTTTTCTATTTATATTGTGTTTATCAACCCTGTAACTCCTCACTTGATTTTACTTTAAAACTACTTTACTAGCATTTACTAGTGACTAGTGCAGTGCCCGTTGAAAATGTACCTGTTTGGAATGGGCCGATTGCTTGGCCTGTGGTATTGCTAAATTGTACCACAAACCACTTCAAATGAAACTCCCCTGTATACCCTACTACTAACTTACTGATTTACCTGACAGAGAATGTTGCAGATTCAGAATGTAATCACAAAATATCACAATGACAATGTGGAGTAATCCGACATCAGCTTCATGGACTCCTGGCAGTGTGCTACCCATCCGGCCCGTTATGAGAGCTTGCGTGGGTATTTTGGTGACGGTAATGTTATTAGTTAGCAGTATACTTAATTTTTACCCGGGGTGAGTCTGATGAAAAGTGCTGTGTCTGCCCGGTTCAGCTCTGAGATTTTCTCGCATTGCACAGCGGTGTGAAGGAAGAATCTCCGAGATTAGGTTATGTTCTGCCTGTGGTTAGAAGTGGTGAACGTAGGCTACAGCTCACAGCAACTTAATACTATATAGTGTCTGGCTTTTGTTTGGTTTCCTCTTAGCGAAAAAATAGACACGGAAAAGCCTATTTCAACCTTATTCCACACAACAGTCGCGATGTTCCTTTCAGCTATCTGCTCGTGCTCCAGGAAAGTGAAGAAAATTAAGTTTGGTATGTCCAGCAATCATGTAGCTAACGTTGGAAGCAGGAAAAGAGTCAAAGGCGGTAACCTTGCATGTCAAATATGCAGATTTTGTTCTTGAGCTGTTGTCTTGATAGGGTGGAAAAACGTAAACTGCATCAAACCTTGGGACAAAACTCTGTCAATCCAAACTAATGAAATTCCTTTAGGATTAGTTGCTTTTTAAGACACTGTTTTATAAAGAATTGTGTTACAGAATCATGAAATACCAATACACCAATGAATAACATGAAAAAAATCCTGAGGTTTTTAAGATGGTGTTATGGAAGATAAGACTCTTAAGCATTTTTTCATAATTTACTATAGAGATTAAGCCTCACACACTCTATGGCCCTTTTTGTCTAAAAAACAATGCACAAATTACTTAGTTACAAGTTTCTATCCAAATCGCAAGGTTTCACTAAATTTTTCTCCATACCACTGGGAGGTCATCAGGAGCTTATATGCTTGAGAAGTGCTGAATTAGCATTGAGTGGACAAATATGGAGACTTGCAAGGAATTTAGAAAGCAGGTAGAGCAAAAGGGCTTACTTGGAAGCTAACGGGGCTCATCAGTTTTCTCAATTAGTTGGCTACTCGGAGACAGCGACTGACACGACTTTGGCAAAGAATTTTTATTACAGAGACTTGGAATGGGTGACCAAGAAGGCGGAGTCTTTACAATTCCTATATTATAGGATTCTGGTGCAATAAAAAGCACAAATAATCAGTTTGATGGTATTACAGCAAAGCAGCAAACATATATAGAGGTACTGTATGTATGCATGCTTATGACATTGTAGTCTTCGAATTGCTTTCATTAGCCCAGGTTTCCATTTCAGGGCTTAACTCTCTAACTGTTGGCTGTTTTCTTTCTTTCTTTTTTTAGACCTCACGTTTATTATGAATTACAACAATTTTAGGCAGTACAGCTCCGCATCGGTCTTCCACTGGTAGTGTTGCGTGTGAAGACTGAGATTTGGAACAACAAGAGTCCTTAACCGTTGTCTCAGGCTGGTTACACACTGGAAGCGTTGCGCGAGCGTGTCAGCTGCGTGGCGTGTCCGTTTTATATTTCGGCTCCCATGTTAACAGGTTAGAGCTTACACACTGCTGGTGTGAGACGCGTGCCTGCTAGAAATAGAACCGACGCCTATTTTTCACGCGAGACTCGAGCGTGTTGGAAGCGTTTCCAGGCAAAATAGAATAGGAAAATATGTTTATATGTCATTTAGACACAAATACATATTAATAAATGACATATTGATGTTTGAAAGTCTAGGTTTTGACATCAATGTAGATATAAATGTAAAACAAAATTTCAGAGAAAAGATTTTCAAATATTGCACCTGTCGTACGGAACGAAATATTCTGTAACGTATTTTGCAGTCAATACTGTCGACGTTGTCTTGCTTTAATCAAATCAGTAGGCTATATATAAATGGTAGGATAGGCTACTAACAACGTAGTGTGTGTTCTGAGTGACGGTCCAACATCAGATAGGCTATATAGGCTCTTTACAGCTACACAAAGTTGTTCAGACAGCCCACTTACCCATTTATCAGAGTTTGAATCTGTCGGCACTATGTCCCGAGATCAGCCCTCCCTGTACCTAGCAGCAGGAGCAGTCAGACACGCTTCTAGTATGTAGGACACAGAAAAATCCACGCAGCTTACACGCAGCTGAGACGCAACAGAAACGCCACACTCGCGAGACGCGTGCAGTGTGTAACCGTCCTCAGAGTCAGGTGTGAGAGGGCAGGTGTCACACGCCTGTGATACAGACCAGGCACCGCTGGGAGAAAGACGAGAGCTGCTGGCCCTCTTATTGCCTTACAAATGCCTCAGGCCGTCAAGCAAACATGCACCCCAGGCCTCCTCATCACAGTAACTCAATAGCACTCTCCACACTACCCTTCAATGTCTCAACACCTTTCAAGGTTGAAAAATGCCTCACACCAGTTAGCTCCCCAGGATGTTGACCCGGCAGTGCAGGTCATCACTCTGAGACAAAGAGATTCTTATCAGCCCAGTCGGCCTCTTCTCACCCACCTCTATCCCCTGCCCCTCACATGGTGAGCAATGACTTCTCTGAAACTTAATATCAGTGATATCATCAAGGTGCTTCCCTACCCCTTCCCTTAGGATTGAGAGGGGTGTTGTGAAAAAATACTATCAGGCACTTGGCTGACGGAGTTTGCCTCCAGGGAGCGTTGGTCAGTTTGGTGCCATTAAAGGATATGTAATACAAGACTGAGAGGGAGAGAGTGAGAGAGGGAGAATTGTGAATGAAGAGGTTAATGTTCCATAACTCATTTTCCTCTTTTCTCCCCCCAGTAATTCATCAGCATGGAGAAATTACAAGCTGCCCTTCTGCTCAATCCATTATGCTTCTGCGTTATCATCTCATTTTTAGCATAATGCTTAGCTCTCCCACACTCTTTTTAAAGCAAAAAAGTGATAGATATATGCATGTTTCATATGGAGTTTCCCAAAGTGAATTAGGCTAGATGAAGTTCTGTGTAAGTTACAAAAAACAGCATATGGGCTTCATTGGTAGCTATCTTTTTCTTGCTCACTATGAGATAGCTACTGTAACATGAATCCGTACAGTATTCCTGTACAGTATTCCTATTCAGCAAAGTTCTCTGAATATTACCATAAAATATTACCATGGAAATCAGTGTGCTAATCAGAAAACCCACCCGTAATTTGGCTAAATTGTTTACGTGCCTCGGTAAACTAGATAATAACCCAGCTTTTTATATTCAAGCATCTAACAACTATTATATTCAGGGCATGATGGTTGGCATACATGAGCATCCTAAATGTTATAGATGCTCTGCAGTGCATACAGATCTATCCACCAAGACTTCAATTAAATTGCATATTTACAAGAAATTTCCCCTGTGGTGCCACTCCGATGAAATTATTTCATTTGGATTATTGTTGTGCATGACTAAGAATGTGTGGATATAGAACATTTTGTGATGATGATGGACTGATAAACTTTTCTGGTAGAAAACATGATTGGTAAGGTACATTTTAATTGAGGCAACTTTGTCCTTTTGTAGTAATCTTACTTTGTTGTGCATGAGTAGCAAAGCAAAATGCAATTTGCCATTTACTTTTAAATAATAAGATGTGTGGGTTACCTGCCATGGACAGGCACATTTCTTTGTCTTTGTTATATCAGCTAAACAACACACTTTCATCTTCTTGCACCAATTAAAATTGCAGTTAGCTCCTTTTAGTAATGCAGATGATGTTATCAAGTTAATAGTAAGATAATGTCCAAAAATTAAGCAAATACTATCTAACAATAGTTCAACTCTGAGGCATCTGTTGGCATCCACTGTGCATTATCTCTACAGATAGAATATGCACATTTATATTCAGTCCCTCAGAGTGTATTCATAAAGTTTTCATGAGGGGTGAATTAATTTGATCCCTGTATGCTTAGCTATTACAACTTGTATTGTGGCTGTCAACATGTATTAAAAGCTGGGACAGAGGAGATGTCTAAGATCCAGGCAAACTCATTACTAGTCACTGAGACCTCATTTCATATATATATTGGTTTTATTGCAGTCCTTCTCAGTCGCAGTATGAGATGATTAGTATATTTTCTTGAAAAATGTAACAAAATATTGAAGTGATTTGATAATAAATTCCTGAGATTGTCAACTAGTGGCTCTTTTTTTTATTTTTTTTTAAACCTCTGTTCAAAACCAATCACCTGACCTGATGAATCCACTGTCTTCTAGTCAATCAGCCAAACTCGCAGATTGTGTGCCCAATATCCACTCTGCTTATCAACTAATCACCACAGAGTGCTATAATCAAATAATCAATGAGCCATTTGACCAGAGTCAATATCCCACCTTCTAAAGCTGCCAATTTAGATTTCCATGTATCCGCCTGATCTGACACTTAGGTCAATATAACATCCTTTCATACTATACAGCCTAATAACATGATCCGTTTGCTTTAATCTAGCTATGTCTGCTAAACCGATGATTGTCATTATGTGACCAATTTGTTCTCTGCTTGGAAAATGGACCGTGTGTAAAAACTGATAGACCTTCCTATTCCTATTTGGCTGCCATTTACCACTGAGAATCAGTTTAGTACATTCTGGATGCGCAGCAGAATGAACATTTACATTTTGGCATTTAGCTGTCACACTTCTAGAATGACATACAATTGGCAAAACAACAGCATACGTTTAAATGCCTTGTTTACTGACATTATGAGCAGTGCAGTGTTATGAGCGAGCAATGGTCAAAGTCACAGCCCACAATCTAGATTGAGCAAATATACCTGTGTTGCTATATTCTTGTATAATAGTATAGGGGATAAATAAATAAGAGCAAAACAGAAAAGTGATGTTATTTCTTCTCTTTTATCTGTACTGGTGGAAAGAAAAGTGGCACAGGACATCAAACACATGGCTATTATTTTCCCTAGACTGTAGACAGTTTTTTAAATTGAGGAAAGAAAGCAGGTTCTGCTTCTCTTAGAGCTAGCCTCAGCTGTCTTTTTGCATGGCGGGTTTTGCCGTTGGGGTGCTTCCACTCCCTCATAATGAACACGGCTGTCTGCTTTGGTTGCGGGCCAGAGGTGGTGTGGCGTGGATGGCGAGCCGGTTTTATTAGCAGGGGTGAATAGCCAAATTTCAGGTCTCTGATGGACTGTGACATGGTAGGCCAAGTTTTCCAGGGGCCTGAACTCTGTGGAAACTAAGCCGCTGTCAGTCCAGATGGGGTCTGCTACAGCAGATTACCACTCCTTCACTCGACTGCTATTGGCTCTGAACGAAAAAAAATATTCAGAAAGTAACTCAGTGTAATCCCTCACGTCACCACGACATTTGCCATTCATCGCACACAATCCCTTTTGAAACCTGCCAACAGTCCACAAAACATGGCACCGTTACCGTACAGAATATAGCTTTTAAAGATGGATGTGGTTTTTCGGTTGTGTGGACAATGGTGGTATAAGATGGCAGAACAGACAGGAAGCAGTAATGACTTATACCATTTTGATATATTTTATAACAACACAGCCTTTCCAGTTTCAGGACAAGGTGTCATGTTAATGGAAGATGTGAGAGTATGAAGACACCTTCCATGAATATGGAAGGAAAGTATTCCATTGTTTTTAACTGTTACAGACAACGATAATAAAGAAACAGCCTTGGAAATGTTCTCCTCAAATGGGCTTATTTCAACCAGCACACAGTCTTATTAGAAAAATAGCAAAACATTTAAATAAAGTTGGGATTTCATCTAAGGGATGATGCATATGCCTAGTTTTGTGGGGTGGGGGGTGGTCACAGAAAACTTGCCATATTTACCTCTTTTTTTACAGGGGGACTTAATGCACAGTTTACTATTTTCACTTTGGTGTACTGTATGAAAGGCAGACTGTACCAAAGTAAAGCAGAAGCATGAGATGCAATGAATTGATTACCCTGCCTTACACATGCCTGTATGGAGCTAACTTAGTGAGTTTAATGCTGCATTCAAAAAATATTTTCTAAACTCATTGGAAGCCCCTCAGGTTGAGTAGCTCACCAGGGACACTCCCACTACTCCAGATGGCCTGTCCACCCTAATTCAGTACAAAGTGAAACAAGAATTTTCAGACATATGGCTCATCTCTAGTAAATGCACTAAGCAAAGATTGAAGCAGGAGCTGGACATGCCTCATTGTTCCCTGCGTGAGTGCTCTTGTTTGGTTTCCTTCTTGTCACCGAACACATCCAGACAGTGGAGGACTGTCTAAGGTTAAGCTCTTCAAAACAGATGGCTAAAATCTGCTCAACTCTTGGGGTTAAATACCCTCTTTATTTTCTCAGGTACCCTAAGTGGTATTTGTGTTTTACAGAAAGCTAGTGACATTAGGGTCAAACTGTAGATGAGTTGGGTGTTTACTTTACTTTGCTGCTTCAAGTTAATCTCTGTTCCCTGAACCATATGGCCAGGGAGAAGCATCTGAACTAAATCCACAAAAAAATAAGCGAGGATTCCTTTTACTCTGAATAAATACCACCCATAGTCTTGGGAGTAAAAAAGCACTGACCACATCTTCAGGGAATTGTGGGAAAGCATCTCTTCTTTACAGAGGAGGGGAGCCATGGAAGGGTGAGCAGCTCAGAGAGCCAGAATGGGAACTAGTTAAAGGGGTTAGTGCACAAGGAAGGAGTGAAGTCACAGAGGGCGTAGATGGGCTTTACACAGCCTGGGCGTAAAGAAAAGAACATGCAGGATTTCAAAGAAGCTCCTCCACATTGATCGGTTCAGTAACTCTCACTGCATCTCCTTGTCATTCACACAGTGGAGCAACGCGATGGACAGCTGGGCTTCAGCTCAACCAGTAGCTGGGAATGAGATGGGCTGTGAAAGCGATGGGCTGAATCCGACTCATGGTGCAGCACAGGGAAGAAAGGGAAGAGGAGTAGAAGAATCAGAGGATTTGTCAGAGTGACCATTAAGTCCAATTGAACCTTTAGTTTGTCAATAACCATGATTACTGGCTGGACCCTCAAGCGTGTGGAACTCCCTGTCTATCATCATCTATCACCACAAGGAAAGACAAAGCAGTGCACATTCCAGTAACAAACTGTGTATCCTGCAGCATAAATATATATACAGGTAGATTGAAGCATCAGTTTTGTTAGTCAATAGACTTTTATGCTTTAAGTTAGCAATATTATAACCATATTAATTTAGTTTTCTCCTTATATTTAACCCGGGTAGGTTCACTTTAGCAACACCCTGCTCCACTCTCACACTGCACACATTTACACCAGGAGGAGTTTGGGGGTTAAATAAACAATAGTCCTTGACCAGATTTATCCCTCCGGTCTTGGATCAAACCAGTTACCATTTGGGCACAAGCTTCTCTAACCTGCAGGCCAACAGTGTATTTCATCTCAGTGGTTTGAAAAGTCTGCATGCTGTTTGTAGCTGCAAACTTGCTTTACAGCAGTGATGCTCAACGTACGACCTGGCCTGCAGGCCATAAGTTTGGATAGGGTTAGGGTTAGGCCGGTTGGCCCGCTGACTATTTTCTAATTAACAATGAAAATAAATGGATTCACACTTCTTTTTTGTACCAGAGTGCAAAAACCCATCAAAATAGAGCTTGTTTATCAAAAAGTGCCAGGGGTGGATCCTCGGACCTCTCCCCCGAGTGTCCTCAAATCCTAGAAACGCCCCTGCGTACAGTATACCAGACCTGTTGCTGCAAATGCATTTGGTTCTTGACAAAGATGAGTGACCACAGCAGCATCAAAAGGTTGATTCAATTAAATAAAAAATGGACAGATGAATTTGCAAACTTCATACAATCCTAAACCACTGTTTAATTTGCCAAACGGCATTTGCTGGAAGAAAGATTGTGTTTTTTTTATCTGATAAATATTATTGTTTGTTTATTAACTGGCCCCTGGCCTCCTGTCATTTTGCAAAAGTGGTCCACAGGCAAAGCAAGTTGAGTATCCCAGCTTTGCAGAGTCCTCATCGTAAATGTCCCCTTGATTAGTGTTTTGTGTATGCATGTGCATGTTTGTTGGTTTCTACATTTGTGTTTGTGGTATTCCTCTGTCACAATTTGTCCATCACTTCTGTCAGGAGTGTTCAGTGGGAAGTGGGTGAGTTGCAAATGCTTATTCACCTGATCAAAGCAGACCCAAGAGAGTGATGGGAATGATGAAGGAGAGTAATCTGTCATGGAACATACATCATGTCCAATGTGGTCCTGACGACTGTCAGACCAGCAGAGCTTGAGAAGTAGAAGGTTGTCAGGAAAGGTCCCTACCCGGTGAATTAAATAAATGTTTCATGAATTTTAAACGGCTTGCTGTTTGTCCGCCTGCAGTTTTAAAAAGACCAAAGGTTTGGGAAAATAACGGAGTACTGGCAGATAGAAGGAATCTGCATATATTTGCATTCATTTTGCAACATGTTAATTTGCCTGCTCTTAGAAGTGCATTTACTGTGTCTGTGTCTCTTGTGCTTCTTTCTCCTCGGTGCCTTTTTATTTTGGGACAAAATTGTCTTTCTAGCAAGTCATTCTCTTAATCTCAGACCTTTTTTAGTGTATTTAGAAAATGAAATCTCTTCTCTGGCTTTTATTTCGCTGTTTTTGAAAATGTAATTTTCTCTTTCAGTCAAGGTAAAATCCTGGCTTGGTCATGGAAGAGGTGTACCGTTCCACTGCAAATTAATTTAGTTGTGTCCTATTCTGTCTTTTTAATTGCTTTATTTATTACTTTTTGTTGCATCAGATTGAGCTCTGATAAGAAATTAACTGTAATTTGATTTATTTGATAATTGCAAATGCTCGTTATCTGCTTGGATCTTTAATTTAAAAAACAATTTTGGTTTAGTTAAATAGCTAATGTTCCTTGGGTTACAGGTACTGTTCAGACTGGTGACTCAAATGACAAAGAAACAGATGCTACTGAACTTTACGCTTTGCGCTCTTTACCCATAGCCTCCTCCATGCTTATCCTGCCCTTTTTTTTTTTTTTTTTTTTTTAAACTACATGTTGCTTCTAAGGAGCTTTCATCTCACCTTTACTGATGAATTCGAGCTCTGTGACCCAATTTAGTTTGAAGAATTGCCTGTATAGACTGTTCTTTCCTATTTAATTCTGAGGCTCTATTTTTGGATACTTAGGTTAGCCATTAATTGACTTTCTTAATGGTGAGAGCTAATTAGATAATTCATAATTTGTGTAATAATAATTAACTTTGACTGGTTGAGTAGTGAGTAGGGAGCTCAGGGTTCATATATATTTGCTTTAGTGTCCCTCAGTAAGACCCGTTTGAGTCTTTCACTTTGGATTGGACCGTTAAAACCTGAATGAACACAAATAGCTAAACAATCATCACCATCATACATATGTAAAGACAGTATATGGTTTGGTGCGGCCAAAGCTCCAGGCATCCTTGTTGCATTCACTCGTAGTCAGATGAATGGTCACGACAGTGGTGACAGCAGGGCAGCAGGGAGGGGGAAGTCGACACAAGTTTATACTGATTGCTCCTTGATTATAAGATCTGCCGCAGGTGCAGATGAGAGTGCTCATTTTCTGCTTACTTGATCCCCCCCCCAAAAGGCAGAGCAGGATACCCAGTGCTTGGTTTACACCTATCGCCATTTCTAGCCACTGGGGGACTATAGGAAGGCTGGGGGAACTCCTTAATGTTTACAAAACCTAGAATAACGTACAAAATGTTCATGCCATGGGACCGTTTTAATAGCTATATTTACCTGCACAGGTTACTGGCATTGGTAACACTGGTAGTCTATATCCTCGACGTTCCATTTGCAGGATTACTCCGTTTCCGCCGGATTTCACTCTTTTCGGCCGGATGTCCGTTACCTTCCGCTTTCTTTGTGTTGGAATTTTAAACTCCGGTGGATTCATGAGGACTACGGTTAACTGCTCCTCAGATCTCTGCAGGGTAAATCCAGACAGCTAGCTAGACTATCTGTCCAATCTGAGTTTTTCTCTCGCACGACTAAAGCAACTTTTGAACGTACACATGTTCCACCTAAATAAGTTCCTTCCCGAGGCTATTTCGCAGCAGCACCGTGGCGCTGTCTGGTGCTAAGCGCCGCCCATGACGTTTGTGATTGGTTTAAAGCAATGCCAATAAACCAGAGCATGTTTTTTTTCTCCCATCCTGGATTGCTGTGTGGACTAGCCAGACCCTCCTCTGCAGCACTGTGGAGGAATGTATGGCAAAGCGAGACTATGGCATTGGAAGCTATAGTAGCTATACACTTGTACAGTAGGGGTGGGGGAAAAAATCGATACAGCATAGAATCGCGATATTTTTTCGTGGCAATACTGTATCGATATACAGACGCCAAGTATCGATCTTTTATGATATATATGTTGGTCAGTCTGTCTGCTTGACAATCCCATTTTGCAGCAATAAAATTGAAGTGAGATGAACAGACAGAAATGTATCTCTTTAGATAAAACCGATGTTGACAAAATTTGAAACTGGGAAAAATTTGAAGTTGGAAAAAAGGTAATAAATTGCAATATATCGCAGAATATTGCAATATGTTTAAAATCGCAATAATATTGTATCATGACATAAGTATCGTGATGATATCGTATCGTGAGGCCTCTGGTGATTCCCACCACTTGTATGAACAAACTGTCAGGTTCCAGAAACACTTACTCAGTTGTTACTGTGACTGCTTTGTTGTTCTATTTGGCAGTTGCTGTTTCTTGTGTTCAATCTTTGAAGAATAATTTAATTTCCCTTTTCTGGCATTAGCCAGACAATATAATATGAATTGTTAGATTGGAAATATTTTTCATGGTTTGATGTCTGAATATATATAATTGAATGTTAGAAGACAATATGCTGCTACACCTGGGCACAATATTCACAAGCATTTTAGACCTGCCACCGCAACTACTTATACACATAAGATTAAAAATCAGAGAAATGTTCTTTTTAGAATATACTCTAATGCTGAGAAACGGTACAGTTACAGTAGTGCTCAAAAGTGTGACTGAGTTTCACAAATGACGGTAGTGGTAGAGCGAAATGTAATCATGGCACGGAAATAATTAAATGCAAAAGGGGGAAATGGGTTTCACATAACAAATCATTTCCTGGAGTATGGTGTCAGAGGTGCAGCATTTGTCCCCAGTCGTAGTCCTAATACCTTCAGAAACATTCATGTGCATGGTATCCTTAAATTTTTTAAGAGAAGAGTAATTTACAGTGTTCGGCGGGAAGCCCCGTATGTTCCAATGAGAGCGCTCAAAAGCGCATTAAGACAACATGGAGCTCGGCTTTTCCGCATTCTTGGCCCATGACGTCACGGTGGACACGCGCACTAGCAACAATTTGTTTGTGTTGTCGTTGCAACCGGTAGCTCTTACAAGTGGCGAACTCATGAACTTGCCGTTTTCATTGTCTAAAATATTCACTAACGTTAAACGTGTTTTCGTTGTTCCCGATCGTTTACATGCTTAGCTAAATAAACGATAGATGTATTTAGCTAGACAACCAAGGAGATTTAATCATTATGTCGTGCTACTAGCTAGCTAGCGACTAGCTAGCGCTAGCAGTTAGCCTGCAGTATGGTGAACAGAGCTCATCCATGGCTTTATCTCTCATCCACGTTACAAGCTTTACAGCGTACAGCCCTCGGATGTATCATAAGAGAGAACCAAGGCCATGTAATCACCATGTCTGTAGTAACGTTATGTAGGCATGATCTTAATACAGCCATGCTAGCTAACCCTGATGTTAGCAACTAGCTAGCTAGCCGATAGCCCCGCCAGTTTGGGAAACGCTAATGACGTTACATCCACGTAACAGGCTTTACAACATACACACATCCCTCGGATGTATCATAACTTCATAAGATAATACCATGGACGTATTAATAGAACACATGGTGAATTACAACCATTAGCTATATCCATTATTATAGCTAGCTACATGAGCTCGGGAGAACAGTCATGTGAGCGGACGTGCGCGGTCCCGTGGGTCTGCTCGCGTCCGTTATGCGCGTTCATCATTTCAAATTTAATAATTCTGGATTTGCTTCTAGTGAATGTTTAAAAATGTTAAAAACTTAACATTTTAAACAAGGACCCTTTCAGTGTTGATTTACCCCGAAACAAATTATCCGCTGAAATATAGACGTTTCTTTCGCCATGTAATGTCTATGTGAAAAGTCTTTCTGGGCCATGGGGTGCAGTACCACAGTTATCCGCTAAGCCCATGTTGGCATATAGACTTAGTGCTCCTCCTGGGGGCTTGGCCACTATCCATTGACAAGTGTTAACTTCCTTGAATGCGGGTACTCTGTTGAAGTTTAAAACTATTGGATCTGCCCAGAGCCGCCCTGGATCTGCCATAACCAATCGCTAACGTTTGGTCGTGACGTATGTCATGCGCATGTGCAACAAGAGGGGAGACCAACAACTATCGGCTTATATATAGCATCGCTAGTATTAGCCTTAGCCAACTCCACTAACGGAGCGAGCTGGGGGGAGGGAGGGAAGGACCACAATACCATAGTCACCAACACAACTCCGCAAATATTGTTCTTGCTCGGGCTTTAACTTCTGGATTTTTGGCTTCGTTGCCACAACGGACCGAATGGCTTCGCTCGCAACTTTCTAGCGCACGTCCTCAATGTCATCGTTCTCAGCCACTCCCTCTGTTCGCTGATTGGACCGCTAAATATTTGGCCGGAGAAAACCCAAGAATATACCGCAAACCCAGACGGAATACTGAAGAGAAATGAAAATTGAGCGGAAGTACGTACCTTTTGCCCTTTTCTAAGTTCGTTTATCTGATAAAATGGAACATTAATTCAGTTTTATAGTGAAATAAAATTGAAACTAAAATTGCTTTATATTAGCTCCAAGGTTGGTTTTGGTACTGGATTTAATCTTCATGTCTTCTCCTCTTGCCAAGGGACAAAGGATAAGTCTGAGCCAGCCACATTGAACCCTGACACATCTTACTCTTATTGGGTAATGGCTTGAGACAGGCCTTAATGACCTGCCTAACTGATGCAGCTCCACAAGGTTTTCATTATAAACCTCCCAGCTTACTAAAAGGTCTTTTATATTAGCTGGGACTCTATCTATTTGAGAGACATTTTCGTAATAACAATTTGAGGAGAAATAACATTGCTTTATTGAACCACAGGTTAATTCAATAGCGGAGTGTTGACAGAATCTGTAAATCCTGTGTCTGCTGATGAGCCCAGCCTGATTATGCTCTAATGCCAGTCTGAGTGTCTGCTGCCCGTCTCCTCACCCACACCCGTTCCCGTGATCACATCACTCCCGTCCTTCAGAACCTCCACTGGCTTCCGGTTTCCTAATGCATCCAGTTTAAAGTCTTCCTCCTCACCCACAAAGCCCTCCATAACCAGTCTCCTTCCTACCTCACAGACCTCCTCCACCGCCCTAATTCCCCCCGTAACCTCCGCTCCTCTGACGCAAACCTCTTCTCCCCCACCACTCAGAACCAAGTACCATACCTGGGGTGACCGAGCTTTCACCATTGCAGCCCCCTCCCTCTGGAACTCCCTACCCATACACATCGGTGACTGTACTGACCTGGACACCTCTTCAGATTAGCTTTCTACGTACAATCGTCTTACATTTCTCACCTGATAGCTACTGGTTTTATTGCTTTTAATTGCTTTTAATATGCTTGTTTTATGTGTTGGTTGTATTGCTTATGTGATTTTTTTAATGTGCTATATGTGCTGGTTTTACTGTAAAGTGTCTTGAGTATATATACTATATCAATAAAATGTATTATTATTACAGTATTAATATTGTAGTTGCACAGGAATTAGTTTTTTTTCGACCACAAAAAGTTTGTTGTACCTTACACAGGCAAACTTGTAAGGATAGGATAGACTTTATTAATCCCACACTGGGGAAATTCCTGTGCTACAGCAGCTCAAAATAAAAAAAAAATGTACACACCAGAATAACACAAATACACATTAAGTAGACATGGGAGAAAAATATACATAAAGTATAAGAAATAAAAATATAATAAAATTAGTTATAATAGTAATAAAACAAACATTTACACAATAAACACCCATATATAAAAAACCATATATAAACATAGATATACAGATGAGTAAGGTGCGGATGAATAGAAATGACATGTTGCACAGTTTGAGGTAACGCAGAGTAATAAATAAATAAATAAATATGCATAGTGCAGAATATTGTCCAGAGGTGGCTCATATTGCAGAAACAGCTAGCTGTGCTACATTATGATGTTGCATTAAAGAGTGTGACTGCTGCTGGAATGAAGGACCTGCTGTAGCGCTCCTTCTTGCACTGAGGGTGCAGCAGTCTGCTGCTGAAGGAGCTGCTCAGGGAACTCGCATGTAGGGGGTGAGAGGTGTTGCCCATGATTGATGCCAGCCTGGCTAACATCTTCCTCTCCCCCCCCATCCTCTATGGTGTCCAGAGGGCAGACCAGGACAGAGCTAGCCCTCTTCACCAGTCTGTAAGTCAATTCAGCTGTTGTTCAGAGAGATGTGATGAAATAAGATGTGATACATTACAACATGATTTATTAAAAGCATCTCGGGCATCCCAAGCAACCTGCCCTCACATGCTGTTTTTCAAATGATTCCACTGTCAAATTGGCTCACTCAGGTGGGTGATGACAGCATTACTGTCTGGGCCACCTGAGTTAAAAGCCCTGGTGTTGTGGGCAAAATAGTGAGCTGACTAGTTTATTATCCATCTGGTTATGTTATGTGTATATGTTCATCTTGTTTTACATTTTTTTTTTTTTTTATATTTTTGAACGTACAGAACAGAAACACAATTGAACAACAACCCTCTCCCACCCTCTGCAGTCTTGAGGAAAGAAAAACAAACAAAAGACGTGGGGAAAGTCTGTATGTGATTACTTTTTTTTTTTTTTTTTTTTTAAATGAAGTCATTCAGCAAAGGAAAATAAACTGCACGAGAATACATTTTACCACAAAAATGGCTCATCAACATTACATTTTATCGGTCAGTTTAGTGCGGACACATTTTTATTCGTATCATTTCTAGTGTTTAGTGGTCAATTTAAAATGATCAATGATAAACATGTATTAACATATGTATATTTTGCTCTCAAATGATTTTGTTGCTGCTAAAATGGAACAAGCTTCTGGCATCACCTCTTGATTCAACATTTTAAAACTGAAAATATGTTCTTTTGCAGAGCAGTTTCTTCAGTTTCTTCAGTTCAAGGAGATGCCAAAGATGAAAGTAAAATGACTTCTGGGGCTTATGGTATGGAAGCACCACAGATGTGAGAGAGGATAACCGTGGAGTGCATGCAGAGTGCAAGTGTGCGCGCGTGTGTGTGAGAGCCTGCCAAATAGAGCGGAGGCGGAGGAGGGATTACAACCAAATGCACAGTTCAATAATGTATTCTGTAGTGCAAGTAAGGTTGATATGAGTGATTTCAGTTTTATTTATTTCTGACATTCCTTTTCTCGTCTAGTGCATCAACTCCAAGACTGACAATAATGTGGGATATTTTAGCAGCCAAATGGAATAAACGGCAGACAAGGGAAAGTCTTATTGTGAGCAGGCAAAGTCCTATGACCATCTTCATCAAAGTACCCTCATTTGCTTAAATTGAAATTAATGGTTTATCATATGTGTAGCTATCTTTTTCAGCATTTCCTTGTAGTGCTGCATAATTAATTGCAATTGTATCAAAATCGCAATATGGACTAGTGCAATATCCAAATCGCAGGGGGGTGCGGCGCAATATTTGTTAAAGGCAAAATATGTGTCAAACCATTCTGAATTAGGTATTGTGATGCTGCAGAAACGTCCCAGCCTACAAATCATATCCTACAGATACAGACAGTTTGGTACAGATCCTTGGAAAATCACACTTCTCATTTGTTCTCATTTTCATTGTGTGTGTATGTATGTATGTATGTATGTATGTATGTATGTATGTATGTATACAATGAAAATGAGAACAATTATACAAAATTGATCACTCCCTCCAATATCATGAATCATATTGCAATGTCAATATAATAGAATAATATAAAATTCTCAAATGACCTGTGCAGTTAAATTCTTTGGTGTAAATTCTTTGTATCATGCTGCATGTATCAATGACGAGGAACATTCAAAGATATGCACTGCTTTTGTGGAATCTCTTCAGTCACCACGTTTTGCCATTAATTGTGCACTTGTATACAGTACTCAAAAGAAATGAAGTGAGATATCCAAACATCTAAAAATAGAATCTTAAGTTATTAATACCTGAATCTAAATCTTTAAAATCTATAAAAGTGAATAGCTAGAAAGATTGACAGAGATTTTACTGACTTACAGCGTCACTTGCACTGTTATGGCTTACAACCTTCAGCACAGTATGAAAAGATTGGAAACTGCAGTCACTGAGTTCATCTCGGGAAGAACTGGTATAACAGGAGGCGGTGTCTTGAGGCACATTCGGTAATAAAGAGGCAAGAGACAGCAGGTGTTAATGAGACAGAAATGTGTCTTGTCTCTTCTGCCTCTCAACACCGTAATTGTAGGAGGCCTTTTAGTTGACAATCCCTGGAGGAAAATTGCAGGCACTCTCTGACGCCTGGGCAGTCTGATTGTATTACCTGACTTCATGCTAACATCAGCTTCATTCAGCAGGTAGAGCACTAGCACATATGTCCCTCATTCTACTGCTGTTTAGTCTGAGAGCTCTGATATGTTGTGCAAAGGAGTAAGAATAGCCTACTGTTAAAACACAACCTTCAAAACCCTGTAAGAAGTTTTACACCATCTGGCCTCATTAGTGTCCTTCTTGTGCATATTTGGCACTTGCTAAACTCAGGTACTCTCAGGTAATCTTTCCCATGCCTACAATTTTGATCCCAACTGCTAATATTTTCTATGTGTATGTATTAATAATGGGGAAAAAAACCTGTCTGCCATGCTTACATTCAAAAGCAGGAGACCGATAACTTAAAAGTATACTTAAATAATGAAGACTGTTGTCATTGGAATTTGGAGCAGCCAACCTATGAAGTTGCTTGGTAGGTTGCTCCTAAAAATGACTTAGCTGTTTGTATTCTAAATGACACCATTAATGATCCTGTTTTCCAAGTCTTTGCCTCTTTGTCTACTTTGTTGGATAGGAAAGTTAGAAAAGTTACTCAGTTGCAGGACTGCATAAGTGCGAGTTAGATGACAGTTTTTCCTTATTTCCTCCCCAAGCTGCCACATTTGATTTGTCAGAATTCTCAAAAAAAGGGAGAGAGGAAAAAAAAAGAAGAAATCTCAAAAGTCTTTCGCTTACATGTAAAGATTGTATAATAGAGGGATGGAAGAGGCTTGTCTGAGTAGGTGACTCTGGTAGTATAGGGAACAATTTAAATGTCCCTCCTCGTGACTCTTCCAAATCTGTGCATTAATCATGAACTCCCTTCTATGAAATATTAAATGTGAATGTAGTTGTGAGAGTGTTGGAGCAGAACTACCCGGCTTTCCCTGGGCCCTCTCCTTTTGTTATCTGGTGCTTACTCGGCATAGACGTCCGAGATGGTTCAAGACAAATGGACCAAGAGGGAGGCCAAGTAATCAGCCATGAATTTCAGGTTTGAAAGAGTGAGCTCTAATTAATTTTGACTTGGCCTGATAAGAAGTTTAAGTCCAAGGTTAGCATGAAGAATGAATGGAGTAAAAATGAAAACCCAATTTCTTCCCAAAGCCGTGGGCAAATTTAAATACAACTGTTACGGAGTGTGAAAGGGCATTTTTCTTCCTTTCCCATTAAATATTTATAAACCTGATACTAATAGCTAGATTGTTATACATCTGCTATATAGCTGAATAATATTACATCTGAACACATACCTTTTAAAGCATATTGTTCAAGGTGCCCTGCCATATGTATTTTATTACTTTGTGGTAATGTCTGAAGTTCTACCATGGACTCTGTAACATTTTTTTGTGGAAAAAATGCCTTGGTTACCTTGTTTCATGCCATTCTAGCGTGGTATAGAAAGCCTACAGGAAGACTCAGCTCGATTTCTGCCAGTTCTCATTAATATTCAACAAGCTAAGCTGTTTGAATCTGATTGGCTAACAACTAGCAAATGACAGCCTGGCTGTCAGAATCCTTTACCCAGCCCAACTGGGTGAGCTAATGAATAGTAATGAGCTCCGGCAATATGATGTCCGACTGACCAGCTTTTGTAATTGGCCTGATTTCTTTGCTTATTTATTTTCAGTGGCTAGAGCTGACAAAGGAGGTAGCAGTTCATTTTCACATTCACAACATAACACAAACACATATGGACCTAACCTATTTAAAAAAATGCAAGTAAAAATGGTTTTGTATGGCAGGGCACCTTTTTTAATAAACTGCTTTTTGTGGGCCGTGTGTACGCATGCATAGGCCTAGTCAGCCACGAAACAAATGGCAGCGTTGTGGTTATTAGCCAGACAATGTGCTGTATGTCATGTAGAAATGCATTTCTCCGACGGGTTGTCTCGGAAATATATGGCTTCTTTCTCTCTATGCAGCGATGAGTCAGTTAGAACAGTAATGAAGTTATTTTTCCACAGAGTGAGAAATGGGAGAAAGAAAGGGAAATCAATAGTGATATCTTGAAGCTAGAGTCTGCCATCTAATCTCTCAGTGGTACTGGAAGTGCTTCATTTGGCCTTTTTGATGCCTCCCCACCCACACTCTGCTCACAAAAACACTTACTCCCTAGTGTTTCTTATAAGTAAACATGCATAAATGGACCTCATACAAGCTTGAAATATCAGCTTACCCATGCAGTAGAAATTCAGGGAAGCAGACAAGTTTCAAATGGAAGTCCTGTAAGAACTCAGCACAGACTGCATGCTAAAATATGAATTCTTTTTTTCTCCTCTGTTAATCATATTTTATTTAGTTGTTATGGTTCCACTTCCGCTGCAAAAATTACTTAAAAAGATGTTCTCTACACATTCAGGACAAGTTTGTAGAGAAGTTTGACGACAGTGGTAAATGGCCTGGCACAAACATGTCTGCTGTATGTTGATTAACCCCTTCCCACACATATTATTGGCAGCCTATGATAAGAGGCATCTGCACAGCTCTGGTTACAGCGCTGTGTTAGCTGTGGAATGTAAATCAGGAGTAATGGATGAGGGCCCATAAAAGCACCTGCACATGTGATGTTAATGCTCTGCTTCACATGATCCAGCATCTGAAAGGGTAAATCTAAAGGCCATGAATAAATCACACGCTTTCTGGCAAGAAGATCTTTTGCTTTTCGTGTGTGCTGGCCTTTTTCATTGCAAGAGTGGGTAGAGTTTGGTTCTCTGCTCTCACACAAACCATAAAGTGGAACCACAATCTTGGTGTGAGTGTCTGGGTCGAGCTGAGGCAGGCAGCCAGCGCCAATGTAGACTTTAAGTAACATGACGAAAGACGAGCAGATCCTCTCTTAATCTTTGTGGTAGGGGTGGCTGTGATGTTGGAAGACATCAACCACCATATCGTAATCAGAAAACCTTCTGTTAGGCTCTTGAAAAAAAACTAAAAAAACATCCATATTTATCAGCCAGTTTCCACTCAGGCACTTCTACCTCTGAATTTGAAGCTGAAACCACTACAGCTATGTAGTGCAGTGCTGCATCATTGGCACCCATAGCACGACTAACAACAACTACTTCACCTATATTAAACATATGCTATAAGTGCTTAGGGACTTTGGACTGCTCTCCTGGAGTCTTGAGTATTTTAATTATTTTACTTGATTCCTCACATTGTAACTCATCAGGTAATTTCTTTGTTGATAGGTTATCTTTATAATGCTTTGAGTGTGGGTTGTAGCAGTCTGGGTCTTTCTTCCGGTACATTGTGATAGCTACAAGACCGCAGAACAAGAGTCTTAAGTATCGCCTGACGAGAGAAGTAAGGGTATGGTATAGGATGTGACGAGGGTTTGAATCCTGATTTTCTGATAGCCTAACGCTGAAAAATAGCACGGTAGTTTGTTCTGTCGTGAGGTATGGGTTTAAATAGAAAAAGAACCCAGAGGTCATGACTTCAGTCTTGGCCATCCTGTCTGTCTATAGCCTTTAGTAGAACACCTTCACTACTCTTTAATCAAACTGTTCTGTAAAAACAGGGTTGTTTCTCTTATTCCCCCTACCAGCTGTTTTAGTGGTCATAATTCATCCTCCGTTCAAACCTTCCTACTGCCACAACAGTTTGGGATGTACATTCTTCTCTGTGCAGGAAATACTCTTCTTCACAGGAAGTGGAGATACAAACAGCAAACGCAAAATGTCAAAAGACGTTCCTGTCTAACTACGGAAAGGTATATGTAGACACCATTTACTTATTTTCAGAAAAAAAACATTGTAGATCATGTAACGATCAACATCAAAGTTCCTCCTTTTATTTACCATGTATACAGTACAATTTGTTGCTAAGGTCTCACGTTGAGTGCCTGCTAAGTCTCTCAGTATATTATGTACACAGTCGGTTAAAGAGTTCCTGCTCCTTCACTCAGTGTAAGCTGCTTTCAATTATCATTTTATCAGGTAAATCTAATGTTCCATTTTGTGCATCTTGATAAAGAGAGTAAAACAACTTTTAATGGACCTCGGGAAAGGGCAACTTTTAATAGTTTTCTCCACCTTCAGTTTATTATTATTCTCCACAATGTGTTATTCATGTGAAGCAGTCAACTCTTGACGTCTGTGTTTTTCACCTCATGCCTGTTATTGTTAAGCTAACAAGCTCGACACATCTTAAAACCAACTGGAAGGTGTCTGTGAACGAGAAGGATTTTATCTGCCATGATATCTTGAGCTGAACTAGAACCGTGCGACTAATTGGTTGGCAAATAATTTACATTCAGACTGTGACAGTTGGTGTCCGCTCATTCATCAGAGGGAGAACGACACAAGAGAATGATATAAACCGAAGCAGGATTACTTAGCTCAGAAGGGGCGTACTCCCATCAGAACAAAGGCAGCCTCCTCATTACTGGTCAGGTCCACAAGCTGTCAGCTACATGTTGTACATGTTGTACATATTTTTTTTTTTTGAAGGGGGGGGGGGTGTAATGTTCACGTCAGGTTCAGACTAATATACATTTGCTATTAGTGCAGTGACAGTTTAAAGTTTTAACTACCCTTAACAGAAATATGTTAAATCGATTATTTAGTGCAGATTGTTACCGTTACTCAAATATTAATAATTCCGTTACAATTTAGTGAAATGCAAAAGGAACGGAGTAAAGTGGGTGAAGCAATCCGCTTGAAGGCTTTACTTTGACATTTACTGCCCATGGCAACTTACTAAGTTATTTAGAGGAGGAAAGGCTGTCAGAATTTTCTGTACCTGTCCCACAGACCTGTCATATATCCTACTCATCATTACTGAGCCTTCCCTTTCTCTCAAATAGTCAGGCCTTGTTTCAAATCTAGAGAAGAGAGAGAGAGAGAGAGAGAGAGAGAGACTTACTCACTCTGTATGTCAAGGTGACTGTAATAGTAATGAATCAAGCAGAGGGAATGAATAGAGTGTAGAGCTGAATATTGCACACTACTATGTGATGGCCCTCAGTTAAAACTTCATGCCCAAGGGGAGATTTCACACACTAACAGTGAAGTGAAGTTCTCAGCCTGTCTTCTAAGCATCCTCCATCCCTCCCTCTGTCCCTCCATCCCCCTGCATAGCTCACATTTTCACCCACCCCACCTCTTCTCTTCTCTGGTTGCTTGCTCTCACAAAGTCCACAGATTCAGGTCAGAGTCTGCCTTTAGCAGCTATTAAAGTAAGGTTCAGCAGATAAACGCCTCCAAGGATAGCCATACCCATCAGGGAAGGTAAAAGGGGGAAAATTCCGTGTTGGGCTGTCATTAGAAAGGTGGTGTTGGCGATCAGGAAAAATAGAATTGTTCATTTTAAATGCTTTGACCCCCAGAGTTTCACTACTTTAAATCCCACATTTCTCCTACCACCTCCAACACAGTTGACTATACATTTGAATGTCATTATGGTCCAATCCACTGAGCTCCCCATCCCGGTCTCCTGTGGGCTATATGCCTTAGCCCGGGTTCTTGAGGACTTTGCTTCTCTACCCACGGGACCCAGGTGACTCCTTCTTCTTTCCCTTCAGGCCACATGTTAACTCAGCTTCTCTATCTGACTAAACTCAATTTCCTCCTCCACTGCATCAAACGGCATCATCAGAATAGGGCGCAGTAGAGCCAAAGCATATTCCCAATGGCCAGATTTGCATACGTGCCACTACACAAGAATCCACTCTGAGTTTCAGAGAGAGAGGCCTGTACCTTCGTTTCTTTCATTGAACTAACCTGTCTTTCTCCTTTCCTTTTATTTCCCACGCCTACAGATTTATCTTATGGGTAGCAGATTGTGCGTGAACTTGCATTTATACGTTTTTGTATCTGAAGTCAAGCCATGATTGCATTGGAATGGCCACCATAACAGGAAGGAGACTGGCAAGAAAACAGCAAAACAGGATGTAAGCCAATATGAGTAAACCGTTTTATGCAGGTGCCGCCATTAGACTGAGAATGTCTGCTGGCCACTTGCCTGGGAAAGGACCAATTAACAGCTGCTTTGTGTATGCCTCAAAATGGCTAAAGTCGACAGGCCTTTTATGGAACAAAAGAAGGCCAGGTCACTACCAAAAGCAACCTCACACACCTACCTCTGATTCCCTTAACTACAGTGTTTGTAAGTCAGAGCTGC
Organism: Perca fluviatilis; assembly: GCF_010015445.1. NCBI lineage: Eukaryota > Metazoa > Chordata > Actinopteri > Perciformes > Percidae > Perca > Perca fluviatilis. Next base: position 22,590,433 of record NC_053130.1, on the reverse strand, counting down.
ACACACAGTGAAGCTGATCTGAAAGCTAAACCAACAACTCAACTTAATCCTGATGGATCATTATAGTCAAGTCTGATTTAGTATGATTTTAGTGGGCAGGGGGTGACCAACATTAGACCAACCGCTTTGGTTGGTGATGCCTTGTAAAGGCATTTGCACTCAATTGTTGTTTTGATCCTCTCACCTCTACTGCACATGTCTAATCTAATTTCAAAAGGATGCCTTTCCAAGAGGCAAAGAGGCATCCTTTGAGGCAAAATAAAATTTGATAGAGCATAAAGGGTAATGTGATTTCCACTAAGGAGCTATCAATTTTCTTCATCTCTTTGGATTCCCGGTAAGCTCCCTTTTTTAATGGGTGAAGCAAAGATTTCTAAATAAAAATGCATACATTGTATTTGTGACGGAGCAGAGTGTCGGTGGGAAGCGCAGAATCCAGATGAGCACATGAGTGACGTTTGTAGCCCTTGGTGTTGGACCTCACAGAGTGAATGCAGAAGTAGAGAAAAGGGGGTAGTGACAGGATACGAACATGGTAGCAACAGGATCAGTCTTTGACTAACTTGTAGACACACAAACACACAATGCTTGCTGCATGGGTGGCAGTTCCAGGCGCACTCATATTTTTACAGCTGGACCCACTTCCCATGGCTTCCACAGATGCTTCAAAGCACTTTTCAAAGCCTCCATTGAGGACGCAATTGCATGTTTCACTATAGGGACATGTTTTTTGCCCAAGCCACCCTTCAAACACACATACTGCCACAGCTGAATCGGTATTATTTTCACTGTTAATTGCTGAATATGGATCGTGACTATACAAAAAAAAAAAAACCTGTGTATTGACAGAATTAAAGTGTGAAGGAGTCTCATATGCAATATAAACGCTAAATTGATATAGCAACTGGCTATAGTCCATTTCATTTAGTTACATTTCAAATTGCTTGGCAGTGCAACTTATAAGGACACATTTGAGCTCGGACTTGCTCATTGATTCCCCTGAATAATTATGCGGCATCAGGCTCTCTGTGCTTCCTGATATGTGACTGTGGGTGTATACCTGGATGTGGCCTGTTGTATATAACAAACTCCCAGGCTCTCTCTCCCTCAATGGGATTTGAGTGCAGGCAGGGGAGACTGAGATATGAGCTCATAAGAGATTAAAGTTTAGTATATTTGATTGTTTCTCTTGTGTGGTGGGGCTTTTACAATGGCTCTGGCCAGACGAGTTCAGTCTGAATTAGCCTTAGCAGGAGGGAGGAAAGGGGAACTGAGAGGGGCCGCAGCTAATCCCAGGATATTGAGCAGGATTCCTAGGATGAGGCTGCGCTCCTTTGCTTTCCCAAGTGTGACGATGGGGACTGTGGGGGGGATGAGGGAAGGGGGTGGATTTTGGGGTCTCTTTCTCTCCTCAGTCCCCATTGTGACGAGAGTTTTCACAGTTTAGGGGCACAGTGTCTGGGATTCTCTGTCCACTGAAGTGAGGCTTTTTTTTGGGGGGGGGGGGGAATGGCCATGCAGTGCCGGCCTCTGAGGATTAGGCCCACTGGGATAATCAGGATCAGTTCACAGTGTCCTCGAAGGGGGTCTTAGTCCATGTCCAACAGAGTAGGAGAAGGGACGCCAGTCACGCCACTGTCCTGTGTAGTTGCTGGCTCTGCCCACATCCCCCGCATACTCTAATGACATCTGCTTCACTCTGTCTTCCAGTGAACCAGATAAAGTTATATGGTAAAATATATTATAGATGGATTATTTTTCATATTCCTGTCACCTGAATTAAAATATAAATTCTTATTTTTTTCCACTGATTTGCTCCCCGTTAAAAAAAAAAAAAAAAAGTGAATTTCATGTCGTGTATTGAGGACAGTAGAGTTTTGGAAGTTCAGAATTGGACATCCTGTCCTCTCGTGCAATTGTGATTAGATGTTATTTTTCTCTGGAACTTTTGTGTTGTACTTCGTTGTCTGGCCCTTAAAAACCAAAACAAAAGAAGTCGCAGGAGTAAAGTATGCCATTTTGTTGCAGTCACATCTGCTTTTCATATTTATCCATACCTTTTTATATCTTCTGTGACAAGCTCTACCCAAACAAAAGCCCAGGAAATGGGTGGAACTGAACAGGACAGTCACTGAGCGTGTAAAATAAATGGGACGCTGACGCAAACGGATACCCAGGTGGTGCAACCATTCTCCTTTCATGTAGCACACACATCTAGAAATAAAGCAGGGAAATACACCTTTTTGTATAGCACCATTGTTTTTTGTTCTAACCTGAAACATAAACACATCCTACCCATTTTCACCGGCTCTCTGTTACATATTATAAACCGTTTTGTTCTCTCTGAGACCGGCAGCCGGCCCTGTTGTTTAAATCTATCGTCCTCAGTCATATTTACTGTAAGACTCTCTGCAAATGCAGCTTGCGTTGTGCCGTTACTAAGATACGTGTGCGAACAGCCGCAAGTATGCGGGGGAGCTGGTGAGCAACTCCAGCACGCGCACAGAGAGAGCAGTTCGCTGCACAAAGGCCAACAAATAAGTGCTTTCATATCTACCCTCCCCCTCCTCTTTGGGACAGTTGAAGGGTTGAATGGAAATTGTGTGTGTGTGTGTGTGTGTGTGTGTGGTGTAAAACATTGTGTTGTCTAATTTCATGGCTCTGTGTTCATCTTCTTTCTTTGGCTGCACGTCTGTCATGATGAAATCAAGTTGTCTCGGAACTCTTGTTTATCTGTTTTTCATATTCAGTGTTAATTGTCATTTAGCAAAACTCAAGGAGTTAATAATGGCTTCGTGCTCAAATGTGTCATTTCCCTGTGAAGGTGTCTCCACACATGGCATTTTGCGGTTGTGCTTATGACTCCAACTCATGTAGCAACACAGTGATTGTAGTTTAGTTTGAAATTGTATTCAATCCCCAAATCGTGCATTTCAGTTTCATCTGATCAGACTTATTTAAAGTTACTATGTGGAGAAGTTGTATTTGATTGAAGTATTTTGGAAAATGAAGCCTTTCCAGTGAAGATTGATGCATTGAGGATTTCTAAAATCTCACTCTTATTGGCTTTAAGCACACAGTACATCACACGGGTGCACTACTTGTTGCTGATGTCAGTTTGTACTGCATACTGTGCCAAAATGTCACAACAGCACATCTTGTGGTGCAATTTCATAGCAGTGTAGCTATCCTTTGGGGCAGGTGTAACAATATAAGCAGAAATGGCAGCATGCTATTAGTCTTATGCTCTTCTGGCAGGCACTTTGTCTCAATAAACCCCACTGCAGTCAAACAGTGTAGCTTATGCAGCATTGAGAAAAGGGTTGGTGCTCCCCTAACACAAAACATCTATTCTATTCCCTGTGCTCACAAGACCAGACCCACTTACTGGATATTGTCAGACTCACAACTCAGAGCATTGCAGTTTTTAAATGCAGTACTTTTTCATATTTTTGTGTAATTGCATGATAAACAACCCTGCCAAGGCCATTAGAGTAAAACATTACTTGTATAATGTATTACTTCTCTTTAACTCTAACAAATTGAATTATATTAACAATTTCTCCTTGGGAAAAGTGTTTGTTTCTTTACTTTTTGTTATATCCTAGAACTCATAATATGCTGTTGTTCCTGCTTGTAGCAAATTTAAAATAATGTCACATACATGCACCCTTCAATTGTTATCACTCCCGTCATTGCCATTTCTTTTCCTTTTCATCTCATGTAAACAGGAATGAGATGAAAGGAGAGCACCGGCTATATGAAAGTATTTTTTTTACAATACAATGTTGATAGCAATAACTAGGGCTGAAAGATATGGGGAAAATAATCTAATTGTGATTGTTTTAGACCAATATGGCAATTGCGATTCAGAAGATAAGTTCCGTATTTTCTGTAATATTCACGAGCAATAAATCCTTTTATAGCATGACCAACTCAACATTGGATACAGTCACCAAATAAACTGCTCTTTCATGTAGGCCAGGTCTATGTGTAATGATGTAATGAGATGCAGTGATGCATGAATTAATTAGCTATTGAACTGTAAAAAACTAAACTTACAGTAAACTATTTCAACTTCAAGCCTTGTAAACGTAATATAATCATGACAACAAAGCGCTGCAGAACAACAGGCCTGGTGTGAACATTATTATATGAAAAATAAATATGAAGAATCTTACTTATTAAGTCAGTTACAGTAACAAATCACACACACAAAACAAATCTCAACACGTGGCTATGGTTCTGCCACTCTAAACATATTTTGATAACTTAAAGCCCCATGATGACGTGAACATGCCGATGTTATTTTACATACATCTCCCATAACATGTTGTTTACAAAGCTAGGGCTGACCCCCTTCACTTAACCCAGCAGTTGAGAAGCAAGACACGGGAACAGCTGCAGCATTTATTCATAGACAAACTGAAAACTACACTGTACGTTTACGACCACATGACAACTTTAAATTTCCTCTTAGTGCAGTCTCGCTTTCTCTCTCGCTCTCCTCTCATAACAATGTGAAATTAGTGTTTCCCCTATAATTGCACAATCATTTTTGTGAACTGCAGCGATGCACCGCCGTGAGTCAACGAACGAGGCAACTGTCTGTGGTTAGTTCACGTCTGTAACAGCAGGAAAGTCGAGTGTGTTATCTAAACTTCTAAATCGGGTGAAACGTTGTCGGTAGCCTACCGGTTACATACAGGCTTGGTAGTGAACGACACGCTAATGTGCTGACTGATTTGGTGTTGTGTTTTTAGCTGAGCTGGAGAGTATTCGTTTAAAACCGATCAATGACGCTGTTTTGCCCTCATTGTTCTCTGTGAAGTTTGCCGGAAGTGATGTAACGTAGCGTTTTATGTGGAGCGAGTACTGCGCCGGACTTGTTTTTTAAAAAAAGAAAAGGGAAAAAAAAGAAAAGCCTTTTTAAATGCTACATTGCTTGTAAGGAAATAACCAGAGTAACAGGTGGACCAGCTTTAAAAGTGACGTATTTTCTTTTTATAAATAAGTGCTGTGCGGTGGATTAAAGATGTATAATACTTGTAATGTGAAGAGGGATTGAGAGGAGATTAATCATTCAGCCCTAGCAATAACATAAGTAATGTTTAAAATTTGAAGGTATAGAACAAGTAATGGGGCCTTGATGTTAGTCTGTCTGTAACTGTAATGTGAAACTGAAATTCTAGCATTAATGCCTTTCATTATTCCACTCCAGAGAAGTAATGCAATTACACATTCTGTTTTGTGTCATGTTACCATCCTAACACTGATAACTCTCATCACCACAATAAACATAAATCTCATGCCTTCTTCACTCCTACAGAATGAATTTTCAGATTTTTATATCCCTTATTTCAACATATTTTCCGTTAATGTTGGTGGTTGATGGTTTAGTCCTCCTCGGTTGGGGACTACATACTGCAGCACCATATGCTACATTTCATCTAGTAATGGTAGTTTTGGTTTGTCATTCCCATCCTTTCTCCCACAGTGGAAATAACATTGAGATTCAGCTTTAGTTTTGGCTGGTCCGTGATGCACAGCTGCTGCACTGCTGCTTTATTAATGGGATTCAGGAGCTCATCTGAGCGTTGCGAAAATGGAACAATGGAGGACCCTGCTTTGACAATCCTTCATCTCTGAGATGCTACAATTGATCACCAATTCAATTGCTAACTGTAGAAAATTGAATTTCTAGCCCTAACATTGTTCGTTAACCACGGTGCCGATGAGATGGCCATCCAGATTAATGATAATGGGAGGCTGAGATGGCTTCTGAGACGGCCTGTGAATTTGATTAGCTCCAGACGGCTGTGGAGACAAAGAGCAGCCAGTCAGACTCTTATGTGGAAGTACTTAATGAAAACCCTGCATGGAAGGTAATTGGGAAATGTTTGTCTGGCTGCGCGCTTCTCAACTTACTGTATGCAGTCTTTAAACCTATCTCTCTTCAATCTCATTTTCACTGCTGCTTTTACACACACACACACACACACACACACACACACACACACACACACACACACACACACACACACACACACTTTATATTAATTTCCTCTTGTAACATTATCTTGCTTATTGGAAGAAAAGATGCCACTTTAAAAAACAATACAGCGTAAACAAAATGCTTTGTTTTTTTTTAGCTTCGCTGTTGTGGCCAGATTGATTGTGGTTCTCTTAAAATAGATTCCTCAGTACCAAGATCTCATCTTTTACAAACTTAGCTTGGTTTTCCAAGCTTCTTAAATGGGGGCTATATAGCAACTGCAATGTTTGGTGTTATGTGTAGTAGTAATATTGTCAGCCATAGTCTTTATTGATATTGAGTAGGGGGGTCAATAGATGTGTTTTGTTTTTCACACGGACAATATTACTATTGCTTCCAAGCAAAAATCTAATTTTTTTTTGTGTGTGTTTTTTCACTCCACTGCAATGTCACTCTTTTAGCAATCCGAAACCTTAAACCCAAAGACATACAGTTTTCTATAATGTAAGACAAAGGCAGATCTTCACATTGGAGAAGATGTAACCATCAAATGTTTGGTATTTTAGCTTGAAAAAAAGACACAGAATCAATATCAAAATAGTTAATCGATTTAAAAACTTATCGTTGCAACTCTAATTGGAGCTGTGTTCTTGAATGAGCATATTTCCTCATGTTGATTCTTTTTTTTTTTTGCACATTTCATTGCACTTATTTCACATGTGTTGCTCACGTAATACTTAATTATTTTAATTAATATAATCTTTTTAAAGCTTTTTTTCTTCTAAATTTATAGATTTAGAAACAAAGCGTTTTTCCCCGGGAGGTTTTGTGAAGCTGGGGAAGGTAAGTTTGTAGAGCTGGCTTTTGAGGGCCTTGTGAATTCGGACACTGTAGGGGCATTTTGAATGTGGTTTGGTAGGGAGTTCTACAGGGTGGCTGCGACTCAGGCTCTGAAATTCTGTAGGCTTGTTTTACTGAAATCAGCATGTCCATAATATGCCTAGTTTAGCATTGCCAAACCTTTTTTTTTCAGCTCAGTCACTTTATTATCCCAGATGGGAAACTTGATCTGCAGTCTGGAGTGCAAGATAAAAAAAACAACAACAAATAAGCAAAAAAACAACAATACAATGACATGAAGTACAAAAATGTTTCCTGTACATAAAATATATACAACACAATTTTACACAACACCACAGGAGCAATCTCTTAAATTTCTACATTACGAGTTATTGCACATGGAACATAGAGTTTTTACTCTAATTGCTCTTGAACCGGGGTAAACTAAATCTACGGCCTGAGGGGAGTGTTACAAACGTGGAGTGATGGGTGGTTCGTGCAGTCTAATATAGACTGGGCCTTGCCGAATACTTGCTGGTCAAAGATGGCCATCAAGGGGGACTGTGGGATACCTATCACTGTGCCAGCCACTTTTACAATATGGTTTAGTTGGTTTTTGTCCCTGATGTTCAGGTTACCAAACCAAGCAATCATGGCAAAAGTAAGAACAGATTCAGGAAGTACAAACATTGCTGTCCCTTCTTACATCAAACTTCAAGTTTTCATCAATGTTGTCATACTTTTCTACAAACTCAATGCCAGTTCCTTTTAATGAAGGTCTGAGATGGCAGGAGAGATGATTTCCTGAAATCAAACTCATCTAGCACTGGCCCATGCTCAGATTCATCCACATCCTTAAATATGGTCTGGCTACACCGCTTATCTATTCTGGTATAAGGGGAAAACTGTCTTGTCTGCATTTCTTTAAACCAATCAAAACCTTCCTGGGCGGTGCTAAGCCCCGGATGCAGCAATGGTGCCCTTGCAAAATAGATAGCGGAGATAGTGGAAGGGGAGGGACCACATGCTGGATGGCTTTATCCCAGCAATGTACATCCGTTGAGCCAGACTATTATATGCCTGAACTGCTTGACAATTTCTTGTGAAGTCCCACTTAAAGGAACACGCTGACTTATTGGGACTTTGTCTTATTCACCGTATCCCCCAGAGTTAGATAAGTCAGGTATATTCTAGATGCACTTTTTAAATTGTATAAGTCTTTGTGTGCAAGACAAAAAGATGAAGTAATCTCTGTCCACGGCAGACTCACCCTGTCTCCTTGACCGTCCTACTCGTTTGTCTCAGCACTGACTGTTCTCCTCTGGTGTCAGTGGTGCTAGTAAAACACTGCCAATTAAGCAGTGGTAGAAATGGCTCATATTTCCTTCCACTCTCATCAAAAAGAGACGGACTCCTTTAGACTATTGAAAAGAAGGATCGTGTTTAATCTGGTCATTTCTACCACTATGTTTGACAGGGTAGAGCAGCCATCCCAAGTGCTTTGATGTGATCTCAGCAGAGCGTCACTTCACGGTTGTATGTGGGGGGGGGGGAAGCAGCTGTGACGAGCTTCTCTTTCATCTTCAAGACTCAATCGAACATCTGTACTTCATTTATGCTTAAACCTTATGAAGAGTAGTGACATTGAAAATACTGCAGCAGAGATAAACAAATTCACAGCTATGGCTGTTACATGCTTCTTTGACCCTTGATTATTACCAGACAGAAGAGTCTCTGGATTGGAGATTAATTGTCTTGTTTAATTACACTTTGGTGATTATAGGGGGAAGAAGAGAAATCCCTGTTGCTGAATCTGTATAATGTCTGCACCCTCAATGTCAAAACCTGTATTTTCAAGGATACAGTCCTCCTAAATGTGCACTTGATGGATGGATGGATGGACAAGGCTGCAGTCAGCATCTCTGAGGAACACGCAAATGTAGCATCCACGTTTGTGGTTGTTTGCATCACTGTGTTCATTTTGTGTGCTGATGGTGCAAGTGGACACTCCAGAGAAGGGGGTTCGAGGTAGAGGGGTGCTTCTGTTGGAGGAGAGCCCCCCCATTAAAATGAAGGCCGAAGGTTAATAGGCTTTCACTGAGTGGGATTCTCTCACTGTGGGCATCTCTTAAGATGGGACAGTGTACATTGTTGCTGTTCTCTTTTGTTACATCTGCGTGCAGTTCCTCTATCACAGGCTGTATGCCAGCTGTGGTCTGACCATCGGGTCATTCGACTCCAGGGGTAGAACCAGGGGATGTGTATCCTGACAGTTCCTGAGAAAAGTGGCTTGTGGTTTGGCGATAAGTGTTCAAGTACTTTGTTATCAAGGCATAATTCATGTTGAGCGTCTTTTCTATGCTTGTGAATAGCATTGTAGATTTTGGGTGCAAAAGGCATCCAAGGTTAATTTACTGGATGAGGAGGCCCTTAAAACCCTTCCTGTAGCGCGTCTCTTCATTGGCCTATTTTAAATCCCTCCTGAAAACAGGAGTTAATTAGGAACACCAACAGAAGAGAAATCCAAGGCGAGACACCAGCTTTTATTTTTGACTGAAAAAGCACAAATGTGGTTGCATCCACACTCAATTACTTGCCAATACATTTTTGTGTCTGCCTCGGTCAGTGTTTTATTTATTTTTTTCTTTCTTTCTTTTTGCTAATTCATTTACATGGGGCACTATTATTTAAAAAAAATAAATAAAATAAAACACAATAAAGGCTCTTTGTGGGGTTAAACCTGCGTCTAATTAACAAAGAGCAAATTTGAAACAGGAATTAGTCTATGAAAGGGAGCTTGTTAATGAAGTGTGTGAATAGAATGAAAGAAGAAAGCATGCAGCCTTCCCTGCTGGAGAAAGGTTAATGACTATATGGAGCGGACCAAGAGTGTCTTTCCTCTCACTGTGCTCTGGGTCCTGATCCTCAGGGCCTCCCTTCCTGTTGGATTAAAACGCCATAGTTTCAAAACCTACCACTATGTCTAATTACTATCATCTTAATATTAATCATATGGCCGCCTCATTATTAAATATGTTTGTTGAGTTTTGATATGCTTTTCAGTAGCAGAAAGGGCCATATGTTCATTAAAGTGATAGCCTGGCATGCTTTCATTGCTAGTTTTTACACTTAACACGCAGTACTGCAAAGGGCAGGCCCACCTGTGTTTGCGTATGCTGAAACAGCTGCCATAAGGACAAAGCTTCACATACTGTTGTTAGCCATAGTAGCAGCGTGGCTCTCAGGATGCCAATGTTGGCCAGTCAATTGGTCAGTCAGGTTAGTCAGTCCACCACCGTTGTCCAGGATGAAGTACCTCAACAACTATTTGATTGCCAGGAACTTTTGTACAAACATGTATGCACCCCAGAGGATGAGGCCTACAGTTCACACTTTGGTGATCCCCTGACTTTTCATCTCCTGCCACCAGCAGGTACCCATTTTTGGTTTTTAGTAGAATGTCTCAATGGATTGCTGTATAATTTGTTTCAGAAATTCATGCCCTTGTGTCTCTTCACTTTTCATCTGCAGCCTCATCAGGTTCAAACTTAAATGTATCCATTACTATTTGTACATTTTTGTTTATTGCTAATTAGCAAATATTAGTATGCTAATATATATATATATATATATATATATATATATATATATATATATATATATATCGCGCTAAGTAAGTGAGCATTATACCGGCTAAACATTGTGACCAGGTTTGCATCCTGATGTTAGCAAATAGTTGGAAGGACAGCTGTGCAGCCTCACAGAGCTGCTGTAACAGTCTTGTTTTGTATATGAAATGTGACAAACCTTTTATGAGTGACTGTATGAACCCAAACAGCTGTCGCCTGCTTTTGACATGCTCCTGCACACATCACTACATCAGTTTTGCTTCACATACTCAAGTTCACCTCATGATGCAAGAAGGATTTAACACACTCATTTCCAAGAGTTCATTAAGCACATTATAGCATATAACAAATCGTTATTAGGTTATTCAGAACTATGAAAGGGTTTATTACCAAAACTCATAAATAATCCCAGCATCATAAATGAATTACCTAATGGTCCTTGTAGATATGAAAGTGCCATGCCTGTCATGATACAATACTATAGTAGACTAACATCGCTGTTCCCTAGTTGTTGTCTCTTTCTAATACTGGGGGTTACTGTGGGCTGCTAATATGAGATTGTAAAGGGTAAAAGTCTCTTAGAGGAAAACAAACCAAATCGTTACCACTATTGGTAAGACCCAGGGGATGTTTAGATTTGGAACTGCAAATGAATGGTGGCCTTGTGAATAATTTTCTCTGCTGTCACATGGAGAGACTCATTCAAGTGCCTAAGGAAAGGAAACAGGGATCATTTTAGTGATAAGATTTTGAATGGTCCTGCAATTACCAAAAAAAAAATCTTTCATGGTTCATACATCAACCTTTTCCACTCCCACTCTATTAACTCTGCATTGCATATTAAGATGTAACAGTCACTGTTTTCAATGAACGCTTACCGTCAAAACTTTACTCATTTGACTTCACCACTCTGTGTGAAGTCAAAGCGATGGATTTCAATTGTCCCTAAATTGGAGATGAAGCTAAACACAGACAAAGTATGGAATTTTCATCCTTCATTTCAAACACTATAGAACCACTGGGGTGTAGTTTTCATTAGGGTGGTGATTGATTAAGGCCAGGTGCCACAGGCATAACGGCAGAATTGTGTTCAACTTGTCCAAGATTTTGCATTAATTTAACTTAACACAAAATGGTTTATGAAAATTATTATAGTATTATGGCAACACATTAACTAATTTCTCAGTGCTGTAATGGCTATAATACGTTGTTACACTATTGTTAAATTACAGAATTATCATGTTCATGCACAATATTAGAATGACAGTACAATTTCGCCATCCACTTGTTGCACCTCTGTAAAACTCACTGAATATTTAAAATCTTATTTAAAAATGTTAGCAACAAAATGCTCTACATTGCATGCACCCATCCATAAATAAAGATGTGAAGTGAATTTTGTGATCCGGGTCTGTACAGAAACATTCTATCTTTATAATCCTACCTTAGTCTGTTAGTAAGGGTTAGGACCTGTTAAATACAAATTCATAAGATGCAATCTGGGAAACACAAAGGTTGAAAAAATCTGAAACATTTGAGATTTTATATCATGACATTAAATAACAAGTTTCTGTAATATACCTCTGATAGAAGCAGGACCACTGTTTTTTAAATTGAGTATTTGCCAGCAGGCCCACAAATTTCAATTTAATAGATGTCAGTACAAGACATTTAGCCCATTTTCATTACCCCGGACAATAGATTAGTCATTTTTCTGGTATTTTACTCATTTTTGTCTCGTTTTACATCTGCCAAAGCCTCTTTTGGGATTTTATCCATTTAATATTGGCAACTACTAGCCTTGAGCTAGAAGAAGCTTAGTTTCTTTGTCGAGGAGAGTTTGATGTGCATAGCAATGGACTGTGGACTTGGCCTACTGTACATGATGTACTAATAACTCTCTCAGATGAGTAATACACTTACTGGTTGTTGGAGAGATGATTAAGGGAGCTTGAGTCCATCAAAGAGCCCTTTTAGGACAAGGTTTTCTTGCCAAAGAGTTTATCTTGAGCGATTGGCGCAGTCTCTTCTTTTTATTTGTTAGAACAGCTGTTAAAATGTTAATGCATGATATTTCCACACACTTAAATGTTCTGAATAAAAGAAGCCACAGTGTTAGTGGGAACACCTGTACAACTGTGCTCTGGATCCTTTTTTCCTCCCCTCTCCAGCTGGCCTTGATGATCTTGCTGAGGCCAGGCACACTCTCACCCCAGTTTTCCATGTTGGCAGGGACTTGTTGCCTCTTCTGGAGAACACACTCACAAACTCTGGCTTCTGGGGCTCAAGGCTTCTGGGGTTTCACTTGCATCTTGGCCCACCTTCTCTTCAACCCCTTTGCAAACCAAAATAGTCTCCATAATTCATCCCAGCCAATCCAGCAAGAATGTAAATAAAGAACAAAAGTTGCTTGTTCTACACATATCAGAGGGCCTCTTTGGGTATAGAGCTTTCCTAAAACTGATCCTGCTGCAGCCCTGACCCCAACCATTTCTCTCCACTCCATTTTCTAAAGCAACAGTATAAGGCAGAGCGCCATAGTCTCTGCGCTGCCCTTATCTCACATTGGCAGACATTGGGTCTCCCCCTATAGTCTGGATTTCCATCTGAGCCTGAGCTCGTGTGGCCTGACTTTTCCTCTCTCATCTGCACGGCCATCTCCTCCTTCAATTCGCCTCAAACTAATTGTCTCTAATTTGTCTTTTTTTGCCCTCCTACAGTGAAGTGTACCTTCTGAATTTGTCGGCCGTAGCAGGTGTCGATTAAAAAGGCATCACCCAATAAAATCTGTGAACAACTGATGTTAATTAATATCAGAGGTTTATGGTGTGTAGTACAGGTCCCGGCATGGCTCTTAGCACTTGATAACCATTTGGCCATGCAGTTTGAATGCCATTTTGGAGGCTGAGACTAATGAAGCTTGTCGGCTAAAATGAAGCCAGACTGTGAAATAGCCTCATCAGGTACATTATCTTAACACAATCAGAGCATTAGCACCTTCATTTGGACACAGTCTCACTTAAACTTTTTGAATGCCATCAAAATCACAGGACATAATTAATGAGAATATAAAATAATAGCTAATGAAATTTGTGTAAAACATCCAAAAATGTAATGTTGGCGGAGTACCGATTGCCTCATGTAAAAACTAACATTGATTTTCACACAGTTGCTTGTTACTCCTACATTATTTTCCTGTTTGCTTAGTGTCCTGAATGCCTGATTTTCATATTTCCTGATACTTGTAGTTGCTGCATAGTCTCTCATTGCCAGACCTACCTCCGAAGCGCTGCGGAGGAGGGTCTGGCTAGTCCACACAGCATTCCGGGATGGGAGAAAAACGTGCTCTGGCTTATTGGCATTTCTTTAAACCAATCACAATCGTCTTGGGCGGTGCTAAGCGCTGGACAGAGCCACGGTGCCGCTGCAAAATAGCCTCGGGAAGGAACTTGTTTTGGTGGAACATGTGTACGTTCAAAAGTTGTTTTAGTCGTGCAACAGAAAACTCTGATTTGACAGATAGTCTAGCTGTCTGGATTTACCCTGCAGAGATCTGAGGAGCAGTTAACCATAGTCCTCAGAAATTGATTGGAGTTTAAAATTCCAACACAAAGAAAGCGGAAGGTACCGGACTTCCAGCCTAAAAGGACATCCCAGCTTTAAAGTATTACATAATATTGTAAGAAGCATATTGCACATGTAGAATAATACATAGTATATAATGTTATTATATAAATATAGTTACTATTAACCTATTTATAGAATTACTGCCAACAGTTAAAATATAGGCGGAAGGGCTTGATAAATAAGTCATTGACAGATTTCAGTCTACTGCTTGTATTAAATGACAGATGAATTTATATGATGCATCTAACCAAAGTGCAGTACACATTGCAACTGCCTGTTTTATTTTATTTTACATTACAACGCAGCCTTGGAATACTGCGCTTATATTAACCCACTTAAACAATTAAATAAAAAAAATCAAATACATGATTCTGCACTCTTGTGCGTTCGTAGGCCACACTTTAAATTCTTAATTATGTATGTAATAGGAATAAATGTTCAGTGAATATAATGTATGTATGTTTTGCATTATAATTATTTTTAAAGATGGAATATTATCAAACTTTTGTAAATGGATTGCTTTGAGATGCAAGAGCATTTTGACAAGCGAACTATCTTGTATCCACCTCACCAACTAATAGTAGCAATCCATTAATACCTGGACACTTTGCCACATGGCCACTGGGAAGGTTCCACTGTGCAGTGCTGATGAACTGGGAAGATCTCAGTTGTTTGTGTAGAATTCTAAGCAACATCAAACTGTAAATACTCTCTACATTTCACATCATCGCAGAATGTTTCCTATACAAAAGAAAAGCTAGCTTAGTGGGTTTCACTGAACTACTTGGTGCTTGTATTTCAAATAACAGAATATCCCCTTAATAGTGCATACAGCAGCATTAATTATGTTTCATTATGCTTGGATTATTATGATGAATTACAAATCAGTCACTGAGGGTATATTGAGTAAATCCATTCGTAAAGCACAATGTCATCCATAGAAACAAGGTCAACCGTTTCTCTTAGCCTAGACTTCTATTCATTTTCTAGTAAAAGTTGATCTCAGCAGCTTCTTGAATAGGTCAGAACATAGAGGAATAATGGAGGGATAAAAGAGGAAACTCCTAGCTAGGAAGTTGCCATTTAGAAGAACTCCTAGTGGTAAGATACACCCCTGGAGTTTAATATATTGCCAGCTTAACATTTTGAAGTGTGCATGCCTGGAGGGTGAAGCCAGAATGACCATCTCTAGGGACCTGTGGTCTAGTTTCCCTTATACCCTGATTTGACGTATCACACTTTGCTTCTTGGGCACATCACCACATGTGTTTTCACAGGTTATATGTTTGTAATAGTATCCATATTGTTCCTTCCCTTCCTGCGTGTGACGGCTTCCATGTCTGTTCTCCTCCGTTAACACCTTTTTCATCTTCTCACCCTTGCCGAGTGTGTGCTCACTTGTATATTTTCACACAAACGCACCCACACAAAATACACAAACATCCCTCGGTAGGTTGTGCATAGTATCTCTCTTCTTGACGAGATGAGTCAGGAGGAAAGGTTGTGCATGGTTGTACAACTAAACTGTCTCTATTTTAACACTCAGATCTTGTTCTCTCAATTGTTGTTTTCCTTTCTTTCTTAGTGTGCTGTTTGCTGGCCTGTGTACTATTTACACTCCGCTAAAAATGGTTTCCTCGCGAAGGAAGCACCACTCTGTATCGTTTTGATTTGAAAAGATAGATAGGACTGTGTCTTAGTTATGTTTAAGATGACAAAGTGGTGAGTCTCTGATCACATCATTATCAGATGGATAGTTAGCAGCTTGCTAGGTAGCTGTGATTTACCAGCATTATGTCGTTATTACCATAAGTGGACAACTGTGTAGCTGTTAGAACCAGCAATGTAATGTCCCAGTAAACAAAACTTCTTTCAAAAGCATAAACTCAAAGACTAATCTTTCTTAATTTGATGTGAGCACCAATATAGCATATAGCATGGAGTTAAATTAATGCAATCCCAATATTGGTACTGATTATTGAAGTCTTTTAGCCCTGCATGTGGCTTTGCTCAAGTTAGCATAACCTCTTTGGTTTTACACTGTCTTTTTGTGTGATCAATGGTCTGTCACCCTGTTTGTCTTTGTATCCCTTTCTGACAATTATTTTTTTCTTTTCTTATCTTTTCTTTGTCCATCTTTTGCTTGGTCCCCTCCATTCTCTATTCTTCCATAGCTTAAACTACTGCCATGATTGCGTGCTGGTGGTATGAATGAAGCACTCTGACTGTATTGTAAACTCAAGCACATGAACCTCAACAAAAGATCCCTTTACCACAGACATTCCTCTATGTCTCTCTCATTTCACAACAGCTAAGTGAGAAACCATGCGCCTTTTCAGCCTCTGCTTTAAAACTGGCTAATTGTGGTCTCTTAAATTGAGGCCCAATTGTCTTGGTTGAGTATCCAGTCAATACTTCAGCTATTTGTTCTGCTAATTGGCAGTCTATAGCAGCAGTGTTGCATTGTGCCCTATAATATTGATGTATTTGTCTGTTGTAATCACTGTCCTTACTGCACATGACCGTGTATATTTCAATCTAAAACTGAAAGACAGACGGCCAGCAGCCTCGGGGGCTGGAGGGGCAGATGTTATTCATTTGAGTACTCAATGTGCTGAAAAGAAAAATAGCAATGGCACTCATGCACTCAATTGTAGTAATGTTACTTATGGGCAGAGAACGCATCAGAAAATAATGCATATTATTGTCCATAGGTCCTTATGTATGTCTTGTTCTGCTTGTTGACCTTGCA
Source organism: Perca fluviatilis (assembly GCF_010015445.1). Taxonomy (NCBI): domain Eukaryota; kingdom Metazoa; phylum Chordata; class Actinopteri; order Perciformes; family Percidae; genus Perca; species Perca fluviatilis. The sequence continues at coordinate 22,573,590 of NC_053130.1, read as the reverse complement.
CTGCGAGTGTCTGTAAGTACTGTGAAACTTTGCGATTTGTCATTTCTCCATGCTGAGAAATTTGTCACCAAGACATTCATTGCACTTATCGATTAAAGCGATTCTCATTTTGACTCTGTAATACAATTTCCTCATCGGGACATGGTCACACTGTTCACCTTCACAGTGTTTAGTATTCTGGCTGGACGTGATTAAGCATGGACAAGCCGGCCCGCATTGAGTTTCACCGTCAATGTGTGCAGTCACCCACCCTGGCCCACTCCAGGGCATGAAACAATGGCCACCACAGTAAAGGTTTCAATTAATCACCCTCAAAGAAGATTTGCATTTCCCAAGGATTTCTTTAGATGATGTAAATGTATGGCTCACTTTATATTCAAATCACACTTAGTGTAAAATGTGAGCTTAAATGGTCATTGAAATGACAAATTTCACAAAGCAAAGAAACCAATAGTGATAATACATCTTCTACGCTCTGTCAAATACACATTAAAGCTGCTCAAATTAACTGCACCTCAGGACAAGACCAGAAGTCAGGAAAAATGAGCAAGCAATGAAAGCAAACCGCCAACCGGTACATTTTTGCCTTGTAATAAAAGAGGCTCAAACATACGTAAATGTTTAGTTTAATTATATACATAAAAAATTCATAACATTTACCAGAATCGACAGAGGCCACGTGTTTCGGGCCATGCGGGTCGGATCTGTGGTGACGGACGGTGGCTTTGTGTGGTTAGGGAGTTGGCGGGTGACCCCAAGGAGCACCTGTCCAAGAGTGGACCTGCTGCTCACTGTGTTATGCCTTTTGGTGGGTTTGGCATTAACCCCACTGTCATGTTCCTCTCTCCTGACTACCCTCTCACCCCTGCCCTAAGACATACATAACCTGCCAGATCCATTCTGTCATCACGGGATTAATTAAAATGCTACACAGCAAAGGCACCAGATCCCCTTGGGGCTGTGGTCTATGCATGAATGGCATACCCACGTGTGAGTGCCCACACCCACACGGTCTTGTCTGACATAGTGCCAGGTTATGTTTAGTCACCTCAGGGGACATATGACCAAATGATCATCTTGAGTGATGGATGGACAGATATCACCTCAGCATCCCCCTTTTTTCTTTTCTTTTTTTTTTCTCTTTTAATAATGTGTTGGCCATATTTGTATTGTGAGCCGTTATCTATGCTTGACTAAGTGAATTTGCCCAAAACTATGACCATCTGGCTCATGCTGATGATTTGCATTTGCATAGTTTGTCTTGCAGTGGCAACTATGTCATCAGAAGTTCCAAATTGCCTAGTCTCATTGTTGTTTAATTCATGCCTTTCTCACAAGGCACGCTATTCATTTGAAGGGATTCAAATCAATTGAGAAGAAAAGGGGCTTACTTATTTATCCCCAGACCCCAGTGATGCCCTGGCAAAGAGACAATAGAGGTGAGGGATACTAAATGAATTCTGTTGTCCTGTGTGCTATCCCTAGCTATCAACATAATTTGATTAGTGACCTGGTAACTATGAATGTGTGGGACCTCTTCATTCAAGTCCATTGGGGCTCCTGGGGTGAGAGCCCATGTTACAGGGCTCAGCCCCCTTTCATTCCAACCCTGCCCTTGTGTCATGTATGCACACAACACACAGACAGGGTGATTAATGACCAAGCTCGTGGTGCCATTGACAACTTCTGGTGACTCTGCACAAAAGCCATCACCCTTGTCACATTAGCACCAATCTGGGAACATTTGGCCTTATGCTGCTGGCCTGAAACACCGGGAATGTGTGTAAGACAGATGTATGTATACAAAGTACGTCTGCTCAGCATCCTCGCTAGTAAAAAATTCAAATTATTTCAGTTTTTCTTTTTAATTTCCTTCGACGTGCTAAGCTTTTGATTGGCCTCTGCACCACACACAGCAGAATCCCTCTATATTAACATCATCTGCTCGGCATGCATCTCCTGATTTCATTAGTGCACTACTTCCATCAATGTATGTCTTCTTCGACAGTTGTGTCTCTTGCTAATAATAATCCAGCATAATTAGAAAATGAAAAATGGGCCTGCCAGCATTCCCAGCAGTGTTTTCTGAAACTGGAAACTCTCCTCTTCTGCCTAAGTTTTTGTTTAAATGAAATGTCTGCATATTAAAGGAGATGAATCATTAGTAGCCTTAACGCTAATGATTGTATTAAAATTTCATCTGACTTCTGAAGAGCTTTAATTTGAGGTGCGCAATCTTTGGTTTATTAGGTGGTAAGGGGAACGGTCTCGCAGTGAAAAAAAGTCATTGAGTGTTATAATTTTTCCCCAACGAAACAGATGCCAAACTGAGATCACGTAAATTAACATGTCTATTTTCCAAACTTCCACAGTGTATTCACAGCTGCCTTCTACAGTAAGAGTTAAGTGTGACTTACTAAGCTCCATTGCCATCTTCCTCGTCTACAGTATCCTGTTTTCACCATAGCTATCACCTTTAATAAGAATTGTTGTTAATGACATCTGTGGCTGGGGTGTAACCTTTAGCACTCCAACCCGCTTGCTGTATGTCTCACAACACTTAAAACAGGTGGGAAGTCTTTCGAAAATTTCCCAAGACATTTTTCTTTTTCTTCTCCATCTTGCTATAAATTCATTAACTGAAGCCACAATTAACAAAAACACAAAAAGTGCAAACGTGCTAGAATCTGACAACGCCGCATATGGCTGACACACAGGTGTCAGCAGGCTGCTCTGTCTGTCCCTAAAGAGAATGTAAAGTATGATTTATAGATTGTAAACATCCAAAAGGATCATGTGCTGCGGCAAAGTGTTTTACTCAAAAATCATGTATTGTTCAATACTGTGGTGTCCCCCCTTGTAATGCTCAACACCCCCAATGCTACACCTCCGTGAACCATTTTGACAGCTTGCCTTATGCAGCTGAAAAACACACATTGAAATAACTTGAGAAAGAAGGATAAATCCTAACAATCAATCCAACCATTACATTATTTATTCCTATATTTTATAAGAAGCAAGAAAAACACCACCATGGGCGTTTTTGAACCTTCGAACCCTCAATATAATTGCATATTTAATTACCATGGCTGCATAGTTTTATAGGTAGTGTAGACTTATACATAACATATAGTTTATACTGTGAATGTAGGGCTGATTATTGCCATTATCAATTAATCTGTTAAATATTTTTGGGATATATTAATTAAAACTTCTCAACGACCAAGGCAACATCCTTAAATTGCTTGCCTTTTTGACTATAGATGGATGGATGGATGGATGGATGGATGGATGGATGGATGGATGGATGGATGATATACTTTTTTTGATGATGGAAATGAGAGAGAAAAGCAGAAAATCTTAACATTTCAGACGCTAAAACCAGAGAATATTTTTGACCTTTTTTGCTTGATAAATTACTTAAATTATTAATCAATTTTCAGAATTGTAGACTAATCATTTCAGCGCTAGATTAGCAGTTGTGTTCAGTATACGGGTCGCAACAAAAGGATTACTAAGCATCCCAAGAAATAAGTGGAAAGTTAGACGTGGTAGCATTGCCAGATGTTAGTTTAAGCTGCGTGAGTGTCATCGTGTTTATACAGTAGACACACACACCACCATGTTAACTTGAGCAGGTTTTAAGAGGCAGCAAGCTTAGGATTATAGTGGCTTAGATCTTTTGACCTCCCCTCCCACCAGCCCAGTGTACCACTCGATTGAAATAGATTGAGCGGACTTTTATTCAAAAACAAAAGAATTACTCATCCTCCTTCTTCTCCCACCCCCCCTCCCCCTGCCCTTTCCTTCCCTTTTGGATTCTCAAATTCCTTTAAATGAAAAATGATTCTCTCTTTTTTAGTATTTTGTACAACTGACAGCCCCATTTTGCTCGCCCCCAATGGGGAGGAAATGAGTTGTGGGAGCAGATTCCTCTCACACAGAGATCTCAGTAATCATGTGGCTGCGTGTCACTAGCACACCACAGTGACAGCAGCTTTTAATTAATCCCACATCCCACCACCCTGCCCTGCCTATTGGTGGCTTCTCCCCCAAACTTTTTCCTCCTTAACTTTTTTTCTGTGTGTTTGACTGTGTGCATGTGGGTGGTGCGGTAGGGGGGATTTCTCTAACCTCAGTCTCTCAACCCACTGCAGCGTTGTGTGCATAACTTGTATAGTTACAGGATGACACTGCTGTCACTTTTCCACACTTGTGAAAGCAGGAGACAGCCCACTTACTGCGTTCACTTGTTTAAACTTTGTCAGCTCCGCTAACTCTCCAAGAGTTTAACTGTGACTGAAACTATGTGAGTACACCAAGGCCACATGAAATGTTAATAACCCTTTTGTGGTAGTTGGCCTACACTGGGTCAGGGATGTTACCCCTTTTGCTGCACTGCAGTGATCTCATGTGAAGGTGCTTGAGGACAGCGAAATAATGATGCCTTGAAGTGTCTGCGTTCTCCTTCTGGTGCCCTGATGAATGGTGACGGGTTGTATTTACAATCCAAAAAGATGCTGACACTGCTGAATTCTACACCTCTTGGAGAAGTACCAAAACATTTGCTACCCTTGAGCAAATGTCTGCGTTCGCTGCGGCTGAGGTGTGGAGGAGCTGCTGTCTGAGTGAATGAGTGGCATGATGAACTTCTCTGGAGAGATGGACTGAGCTTATGCCTGAATGTCACACTGTCAAAAGGGTAATATCACACGTGCTGAGGTAGAGTTCTGCCCTGCTCAGTCTCCATTCTCAAAACATCTTGGGAGAAGAAAGTCAGGCGGGAGAATCAAAGCCTCAGCATGTAATTGATGTAACAAGAAGGTCAATATAAATGATATCTGTGATATTTAGTAGACTCGGTTAGGACAGTGATGTTTGATGGTCAGCATGGAACGTCTCCCGTCATTACTGATTAGCTGATTATCCGAGGTTACTGCGTTTTCTGTTCTCCCCGTCAAAGTGAATAGGATCACTGCAGATTCAAACCTCTGCTTGCTATTCAGTATGACTTGGCTGTAGCAAGCATTAGGTTAGCAAAGTGGACAAAAGTTGCATGCGATTAGCCTGTCAACATCTGAAAATAATGAGCTGCAGACAGATGCACATTGGCATGCAAATACTGTACTGACATTTAAAGCTGGCTTACCATAAATGAGAGAAGAGAATAGATCGAAGAGGAGCTTTGGCCTCTGCTGCAGATCCACTGGGCGCAATGGACTAGTTGGCACCCTTAGAACCTTTAGGAAATAAATAATTATTCCCCTGCATCAGACTTCATGGCTGAGGGTCGATTAAGTTCTAAGGGGGACGTGGTGTTGATCTCATAAAGGGCATCAGGAGATGTATGGCCTCTTACAAGACCATTTAAACCACTTAATGGAGGACAGGAATTAATGTCTTCCATAGAGCGGAGTCAATTATATGGATATTTTCATAACATATTGTGTATAATTCATGGTGTAATGGCACTGACACCAATCAGCCCCTCTGCTTTTGTCTTGGTTATAGCCTGTTTTAAATGAGATGATTATTGACTCTGTATTTTGGGGTATGGAAGAAGTTGCTGTCTTCATACAGTGATACAGATGTGTTGTCATTGTCTGCTATTGTGGGGTGGCACAGTCTTGATGGCGGTGGCTCTTGTTAATTTGTATTAATGTCAGATAATTTAGAGTGGCGATGGATATATGGGCACGCTTTGTGCGCTCAGGCAAAAAATTGGATTCATTAAGAAGACGGAGGAGCTGGTTAGATTTTTTGGCCCCGTGGTTTCAGGTCACTGAGTAATGGGAAGAGATGGAGAGGGTCTTGGCCTGGAGGATGGGGGTAGCTGGTCAGAGACAGAGTGGAGGGGACAACGCCCCCACACAGGAGCACATCACTCACACTGACACGTCTCTCACCGAACGCTTTTGCTCCTCCGCTCTTTTACGGCTAGAACAGATCGTGCTTGTGACAGAGAGCCACAAAATCACATGACAGTCTTGGGACAAACTGTGAGGTGGTGAGGTGATGGCTTTAGGTTATTCTGCTTGCGTGCATATCAATCAGTCTGATTGTCTATTTGTGTTAATTGGATGTATGAACCATTTGCACACGCACAAAGTCATAACTACTATAACATTCATAATTACACATAGCCTAAGCACACTCACTCATGCAGACATTTGCATTGGTTAGCAGGAGCCTCAAATTTGTCAAATGCAATCATGAATGAGTGATGAAAATGGCTTGAATACCAAAAACATCCTGTCCCTTTTGTTTAAGACTCAGCCTGTCAGTTTCACCCTCTTTTTGTTCATTGCAAAATGTACAGTAACATTCAAATGACTTTTTGAGATGTCTGTTTAAGGATCCCACCCCAATCTGCAATTCCCATCATATAAACTCATTAGCATGCGTCTATGTGACCATGCCTAGATATTCAGAAGCATGTTTGCATTAAAGACAGCACATTTGAATGATAAATGTAAGTTGATTAATGTGTATGTGAATGAACCATACAAACCAGAGGATAAATGTAAAGTACTTCACATCGGAGCATCAACAGTGACAGTTTCTTTTTTTATCCCAAGATATATACACACACACACACACACACACACATACACACACATACACACATACACATTGGCAAAAGTACAGACTTTGTGGGAGGCCCTGAGCTTTGATTTGGCTTATGACCTCAGCACCACTCCGCTCAGCATTTAGAGGCTATTAAATCCTGGGTCTGTTTGATGTGCAAGCTGTGTGCAACAGGATGTGAGGGAAAGGGAACAGCAAGCACCCCTTTTTATTTTTTTTATAAATGTGCGGTTGTTTTTGGCATACTTGACTATGTGTTGAAGAAGCACACTTTTGTTTTTTTTGTTTGTTTTTTTAACAAGAGTTTAAAAACAAGGGGATCTTAATATTTTATATATATATAATATATATATATATATATATATATATATATATATATATATATATATATATATAATATATATATATATATATATATATAATATATATATATAATATATATATATTTTTTTTTTAACAAAAACGTTCAATATGCTTTGGTTTTGTAAGACACCTACTTTTCCTGTACATTATGACCATTGGGTAGTATGTATACTGATGAGTATTTAACTTTAACATACCCACACACTGCTGTTGATTTGTTTGTGTTAAAGCAATAGAGCAATTTCTCTAATTGTGTACGGTTTATTAAGGCGCCACAGCATAGCATGCCTTATGATGTTGATAAACCAAATCGAAAGATCTCAAATTTGTCCTCTCTGTATCAACTCATTGGCTTCACCTTATGCTGTGAGCATTTGTATGGTTCTGAGGGCAATTAAGCCATTAGCTAAACAGCTGACCTTTTCTTCATAGTGTTTTTGCCCATCATTTCTGGCGTCTGCTTAGAATGCCCTGTAATAACTGCCAAGGGGTCTCTCCTGAGCAGAGCATCCTTATGGTGGACAGGTTGCCTATCAGAGTTCCTGATGACTTGCTGTGTTTTGCGGGCACTAATATGCATCAATTTTTCATCTCTTGAGATCCTTGAACTGAGTCTGAACTCTAATCAGTCATAGGGTTACATGGCCTGTGCTTTTTTGATCCTGCTGACTGGGAGAAGAACCATGGCCAGCTATTGGCAACTGTGAGGTCATCCAGGGGCGCTTTGATACGAGCATCTATAGGAATGCAAATGTAACCGGCTGCCTGATCAGTACATTACAATAGGAATAACGGCAGCCTAATGGTGCAGCTGCCACCATTAGTTTTAATCTCTGGGTTAAATAAAAGACCAACACAATAAGGGACTATGTGTGTCACACAGGAGACAAATGCATGTGGCATCTTGTGTCGTTTAAAGACTTGTCTGACCTCAGTGAGAACATGAGTGATTCAGGAACTGTTTAAAGGGACAGATGGGTCAAGGGTCATGAGTGATAAGTGAGGTCACACAGGGTCGTCAGGAGTCTGGTTCATCAATTTTGCCTCAAACTTGGGTCAGCCAAACTGCACAAAGCTGCGCTGGTTAATGTGTTATTTTCAGTGAAAGTCACAACAATAACATGCTGCTTTCACCATTTGGCTAAACTGTAATTTATCACACAGGTGAGAGAAAATGTGAGAGAAAGAGTGGCTTGCTCATTCTCAGAGCTTTAAAGCTGTCGGCATACTTCAGTCACTACAAACCCATGGGAGTAATTAACTTAATCCCAAAAGCTCATCAATAACACAGAGTAAAAAAGATTGCTGTTCTTGCTAAAGAAATTGCAGTGATCTCATCGATGCACGGTTTCTTTCTGGCTCAAAAATGACGCTTGAAATTCTTGAGGAAGTTCTTGCAATTACTAGACATATGGCCACCCTGCTCAAGCAATAAAGCACTCTTCCATTTGTCAACAGTTGTGGAGCCACCTAATCCATCAGCAGAAGCTGATGCTGTGAAACCAGCTGAGATCTCTGCTTACACATTTTTTGCTAGGCCGATAATAGCAATGAGAAAACCGTACGTCTTTTTGTTTAGTTTAATTTACCTAAAACATATCACAGCACATTATATTGTTTATGTTCTGTTTCTGTAGAAGGCTACCATAACGTGTGATAAATGTTATCTTGGATGAGGATGCTTCACTCACTTGAGCGCGATAAAAGGAAAATTACCAACATTCCAAGGTTTTCTCATGTAGTTTTCTTTACTCAAATAACATAGGACTAAGGCTGAACAGTCAAAAAACTATTGACAGCGTTCATATGGAAACTATTACAATTCAGTCTTCTAAAAGTAGACAGTCTGTTTACTTTAATTCCAAGTTATTGTGATATATATTTAGTGTAAAAGGCAGGGTTAGTGTATACTTAAGGTTTGGATAGCGTGTGCAGCTTTTAGTTGCTCCTCTTACTGTAATTAAAGCTTTCCCTGTGTTAACAGCTTGTGGGTGTGTGTGAATGTGGGTATGCAATATTTTTTGTGATACACACTGAATACTTATGTGCTTTTGTGTAGGAGTATGGTCAGTCCTTGAGTCTGGTGAGTATAATCTGAAATGCATTAACTTTATGTTAGCTTTCACAAGATAGTCTGTTGGATGCATTTGTAAAATAGGCTAATAGGCTATTTCCATGCCTTTCCATCTGTACCTTTTCATGGGCCCTTGGCCGGGCGAGTTGCAACCGTGTCATTATGTGTGCTGCCCGGAGCAGTGTATATATACTCTGTCCTCTGCAGGGACGGGCATCCCCATCAGGGTCTGCCTTTACCACCCTCCATATGGTGCCTCGTCATTAGTTTTCTGTTGCCCTGGTGCCTGGGAGGTTCATCAAACCCCAGAGTCCAATCTCTCCACAGCCTATTTCTACTCTACTGTGACATTTCTCTCTCTGGCCAATCTGATAAGTCACACATGGCTTCACCGCACGAAAGAACAACAGCAGCCTCAAGCAGATGTTGCTCTGCAGACTGCCCATGGAGTGGGAAACTGGGTTTCAAGAACAGTATCTCAGTTACTGTTAAAGAGTTCACTATTTCTTGGAAGGGGAGAGGTGGTTTTAAGGCTATGAGCTAAGACCTCGGAGTTCAAATCATTGTGAAGGATAAAAATGCAGAAAGTTGTGTGTTTGTTTTTTTAAAATCTCCAAGCATTGTGATATACACCGAGACAGTAATTTGAGATATGAATGAATAAAATGGGTCCCCTGTAGCCTTCTTTTTTACTCCAAGGCAGTTCACATTTGTACAAACATATAATTCTCTTGAGTAGAAAAATCAATAAATTGAGCAATCGCAGCAAAGCATGATGGGATAATAGTGATTGAACAATAAAAAAAAAAAAAAGTATTATTTTGAGTGGGGTTTGTTGTACTCAAGGTAAGGAAGAGCAAAGTTATTTTTGCCACTTTTATTCTGTAATATGACCAATATTTTTCATATTCAAGTGTGTATGAAAAAAAGTCACTGGTTTCTTAAAAAGCTAAATACAATAAGCATTGGATCAAGGCACATACAAGACTGGCCAAAGGGCATACAATGCACTTTGGTTTTCAATTGTTAAGAACAGTTAACTTCAAATTGTGGAAACATAATAGTGTGTTCATTTGGAAAATAATACAAAATAATACTCATAACAAGGAGTTGCTGACACTGTGATAATTCTAATGAAAGCCAACATGTTTTGTCTTTTTGGCCCTGGTGACTAGAATGACGTACGTGGTACATGGTACTAAAGAATGGCGCCATTGTCGTTTGGCCATTGTTGGCTTTTACAAATAGAGATAGTGGGGGCCCTCTGTGTCAGCCTGTCCAGTCTACTTGTTTTGAGGAGCAGAGGGCTCCTTAAGGTCGGTGTGCTTTATCTGCCCTGTGCTGTGGTCTACAATCCTATAAGAAACACTGAAACCCTGCTTGGGTTGCTTTGCTGTTTCCTCTTCTTGCAAAACAGAAAGGAAAAAAATCACACACTGAACAAAGCATAGAAATACAGCATGGCACCTCATCTTTAGTTATTTCTACTCCATACCAGGTGAATACTAGAGCAAGACACTTGGTCCATATTCTGTGGAGACAGCTACTGACTGCTCATTCTTTTCGAGGGCAACATGCCTGCTTTGCAAATTAGTTGATCAGCTGTGCCTTAGTTTACTTCATGTTATTTTTTTTTGTCTTTTTGTTTTTCAGACAGCCACAAAGTTAAAAGAATGACCTGTGCTTATACTACAAGGTTTTCTAAGGTCTGATTGTTTAACACAGCAATGAAAACCCACTTTCACAGTTGACAAGTCATCATATCTCAGTAGAACACAAAGTTTCTTTTAGTTGGTCGATAACCTTAAGCAAAGGAAATACAGTACAAATTACTACAAATTCCTAAAATATAGAATTGCAGTTAGTTACAATACCCACTGATGGTTCAGTGATGGCCTGCAACTGGAACGTTCTTCGTCCTCAAAATGTCCTTAAATATAAATTATATGGCAAATGTACAGAACATTGCTTCCTTAGTCTTATAGATCCAGTGTTTTGTAAAAGTCTTGCCACTCTTTGTCACACACTCATCATGAATGGCCATGCGCAATATCATGAATGGGAATGGTCTGAATCTGGTATTCCACTGTCTCTGTAGCTCCTGTTGTTAATACTGTTCTCGTTATGTGGGCTTTTGTATAAAGTCAGGCCATTAGGCGGGAAAATCGTGTGTATCACAAACTCCTCCTTGGACACAGGCAGGTTATTTATAGGTATCATTTGAAAAGATGTCTCTCGTATTTCTAGGATGGAGTTGTCCTTCTTAGTGCCAGCCTCAGCATAGTCATCCTTTCTCCGACGGCCTTTGTTGTAGGTGCAGTTCCTGGAAAAAAGTGAACCGTTCCTGTGGACATACCAACACACCAGCGCCAACATGATTATTGCCAAAAGAGCCACAGCCCCTCCAATGATAGCAGCCAAAGGCAGACTGGAATTTTTGAAAGGCTCTTTCTCCTGCTCTCTGTTTAAAGTTGTAGTCGGGTTGTATGATTTGTGAGAACCAGTCTCTGTCTCGATGCAAACAGGGGTCTCATCTGACAGGTAAATGTTGCTGGTCTCCATGGGAACCATGCATATCCTATAGGAAGACTCTGGCTCCAGTGCCGTGAGCAGGTACTCCTTCCTCTCCCCCTGCACAATTGTCTCAGTGATGGAGCCAAAGGCAGGGCTGTGTCCCAACTTTAGCCAGCTGAGCCGTAGGGCAGTCATGGGCTGCGACACTCTCCATGATATGTGTATTGCATCTGCACTAGTTGACTTTACACTAATGGTGATGATCTTTCTGCCCGAAGAGGTGGTAGTGCTGTGGTAATTCTTACCAATGTCTGGCCCTTTTACTACAGGCCTTTTAGTCACAAACGAGGGCCACTGGGGCTGTGTGGGGCGTAAAATGTTGGAGACTGTGCTTGTCTCATACGTGGGGAGTTCCGAACCTGTGCAGTCAAACATGTCTGTAGTTAGGTCTTTAATTGCCATACCTTTGACCTTATCAGGACCCTGGCACATGAAGCCACGTACATTCACCTTCGACGGCAACGACCGCAGCCAGTCACGCACCCACATCATCCTGCAAGTGCATTGCCAGGGGTTGTTGCGTAGCAGGAGCTGTGTGAGATTGTCCAGATCTTCAAATACACCCTGTGGGAGGCTGCTCAGGTTGTTGCCAGACAGGTCCAAGCGATACAGCTGCCTAAGGAAGGCAAAAGCCCCAGGCGGGACCCGATTAATGTGATTATCTTGTAGCTGCAGCTTCTCCAAACTGTTGCCTGGCAAGTTGGCTGGCGGCGATGTCAAGGAGTTCCTCACTAGCGAGAGCTCAGTCAGGTTGATCAGATTGATGAGAGCCATCTCCCCAATCCCCCGGTTGTTGAGCAGGTTACCATCCAGGATTAGTCGCTTCAGGTTGATGAGATCTTGCAGCGACTGCTCGGAGATGGAGGAGATGCGGTTGTCATCAAAGCGCAGCTCCTCAATGCTCATGGGTAGGCCTGAAGGGATGGTACTTAGGTGGTTTCTGGAGAGAAAAAGCAGTCTGAGGTGGGTACTGTCCCTGAAGGCCCCCTCCTCTATGCTGACTGCAGATACCGAGTTATCATCCAGGTGTAGTTCCTCAATGTAGGGAATTTGAGCTAAAGAGGCATGGGTAATCATCCGAACATTGTTCTCCTGAAGGTGAAGCTCTTTCAGCCCAAGAGGAAGGTTAGTAGGGAACTCATCCAGATTGTTGCAGTAAAGGTAGATCTTCTCCACATTTGACAGTCTGCGAAGCTCTGCAGGAATGCCCGAACTCTTGATGCGATTGTTTTGCAGAAAGAGCACTGTAGCATCCTGGGGCATACCAGTAGGGATGGAAGTCAGGCCACGGTCATTGCAGTAGATGAAGGTCCCATCACAGCGGCAGGCTGAGGGACATGATGCAGAGGTCACCAGGGGGTTAGCAAGACCCAGCAGCAGCCCGACCCTGATGAGGGAAAGGATAAAGGCCTTGCATTGACGCACCATCTTGAAGCTGTGTTGGCTGGCAGTCTAATCACTCAAGATCCCCTGGGGAGAAGACACAAGGGTACATTAAATGCACAAGGCCTTTTAAAGGAGAGCCAAATTCCTGTTCTTGTAATTGCTGGGTGTTTGAAATGCTGCCTGCAGCACTATTTAGATTAAATAACTGCTGAAAGAATCAGTTTAAAATCCTCCTATTACATTTATATGAATTGATCATTGGGATTGCCAAAAAAATGTAAAAATAAAGTTCAACAGTTCTTTTTCTTTCTACAATTAGCTGTTTTCTTCAGAGCCGGCTTCTTACATCATCTATAGATTTCTAGGAAGTTTGTAACCTGCATTAGAAACAGAACTGCTTTTTAAGAAATGTTCCAACTTCTGAGCTTTGTGAATTGCATCTCTGTCTCTCTGCTTTTTGGCCCTGACTTGTGAAATGTAATTGCATCCCCTAGTTGTTTTACACATTTCTGTATCTCAAGGCTGCCTTTCATCGCTACGAACCACGAGAGTGAACAAAGTCAGGCTTTGTTCATGCACTGTTGTGGAACCGACATACTCTTAAGTCCTGTTAGACTTTTACCCATGCCTTTCGCCATTCAAATTCTGTGGTTTAACTGCCTTCTTACAGGGTAGGGAAGAAATATTTCTCCTCACTGAAAATAGGTTTGATAAAAGTCTTTAGCACGTTAAGATCCAAAAGGGACAGGTATTTTGAGGTTAGTTTCATTTGTCCTTCCACAGCACTATGCTGATGCACTTTACTGTAATTGTGGTAGGTTTAAAATGTATCTAATTACATAAATTAAGATATTCAGTGCCACAATTGATAAACTTACTACTGGTTGCCTTGGAATTAACAAACCATGTTGCAAAGCAGAAGGTGCCAACTGGTTGTCTCTTTTTTTTCACCAAGTTCCCTTTTAATTAGGCTAATACTGATTTATTGCTTTAATTATGCATTCCTGCCATGGCCTCTCTTCCTGCATGTCTCATTAGAAATTGTGGTCTGGTCAGTGAAGTGGAAAGAAGCAAAGCCATCCGTATTTGTCATACCTGATTTATACGAAGTGGTAAATCCTTTCCAGTCACCAAAAATCCAATCAAGATTTCCTCTTGAATTTGCTCTTATCCCTTCTGAAAGGAAAAGTTTGCCCAAGGGTTTTCTGGTGATATCCTGACCTGGTCAGTGTTTGCTGAGCTGATCCTTGTTTGGACGATGACCTCGTCTGTGTAGTCAGAGGCTCATGCTTTTCAATGCCTTTACCATGGTAGATAAGCCTGTAGAAAAAGCATCCCCTCTCACTGTCAAAACATGCGCTCTCAGGTAATATTAAAAATCCTAATGGGTGTTGAGCTCAACAGCCATAACGGCAATTTAGATTTTTGGGTGTTGTAAAGTGTTCCGCGTGTAAGACTGGGTGAGCTTTAGCAAAGGCTCCTTTCTGCAATCAAGCCCAACAGGCATGATGAGTTGACACAAAGCTGGTCTGAGCCATGTCAATCCCCTGTGCCACAGGCTCAACACAGGCCTGTTCACTTGTGTACTCCAGGTCTTCAGGTAACCCAGAATCCTCTGCTTCCTTGTCGAGCCTTTATACACATTAATCCGGGGCTCTGGTCCCTTTTCCTGGAGCAGATAACCAATGTTCTCCTTTCCTCTAAGGAGCGAAACAGGGCAAGGTGCTTATCCTTCTGGGCTCAGCCTCCCTCACGCATCTGCAGCTTGACTCATACTGTGCCCTCCTCACACCTGGGATGGTGCTCTGAAAAATAACCAGAGACAAACACGTTTAATGTCCAAATTCAGTCAGTACAAAACAATGTTTTGATGATAAGGCAACGAGAGAGTAATCTTTAAAGATTGATAAGACATTTTCTTTGCGTGTTTGTGTTAACTGTAACTTTTTTTTCTTCTCATATTTCTTTCTTTTAATCTGGTATTTGTTTTTTCTAAATCTATCATTCTCTACGCCCCTGTACATTTCAGGTACTGGTTTTACTCATTGATTTTAGTATGAAACCTTAAGTTAACTAGATGTTGATGCTGAGGAAATCTAATTAAGTTTAGGAATGTGTTTGATATTGAACCCTGACCTTGCTTACATTGTGAATTCTTATTTAGAAATACCTTTTCTTCTAGCCTATGATTTAGCTGGTTGACCTTTTACAGCCCGTTACTCTAACAGAACCACGTTTCTTTTCAATGGTGTTACAATAAAGAACAGCTATGCATACGAAAGACAACCGTGATCCAGACCCCAACACAATGGCTAAGGGTGGAGTCCCTATGCCCTTCTCAGTCTAGTTCACTTTTGGTATTTCATAAGAGAATTAGTCCTGCAATTTAATAAAAAAAAAAATAAAAAAAAGCAATCTGTGCTAGTTTAAAAACAAGGCTAGTCCAGATTCCCCACACCAGAGGAAAAACAGAGCCAGTTAGTGCTTACTGAATTACTCGCACTGTTAAAAAGCACCCATTACAAACGATTAGAATTTTGTATGGAGAAGAGGATGGCTGTTGCATCCATCTCTGTCACTCCCAGCTCCTCTGTGACCCCTTAAGCCCACCCTCTCTGAATGCTGTTTCTGTTTTGTAAAAATAGAATTTCTTTTGCCAAAGAAAATGTTATGTTTCCTCTTACGACACAATAGCTTTGTGTCCTGATATGTAACCATTCATCCGACCTACTGGCTGCCACCGTTTGCTGTAAAACATGTAAAGGTAAATTAGGAACAAGGGGCCCAGACATTTAACCGTTGTAGCCCATGACAAGGAGAAGATTAGGGAATTGAGAGGCTTGAAACTCGATTACAACTCCTGAGATTCTGTCTAATAATAACGCCCGCCCCCCCCTTCCTTCTGTTCCATCTAAACACGGTCCCTTAGTCCAGTATTACATTAGTTGTAGATTAGAGTCTGGGGAAAAAGCACCAGATGTGACCTCTACTAACTTCTGGAATGAAGGAGTCTGACAAGGGGGAAAAAAAAGATAAAATTCAGTAATGGAGTTTTAGAAAATGGTGGTATGATAAAGGCATATGAGCTGTCTGTCTGTTGGAATGAACTTTTAATGCAGCACTTAGTCAAGCTATTTCAATTTTAAATAGCCCTTTTCACCTCATTTTGTAAAGTTCTCCATCCTCTGGATATTAAGTACGTAGTCTTGATTTGAATCCTTGAATTCTTAGCATTACATAAAAGAAAGTAATAGTCATTGCATTCCTGTCTTATCAAGGGAACCCTGCAAGACCCATCTGCATTTGGAATAATAGGCTTTTAGGATTGTGAGACAGGATGATTCTCTGCATAGGGAAATATATGATATTTGATGTTTGCCTTTCTTTGGCCACTAGAACTCTGTTACCTGCTGAGATAACAGAATCTGGCTCAGCGTCCAGTACATGGGGCAGGGGGCATGGGGCATGGTTATTCATTTATGAACACTGGTATAAATATAGTCAGAAAGAGCAAATCACACTAGCATAATTTATCATGGGCCTTGGTGTGATGTCATATTATGGGGAATTTATCAGAAGTCTATTTTGAACCAAACACATCTTTACGAGGAGCATAGTCAGGCCTAGATGCTTGGCTTTTTTTTCCTCCTTTTTTCTTTTCCACGCTCATCGGATTTCAGAGAGTGGCCCCCCTCCATTGTTCGCTACAAGGCAAGCATGTGGACCTTGTAGCCTCAACAGAGGGGTTTAGGTATTAAACATTTTATTCAGGCAATTTAAAAATGCCTATACTTTACACAGTCCATTGTACGAGCCTTTTATATTACTAATAATAATGTATACCCACGCAAATGTACGCACCCGCAAATGTGCTATGTATTGTGCACACAATCATTTTGAGGGCAATGGAGGCTGAGTTTAACATTTTTAGTGATGGATGTCTTTCTCCATCGTTCTAATAAGCTCCGCTGGCCGACAGGAGATTTCTCTAGCAGTCAGAGTGGCTTCTGCTTCATTTAATCTGAACTGGCCAAGTTAAATTAAGCATCCTGGCAAAATCGTGTGTGTGTGTACAACTAGTTACCTTTCAGTGGCGAGCGTGGGAGGCTCACACAAAGCTGGACACCGATAGCTATTGTGAGCTCAACACGCATAAATGCACATTAGTCTGCAATAACAGAGCCCAAGACTTTGTGCCCTCTAGTCATACACTGCACAAGAAAGGCTTTGGAAAATCTCAAATAGAAACAATTTCATGCCTGTCAAAAATATTGCAGATTATAATGACTTTCCGTTCTGTAAAATACAGAATAATATTACATAGGCTGCATTTAGGGAGAAGAAAGAGCTATAGAAGTAGTAATGGCTTCACTGTTAAATTATTCATGAGCCCTGAAATTAATTTTGAATCACAGTAGAGCTCTCCATTGGGAAATCAATGTTGTTTGTATCTGCTGTTGATTATTTATTCTAATTCATAATATAGTTTTGAATTGTGATTGATTGAGAACAATATCGTAATTGTGTTTTTTTATTTTTTTTCTTCAGATTTGGGTCTTGAAAAGTTGATCAACTTGATAACAAATAAAACTGGGAAACCAATTGTTTATGGTCGTATGATCATGCAAGTAAATGTACAAATGTACAAGTAATGTAGGATCGTTAAAGCTAACCTGATGTAGTGTCCATTTGTATTTTGTTGCATTTACATTTTTTGTTTCATGATTTTCTGCTGCTAACCAAGGTGAGTTTTTGTAATATTTTGTGTGCCATGTGAGGCCTTTTTGTCTGCCATTGATTTACATATTAGTAAGTTGTATGTCAAGACACAGGGCAGCGGCCTGCTCTGGTGCTGAGACACAATGGAACATTCCTGGTCACATCTGAATTCACAGGGACACAGAACACGTTTTAGGCAAAGAGAAAATGGGCAAAAATCTCTGCTAGTTTCACAGATTTAGTATGTGGCCTCCTGGTGCCGTCTTTAGATGGGCTGACCAGATGATACTTTTGCTCGCCCATTAAAAGCACAGAGAGGCCTGGGACAGACGGGGGTCTCTCTTTTGTAAAAGCCTGAAAGGAGAGATCTGTAGCAGCTGCAGTGGTTTTTCCCCACATGGGGGTGGTAGGCACTGCAAGATGAAATGTGTGTGTGTGTGTGTGTGTGTGTATGTGTGTGTGTCTTCATGTGACAAGCAAACACCAAAACACTGAATACTCATGTTATGCTGCTCACAGGAGCCCATCTGAGCACAGGCCAGACACCTACCTACAATGCAGAGATTTGTTAACCTCCCTACTGGCCCATCTGTTTTTCCTGAGTCATAGCGCTCGCAAACGATTTTCCTGCAGTATTTTTGTTTTGCAGCCATATTTACACCTTTACTTTTAGTAACCAATATAGAAGGTAAAAAAAAAAAAGTCTGTTTAGTGACTAAATAAATTATGAAAATAACTGAGTAAGGCCTCCTCAGAATACAGTGTTGAATCTGTAACATATCATGGTAGTTATAAAAGTCGTATTACTTTTTCCCCTAACACAATCTTTCATATTTTATCCTTTAACGTTTCTGGTAATACAAGATTCTGTCTGTAGTGACCTGGTTAGTTGTTAATCTGCTATGTGAATTCCCTCTGAAAGCAATTGACTGGGGACTTATGCCTCAGGCAGTCATAAGTGAAGACAATTGGGTCTGTCCTCATGTCTGCTATGTTTAACATGCAATTCATTTTCTTTTTCTCTCAAACACTCTGTACAACAAGGAGCTTGACCATTGACAGTAGTCAGTTGAAGTAGTCAAGTTTGCATGTACTATTTCGTGATTCAGGCTGTAGCTTGTGTGTGTATGTGTGTGTATATATATATATATATATATATATATATATATATATATATATATATATATATATATATATATATATATATATATATATATATATATATAAATTGTCTTGTCTCATACAAATAAAAGGCTATGTTAAATTGGATTAACAACTGTCCCTGGTGTTGCCAGGTTAAATGCAGTGCATGAGAGTTAAAGGTGCCCACTTTATTGCATTGATCTAATGGGATAAATGTCCGGTTTGTTTGGAGAGAGAAAAACGAGCAGGGTATTTGATTGATTAGCACCCTAGATTGACATCAAGGTGTCAGTCGGTCATGTGAGCAGGAGGTATTCTCTTAGTGTAAAACCCCGTTTATGTATTGCGTTGTTTTGAGGCTTAATGTAACGTTGCAGTATATGTGCGATAAATGAGCCGCTGCTTATGAGCGAACTGGTGCGTATGGAACTTCAATGGATTTTATTTTGTGCATTTTCAGGGGACCTTCATGACTGCGCTCCTACAGCATAACGCTTTCACACATTTGGTGTTTTTTAGGGGGGTGGGGGAGACGTACTTATCTGCAGACAAGCTTGCAGTTACACACAGTAGGCTACATTTCAATGGAGTAGGGCATGACTAGAGCTGGTCCGAGTGGTCCGGACAGTGACGCTGGAGACACTCCAGCTGCCCCTTCATGTTTAACTCCGCGGGGTCTGCGGTGCAATTTCAGCTGCACACCGGGGTGTCCTCTCGGGCTGCGAAGCCGAGACTATAAATCACACAGTCCCCTTAAGCTCATCAAGTTTGCGTAATCACCCCGTTTTATTTCCCCACTGGTTTAGGAAAATGAAAAGCTGAAATATGGAACGAAAAGATTTTAGACGCCCCTGTTGCTCTCTTAAGTGCTTTTTACATGTTGTGTCCAATGTACTGAGGCGCCGTGTGAATGTGATCGAGAAGCAAATTCAGCGTGTCGCAACAAGAAATTCATCTCTACGGACAGAGAGAACCCCCCGCCAACGAGAGGTGGTCTTTGGTAATATAAAGAGGGATGCAGTAGGCTATACAGGATCGAAGCAGAAGTTGCAGGCATGAGAGGGACTTGAGATGACGAGCTAGATCAAGAATCAGATTTATATGTTTTTTTGGGATCTGCCAAGCTGAGCAGAATGACTTGCAGTCTAACAGAGCACAATTTGGTTGTTTGGAAGAAACGTGCACTAACGATTTAGTTTTCTTCTTAATACCGCTTTAAAGCTTTACGCCGGTGACATAACCACATCAGAGAAACCAAATATTGTTCGCCTGCGCCGAGTGTTAAAAATTAAAAAGAGGAAAAAAAGAGGGCGACTAATTAAGATACAAGCAACTCCTGAGGATCCCGCATGACTTTAAATTCCTCCTGCCAGGAAGAAGATCCAAAAAGATGAAAAGGATGCATTCCAAACAGGACTGTACCAGCAAAAAACGCACTTACCTCTATAATCAACCCCAAAAAAAAAAAAAAAAAAAAAAAAGGGAAAGTAACAGGTATCCTCTTAAATTGGTTCACAACGGGGAAAAAAAAATATTAATCCAATCCAGGCTATAAGGATTTCAATTCAGATCCAAAAAAGCTCCTCTCGCTCACAAGGCTAGAGCTATTTGGAGTTTATCTTTAGCAGCACTGCTATGTTTACTGGTGCCCCTCACACACACACACACACACACTCACAAGCACACAATCTGTAGGCTGTGCAAGGACGTAGGTGCGCGGGTAGATCTCAACACAAATGTGGAGTTGTGTTTGCCTCTAGCTTCAATAGAGCACTGATGTCATATGGAGGAGGGGCCTCCCTCTCTCTCCTCCCTCCCTCTCTCTCTCTCTCTCTCTCTCTCCCTCTCTGTTTGGGAGATGCATAGGGAAAATGCAGTGTTGGATGGATACACTAGGGGGAGTGGAAGAAAGGGCAAAGGCACTCACATCCTTGTCAGATGTGTGCACTTAAGAGTGAATAGTCACTGGTTAGAAAGCAATGCTCACTGTCAGAGGAAGAGGTAATGTACAGTATGTGTGTTCACGTTGGCGAGAATGAGAGATACACGGAGCTTTCAACTTGTTATGGTTTGTTTTAGGCCTCATGTGGTTTTGTTCGCTCGAGTTAAATTATCACTTGCACATTTGTTTGAGATGTGTCAGGATAATGCATGATTATGTTTTTTTTTGGCATCAGGGGCTTGATTGCTGGTGTTATGATTAGTCAATTATCTCTGTTGCAGGTGTTCTTTTTTTAAATCTAAACGAAGGAAATGTCTTTTCTGAAAGAGAAAAAGAAATGTTTCACAATTGTAAACCTAAATTATTTTGTCCAAGCAAGTGTAAAAAATTCGGATCTAAAATGCTAATAAAAACTTTGCCTTTTTTCTGTAGGTGAAGCACATACCAGACTGGCTGATTAGAAACTTTGACTTGTAATGAATATTTGATGATGTTGTCACAGTGAACCAGAATAATTTATAGCAAGCATTTAGAATTGTGCTAATTCCTAGTGTGTGTGTGTGTGTGTGTGTGTGTGTGTGTGTGTGTGTGTGTGGATCTGCAAATGTGTACACACGGTGTGCATGTGTGTGCGTCGATACAGGATGAACATATGAGTCGCAGTGACATACCTGAACCATTCTGACATTTTGTCTTCAAACTTCTGTTTGACCCTCTATGGTTTCATGTTTAAATAAAGTCAAACAGTGGGTCTGCGTCCTTCTAAGCCCAAAGCAGCAGTGAGTCACCCTGTTAGTCAAAAGGGTTGTACAGCAGAGCTGACCCAGCCAACACTCTCCCCTGCCCTGCGTCATCTCCAGTGTCTCCCCCTTCGGCGATCTGACAAGGCAGACACCACAACCTGGTGCACTGAGCTGCAATGGAGCAGCTCTGTTTCTGTTGTAGAATATCAACTCCCTGTTGATGCCAGTGGGTAGATGATCAGATCTGTGTCTAATGCCCCTTTTTTCCACTCCATGGTACGGCTCAAGTCGACTCGTTTTTTTTTTTTTCTTTCTTTCTTTTTGCTTTTCCGTTGACAAAGGTTTTGGATAGTAACGGGTACGTTTTTTTTGGTACCACCTCGGCCCGAGGTTCCTAGCGAGCTGAGGCGATAGTAGAAGGTGGAGTTAAAACACTGCAGACCACTGATTGGTCAGAAAAAAAAATCATCACAAGCACGACTAGAGACACCCAGCACAAGCCTGTGATTTTTTTTTTTTACAATTATTATTATTAATTTTTTAAACTCTACTCAGTTTCTTAAGAATGGCAGCCCACACAACTATGCCGTACAATTGACCAAGTGCAGACGTTCCTCGGTTTGGTTCCTGATTGAAGGATTCAGCCAGTGTCGCCTTGAAAATAATGGCACGGCAATTTCATGCGGCGGCACTATGGCAATCAGCTAAGATTCCTGCTTACACAAGTCAAGTCGAGCAGAGCTGTACCATACAGTGGAAACGCAGCAAGAACTGTGGAGAGACTCTATTACATATCATTCAATAAAAACTACTTTTTGTTAATTATCTCTAACCTGTTATGTTATTCAGTTGAGTATGCGTGAAGGTTCTACATTCATTTTCTGTAAACAAACAAGAAGTGTTATTCACTCAATTTGGGGATACTTAAATATCCAGCTGAAATTGATCATGCTTTCTGTTTGTCAAGAGAAAGCAGCTGTCCTGTAATAATTAAAGACTGTTAGCAAAGCTAAAGAACACATTTTTGTCAGTGAACTGACATTAGAGACCCAGAAATATTTTTCTGACAACAAGACAATGGAAATGCCAGACTTTGCAATATTCTGCAGATAACCCCAGCTCACACAAAGTAATAATAAAAAATGCTGTTCATGGATGTAGCTTTCTGACATACAGACAACAGCACAACTTCTTTAATGTCCCCATTTAGACTGTTTAAGTACTTTAGTTTTTTAGTACTCTGTTCTCGCATTGTCGCTCGCAAGCTGATGGGGACCTCCACTCCTAGCAATTGTTATTGCCTCATTAGGACGGTGTGTACTACACAAGAGTGTCTGACCACCGCTGACATCTCGTGCCCAGTTATTTGCCAGGACAGAGCGTGTTCCAACTCCAGCCTCAACACATCGGCACACGGTTAAACCATGATTGCCATCTTAACTAGAGTGCCTAATTGCGCAGACACTTAAGCTTGGAGCATCTGCCAAAACTACTTAGACCGCCACTGGAGTTTTTCAGGTTTGTTTGCTTTCCAGCTGGAGTGACTCTCACTTTTGTTCAAAACACAATGGCATTTCTAGACAAATATAAATTGTTGTAAGCCGTTCATTTGGAGGCAAATCTGTAGGATATAAAATGTCTATTGTGTCGCGAATTTGCACTGTGGCTTAATGTTTTGCTAGTTCATTAATGAGCTTAACTATTTGATCATGTTAGTCCAGGTGTTGTATGCCAAAGGCTGTGAGGTGAGAAAAGGTCGGTCGGACATCCTGACTTGATCCTGGTGTTCCCTCCAGGGAGACGGGGCAGAGAAACCTATGCCTGACCTCACCATGTCTTCCTCTCTTAAATCGACTGCAGACGCATCTGTCAGCGGCTGCTGATTGACCCTCTCTCAGACGCACAAAGAGCCCCACTGGAGGACCAGGGTGTTGGGTTTCTGTTATCTCAAGACCAGGGGGAATCTGTTGCCCTGTTCATCTTTTGTTCGAGGGGATGGATGCTCTCCTTTTCCAAAGGATACACTCTAGTCTGTCTGGCCAATTTCACTGTGTTTAGACAACAGACAGGTTGTTTCCTACTCTGTTGTGTTTGTTTGCAAAGATGGCTAAATATATTATCCACTTGATTTTGCTAAGTGCTTGCTAAAGTGCTATTTGGCTCTGGTGGCAACGAAACAACTGTTGAGTTTGCACTTGGTCTTGTTCTATATCCGACCGTCCTGATCCCAGTTTTTGTCTCTCATGGCAGACCATTGGACCAGATAATTGATTTACTGTTTTTGCTCTTGCTGTGATCAATAGAGTGGCCTTCAGTTGGCAGGCTGTGGTGCCCTACTTTCTGGACTGTCTAACAAAAGACACAGAGCCATTCTGATTGTTGCTATGTAAGCTAGGTGTTCTGGATATCATTTTATCTCCCTCAATTTTCCGTTTATCTGTCACTTAAGCTTAGTGCGTAGTTCACTGAAAAGCTTGCGTGAAATACAATAGGCACCAAAACTGCTCAGGGGCTCACAGGGGAAAAATGGAGACTGGTTTCCCCTTATGTCTCCTCCTTTGCTCTGACTGGAATTCATTATTGATAGACTTTCCGTGTTCTTAACCAATGCCAAATAAAGGGGAACATGTAAAAGCCGGCTGCCAAAACCCCCGCTTTGTTTTTCACTTACCTTCTGCTTTATTTGCATATTCATCCTGTACAGGCAATCAGCAGAGATCTTTGCTGTGGGCTTTTCATCTCCGCTCTGCCATCCTGACAGGCAGCTTTTCAGTATCACAACAGTTTAACTAGGATTTGTGGATGAGAGGTTCTGTTAGTTATGCTAGAAAATTCACATTTTTGATTTGCAGAGGGTGTAATGTGTGTGACAGGGATAGAAAAGGGTTTATGGGAAAAAAAAATATATATATAAATCAGTGAACGGGTAAATATGTAGACTGATGTTGGATTTTATTGGTGTGGGTTTGTAGAGATGTAAATGTAGCCATCATGCTATTGCTTTTAAAGCTTTGACTGATGGAGCTTGTTGGATCTTTATGCATATGTAGCAAATGTCAGTTTTGTAAAGCAGACGGGCATGATTGCTTAGGCCATGCAGTAAGACTCTGGTCTTTTCTGATGCAGATCCCAGATGTTGAGGGATAGGTTAACCCCCTTCATCTCTTGGGACTAGGATGCAGCCCAGAAAAAGACAAGAGCCAACAACAACTGAGACTGAAGGGGCCGACATCCTGCTGCTTAGGCAAGTCCAGGGGCCACGGCAGTCATTCGGGCCTTGTGTTTGTGGGAGAATGACAAGCCATGCAAATAGCCCCGTCGGCTGTTTTTCCCCTCATCTTTTGTTTTCTTTGGTTGTTTTTGCGGTTGCTGTTGTGTTGTCTGTAGAGACGGAGGAACTGGGGGATGAGCGAGTTCCATTTAAAAAAAAAAAGGTAGAGGGGGGTAGGAGCTGACTTGTCAACCTTAGAACGTCCCAAAGGTTAATGACCCCAAACACAATGCTCTGTGATCAGATTAGATAGAGCACCCCCTCCTCCCCGCTGCACTATTTAGCACAATAAAGGAGATAAAAGATCGAATTACCATACAGTGTTTTCACAGTCCAGCATACATCTCTAATGTAGCTAATTGAAGCCTTTCTCCTTTGCTTTGTAACTGGTTTACTATTCCTGCACTAAATCTGTAATTAGCCAACTTAGCATCTTTTCTCCAGCCTTAGTTACAGTAAATGGTAGCATTTATCTTTACAATGGACTCTATGTGCTTGTGTAAGAGCCAACAAAGCCTTAAAGACAAACATACAGCCTTCTGATTCCTAACCTCAGCAACACATTTCTTCCGTATGCTTTGGTCCTTTGAGATTAGGAGTTTGAGTGTCTTATGAAAGGGTCGGTCAGGGTTTAGGGCTGTAAGGAAAGGAAGTGGGGGCTAATGTTATCTAGTAAAACAAACCACGTTTTTGCTGCTCTAGATAAGATAGATTGTACAAGACCTCAAGGACTGTTATGGCCCTGTTTATTGGAACACATACAGGAAGTGTGTTTTGTCGGCAACAGCATTTTGTGGGAAGAAGGGGGGGGATTGTTAAAGAAGGCATGTGACACAGAGCTGCCATCATCATCAAAGTGTTCACTTGTCTGTGCCAAGCACTATCTCTAGCTTACTTTTCTCTATGATCTGGATGACTTTGTTTACTCTAAAATTACTCTTTTTCTTTGTCCCCTCCACTACTCTTGAACACAATGAATAACTGCTCAGAAAAATACAAAAGCAATAGGAGATTTTTATATGTTCATGTGCTTTAGAGGCAACTTGGTAACTATCAGTGCTCTCAGCTCTGAGCTGATGCTTCAATCACCTGCTCAAATTACATTCTCATTATCCAGCTCCACACTTGCATACGGTTGTCTAGAGTGATATAATTCAGTTTGCATCGTTATATTATCTGTCGAAGCCAGGTTGAGTTATGTTGACATTTAGTCATTGTGGTGGTGCGAAGCGTATTCGGGGAACCGGAGCCACTTAATTGGCATTAAACTCCACCAGAAGGTGTTTTCAGGTAACACCTCCAGTCATCTCAACAACAAGGAGGTGTCTGCGCCTCAGCGTCTGACACTAGTTCTCCGGCACTTATCCCAAGTGACTTGGATATCAGATGTCTTATGCCTCTGCAGCCATTCAACATTCAAAGGAAGCCTATAGAAAGTGATGATGGGGGGAATAAAAGCACCGGTTGAGTTGAGGGGACGTTTATGACTTTACTGAAAGAAGCGTTCGCAGACAGACTGCCCGCCCACCTATTAGCGCAAGAGTGTAAGGTGCTTCTGGTGGAGTTGTGAATCACATGTTTTAGGTAAAACTGGGAGTAACTGGAGTAGACCTTCTTTATCCCACGCTGTTCCTGGAGTGTTTCTGAGGTTAACCTTCTGCAGGAAGAGATGTGTGTCTGTGTGTCTGTGTGTCTGTGTGTGTGTGTGTGTGTGTGTGTGTGTGTGTGTGTGTGTGTGTGTGTGTGTGTGTGTGTGTGGTTTGTATTACATTGGCAGTGATGGGGGAAAAGAGGTGGGAGATTTGAAGTGTTGTGGACCAGGTTGTGTTACGTTTATATTGGACATTGACATGCTCTTCATCTACATGTGCATAAAATCAGTGAAATTGTGGACATACCTATTTTTTTGTCAATGTCATTAATACAACTCAAGATCCTCGCATGTTTTCTACCAATTACTGCCATGCAAATGAGTTAATTAAAAGTATAATGAATCTACTGATTAAATTATGTAGTTTGCATAGATGCAACAGTTTGCATAAACACCCTAAAGGCAAATGTGACAAAAACACCTCAGCAGTCTGTTCTAAAATGGACAGACAAAAGTTACCCCGAAACCCCTTACAGAGGCAATGGGGGAAACCTTGGGAAAGGTTCACACAAGGGCTTAACCTCCCTTCAGGCCTGATAGTTGCCTGTTGCACAGCATGACAATAATTAAACATGACAAACGGTATGCCATGCATTGATTTATTTGTGGTGGCCCGCCACAATTTCAACATTGCCCGGTTGAAAAACGATGGCAGAGAGAAACGGACTTAACTTGCTGTTTGGGATTTCCAGGTGATCTGTGTGGTGATGCCAGCCTTCAGAGCAGCAGGCTCCAAAAGTTGATGTTCTCTCCAGATTACATGTAAATCCTGCTCTCTTTGCCCGCTCCCGTCAAACTCCACACCAAAACAGTCAACAGTGCCAATACCTTTCAATTGGTGATAATCATAATTAAGAATTTGTACATCTTGTGAGTACAGGATCATGTTGAAATTCTTCAGTACTTGAAGTAGAAGTAGAACAAATATTTTTGGTGTATTTTAATTTAAAGGCTCTAGGCCCAGGAGCAATGCCTTTCTTCTTCTTCTACCGATCATTGCTTTAAAATATACCTTTCCGTGCTCCAATTTCACAAACGATCATTAAAGACAAAGCTGTGACATTTCACAGGCCAGTAAGAACTACTTTAAGTTGACCCATCAAAGACAACCAGTAAAAGGTAGAGGAAGTCAACCAGCAAATCGCTGATAGAGGAGATGGTCAGATGTGTTGGGTAAATAGAAGTAGTGCCATTATAACCGACATCAATCACACAGGCAATAACAGAGATGTGAATTTATAGGCCGCGATAGGGAGAAACACTGGGGGCAGGAGCTGCCAGACTTTGGCAGCTGCTGATGCTGTCTCAGTGTTGTTGTGAAAATGGCTGCGATTTGAAATGGAAATTGTCCCTTTCGTGGCAGGTTGGTATTGGTGAACAGCCCTACTGTTGATTGAACCGTAGACGCTTGCATCAAGTTTCTGCATCACATTGCAATAGGCTCTCAAAAAGCATTCTTCTCTTTTGTAGAGGTCACTGTGTAAAATGTCAGCATTCCCCATTTGGAAACATTCATCAGTGTGACTAGATCATCTACAAAAGCTATTTTGTTTATTATCACTTTTTTTATGATCACAGTACAGCTTATAATGCATTTTTGCATGAGATAGGGTTCTGCACACAATCTATTATATTATTTCATATACTGTGACTAATAGGATGAGCAACTGCAAACACACTGCTTCTAACATGCAACACAGATGCTTAATTTTCTTTATCTACTGCAGTTCTCCGACTATGTTATTTTATTTTACTTGTGAATTTTTTTGCATTTAATTCTCTGTACTATTTATTTATTTTTTTATCTATAACTTTCTCTGTGCTGCTCCAGTGACCCGAATTTCCCACTGTGATGATTCAAATGTCAATATCATTATCATCAGTAGCAGCATTTTTCTTAATCATGCCTATGACCTGAGTATCTGCCATGGGAAGTCTTGAATTTGGGCAGATACGTACCCCACATGGATTGCTTTAACACTGTCTCACTGCTGCATTACTCAGCGTAGTTTTTAAAAGTTGAGCTACAATTCTGCCAAATACATTAAAGTTCTGTGTGCGCTTCTGCAGCAACCGCCCCCAGCTCTCTCAGGATAGGGAAACCCCAGAGGAGGCTCCATTTAACCCCTGAGGATTAGTGCTCATGCCTACTTTAGCATTGGTAAAAGGGAAAACGTCTCAGCGCATTGAGTCAGTAGGGACTCAGGCCCACTCTACTGGCTTCCCACACAGAAACGGACAAAGAAAAAATAAAAGGGAAGCTTCTGCTCTGACTTGAATAGGGCTAGATGTATGCACAACCTACTTTACCATTTGCCTTTCCGCTGCCTTCACAGTACATTACCTGACCAAAAAAAACGAGGCTGTAATTTCAACAATGTATTCAAAGCAAGTACCTTGAGCTTCCCTTGAATATTTTGTCTGCATCAGTTGTCCTTTTTAAAACGGAAGGAAGATTTTATTTTTTTTATTTTTTTTCATACCAGCAGAGTATGGAAATTGACATATTGTAGTTGCACTTCAGTGGTGTGTTTGAACAGTGTTTACCCCCAGCTATCTTTTAAAGTGCCCATATAATGAAAAAAAATCACTTTTTCTGGGATTTGGGGTGTTATTTGGGTCTCTGGTGCTTCCACACGCATACAAACTTGAAAAAAAAAAAAACCATCCACGTTGTTTTGAGTGAGATACGGTTTCTGAATGTGTCCTGCCTTCAGTCTCCGGGTGAGCTGTTCAAAATCTGCAGGGCTTTCTACGTCAGTAGCCGAGATGAGGTGGCTAACCGTAGCATGCTAGCGCTAGTATGCTAGCTCGTTCTCAATGCCAAAACACTGCTACAACACACACTAGTTCACCATAATCTACAAAAGAACTACTTACATGTCCCCGTTCTGCAGGTATTTCACGCAAAGTTGGAAGTGCGCTCTCGTTTAGAAGAAGTCTCCCGGCTAATCCTGCCTTGTACTGACTTTGTTGTAGAAACAAACTGCTAGATGATGTGATCCTTACTTAGCTACTACAACAAAGATGGGATAGAAGTGCGATGCCTCACTTTGTAACTAAAACAGAGACCTGAACACACAGGGTGAAAAGAGGATCTGCAGCAATGTGCAGTACAACAAATATATGGTGTTTTTTGAAAATTAAACCATGTAAACCTATTCTGGTACAACCTCATGAACCTGAAAATGAGCATAATATGGGCACTTTTATCTAGTATGCTAAGTTAATTCGCCACTGCTTGAAGAAAAAACCCAGCCTGGCGGCGTTTTCTTTACAAGCTTGTTTTTTGTCTCCTCTCTCCATCTTCCTCCTTCTCTCGCTCTCATTATTCACATCCTTGTCACATGTCTTTATACTGTACCAGCGAACATGGTTGCACCTGTGTTGAGTATATTTCGGTCTTGCCGGTGGAGTCTGGTGGAGAGGAGCGCTGTGAAGAGACAGTCCAGTGCGGTGTCGGAGGGCGTGCCTCTCTCACAGGGGTCCCTGGAAGAGTTGAGGCTCGGTCTGTTGACTTTAGGCCTTGGTTGACATTCCCTTGTGTTTGTCTTGGCTTTCATCAGGGCTCCGTTCAAACAAGCGCCAGCAACTGATAAAACACATGCTCTCAGAAACTCACAGTCTCACACACACACACACACACACACACACACACACACACACACACACACACACACACACACACACACACACACACACACACACAGTGAAATATGGACAGACTTCGATTTGATAGCAACAGGTGATGCCCTAAAATGGACTTGTAACTATAGAAGCTGTATTGTGTATTTCCAGGACAGTTCTTGTAAAAATGACATTGGACTTTTAAGTGCGAGTGCATTAACAGCTGTGTATAATGTGGAATGATATCTATCTCCAGCAGTGTCTCCTGCTGCCAGAATACAGTAGCTATATGCTTCTGCTTGTGAAGTTGATTCTAGAGAGCACTGGAGTAAAATATCAGAGGACTAGTTATGTCTTTAATTCTCAAGGGGGGGGTGAAAAAACAGCTGTGTTTTTACACATGGCCTCTTTACTCTGCCTTGTACATTTTTTCTGTCTGAGCTGAAGAGTTGGAGCCAACCAACAGAAATCGATCTGCCAGTCAAGCAGGAAGAGTGTCTTCTCCTGTTGTGGATTGCCGTCTGTTCTCTTTTGTGTATGCTTTCCCAGCCCGCCAAATTTCACGCCTGCACCGGCGCCTCAGAGGGGCATTAGGAGGAGCAGAGGAACACAGGGTGTCTGGGTCGGTATCAGCAGGGGGGTGTGTGTGCTGAGAGTGACGTCACAGCCGCAGAAAGGGAGAGTGTTATCATCCCCATGTGGTTGCGACGTGAAGAAGCGAGGGTTTCGAAAACCAGGTGCAACCCACACCTGCGTGTGTTCCTTCCACCTTGCTTAATTAGAGTTCAGTATCCTCCTAATGAACATTCTCGGTCTTGTCTCTTCTGTGTTTGTGTGTGTGTGGGTGTGGGTGTGTGTGTGGGTGTGGGGATGTGGGTTTGGGTGGGAGCCGATGGGCTCAATTGGGAATTATCTACCATTCCCCGGAGAAAGCCTCTTTTTCCTCCTCTCTGTTTATCCACAAGAGCATACTCGCTACAGAGTTAGCGGTACAGACTCAACAGCCCATTACTGATCTCCTGATCTATTGTTAAAAGGGATTCTCTGTGAATATGACTGCATGTTTCCTCTTTACTTTCTTGTTAAAACGCCAGTGTAATCTCAGACTATATTGAGTTAGTAATTAATGGCATAACTAAGTTACTGTTGCACAGTCAAAAGGCTTCCACTGTTGTTGCTGTGCCAGCAGCAGATTCGTATTCCTGCAGAAGCGCAGGTGTCGAGAGAAACGGTTCTTTTCTGTCACCAGATCTGTCAGCGGGTTGGCGGTGATCAGTCACATCGTCGTCAGGTCTGAAGCTGAGTGTGTCAGAAGTAATAGAAAAGTATTTATTTTCCCCCTTACTGTAGTGTAACAGCACTCTGTATGATGTGCAGTCGTCTGCTGGGTTATAATTAGGGCTAAGGCTGCCGAACCCCTGCCTGGTTCTTATGAATGCAGTGACATGGAATCCTCCATGGAGTCTCAGTGTGTGATTTTTCACGTAGACTGACAGGCATTTGAGGCTTCTCACATATCCAGCTGTTACTTTACCTGAGCCACTCTTTCTGTCTGTTTTGTCAGTGTGAGACTTGTGCATGACTGTGGGGATACAAGTGTCAAGCATCAGTTTACACCACATAAGGTCTGCTAGGTGTTCTGCTCATGATGTCGGTTAACTACAACAAAAGAAAAGTTTTCCTGCATTCAGTAGCAGCAACATAGGGTTATCAAGTCAAAGAAGTTCTTTCGATTAGTTTCATGCAACCAGTCTGCCCCTCCACCCTCTACTTCTGCTCGCTGACACCAACAGCCACATCACATAGCCTTGCCCCCCTCCATGTTAAACAAACTCTCTGCCTTTGTTCATTCAGTCATGTTTCAGTCAGGTTTCCATGGTGACCACACTGAGTCACCCCAAACAGAATGGACGTGCGGCCTAGCTTGCCGAGCACAAGGTCCATGGTTTTGCAATATTCTTGAGATATGATGTTAAGGTGCTGAGAATGAAACCCATCAAAGCGGTGTAGCACAGTCTAACAGGACCAAGCACTCTTTGAGATATCCTTGTGCTTTTGATTGCTGCCTGGAGACCAATAGATGGTCAAGCTCTGTTGTGAGAGAAAGAATTGCGAAAGCCAGTTGTGTTTGTTTTACCCAGTGAGCAATTGCCAAGCCGTTTGTTCAGAAATGTGGCTAAGTTTTTCAGAGCCAGGATTTTTTTTTGGTAATTTGATACCGTATGAAATATGAAACTATAAATTTAGAGCCCCACTGGCTCATCTATTTATTTACCCATTGCCAGTGGGCTCTTTCAGTCATATTGAAACACACAGCAGTCTGTTTTTTTTATTTTTTTTTCTGAGCTGGAGCTCCCACTGCAAAAAGAGGAGTTAAGCGTGATTTATACTTCTGCGTAAAATCTACGCCATGGCTACGTACGCAGGTACGTGGAGACATGGACCTATGCCGGACCCTACGCCGCAGCCTGACGGGCACCTCACGAAAACACCTCGCGGGAATGCACGTCGTATCTTGGCAGCGTTGCATTTCCCTCTACTCATTTCCTGGTTCTCCTTCTCCATAAACAACATGACCAAATTTACGTCAAGCATACCACTGCGACTATGCGGACACATAATCATTTGAGCTTAATGCCCCATGGCATTTCACTCC
The DNA here is from genome assembly GCF_010015445.1 of Perca fluviatilis. Lineage (NCBI taxonomy): Eukaryota > Metazoa > Chordata > Actinopteri > Perciformes > Percidae > Perca > Perca fluviatilis. The sequence continues at coordinate 22,540,853 of NC_053130.1, read as the reverse complement.
ATAAATTTGCTGGCAATTTTACAGTACATGTCTGCTTCATGTGTGAAAAGATCTTGTCAGTTTTTGTCAAAGTCATGTCAGCAGCATGACTTGAATTAAATGCTGTCACATAAGGCTACAGCATAACGGAGCTATTGAAAGGGCTATTTTTGCATTGTTGCCATAGCACTGTGATAAAGTAATAATCTGTTATCATTTGGAAATAAAATCAGTCAAATGAACCATGAAATACTGTACATGAGCCAAAATGATGTTGTAGGGGAGTTGTGTGTGTGTTTTGATTAAATTATTTTCCCTTTTGTGGTGCGGAGCAAAAGAGAAAAAAAACCCTCAAATAAATCATTAGCCAAGTCCCTGTACAATTTCAACTTCTGTTCATCTGCCAGCTGCTTTTGGGACTTTGCATACAGTATTTGAACAAATATTGAAAATCACCCAAATTTCATAACTAATGATGAAATTGATCAAAAAATGTCATGTGAGGAGGGACGAGCCTCCTGTCCTGCAGCGCTGACATTGATCGTTGATCGTGGAGGTAAACAGCTCAACTGTAAAACAGGTTTTAAAATCTGTCATTGTTTGCAGAGAGAACTGAGGACACTCTTCTTCTTTGATATCATTCTTTTCCAACTCACTGCTGCTCTCCATCAGTGCTGTCACTACAATGAGATCAGAAAAGGGCTTTCAAGCTCCCTCTCGGATGGTAGATGACAAGCAAAATGTAAGCACTGCAGCACTGTAACATCCAGCTATGTTGAAAATTCCACATCTGCAAAGGGCTACGTGGGTTGAATTTACCCTCCGTCTGGATCCTTCTGTTTCCCCCTCTGTCAAACTAACTCACTAACTAACTAATGTTGGGTTTCCATGGCCAGATAGTCAACATTCATCCTACACTGCTCAGGTTGAATCATAAATTAGTTACCAGTTTCTTCTTTCTCAGCCAACAAAAAGCTGATTTAAAAATCTCAGTTCAAGGGTTTTCAGTACTTTAATATGACGTTATTTATAACTTTATTTCTTGATGTTGAAAGCCTAATACTTCCTCTTTTGCTTTCAAATGCACTAAATCAGGTGACAAAATGATAACTTTTGCTACAAGAAACTGATTTTGCATGATGTGTTCTGAAATATACAGCCTAACTATGCTGATAGACCACTTAGTGTTCAACAATCTTTCCAATTTTACACTTTTGTTTGTGTTGGTTGTGTGCTTTAATTCCACAAGGTTTCACATTGAAATTGCAAAAGAGACAGTTTTCCTCATTAGCTTGTCGGAGTTTGTGCGCCACTAAACTAGCTGTTTGTTTGTGATGCTCCTGCAGGTGTGTCTTTGGCTGTGTGGTGGCCGCTGTGAGATTGGCTGTGTAACTGTAATGACTAATTTAGCTAAAGTGCGGGGAAAACAAACAGAGCAGGAAATGCTGGAATAATCAACGTTAGCTCTCTCCAGCTGCCTCCAGCTCTAATCTGCTCAGGTAATTCTCCTCAAACCCATTGATTCCATGCAAGCGATTGAGTTTCAATGCATCTCTGATGAGATGGGGTGGGGGAGGTGGGAACCAACCTACCTGAGCACTCACGTGGATTGGCAAGCAGATGCTCAGTCAAAGTGACAGGTGATAAGGTCTTTGGCAAGCTTTAAATGCAATCTTTATGCATTTCTTGCTGTATGTAGCCGTGCTGTCACTGCCCATCTTTCATATGGTCCCTCTCGTTTGCCGTGCCTCGTAGAGCATTTTCTCAGCTACAGAGCAAGCAGCCCTCGCAGTCTGATAAAGCATCTGTGACCTTTCAAATGAAGTGTTCTTTTTTTATTTTCAAGTGACTACTTCACAAATGTCTACTTAACAAGGTGGTGTATAGAGAAATGCAATAAGCAACTCCACTACCTCTCGTGCTGCATCAGTATTGACCTTACTGGCCTCATATGGTAATTTCTTGTTGAAATGGATTTTAATTAATACTTTTCAGGCAAAGATAGTAATTCCAATCAATCAAGCCTGGGGCATGCAGTCATCAGATTGAATGGACAAGATCTCTGTGTTGGTACCAAATATGAATATAAAGGGAAATGTGCTGTTGATACTATTTTTTGGGGGCATTTTAGGGGAGAGAGAAGGGAAGGGGAATGACATGCAGCAAAGGGCCGCAGGTCGGAGTTGCGCCTGGTTAGCTCACTTGGTTGAGTCCCTGTTGATACTATTCAACTAATAACAGCTTTATGGGAATCCTATAGCAACCACTAAGCTTTATGCCCTCTGTCTACACATTATTCCTCAGAAAGCAACAACCTTAATTTGTAGGTGCCCTGGCTTGTGTTTACTGTAAGGGCCAAATGCAGTCCTATATCATTGCAGTGGTACAGCTTTACTGCTTGTGCATACACCATACAGTATGTTTCACACCCCAGGATTATGTGTAGAACAGGCTGCGTTTTATTGTAACTGCTGCATCCTTTTTATTAGAATGCAGAGCACCTGCCAAACATTACACCTCTTATGGAAAAGGGGTCAGTTAAGATTAAACTCTGAACAAACAAACATCCACACATGTTTACTTATTGGCACCCAGGCTTTAATCCTTGAGGTGTAATGTGCTGTGTATGTACTCGAACAACCACACATCTAATAAACAATGTTCTCTCTGTCTTCTTTGACATTTCTTTTATCTGTGCTTTCCCCGGTTGTGGTAATTGTGAAGTGTTTCAAATAACACCACTTTCAGGAGGCTCTTTTTGCAATACCTAATCACCTCTCTCATTGCATTTGCCGTGGCATCAGCGGGCTATGCAACACATGCAGAGCAGCTTAAGATGCTTTGGCCCCTATTTAGCCTGTTGTGTATAGTAATGTGAAGCCCCCTTAATTGGAGTCCAGGGGAGGATCTCTGGGAGCGCTCTCTAAGTACTGCCCCACAATTGTCTGCAGGTCAGAGGGCAGCTTGGAGATTTGCATGAGGTTCCATACCAGAGCCGAGCCAAGCATTTCATTTAAATCGGCAGCCGAAGCAGTTGGAATGTAGTGCAATATCTCTTCATTCCCCTTACGGAATGGCCTCAGCCACCTTCATTTATTTCCCTCCTTACTTCATCTTACTGTAGGCATTTTTTTCATCTGTGTGAATCAGGAGCAGTCTGCACTTTCAAGTGGAGACCCCCACACCAATCACATCATAAAAAGTCTCTGCAAAATGGACGACTCGAGGCACTGTCGCAATATCTGAAACTGATGGCAATCAGTAAATTGCTGTCTTAAGTGCAATGGCAGTGCATTAGTAATGGGTTGTGATCAGAACTAGAGAGCTGTGGATCAGAGTAGCTAAGTCTATTGTCTCTCAGGACAAAGCAGGGTTGAAGCAGGCATGGGTGACTATTCTAACTCCTTTCACCTCAGTCCACAAAGTTGAATTCCCTGAATCAAGGGTCTAATCCCCCTTTTCCCAGTTTAGCTCTTGCTCAGTCAGCCATCAGGCCTTCTCTTTCTTCCTGTGGACACTTGCGCTTGCATAGCATCATTAGCTGAGGCGCAGTTTTACCCCGTCTTTAGCCCCCTATGAAGTCCCTGTTGCTCTTTTTTAGGAAAGGCCACCATTTCCAATAGCATTAAGTATTTGGCTGTTGGACTGTAAAACTCTTAATACCAGCATCTTAGGTAGTTTTTAATCCTCTTGAGCAAAGACCCATACAACATGGTGATGAGACAGCCCATGCATGTGTCCCACACAATTGCCTACATCTACTACTGTAGCAGCACCATTATTAAGACGGAATGAAACATGTTTTATTCATGTCTTTTACGTGTGTAAAATAAGAGTTCCATTGGCCGAGCTGTTTCTTTAAGTTGAAAACTGTTAAAAGGTCTATTCAGAATTCGTACACGAGGCAGGATACACTTGAACACAGTTTTTTTTTTTTATTATTTTTTTTTAAGATTTTAGTTTGGGCTTTTATGGCCTTTTTAATTGACGGGATAGCTTGAAGAGAGAGGGGGAATGATATACAGGAACAGTAGAAGGCCGCTGTTCGGATTTGAACCCAGGCCGCTGCCAAGGACTCAGCCTACATGGGGTGGACACTGCTGGGTGAGCCAGAGGTCACCCCACTTGAATTGTTCTTTTAGTATAAGTTTGTTAAGTTATGATAACATTAATGCAAAAAGAGAGCGTCTGTAGGGGAGTTAAGTCAAACCTTTGGAGGAAATGCTATAAAACAAGTCTCCGTTTATGCAGGGTATTTGTTTTGAATGTTTTTGTGGAAAATATACAATCACTTACTGTACTGTCCACTGTAAAATGTATCAGGTTGCATGATAATAATGAAATACCATAACATTTAAATAGGGAAAATCCAAATGTAAAATCAACATTCTCACACTCTTTTTCTGTTCTGGATTTTTCTATGTGGCTACAATGGTCTTTACAGCAGAAAAGTAGGAGCTCTCAGAGAGCAATAATGCTACTAAATAGAAATTGGATTTAACAGCCACACATATGTTATTTCAGGACGATTAGGGCTGCAGCCAGGCATGGTGTCCTTATACACTTGCCTGTTTAGTTTGACATTAAGCCACCCAGAACATCCACATTCAAGTTTGCTTCCTCCACCAGTGTTTTGGGAATAACTTTTCTTCCCTTTACTAAGGGGCTATCCAAATGAAAAGTGCAGTATAGAACACACAATAGCTCCTCAGTTTAGAGCTGCTGCTCTTGAATTCAGTTATAAAGTTTAGGCACTTTGCAAAGTGATACCCTAAATAATTCAACTGAGAGTGGTTACAAGACATATTACATATTTTTGTTTGATGTAACGAACTAGCCATTTGCTAATGGTAACTATTATCTTTGGTTTGTTCCTCTTTCCTCTGCATTGTTCTGGGAGCTTTTTTGTGTAGAGTTTAGTCTTATACATTTTACTACAGCAGTTTTTACTGGTGCGAATAGGTTTTTGTCGGTACTGAGGTTAGGAGCACCAGTAGTTTTCATGTCACATTTTCACATCTGTTAAGAACTAAACATATAATGTAATTTTCTGCCCCTAGTAAGGCATGGATACCCGACCCGGTCCCGCGACTGTACCCACCGGGCCGGGTTCGGATTCGGATTCGGACAGATATTTAGAAATTATGGTCTGGTTTGGGTCGGGCTCGGTCACATCAGCGCGATAAGGCATTTGTTGTAAAATGGTGCTGCAGCTCCTTTTAAGAGAGGTGTGTGTGTGTGTGTGTGTGTGTGTGTGTGTGTGTGTGTGTGTGTGTGTGTGTGTGTGTGTGTGTGTGTGTGTGTGTGTGTGTGTGTGTGTGTGTGTGTGTGTGTGTGTGTGTGTGTGTGGTAAGTGGGCAGAAGAGAGAGAGAGAAAGAGGACCTTCATCAGGTCTGATGAAGGTCTGAGACCGAAACGTTGTATTTTTCTAATAAATTATTGCTTGCGTAATGGTCAGTGTGCGGGATTTTCTCTCTATTATTAATAAGGGACAAAATTCCACTAATTAACCCTGACAAGGCACACCTTGGTTTGCAGAGTTATCAAAAAAAGCAAAGTGTGGCTACTTTGAGGAATCTAAAATATAAGACATGTTTTCAGTTATTTCACACTTTTTTGTTAAGTACATAATTCCATATGTGTTCATTCATAGTTGTGATGCCTTCAGTGAGAATCTACAATGTAAATAGTCATGAAAATAAAGAAACACATTGAATGAGAAAGTGTGTCCAAACTTTTGGCCTGTACTGTACATTGTTATATTCTATTCCTTTTAATCATGACAGGAATCTAATGAGGTAGTAATGTAGCTGGATGTATTATCGCAATGTATATGGTTTGTGAAACAGTTACGTACATATTACTGTATTTGACATTTACGTTATTCATGTACATCTTTTGCATAAGCACAACTAAGACACATTAATTGTTTTTTCTATCATATTGTACTGTTTGATATTCTATTAAATCTAGGTTTTGTGCCATATCACATCCTATGTCCATCTAGGGTTAGGGTTAAGTCCCTTTCATCTGAAGAGAATAGGATACGCAATGCAACTGCAAGAGCTGATATGTTTATCACTGCATGGGAAATGTTGACTCCATGATATCACTTCCATCTAAATGGAACCATCTGCATAAAGAAATACTGCTAACAACAACACTATTGCTGGTACAACAAAGTTGATAGATTGTGCATTACCACAATTTGCCATAACAAATATGTCCTTATGCATACAGAAAGCTGCTGTGGACTGTTTATTCAAAATTGTGTAGAGGCTTCTTATTGCCCAAGTAACCACCCTTCTGCCTTTCTATAATAAAGACATGACATAAAATAAACAACCACGCTACACTCAATTTTCTTCAAGCTTTGCATTGAACGTCTGGTAAAGCCCAATTTCCAAAATTTATAGAGCAGAATTCCATAGAGGCCTCACTGAGTAGAGTAAAGGCAGGCATGTCTCCTGCCCATCTTACTTCTGGGCTTGTGATGGAAAACAGAGTATGTGCTGGATTTCACTCTGATGCTTTCAAGCACAAACCTCTCCAAATAGACTTTGAGCAAATGTGTATTTCAAAAATGGAACCTGATGCAGCCGGACAAAGGGGAACAAGAAGGACCGTGAAAATACCTCCAATGTTTCCCCATTTTGTCAAAATTGTGCGACAATTAATCTGAGGAAATAATTGAGCTTGTTCTGCCAAAAATACTCAAGTAAAAGTTGAAAGATGACACAACTTGGTGAAGAAAATGTTCCACTAAGCAGGTTAAACATGCTTTTCACCCAGAATGCATTGAACTAGTAGTAGTAGAAGTAGTAGTACTTCAACTGTTGGCGTTGTAGTTCAGGGTGTACCAGGGATGTTTGATGGTCTACAGGACAATATTACTGGATTTTCTCAGGAAAAGTGAAACTAGCTTCTGTTATAATTAGGGGTGACCCCAAATAGTCGAATATTCAATGCTTTGATCGAAGGGGCCTGATTCGACTGCCAATCTCACAGTCGAATCTTCACAGAGGCCCCATATAGCCATTTTGGCTATGTGGGGATGCTCAATGTCTAGTTAATATACAGCATTATGATATAAATATCAACATATAATGCTGTAAATGTAAAATGTGCAAAGAAAGAAGCTTTTAATAAATATTTTTAAGGTGCGTGAATAAATCCAACCGCCCCAATGAAAAATTTAAAATTCACTTTCCATGATCCGTGACCGATGGAGGAGCATCTTGGCGGCAGGGATTTAAATCTTTAACTGAAAATGTCTGGGAATAGAAAATCTAAAGTGTCGGTGCATTTTGAAGTAGTAAGATGATCCAAAGTAAGATGCAAGTTGTGTGCCACCGCCGGATACAGGAGCACAGCCATGATCCAGTGCGCAGCCCACGGCATGATCCGTCCGCCCCAAAGATCACCAAATCCTGCATGCCACACCAGCAAGCCGCGGTGTTATATGCAACGAGGCAACGTTTGGGTTTATGGCAGAAAAACATTATAACAAGAGGATTGTAAAAAAATGAAGTATAGAGCGTGCGTTACGGGACAGCAGACTTTTGCTCTGTGCTCCGCTTCTCGTTACCGGTGGCGCGTGCCAGCTACTGACTGCTTGAGTGACACGCGAGTGTGCGCTCCAAACCTCTTTCAATTAATCTTCTACACCCCTGCAACACATACTATACAATAAGAGGCTACTATTTTTATGTCTATGCCCTAAACGCTTACATGTTTTCATACAAAAGAAAAATGCAAAATCCTCCCACTTCAGTGAAGTGGGAGGATTTTCCATTTGTGTTGTTTCTCTGTTGGTAGTGGCCATGGCGTCTGGATAAGTGCAGCTGCAGGCTACAGGTAAAATAACGTTATGCTGTGTCTTTACCTGCATGCTGCCAGCCGGTAAGCTGCGCTGTGTGTGTTGTTTTTATTCTTCAGACATAGGCAAGACGACTGGGGTTGGAGAGAGGGAAAAAAAAAATACTGGGGGAATTGCCTATCCTGCTTTTGATTCCGATAACCGAAATTGAAAGCTAATTTTGGTGAATTTTCAATTTTTAAAAAGAAATTGTGACACCCCTATCAGTTACTCTTCGCACATTAGTTGTAAACAACCATATTCTTTGCTAGAATGCTTTAGATAAATGTGATAACACTGCATCACATTGTTTCAGGGCTGTTTTCAGTGCTTTGTTTGGGAAACTAATGCATACTGCAGTGTTTCCCACAGGTTGAGAATTTACTTGTGGTGGTGGGGTGGCACGTGATGGCTGGGTTCAGTAATAAACTAGTCAAATGAAGGTTTATGAACTATTTTTCGAAAAAAATGACATTACATTAACCGATAATTTAGAAAGAATAACTATTTACATATTAAACAAATTATACTTAACGATGATACCGATACAATTATTCTGCATCAGACAGAATTCCAGGGTAGTTATTAGTGCTGCACGATATGAGGAAAATATGCGATATGCCATAACGTTGATGGATATCGCGATTTTACTTACAATAAATAAACCGATATTAAAAGTTCTGCAGCGTTGATGCTGTCATGCAAGCGGTGCGCGACTTCACGAGGGGGAGGGGCTGGAGGCCGCTGGTCTGTGTCCACTGTAAAAAGTACACCGTTGATTGGATTGGATTTTATTTACCTGGGCGGGGCACCCAAGTAGAAGTTATATATGGGAAACACTGGTTACTGTTAACCTGTGCCCTGATTGTTGTAAACTTTAAAATGCTGTGCAAAGATGTGAACTCATGATGTAACAGATCTGACCGTTGGTTCTCTGCTAAATGTGTTGGAGTCACATTGTAAGCCTGTAAACCATGACAAATCTGGAATTAGCTATTCACAGTACATTTGTGATCATACCAACTCAACAGAGTCCTTGTTTACATGTAAATAGTTATCCAATTATTACCCCTGTTAATGTGCACAATTTTACCAATCCGAGGAAATGTTTAGTAGAGAGTTAATGATTTGCTGATGTGTTGATATTCAGGATTCTTGTTTCTACCCACGATAATTATTAGTGTCAGCTGCACCCATTCCTAAAAGCTACAAGTTATTTCCCTCCTCAGAAATATGGCATGTGATACATTGCCCCCATGTTCGAAAGCTATGAGATGTTGAGTATTGCGTCTCCTGAGGTACACACTATCAAAAATGATGCTGCATATTTATACATTTCAATACATTTCAGGCACTGCATGTTGGGCGATTTGTATTGCATCCAAATATATTTTAAATGCTACATTTTGGTGTATTTTGTGTTTTGTTTGTTGGCCATGAATCAGGCTCAAACATGAAAATTGCAAGTTTGTGTACATGATAAACTTGATTACCAATATGTCTTCCCTAATCTGGGCTACATGAAAGCTGCTGAGTATGCATGCTGACCAGCTGCTTTCAGCTATTGTTTTTTGATGAGTCGGTGAATGTGTACAGCCATGATAAATCAGGCCCATGCGTTTGATAATCATCTTTGACCACTTGAAGCACAGGCTGTGAAGAACATTATTTGCAGTTTAGCATGTAGGGCCTGTAGCAAACTGGTTAGTGGGGAAAAAAATAGACTTGGTAGATCATTGTGCTTTCAAGGAACCGATAATGGATAGATTTATTTTCCAGTCAACTGAAATTGATTCATCTTGGTCTCACACCTGTTCCATCTTCCCAAAGTGGAAGTCATATAAAAACAGTTAAATGGAAAGAATGCAGCCCAAACCCATTTGCAAAAAGTGCATCCAATCACATGAAATTGCTAACCAATTGCAGGCAATGGTGCACTGGGAGGCGAAGAGTGACCATGCAAACATTCCAGTTGGTTCTTAGTAGATGTCTGTGCATATTGTGCATATTCATGCCTATAGCCCTGCTATAGGCATGAATATGCACAATATGTTATATATATGTTATATATATTATATATATGTTTGGATTTCGATTTACAGTAGCTTTATAGGAGGCTTGAATTGACACAAGGAAAGTCACAAGAAGAGATAAGTAAGACTAGTATTTTAGCTAATCTGGGGCCCTATTTTAACGATCCAAGCGCACGGCCTAAAGCGCAGATGCGTTTTAGGGTGTGTCCAAATCCACTTTTGCTAGTTTGTCGGCGGAAAAAAGGGTCCGTGCACCGGGCGCATGGTTCAAAAGGGTTGTATTTCGTGGCATAATTAATCATAGGTGTGTTTTTCAGAGTGTCCTTTTCCATTCCCTTTAACTGCCAGGCGCGCTTGGTGCATTGCTATTATGATGGCGGATTTGCTGAGCAGGAAGGAGAGAAGTAAGAGAAGTAAAAGTGCGCAATATCATAATACTATTTCACATTGTGATGTTTATTTTTTATCTTTTGCATGTTTGTGTGCTGCTGTGCGTCCCTGTGTGTGTGCGCCTAGGCTCACACTGTTAACGAGTCTTGGCGCATTTTAATAATACGCTGTTAAAATAACATTGAAATGCTGCACTATTGACTTTAGACCAGGTTTTTGTTGGTCAATGGCGCGATCATTTCCTGCTGCCTCAAGATAGCAATACGCCAAGAATTCACCTGAACACACCTCCCTGTAAGACCAGCACGCCCATGGGTGTAAAGATAGCCACAGGTTAATTTGCTATTTAAACAACGTGGTTCGGGCATCTTGTAAGGATGCCCACTGGGCGCTCCCTAGGGAGGTATTCCAGGCACGTCCAGCTGAGAGGAGGCCTCGGGGAAGACCCAGGACTAGGTGGAGGGATTATATCTCCAACCTGGCCTGGGAACGCCTTCGGGATCCCCCAGTCAGAGCTGGTTAATGTGGCTTGGGAAAGGGAAGTTTGGGGTCCCCTGCTGGAGCTGCCCCCCCCACCCGATACCGGATAAGCGGAAGAAGATGGCTGGATGGATGGACGACGTGGGCGCTGGACGGTCTTAAAATAGCAAAGACGCACAAAGTCTTCGCGCCGGGTACAAGATAGGAACCATTGTGTTTTCAGTTGTGTTGAGATTGTGTGTATTGGGACACCAGATGCTAACTCGCAGCACCACACTTCATCAAAGAGTAGATGGAAGGGTTTATGGGAAGGGTTTTGTGAAGCAAATGGGGAATTGGGAGTGTCTTGAAAGTACAATTTTTACTTTCAAGACAAAGCCCTTACTCTGCTTTGGCACCAGCCAAAGCAGGGCTTTAAAAGAGTTTTAAAAAGCCAATCATCTCTGCAGCTGGCAAAGCAATTATTTCTCATTGGTATTGATCAGCAACCCCATCAAGCTCCTCAATATATTGTAAGATATAAAGTGCATGAGAAAAATATTTGTATTGCTCATATGAATAGAAGTCCTACATGAAGTCAGAATTGTAATATGTTAACATCCGGAAAAAAAGAAATTCTACACACCAAGGCAACACTGTTGGATAACTTGATTAGAAAATGACCTCATTGAGACATGACATAATCAGTGTTTACAGCTCATTTTGACAGGAGTGATGAACATGCATGGGCATACTTCCCGTTGCAAGCCACTGAACTATGGAATTATCTGATCAGATTTGCTGAAGTGAACATCCTTCCGCTGTCTTCCTAAACAAATAACTGTCATTTCATTTTTTACTGGACCTCCTGTTCTCTCACTTGGCAGCCCATTTCCTGGCTGCATGCACTGCTGTTTCCTGTTCCTTGAATCGGAACAAACAGTGGAGTGTTTCTGTTGAGATCTGAAGGAAGCTACCGGTTAAGTTAAACAAGTAATACTGAGTTCATTTTAAAAGCTTTGGGAAACACACACACACACACACACACACACACACACACACACACACACACACACACACACACACACACACACACACACACACACAAACACACACACAATTAACTTTCTGTTTAGTCATTTCTGCACAAAGTGTCTACCCCATGTATTATTTAATGTGTTAATCAATTCATTATATACACCACACCATGTTATTACCAACCAAAGCTCTCAAAAATACTGTAATCGCCTAATTCAATCTGCCTTCGCGGTGATTTGGACAATGAAATGTTTCAATCCCGAAAATGTATTATTGCTGCTGAATAACTGCACGTTTGGAGAACAGATATTGATGTTTACTGAGCCTTTTGCACCTACTGTGGTTTTTGAGTTAAGCTTTTCCAATTGCAGTTTGATACTTAGTATATCGCATACATATCAATGAGGAACTTTTAACGTGGAAATCAATCAAATACAACCTAATAGTCTCTTTGACCTCAAACAAAATTAAACAAACATCTAAAGTCAAAGGTGTCTCCTGACTTGAACAAAACAATACGAGTGTCAGTCGGTTGTGTAAGTCGAGGACGGTTTTGCTACAGACGCTCCAGATGGGCAGGGTTGTATCTGCTGTTAGCGGGCTCGGAGGCATGAGGCCTTGCGTGGAGCCTAAACAGATGCTGCTCTTTAAACGAGACTTCTGACATTAACAGCGGTTAGTGCACTCCTGTGAGGCCTCCCTTTACAGCTGTTCTGAGGCTATTTCGTCTTTTAATTGGGATGGGAGAGATCATAGATTACATTAGTCGAGCAGGAGACACTGCGGGCCAGTGGGCTCCCACAATGGGACCCCTCCCTCTTTTTCTTGTCCTTTGGGCTGCTAGCTTGAACATAGCCTCCTGCTTAATAAGCGTCCCATATGGAGCATTGGCCCTCACAGACCAGCCTATTAGTGTGCAAGAGACAACTGTATGAGAAGGTTTTGTCTGTTAGCTCTGTATGTGTGTGTATGTTGGCAAGAGGAGAATACATGTGTTTTTGAAAAGCGTATTGGAATCAATTCTTTATTTCCTCCATATTTCTGTTTTCAAAATGTCAAAGAGAAAATCTATAAATACGTATAATTTTTCTTAAAGCTGTCTAGACTGTGTGGCTGTAACCAATACCTGCTGTCTGGCTAGCAGTGACACATTATATAGTTGCAGGAGACAATCCCTGTACTTATGTATGAGTTAAATATGCCCAGGAGACACTGCTGGAGATTACATATCTGCAACCGGAGTTCTAGAAAAGATTGACATACAGCTGTTAACTCAATTCAAACTTGATAAGGCCAAATTGAAGAATGAATGCTCCCTCTCTTTGAGCAAGGAGGGGGGAGGAAAGGCAAAGAGAGGTATTGACAGGGTATCGGTGCTCCCCGAGCAGGCCACAGAGCTAGAAGAGTTTGTTTTTATACCTCAAAGGCTTCAGGGAAGGGGGTCTTTGTAACTCAAACATACAATATATCCACTGAGGTTGTAGAGCGAATGTTTTTACTCTGTTGGATAAAAAAAGAACATGTCCGGATATCCAATGCTATCAATCAAGACTGTGTCTTTCCCAGTCCTCTTTCACATGGCTCCAGTCCATACGCACATGCTCGCCCCACCTAACACTACAGGGAACACTGACCAGAGGGCAGAGAATTTGGGCCGATCCATTTCATTAAAGCACAGGGTGCTTTGAGAGGTTAATCCTGAACTACTTGCAGTTCCCCTCCCCACCCGTCTGTGGTCTGGTTCTACTCAAGTTAATGTGTTATCTCTCTCTCGCTCTCGCTCTCAATTTCAGTTTGCTTTATTGGCATGAGAAAAAAAATACATTTGTGTTGCCAAAGCATAAGAACAAACATACATGTAAACAGCAACAAGGAGTAAATCATACCTGCAAACTACGCTGCAAACGCTTTTTGGCGAAAATCGCCGTTTTGAATGGGAAAATGTTATTCACGTGAATCATGTAGATCCGAAGAGATTTTATTGGGGTTTCACAATAAAAAAAAAAATCTTTGGTGATACGTCACGCGAGTCATTTGGCCAATCACAATCACTGACTTTAGTTTTGAGGTAAGTGTCAACAATATAATTGGTTTCTCTAACGTTGTTAACATGTTTAACGTTATAATGGAAACCAAGCTTGTCGGCTTGTAAGCTAACGTAAGATCGGCGAATTGTGTTGTTAGCCTACAATGTTAGTTCAATGTGAAGGATTTTGGCAAGGCTATCTCCTCCACTGCATTAGTATTGTTATCTGATTTTTATTTTTTTTTTATGTATATCTTGTCTTTACAAATGCGCAAAATGAAAACGAACACGTGATGAAACAAGTGTAAGACCCACTGGTGTCTGGTTTAACGTTAATGAGTAGGGTTGGGTACCGAGACCCAGTGCTAATATGGCACCTGTGCCTTAACGACCGTTATCTACCAGACCGAACAGCAACGCGGATTTCGGTGCCTTTTTTTAGGTGCCACTTAAATGCCTGCACTTCTCTCTGATGCTCGACTGCTGTCGAGTGTTAACACTACACTCGACAGCAGGTAATGTTAGCCTACCGTTAGCTAGCAGCTGGATTAAACACGGTTAAAATGCTGACAGCTAAACGGTGTAAAAGGCTGTCTGTATTTCACTGGAGAGGACTCCAACAACAGTCTGTAGCTGCCGTTGTCTGAAAAACGACACAGATGTGCGTTCACTTGAAACTCTCCTCGCCATCCTCGTGCTGCATTCAAAGTTATTGTAAAATACCCTTTTCCCATCCAGTGGCTGTTTTTGTCGTTAGTTATAGTTATTCTTATAAGTTATTGTTATTACATTTTTAATAAATCATTTAATTTTGACCCTGTGGCCTTAGCACTAAACAAGCTGTTCTTTAATGTTGCCGACTGTCGTTTTGTACTCCTTTTTAAAAAAACAAACAAACAAAAAAAAAAAAAAAAAAAAACAAATTCATTATTATAATAATACAAGTAAAAAGGATAATTATGATATAATTGCAGATAATAACATTCTGTGCATGTCCCTCAAAGGGCACGTTGAAACAATATGTCACTATGTGCAGCTCGGTGGGTACGGCCTGCATTGTGTTGTGCGAGCGTGTCAGCCGCGTGGCGTGTCCGTTTATATTTCGGCTCCCATATTAACAGGTTAGAGCTTACACACTGCGGCTCGAGCCGCACCTGAGACGCGTGCCTGCTAGAAATAGATATTTTTGGAAACGTTTCCAGGCAAAATAGAATAGGAAAATATGTTTATATGTCAATTTGACACAAATGCATATTAATAAATGACATTGATATACATTTTTTGATATATTGATATTTTGGTTTTGATATAAATGCAGATATATGAATGTAAAAAAAAAAAAAATTCTAATATTGCACGAAATATTCTGTAGCCTGTTTTGCCGTCAATACTGCCGACATTGTCTTTGCTGTAATCAAATCAGTATATATTTATGTTTAACATGGTATTTCATTTTATCAATGGGAAACATACATGTGTCCAGACAAGGCTAGCCGCAGCAGCGGCGCGTCAGACACGTTTCTGGTGTGTAAAGACATAGAAAAATCCACGCAGCTGACACGCAACAGAAACGCCACGCCGGCGGTGTGTAACCGGCCTTAGGGATGCTGCTTCATCCTGCATCAGATCTCATTAAAGATAGAAGTGAAGATTAAACCACATCCTCTTTTGCACAATGCGGCACTGGGCAGGAGGCATGCACTTCCCTTGTATGACTCATAAATAAGACTGAACAAGCAGTTCCTGCAGTGGCCAAAATAATGCTTGTTTGCCACATAAATTAAGGGTTTATTTCATTAGACAAGTTGACAGGTGCTCTAGACACCATTACCAGGACTTCACTGTAGCAGCCGAGGAATAAAGTACATTTTGCAGAGAGACATAGTATGAATCATAGCGGGATATAAGCTTGTGGTGGGAATGCAATTGAAAGCTTTTAAACAGGTTTTATACATATTGCGCCACCTCTCTAAATTATCTGAGCCTAATTAAGATTGTTTTTGCTGTTTTTGCTATAAAATATATAAATTATGCTTTTTTTCAATCAAATATGCATATAATGTCAAATATCCTGACTTGCTGAATAATAAAAAAACATATGCCTTTGCTGTGTGACACCGACATATGCAGGTTTGTCAGTGTTTCTCTGAATGGGTTTAAAATTGTGTTTCTTTTGTGTTTGTAGCAGAAAGACCGATAAGCCATTAAACACTTGGAGAGCTAGCACTGGTCCTTTTATAGTGGCTCCTCAGTAATTAGAACTTTCATTAATAATCACAAAGTCACTCTTCTTTGAAATTGTGCCTTAATACAGACTGCATCACATTCTTCAGGGTATTCAGGGAGAAAGCTCAAAGACGCTAATCTAATGTCAAATCCGAATTTAGCAGTGTGACCGGTATTGTGCTGTAAAGAGTTCTTGGCGTTTAATTAAAACGATTGAAAGAAGTTGGCTTTGCTTTCAGTAATGTTATCATAGTTTGTTAGTGTTTTGGGGTTTCAGTTTGTGACCGAATTCTTCATGTACAATGTGAAATCCATGCACTGTAATAGCATCCTTGGTCTAATCATCGTTTTAACCTTTGTTCAGATTTTTATATCGTGCCAACTATGACACTGAGACAAATCGAAACGCCATGATGTGTGCCAGTTTAGTCAGGGACACTCTACCTGTGCAGCTGCCTATTCCATTTAGGTCATTCATCCATCTCACCCTCCTAACTGAATTGCATTTTAATCATGTATGCTTTTAGCCATCTGTAGCTTCAGTTTCCCCGCTTCTCGACAATGCACTCACATTTACTATTTGGAGACACATGGACAGGAGCCCTTTTTGCTTGCCGACTTGACTGCCTCATGGTTGCGCTAACCTTGGAATACAGATAGATCTCTGCCTCTAATAGAGGTCACAGAGACATTTCCATCTTTCACATTTCCAAAGAAGATTTTTTTTCAACGAAGGTTTCACAATTAGATTGCGTTTGTCAAACATGTGTCTGACTGGCCTGTGAAATCTTTCGGGCAATTTTTCTTGCCTTTTGCCCTACGAGGGAAACGTACAAAAGGTGGAGCGAGAAGTGCTCCGTGTTTGTTTGTCAGGACTTGGGACCTGTCCCTACTCATACTCCCTGATTGGTTGGTGACAGGAAAGACTAGCTGAGGTTAATTCTGGAAAAAGGATATATCACAGCGCTGTGGCATCCAATGCATTTCAAATGATGTGTCCTTGGGATGCAAGGTTACTGCTGAGTCCTTCTCCTGCTAGGAACAGCCAGTGTAACTATAGGTGTTATTGAATGGCTGGTGACGAAAAGGTCTTGTTGACTTGTGCAGAGTGTGTGGTTACACAGAAGGTCTGTCTGCCCACTGACATTATTGTTTGGATGAAATTTCCAAAGCTCATTTCTTTGTAGGGACTCAGCTTATTAAGACTGCCACTTCAACAGACTTCATGTTCCCTATAACAGCTTTCAGAGCAGTATTCTTTGGAACAGCTGGTTGATTTAGTGACAAACAACACTGAGGATCAAACTGCTTCTTCAGCTATATTGGATACTGGAATATGGTAGAGTGGTGCAGTAACTGCTAGAATGATTAATCGTGGATATTATGATTGTGGCAGTATTACCTGTTTATAGCTGACGAGACTCGCAACCCACCAAAAAGTTTCCGGATTCCATAATCATATCCTGGTACCATCTTAAAGCTTTACCTGCTTGTAAATGTCACTTCCTTTTCTGATCTTTCAGTATTACAAGGAGTATGGTGTTTTACATTGGATGACAAAAGTATGTCTTTTTTAGCATTTGTAAGTTGTTAGAGACAAAGACTTTGCACAGCATATTTTCTTCACATGGAGTTTTCCTCCGCCAAACATGAGAACCAATCCTCTACTTTTGTCAGTTTCTCTCCTTCCATTTTTGGCCTCCCAATCTGAATTACAAAGAAATCCTGTACACCTTTTTTCAGCTTTTATTTTATCACTTCTTCTTTGATTTCATGCAGAATTCCTTTGAAAGCTGTCGGCAGCTTTCATTTCATCCTTTCCCGTATCTGCTGCTTTTTCGGGCTAGATCCAGATTTTTTTTCATTCCCAGGCTCCCACCTCCAGGAGATTTTTTTTGTTAGCCTACCGTTAGGGCGGATTTCTATTATTTTACACTGGGGCTACGTCTCCAGGAAATGTCCAGTCAAGCCTATTAAAATTGAGTGTTAATGTAGGGTTATTCATGCTGATTTTCCGAGTAGTGAGTTAAATAAATCTGAAAGGGGTGCCTCCTCCCCGCGTTTTCGTCTCCTTTTAACATTCAGGTCTACAGTCAGCCTCACAGTCTCTCAGTCTCAGTTTGTGTGCCTCAAAAACCCTTCATTTTCTCCAGCATGTGTAAAACCGACATAAATTGGCTCTCCAGAAGTGACAGGCCCCTCACAATGTTACTAGTGTGCAGGCGTGATTTAGTGTTTGATTGGTGTTTTGGAGCTGCCAGAGTGAAGCCGCTCTCTGTTCACTGCCCCACCTCCTATTGTAGAGGCTCTAACACAGGAACACTAAAGCTGACAGTCTTGTGTAAAACTGGTCTGGTATGGCTAGAAGTACCGCAGGGTTTGCTTCTCATTATTACCCACATACTTGGGCTGCTCACCTCTAATATTACATGTGAACTGTTGAATTAGTGCTATTTGAGAAGGACACTTTGGAGTCCTTTACTGCCCCTTCCTGAGAAAACTCCTGTCATCTGTCTGTGCTGGCAGCCTCACTTAAACCTTCCTGGTGGGATAGCCGGTAGCTTTCATATTATTATATATAAACCAGCAGGAAACACCTAAAGTCACACTAACGGGAGTCAATTTATTTTCTACACAATAGTTAATTTGTCCTTTTCATCAGTACAACAGTGGGAGAAAATCTTGTGTAAATCTTAGCTTTAACCCAATATTAAGACAGCTACAGTGCGTGTGTTGGGGTTCAGTAATGAAATAAAGAGCTTGGAGGCAAGCCAGTTAACGGCTGCAATTAAGCAGTACTGCAAAGTTCAGCAGGAGGACGGCAATATCATTTAGAGAGATATAACCATTGTCAATCTATTCTCCTAGTTAAATACCCCCAAGATAACTATTTCAGTGTCTGTGTGCAACACGTCTGTCAATTATTTTGTTTGATGTGGTTGATTATGTGTCCCATTCTCCTGTGTATGTAAGAGGAACATTTTCTGATACAAAAACAGACACAATCATTATGTTCTGGAGCAAAATGCAATATATTTATAGAAGGTCTATGGTAGGCTTACCTGCTGTATCCAGTGAAAATTATGTGTAATTAGCAAATTCCTTGTCGCGCCGAGTTTTTTCTAGTTAAACAGATGATTGAGGAGTCTGATGGATGATTTTTGTTATTCTTGCAAATGTGGATAAAGGGAGATTTCACATTATTCTGTGGCTAATATTCTCTGATGAGTTAGAGTGGTACTATTGAGCTGTTTAAATATCATTAAAAGTTAGTAAAAGGACGACGTCAGACTGGATGATAAAGCAAAGAGAGATTCTAAAACAGGATGAGTGTCAGCCCGGCAGGATGTTTTCCGACCAATGAGAGGTACAGTAGACTACAAATTTGATTTGAGCAGACTGGTGGATCGTATCAATTGAGTTGGCATCAAAAAATGATTATCAAAACAGAACACCGAGAACCACAGTGCTCAAGACTGGGCAAAGATAGAATATTTAACTCTTTTTCTTTATTCATCTTGCCAATTTCCCTGTTTTATTCAAGCTTAGATTTAGTTGGTGACACTACCAAGAGGAAAGCAGTCAGCCTGTCTGATTGTATAATTCTCATTGTGTCACTGTTGTTTTAATTTTTATATGGTGCCTTTTTAAATCTGTATAAATAAGCAATTAAAACAGGTTGTCTTTTAGTTTTATTTTAACAAAAGGCTGCAGATATGTGGATAAGTCAGCAGGAAATTCTGTTGGGATTCTGTGTGAATGTGTTTCAGATGCTTGTTTGAAGATGCACTGCAGTGAACACGGTGTTATACATAGGCACTACAAAAGAAAGAAGCTCAAAACATTATGACGCTAGTATTGTTGCAGACCATGGCATTTCTGTATCTAAGCTAATTCCACCGTTGTTCAAAAGGCAGGAGCTGTGAGGTATTCGTGTATGTGAAAACCCCTTTTTTGCTGTTAGTGCTATGCTGTAGTATATTTACAATATCTAACGGGGAGATAACAGATTGGGATATCAATGCACAGTTTTCAGACCAGTCTCTCCGTTTTTGAGCTATAATGATTGCAGGGCAGGGAAGCAATAACCGCTCCTACCTACATTCAAAAGCCCGTTTGTAGAACTGCACGGTTGCTGTTGCAGTTTTCTTCTCTTCAAAACGTGGCCTGTGATTGGGACATCTGAGTGGAGCTGGTACAATGGAAGATATTATCTTTGTTATGGAAATAAAAAACGTTTTGCAACTCAAAGTGTGGGAAATAAATATCCACCTCAAAGTAAATACCTCCCATTAGGATCAAACCATTACAATGCACTATTAATGTTAATACAGGTATGATTATTTATGAGATCATCTCTCATCCAAGGACTGGCTTATCATGTACTTCAGTAGACTGAGCTGACGTGTCTTCACTCCGATTCTGTTACACTTGATTTAGGAGTGTCAGTTTCAGTGCGGTGTATTTAGGCAAAATGAATGACTGACTGTCTGATGTATTTGCAGTTGCTTTAAGGTTAAACCTCACTATATGCAGCACTACATCATTTTATAATTTAGTATATAGTCAGTTCTGTGTTTTATATTTTAGAATTGTTGTTTGTCATTGTACTTTACTGAGTCAGTGGGTCTCCCCTAGTTGCGTCCATTAATGTTCTACAAAAATAAATGTACATAGAAGCTGTAGAAGTACAACAATTTTCATAATTTTGATTAATCTGGCTCAATGGATGCGCATTGCTGGAATAAAGCCTGACATCATCCCTACCCTCTTGTTATCTCCGCTATCGGGGCTTACTGCCGCCCTGGACGGTTGTGATTGATTTAAAGAAATACAAACAAGCCACAGTGTCTTTTTCCTCTATCCCAGAATAGATGGGCGGTGTAGCCAGACCATACTCCAGCGCTGACACAGCACTGTGGAGATAGGTCTGGCAATGCGAGTCTAGTTTTGATAAACTGCCTCTTTTAATTAAAACACAATTCATTTTAGCCTCCATGCTCAATAAGCAGAGAAGGAGAGCTCTTGGTGGAAATGTTTTTTTCACCATGCTAACATCAATAATATGGCGTAACTTTTCTGGACTTATGATTGAGTTGCTCCAGCCTGATTGCTGTTGGCACTCGAGGGAGATGAGTCTATGTGACATAAACGGAGTACTTCTGGAGCCAGGGCTCACTTCACACTTCACCTCAACACTTACACCGCCGTGATCAAATAGACACTGGTAGGGAATGGAGTCTCTTAAGTGCCGGTTAAGTGCATTTTGCTAAGGAAGTAAGAGAAGTTAAAATACATTTAGTGTTAAAAAAGACAATGCACTCTTCCTAATGCAATGCTCTGCACTTAAGATATATGGAGTCTAATTCTGAGTGTATATACCGTGGCCTGGCTATCAAGGGCAATGCCCTCATTTCCAGACTTCTATTTTTGCAAAGAGAAAGCAGTGATATGTAAGGAAGTTGATTCAGAAACCACTCTTCAGTAGCTGAGAATCTCCAATTTAATGCTGTCCTGGCTCTTCCGTGTGGAGGAATCTCAGCCATGTTATTTTGGATATAGTGAGGGGAACTGTCTGGCAGCCTGGCGGGTACCTAGCTGGGGGTAGTGGACTGTGAAGGCCCTGAGGAGCCATGCGGGCCTTAACCATACCAACAGGCCTGATCGCCAGTAAGGAAGAGGCTGCATTAACGTGAGGCTGATAAATCCAGAAATGGGACTGGATAAATCCATAATATGTAACTACTGGCCCAAATCCTGCCAGAGCCCTGAGAAGTTTACAGATAACCTATTTCATCTCAACCAGAAAATGATGGTGCCTCTTCAAAGTTGGCACACATGCATAGAGTTGGTGAAAATCATTTGAAATATCCTGCTGTGTTATATAACGTATGCATATTAATCTACATTGTGTCCAATGTACAGAGTTTAATGTTAAAGAACAAGCCTGGCTTAATTTTTGTGTGGATTTTTTCAGTATGCATTAGTCATCTGCACATATATGTACTGTAAATATCTTGTGTATTAATAGTGTTCTATAGGATCGCCTAAGGCCTGTGAGCAATGAGGTGTGCTGAGATGTCAAGACATACATTAAAATATGTGAGAATATGCCACTGCAAACATTTACATGCATCATTAACTGGTTTAATTTGTGCACTTTAATTTGAGCATTTATGTGGATATTCGTTGCACTTTGCTATCTCCACTAGACATTACTTAATATCATGGTTGAAGTTGTCAGATATTGCATTCAGTATTAATGTCATGTGGAACTCAGTTTAACCTTTTCCAAATGTAGCTAGTTGCACTGTAAAATGTGGCTGTAATATAAAAGAGCAAAGGAATAATTAAATGTGATTATCCGAGATTGCGCTCGTGGATTCTTACAAACCGCATACATTTTTTCTGTTGTTTCGAGAACTACAGTGCATTTGTGATGTAAAATAGTGGGAATGAATCGAAACAACTTTATCTGATGAACCCTGCTCTCTCCGCTGCCCCCGCATTGTGCCTTCAGAGCCCTTGCAGTGCGTCTTTCTCCTTCATGTTCACAGGCTCTGTCTTTAGTGTTAAAACAATTTTTAAGTAACACTTCAATCATGAGAAAGTTGTTTTCTGTGTCTCACTTTGGTGGCATTGACTTTTCCTTGCTGTGAACTTCAGAGGAAATACAAACTTGCGCTTTGCAGAGCCCACCTACAGCTTTATTTTCTAGGATTGGGGGTTGAGCAGATGCAGGTAGATGTATATTTATGAGGGGGCTGTGTATTTCAGGGAGAAGCAGTGTTGTGAAAGGTGACCTTGTTAGATAAGAGGAGGGCTCAGAAGCCAAATGATGAAAGAGAATGGGATCATCCTGGGCTCATTAATGTGGATTTGAAGGTCAGGTAATTATAACAATAGACATGTGGGCTGGCTTTGGCATCTGGTATTGTTGCTTTGTTATGAAGGTGACAAGCCTGCAGAGGAAAGGGATTAATCACTGTGACACCACCCTGTTGTCACATTGATACATTCAGACATCATAACACTACTGCTTTAGTTCCAAAGAGAAGCTGCAAAAAAACAACATAATTTCCGCCATCAACAGTATATGACAAGTGCTGTTAAGAATATGAATAGGTTTAAGAAGCAACCTACGGTCGCCTGATATTGTAATGAGTATTTCAAAATAAGTCCAACCTAAAATAGAATTCACATCTTTGTTATTGCAGTGATTTGAACAGTTGAGCCATGGTGTCTCTTCTAAAGCTAGTGACACAAATCAAATGCTGCTTCGTACAACAACTAATCCAGTCGTATGCGCCCAGTGAAGGTAACCAAGGAATCCCACAGCAGTACACTACATGTGTGAGCCAGATGAGCTTTTAATAGCTTGAACTGCAAATACTACAGAGCAGCCGAAAGTTCAACCCATCATCTGACTTAATGGAAATTGTGTTTGTGCTGAATGCTGACACACTATCAATACATGTGAGAAATGAGACCTGCTTGATGTTACCGGCACCAAATCAACTTAATATAACAACCCAATGAACGGCAAACAAGGTCTGCAACAAGGTCCTCCTAAAATTTTACAACTCAGAAAAACTGTCATTTACTGTAAGCTGGTGTGGGAGAACGGGGATATAAAGCTGGCAGTACACTCTAAATTCAATTTAATTTGTGTTTCACAGCAG
Organism: Perca fluviatilis; assembly: GCF_010015445.1. Classification (NCBI taxonomy): domain Eukaryota; kingdom Metazoa; phylum Chordata; class Actinopteri; order Perciformes; family Percidae; genus Perca; species Perca fluviatilis. The sequence continues at coordinate 22,517,161 of NC_053130.1, read as the reverse complement.
AGGCAGACGCATCTTTCAAGGTTTTTCAAAACAAGAAGTTAACATAGATTAAAACTAGCACAATTCTATGCAATTAAACCAACATATGCAAATGTCAGAATTGAACAGTGGCGCTTGATGCTGTTTTAGAAACATTCAACAAGTTTGCCTACCCAAACTGCACACACTGCATACGTAGGCCAAGTGCAACACTTCTTTTTGGCTGCAAAGCTACCCTTTTACCTGTGAGGAGGAGACATACAAAATTCACATAGGCTAACTTGATGTGCACAAGCTATCATATAGCGTGTATATATATATACAATGTTTTTCTTGGGTATCTTTATATTTTTAGCATTCCACTCAACAATGGAACCTGCTACTTCAGTCATGTCAATTGCATGTGGTTAACATTTCAGTAAATACTTTGACATGTAATGCTTTGATAGGCATTCTCATATTAACTTGTCCGCATTGCACACTCTTGTGTGGAGTAGAACCTTGCGCACTGTACTTGTTTCAGATACAGTTGCATAATTTGGACTGCAGCATGAGCCAGGCTTTAGCCTTTTTTTTTTGTGTGAATGTGCTGCTGGGATCGTGCCACCTCTACCGCAAGTTTGTCTGGCTCAGTCAGGCTCCTCAGGGACCACTAGAAGTAATAAAGAACAAAAATGCCAACCAGTATCCTCAGACAAGGCAGCATGTGTGGTGTAGCATGCATTTTTAATGTGCCACAAATAAGAAATACCACTGTTGCCTCTCCTCTCTCATCCCACAACTGGGGGCTCACTTAAGTTTTATTTCTATTTGTGCGAATTTCGGCAGCTACTAAAAGATAAAAGAGCCCCCATCATTAAATGTTAGAATTGCCTCAGTTTAACCTCTGTGTGTGTGTGTGTGTGTGTGTGTGTGTGAGTGTGTGTGTGTGTGTGAGAGTGTGTGAGAGTGTGTTCCGTAGCAGTGCTTGTTAGGAAGGCTGTTGGAGTGGAAAAGTGTATGTGTGGAGCAGCGCATTATTTCACTCAAAAAGAATTTGCCTTCACTCCACTGACTCTTTGAACATCGACATTCGGAGCTGTCATGTTAACCATCAGAACACTATGAAGAGGAACGTCTAACGACCATCTTAGTGTCAACCCAGTTTACAAATGACCGTCTGAACTATTTTCTTCATTATTTCAGACCTTCCATTTGTAGTTCATTGTGTTGTAGATGCTAATTTGCGCCCATCAAATTAGCTGTGAATAATGATTTCTAATTAAAGCAGAAGAATGGAGAAAAAAAAATATGACTCCTGGTTACAAAGAGCAGCTCGATTGACCTAGTTTGCACTTTTATCTGGGGCAGTTTGTGTTTGGAATCACATTTGCTAAAATCAGAATTCCTTAATTGTGGACCGGTACGACGCGCTTCAAAAGCGTAGTAGCATACTGTTGATATAGAACACAGCAAAGATCGTCCCTATCACAGTTAATATGACTCAGATACGGGAAAAACTGCTAAAATGCCTGTAAGATTTGCAGACACAGATAGGCCTGTAGCATTATATTGCAGTGGCTGCCGTGGTTGCTTTGAAAAATTGCACCGATATTTTTTTTGACTCCTCTATTTGCAACAGAGCAGGCAACCGGAACCATAAAACTTTTTTATTAGTTTCTGTACCCCACCTTTTATCCCAGAGTCACTGCAGAGTACACTATTAACCTCTGAGCTTATTGAATGTGTGCGAGGGGCTGGTAAGGATAAGGTGAGTGTGTATTCGATGGAGCATATTTAAAGGGTTCAGTTAAGGTGGCAGAGACCAGAAGGTAGACAGTGAATCTGTTTACTGCCTTGAGGTTTTGTGGTTATGCACTAGCACTTCCCATTTAACTGTGTGATCTAGGGCTCTGCTGACGACACCAAACACACAACCCAGATCCATGCTTCACTGCCCTCTGCACACACAGGACTCGCACATTAGCCATTTTTATGAATGCTCTGCAAATATATGGACACACTGAGACAATAGGGTGGTTTCACCATTCCTTTTTCACTGTGTTTGTGTCTGTGCTGCCTTCTTGACGCAGTGCCACGACCCATAAAGTGTGCCTGTCACGTTCTGGCTGGGGTTCTGTTATCAATATTTTCTTGCTGTGACAATACACAGCAGCAGCTCCACTGCATTGTCATTGGCTGAGGGATAAATGAGGTTGCTGTGGGGGTTAAGAGTTCAAAGGGCAGACAGGAAGTGGGTACTCCCACAGTGACAGTTCAAGCATATGTTTGATGGGCCAGCCTAATGCTGTGAACTAGCAGTTCCTAATGACCTGCCATCTCCAGGCAGTCTGGGGAGCCCTTCCACTGAGATTTATGACCAGTGTTGTGGTTACTACTGGGACGGCTCTCAGCAGCACTCCTGACCAACTCCAAGTCATAGCCTACTGTTTTTGCTTCACGCTTTCACTCATTAACTGGGTCATTGCAGATCATCAAGGATCATCTTTACCACGACAATAAATATTCAGGTTCTCTGAAATATTAAAGCTAACAGATCACTGCACTGTATTTTGTCTAATGTGATGGAATCCTTGTAGTTGTTTTAGACATGGAAATGTTATCTGTTCTGTCCTTGAAGAAAAATTGATGAATTGATTAATGAAATTCTCAACGGGGAGCACACTGGCAGACACTGAAGAGAGGACAGCAAAGTCAGAAACCTATAAACATGCATTCAAAGAGACCACTCCACATGTCTGCGCTCAGCCACTGTAGAAGAAACCGATAATGGTCTTCTGATCATACTAATTGTTGGCTCTCCCATTGCTTCCCTAAAGGCAGAAATGTGTTGATCCACCACAAGATAGCCAGACTGAGCCCAGGGCAGGCACAAACAGCAAGGAGAGCTAGTTTATAATTAATACACACTCTATAAAATATGCATTATGGGGTGGATGTGGCCAAATATGGATTTCTGTTTTGATTTTCACTCAGGATAATTGAAATACTTCTCCGGCAAGTCATACTGAATGAGGCAGAAGCTCATAGCCTTTGCTGCCAAGTGTGTAGGGCAGCTCTATGTGCTGCCGTAGGTTAGCTTCTCTACCAGCTGTTTATTTGTCCCGTGCTTGAAGACTGCTTAAAGCAAGTCCCCATCCACTTTGGGATTCAATGTCTTCCTTGATATATCGCTGTGGGCTGAGCTCACTGACTCTGTAGGTTACAGATATTTTGTGTGCATAAGCAGCACTAGTGCGCTTTAAGATAAACTGCCAAAACACGTTTCATGACATTCTGATCATTAAAGCTAAAGGATCCAGGGAGTGGGGAAATGAAAAGGCTTTTTTTTTTTTACCCCTCCCTACTTCCATATTTATCAAACCCACGGCAGAGATGAGATGGCTGTCGAATGCTCTTCGTCTCTCAGTGGGCTATTGCCGTGATCACACACGGTCAAGTCACATGCAGTTCGAAAGCACCTAACATCTCAATTCCTAGACCACCCCCACCCCCACCCCCGTTCACTACTGCCACTACCACACCTAACACACATACACACACAAAACAGGAGAGTTGTGTCACACTGATTAGCAACCACATCTCCAATCTCTGATTAGGTGTGGAGTAAATGAAGCACCCCCCTCAGTTATGCATTTCCATAATGTCAGGTAATTAAACCCCAGTGTTTTAATAGCTCAGGAATAGGAAGACTCCCCAGGAGACTAGACAATGATGATAGACTTTGCTGAAAACTAGCATACTATTAGCTTCCCTTTCACTGGCACTGGAACTGTTCCTTTCATTGTACTGACAATAGATAAAAAAAAAACAACCAGCTTAAAACATTTACATCATAAGATAGAAAAGATTACATATACTGAGAGTGTTATTGTGTACATTTGTCTGTTTTTATTACTATTATTATTATAAGTGATTCTATTTTTCTTGTTCTTATACTTTATGCATATTTTTTTTCTCCTATGTCTACTTAATGTGTGTTTGTGTTATTCTGATGTCTGTACATTGTTTCTCTTTTGAGCTGCTGTAGCAGAGGAATTTCCCCAGTCTAATACTGTACGTTTTCTAAGCATTTAAAGGTATCTTCGTTAATAAAGCATTTTACTACATTTATCCATGCTTTTTTAAATATGTACAGAACATTCCCTGTTCTGGAAATGCACATTTGAGTTGTGTGGTTATTGTTGATAGCTGATAGATTCCAGAGCTAAACAAAGGCTGGAAGAGCATGAGCGTCTTTTTCATCACAGAAAAACCTGGAAAGGTGCTATTGTAAACATGACAGTGGATTGTCAGTACATCCCTGTTTGAGTTGCTGTTTGTTGTGTGTGTCTGTTATGCCCATACTGTATATACACACACACACGCACACACACGCACACACACACAAAAGCCCTTTGATGAAACAAATTCTGCAGTATAAGAGCTTTCTTTGTCCCGGTGCCCACTCATATGTGTGGTGCTCAAATGCAAACAATGCAAAGCCATAATGGTTTTACAGAAAGGTGTAGAAACTGAATGAACTCCAGAAGTTCCCATCATACATGTAATCAGGATTGAACTATGATTGGAGAGCTCTCCTTTATACCATCATGTTCATTATCTGTTGCTTGTGCACTAAAACGTTTTCTCTTTTCAGAAATAATAAGCTTTTAATGGGGCTATGTTGACTGCTAATGATAGCCAATGCTGTAGCTGGAACTGAAGATCATTAAAGGCATGTTGCAGCGTATGATTCTTCCAATGCCCGCTGAATGAACTACACTTCAAACACATAGGCTACCTACTTTCAGTAACACCCCAATTAATAGCTGTACTTTAAATCCCTTCTAATCTTTCTCCTTTAATGTGCAACAGATGTCTCCGACTGACAGACAGGTTCATTTTAAATGATACACTCTCCACTTAGATAGCGGAAGTTACCTTCTCTTGAAGCAGTAAACTACAGTTAATGTTACAGATTCACATTCACAACACAGGGCTAACTAATGCTATACGTGTTTGTGAACTGAACTGTCTTAAAGCTGACAAGATAATAACCGTGAGCGAGGCTTTACTCTGAGGGTGTTCTACTGTACATATCTCATGTGAGAACGAAGCCTCACTCTTTAAAGATCCCAAGTCTTGCACTGAAGAGCTCCTCTCAGCTCACGTCCAGTGATTTGTGTGACATGTTTCCATAAAGAAACAACCAGACCCCGCAGAGGTGAAATTTTGAATCTGTACAACAGTAGATACAACTGTCACAAACTTCTGCTTTTGATGAACCACGTTTTATTGAGCAAAACCACGGTCGTGTTGCCAAGGGAGAAATCTGCCAAGGAGTGAATATTGAAATTAGCTGCTGACTGATAAATCACACGTTTGTTGCCAAAGTTAGTATTCAAAGAAAAACACTGCACACACAATGCTCATTTCTGTCTATTGGAGATGTGATAAACAAACTATTGGATGACATCGTTGTTACCTTTGGATGCCTGTGGTGTTGTTGGAAGTTATCATAAAAATGCTAAATCTTGCATTGCCAGTTACAGCTATTCAAATGTGTGATTACAGGTTTAACTGAGAAAGTGGATTTTCATGAATCATTCTGTTCTGTTCTCAATCTCAGTGAAATTTGTCATCAGTAGTTCCGTTCATTAGATGATATAAATGACACATTTGATTAATATATAAGAGCTTAGATTGAATAGGTGTATTTCTGAAAAACCACACGTTTGCGGTTATTAAATCTAAACTTTAATGTCCAAAATGTTGCTGACTCTATAAAATAATCTAATGTAATTATTCTTTGAAGTTTACCAACTCGTTTTTTTTCTCTCTTTTCAGCAAACTCCAGTCTTCTGGGAGGAGGGGGAGGTGAGTTAAAACCTTTTTTTGTTTTTTTTATACCATCTCATTGTTTGTGAAATTATAGTTACACTCTTCACTTCTCATATGACGCATCTATATTCTTCTGTGGGTTCATGGCAGACTTTAGTGTCTATTTCGCTCCAAGTGTCTGTGTTAAATGTGGCCGAATGTAAGGCCAAAACATTAGAGCGCAGTGCAGCACAACCTTGCACTGTGCCACACTGAGAGATGGTCATTGCTTCAGTGGCTTGCCCAAGAACATTATCATCAAAGGAATGGAGGAAATCTGAGGCAGCCAACCGTGGTGTGGGAATAATGGGTTGGGAACTCCAGTAGGATGCTACTGCCCAATCCAACTGTTCTTCTTTTCTGAAATTTGACTTTGTAGTGACATGATTGAAATAATCATTCTTCACCAAAGTAACATGAGGTTGGGCTAAAATGCTTCCAGTTAGATGTGGAATGTTAATTTTTAGTTTGAGGGGAATTTTTTATATGTTGGAATAGTATGACAATGAAATAAGGTCACTGCTTCCGTTCTATCTGTTTATCCATCTGTGTTGGATGTCACTTTTAATGTGTCACCACCTCCTGACAGGCTTCAGTTGTACATGGTGATCCCACCCGGGACATTACTACATTTTATGTAATCTATCTAATCTATATATCTATAAAAACGGTTTTATATAGTGTGTGTTGTAAGTCTCTATCATAATTACTGTTTTTTACTGTTTGTTCAAATTAAGAGCGCTTTCTTTAATGCAACTAATAAAACTAATAAACAAGAGTTTCACTGACATTTACAGTGTGTCAGATATTTCCTGTTTATACACAATGCATGTGTATACGCCCTGTATCTTTTTTTTGTAATCATAGGAAAAAAATATATATATATTTATATAAATAATAGATAATTATGTGGGTGACTTGTTAAAATGTTGTACTGTATATCATTTTATGTCAAAAATGTTCCTTTAAGTTACGTAGCCGTTTATAGAGTAGAAATTGGTTAGACCAAAGACAGCACATAGGAAAGAACTATGCACTTTGCAGGATGGCACATCTTTTGGTTTTTATGTATTTATTTATTAGGATTTAAACACCTGGCACGAAATATGAGTCATCAGAGGCGAGGGGTGTACATAAAGCCACAGCATAGTTAACTGCTCAATGCACTTGGGGTCCATTAGAGTGTACACAGGGCTGTTGAAATCGTATTCACATCTAATCATGCAGCCTGGAGTGGCCCTCATCTTGTCTTATACACAGTTAAGACTAGAAACTTTCCAGCCGTTGTTGCATAGAAGTGAGGCATCCCAATCTGTATCGGTGACATGGAGAGGCCCTCAGCGCGCAACCGTCTAAGACTCGTGTGATTGAGATCAGAGGTCAGGAACACGCCAAGCCCTGGAAAGCAGGTATTGGTGATTGGTGTTTGTCTCTGCTGCAGTCGACTCTCAGTATTCATTTGCCACATACAGATAAACACAAGAAGCAATTTTCTTTGCTATTATGTTTTCCTTATCGTTATTTTGTGGCAAATCACCTTTTTACAGTTCTGCAAATCTTAGAGCACGCAGCCTTTTTGATTGATCCAGGTCCTTCTTCAACTAGTAATAGGCGCTTTGCGGCTATCAACACTGGAACGTGAGATCTTACATATCAATTAATGTTATACTTTGCAAGAAAACATCAGTTGATTTAGACCTGCAGCTGTGCTTATTAACTCCAGAGGAATTCTAATTGTAGCAAGTGCCATTTTTTTGAGAGCAAAGCCTCCTTTCAAACTTAATTGAATTCCAGCGATGCCTTTCCTGCCAATTTACTCTGGCACAAGATACAAGGTCAATTATCTTTAAACTACGAACACTCACACTTTCTCATGTTAATAATGTCCACAACAAGTCTGTTACTTTATGATATCTTATGTGTGCATTCTTGTGAAGCGTGTTTTAGGTTATTATGGCCATGCTAAAACATTAGGAGGTGATTATAACCAGGGAGAGATTACAATTCTCTACCGGAGAGCTGCAAATGTTACTTTTCCCCCCAAAACAAAGCTCTACGCCGTTTGCCTTTTTATCTTCACGAGGCTAAGAGGGGTTTTATCTACCAGTGTCGTTATCACTAGAAGGTGGCTGCTAAACCTGCAAAACTGTTCTCTCTGTTCTCACCCTGGCCCTCCTTCTACCCCTATCTGTGGTTTGGCATTTGAAGACCTCCTGCCTTGGTTGCGGCAAGGATCGATGTGAAGAGGAGATGTGCTCTCATATAGGGCCTGCCTTATCTCCCAGCTGTCTTCTCAGGGCTGTGCAGAGGGGCAGCTTCACAACAGGATGATCCATCATGTTGGCCTCACGCACCTGAGCCATGTTTAGTTCTCACAGTTCTGGAGGTGGGCCTCCCACCGCCAGTATGTGAAAACTGGACAAAGTCTTTACTTTAAGTAAGAAAAGTTAGTTTACCACCTACACACTTTACCCATCTCTCTGTATATCTTCTTATTAATTCAAGTGTGATGTGTGGTCACAGCAAAGCAGACTTGTGTTGGTGATAGTTTTGTTGGCTTGTAGCTAGAGTGGTGTGAATAGGTTGGAAAAGTGAAAATAAAGCCCTGGGTGAGATTTGTCCTGTAGCCAAAAAAAAAACCACATTATTATATTCCTAGCATTAGTTATGGAGACAAAAAAAAGTCTAGAAAAGATTGTTGTGCCCTGATGCTCTATTGAATCCTTAGAAATCACTGATGGGGAATCTCTCTGGGTTGTGTGTCTTCTGTATTATGTACACAATGGGGTTAACCAAAATAGCACTGTTATCTACATTAGACATGTTGGCCTCACTGGGATTCCATACATACATAGGGGGAAATAACAGTGATCTTTGATAATAGCATGCTAAATGAGGCCCCTGTGAATAGAGGGTAATTATGAATGGTACCAGATTGCTCATGTGATGTGTGTCACAGCATGGCTGGATGCTGGCACAGTCCCAAAGGAATAGACCTAATGTAAACATCATGTTGTCTATCCCCCACCCCCCATATGATGCTTTCTCAGACACCCACTGACACACACACACACACACACACACACACACACACACAACACACACACACACACACACACACACACACACACACACACACACACACACACACACACACACACACACACACACACACACACACAAGAATGCAAGCGCACACTGAACCATGTAATGATACCATGAAGCCCTGTGTAGCCAGAGAGAGGGAGCTCCACTTGCCTTTGATGTCTCCATCCAGGAGGGGAATGGGCTCATTAGCATTCTAACCAGAACTGTTGCCCATTTAGCACTAGGCTTTAACTAGACCACCCAAACAAATCGTTCTTCACAGGTTGGGCCTCCTTTCTCTGCTCCAGTCAAGCGGCGGGGAACATGCATGGTTGTTTTTGTACGTCCTGACTCGGGCTAATTTGGCCACGGGCTGCAAACGCTCACTGAACTCAGCCTTTGTCATTGCTTGCATAACATAAGCTGTAGCGCTGTGGGCCCCCAGCTCTCCTCCCTCATAGGTTTCCTGAACAGCGGTTGTGAGTCATAGCAAGTACCAACACATTCTAACATATGAGATTAATTATGCTTGCTGTGATTATGCCTGGCTGCGGTGGTGCTCATTTGGTTCTTTGCCCTCTTCTGCAACTAAAAATGACATCCGATCGGATGCAGACTCACAGTGACAAGACTATGCTTCGTGGCTCTGCTGAGATAGTGACGTGTGTACAAAGGCCTGTAAATTCCAAATTGAATTAACCGAATGAGTATAATGGCCTGGCTCTGATCTTTGGGTGAAATGTGAGAACTTCTGCTTTTAGTACATTTATCTGACCACAGAAGTACAATATCAGCATTTCAATAACTGCAGTACTGGCTCTTCCAAAAGAGTGCTCCACGCCAGCATGCTTAAGAAAGAAAAGAAAATGTATCCAGTTTCGGACATGTTTGGATAAGCCTTTATCAAGATTCCTAAGTGCTTCGCCTGTGCTTATCTCTATCCGTATTTGTTATGCAAAGAGCTCTGTTTTCTTTTCCTGTCACCTCCAGATGAACCACTATCCTCTGTCTGGGTCCTGCCCCAGGTTTGTTTATTGGGTAGATTGGAGGGGACCGGGGCATGGTGCTCTGTGTATAGGTCAAGATATAGGATGGTGTTGTGTGACAGTTTGGGTTAGATGGCCTTATGTCCCTGTCGCAACTTACTGGATGCCCCAGAACTCCCCTATATGATTAATCACTCAACGATGACGTATTATTCTCATACCTCATAGATTGCACACTCTGCTTGACTGATGGTCCTCAGTTCACAGATGGTAGTACCAGCCATTAGCATAACTTATGACAGAGATACGGTATTTCCCCATGGAGTAGCCTAAATAATGTAAAATGATAAATTGAATGCAAAGATTCCTCAGTCAGCGCGGTACCCTCGGGATTTACTTATCTCCTCATATTTAGTGGGCCGTTAGTTACACTCTGATCTAGGTCCACCTTGTATTTGTGCTGTAATGTTCCATGTGCTTTTAAAAGTGTGTTAGAGCAGCACTAATATAAATGTGTGTCTGTCCTCCTCTGCGGGATTAGCCCTGCTGTTAGGAACTATTTACAAGGTGAACTCCAGCATAAATACATTTGTATTCTTTCTTTGACTGTGTGATTTACAGTAAGTAAGTATATTTACTTAATTTCGGTAGGTTGCTTTAAGGACAGGGCTTTTTAATTTGTACTCTTCATGCTTGCTTTTCATAGCGCCATCCAAATACGGGAGTGCCCTCTTGCATGGGCTGGAGCCAGTGACATTTAAATAATTAAAATTGAAATAATAAAAATTCCTTATTTGAATTGGCCTCGTTCTTGCATAAGCAGATAATTCATTTCGTAAATTGCACTTACTTAGTAAAATAATAAAACTTTACGCTAGGGATGGGCGATATGGCCTAAAATCCATATTGCGATATACATTGCAGCCTCTTGCGATAACGATATATATTGCGATATATAAATTATAATAGAACCATTTCAGACCAGGTTACATAGAACCTGAGGAAAACCAAACTGCTAAATGTATTTATTATTTTTTTTTAAAGAGAAAGAAACATAGTATGTAGTTTTGAGAACATTTATTGTTCAAAACTGTAATTATACAACATAATGTTGCAGATGAATAAAATTCAAGTACACTAGTTGCAGAGACTTTGACAAAGAAAAAGCTTAAAGTATTGGGTGTCTTCTCTTTAGTGCAAACCATTCTAAAAGGCACTACACTTAGTAAGTTTAAGTCCTTGGTTCTTAAATGCCACCCAAGATGCAGAGAAAAGGAAAAACTGGTGTCTGTTTAGTTAAGGAACAGACACTGTACTGGAAATACTTTCAGTATTAGGCAAAGATGCACAGATACTTTAAATAAAAACATATTTTAAACAAAGTTTTTGTTACCCTACAAGACATACAGTATTTATAATAGCATACACACACACACACACACACACACACACACACACACACACACACACAAGTCGGGACTTTTCCCGGTGGGCCGGTCTGATAATAGTTATACATTACAAGTTGTAAGCAACACCATCTGGCGGCCTGGCGCCGCTGCCTGCTGGTCAAACGGCAGGGGCCGTAAACGTCCCGGTACATTTTTTGGTCCCACTCCGCCGCTGCGCACACGCACTCTGGGCTGTATGTTCAGCGGGGAAGTACAACGTCTGCAAACACCGGCTGCCAAGATTCCAATCGTCCGTTATATAGTGAATGGTCAGGCTGGTGAAAGGCTCCACGGTACGGCTCGACCACAGCTCCGTTGTAGCGGCTTAAATCCAAACCAAGTCCAAATAATTGATGTTGCACCGGTCTTTTTCACCAGCTCCTTGTTTCGCTTTTAGTCATGTTTACTCAAGATGACGATGACGCGTTGCGTCATTCGCGGGTAGATTGCGTCATCAACATGATTTATCGCGATAGTGCAATATAATTAAAATCTCTATCGTAGGCCAATTTTGTATCGTTTATACTGCATATCGTCTATATCGCCCATCCATACTTTACGCTAAACATCCCAAGTGTAATGCCCGTCTTACTTATGCATTAACAATGTACTGTATGCTACCACTAAAATGTTGCCTTGCCTTTATTTAATGCGTAACCCAGTATACTGACTGAAAATATGCATGAAAGCCACAACACTCCACTTAACCCACATCAATATATTGTTTGTATTAAAAAAAGTTTTACACAAAGAGTTTGATTTATTATTTCTGTGTAGTCTCTTGCCTTTAAGTATTGTTAATGGAAGTTGGTGACCATTACTATATATACAATTATGTCCGAGTGTGTACAATTAAGTGCAGACATATCAGTGGAAACATCAGTCATTATATTGAAAAATGGTCATGTGAGAAGTACTGTACGGTACCCCCATGCTGTCAGATCATTTCACCCAATTATTACAGATATGTTATTCAGAGGGCATTCCACTGAAATTAGCAGGACAAGGTCATCGTGTGGACTGCAGTTTGCGGTACCCAAATAGTGATGGAAATTGCATTTCAGCGTGAAAGCTCTCTCTAATGCCATCTCTGTCTCCCTCCTGCCACCACAGAGAACAGTCCCCACGAACACCCCCTCCTCCTCCAATCAGCAATGATGGATGGACTAATTGATGCAGAATGATTGGGCCATTCATTTAAGCCTACAACAGTGGGTTCCATATTTAGGATTAACATTGCATTATAATGGGAAGGGAAGAAGAAATGTTCCGGGAGTCAATTAACACTAGAGGGAAAGAGGGACAGCGTGAGGAAGAGTTGTAAAAATATTGAGACAAAAGAAGGGAGAGGAAAAAGACACGGAGCCATTATGAGAGGTGGTAAAAGGACTGGTCAGATGTGTTGTGTTAAGCTTATGAGACATGAGTGTCTCAAGGCATTTATTGAGGGGTCTATCTGCGAATAAGACCAAGCGAGAGGGGCATATAACCGAGACATGTCTTCCCGGTATCCCTCTCTTAGCCTATGAATCATTTATCTCTGTCCCAATGTGTAAATCAAGCTGCCGGCCATTGCCTGCGGCAGTCGTGTCATTAGCTAGTTGACGGCATCAGTTAATCTCTGGCACTGCAGTGCGGTGAGGGATAGGGCCTAACTTTAAACGGCACACACATCAGCGTTTCATACTGTATGTAGATGTGTGTGTCTGGCTGTGGTGTAGCAAGCTTCGTTGAGCTAACCAGGACCAATCGGAGACACACTTGTTCAAAGAGACGTTTCTCCTCTCACACTCGCAGTTCACACTTCGCTATTAAATTGACAGTTTTTTGGAGAACTTCCAGGAAGTGCATGTTGTGTTTTTGTTCATTGTACTTGATAGCTGGGTTTTCCTGCATGTGTAAAAAAAAAAATTTTTTAACACTACAATTGAATGAATTAGTGAAAATACATATCCCAAGTGCTTTTGAAAATAAAAGCTGATTACAAGCCCTTTGTTGTTTCTCCTCTTTAATCCTGAAAAAGTATTAAACAATGCAATTGTCAGCCTGTTTTAGCTTGCTGTGGATTTTAAAAAAAAATTGAGCGACTGTGGGGAATATGGAGCTGTATCTCTGTTATGTAGAATTGCACTAGATATTCTCAGTACCCTACCTACCCATTTCCAGTAACATTGTCAGACTGACAAAGTGTCTCACTGCCTTTTCCACTGAGGGGTCATTTGAGGTGGAGGACGTCACTTTTCCAGAATCTCACCCATCGTTTATTGAACCAGAGGACTGAGAAAGTCTGGAGCCTTATCAATTTGAAATGCTAGCACTGCCAGCTGCAGCTCAAAACCTCAGGGCAGTAGCCAAGCCTTGAGGCAGCCGAGGCTAGGGAGTCTCTGAATGCTGTAACATTTTGGCTTGGTAAAGTACAGTGTTTTGAAATGATCATAAAACCATTGTATAAGGTATTCTCATTGTTTTGAAAGTTGTAGGATGTAAATCTTTCTGCTTTTTTCGCATGTTTTTGAGTTTGCCTGCAAGGGAACAACACAGGCATACAGTAGGCCATCTTGACTTCAGAGAATCATTTTGTTAAAAATAAATATATGCGATATTGTTGTCAGGTCCTCTCCATCCCTCAGGGCTTCTGCTGTAAACATATTGCAGCTGCTTGTTTTCCTTTGTGTTTGACCTCTGCAGCCCCCCCCTCTCTCTCTCTCTCTCTCTCTCTCTCACACTCTCTCCAAGAGGTGGCCTTTGACTTTAATCAGGGGACAGGAAGAGTGATATTCTGCAATCCCACGGCATATTGTACCCCTTATGTATATTTTAACCACCTAGTAATTCACATGCTTTTGTACAACAAAGAACTTGCACCCCAGTTTAAGGATCCACCTAATTCTGTCTCCCCTCATTGTACATAAAGGGAGAATACCACCACAGGGCTTGAGAAAGGGGCAAGAAAGTGTCAATTTAGTTCTCTTCCACACTGCATCACACATAACCTCCCCCAAACCCCCTCTGTGCACCAGCATTTCTGGGTCAGTTGTTGAGATTTTAGACAACTCAAAGCATTACCAACCTCAATGTCAGAGCACATTTGTGTCCTGCACAGGCTTTGATGTGACTGTTTTGGGGGTAGATCCTGCACTCTGCCTGTCCATGTTCTTTGTGTGTGTGTGTGTGTGTGTGAGAGACTGTGTATGCATTTGCTTGCATGATGGCATGTCTGTGTTTCTGTCTGAATTTGCAAGTGAGTGTGCTTGTGTGTGTGATTCTTATTCTGGGATAACTGGATGCTGAGCTGTCTTGTCAGTTGACTCAGTGGTCAGTTTTGGTCCCGCTGCCCCCAGCAATGCAGGATGGAGCGATGAGATCTGACAGACGGGGACAGTTCTTAGCAGGGCACTACCCCATCCCACAGTTTCGCCAATCACGGCAAGGCTACTACAAGGACATCACAAGAGGCTCAGAGAGCTAAGCCACATGCTCAGAAATGATGTTGACATGCCAATATACCAATCATACTTTTCAAAACGTTTACTCGGATTGCACTCTGGAGAAATTCTTGCGAAGTAGTATTTATTAGGAAGACAGGACACCTCCAATAACAGACAGGAAGGGACAAAACCTTAACTGAAATTGAGAAATACACCCAATCAGGTTTTGATATACAACCTGAGTACTGATGCGCTGTGAAATATGAAAGGAGTTTAGTATCAAAACTACTGCTTCTGTTTACTTTGAAGTTTAATAGAATTACATTCCGTACATATCCATGCCATCTGCTCTCTACATTTAACAATGATGAAGGTAATTGAGGAACCAGTGGAGATCAATGGAAGAAATTAGCAGGACTTTGCCATTAAGCAGAGCCATTGAATCAATAAACAGCCAATAGGCCAGGCAGAAAACCTTGTCAACAGCCATTTAGTTTGGACAAACAAGTAATTTGACTGTTTTTGAATATGAATACTGTATGCAGCACATACAGACACAAGTCTGCTAGAGTTGATTACTGCAGTTTTCAGTATACAAGTACTTGTGCTGAGCCTGATTGGTCCAGTATGGCACAGGGTTGTTCTCTTTTGGCGTCTAGCTGCAGTTGTGAACATATGAGAGCACACACAATTGGTGGGAGGGAAGCTTACACTAAATAGGTGTGGTAGCCCATGTTTTGTTTAAATCACAACAGTTATTAAATTACTCAACAGGGTTTCCTTTAGGATTATTTTGAGCAGTGGGGGCAGGTCCGAATACCCCCCCCCCCCATGAAACGGAACTGACACTTCGCTGCAACATAAACTAATAGGCTATATTTATTCACCTCTATTCACACACAATGAGGCATATTTTCAGTTGTGATTGAACTGTATTTTTTGAGTTACTATATAGGCCAACTTTGATCTTGACATATAGGCTAAGCATTCTGTAGCAAATAACAATAAACCCACTATTAATTACATTATCTTAATGCAGTGTAACTACTTCAGCATGTAAATAATGCACCTAAAATACAAATGTGGGCGAGGGCGTTCAGCAATCGCTATTATATCGAATCAACAGCTGTGTGCAATTTAGCTAGCAGGTGAAGAATACAAACAATGAAAATCACCAGTTAACTTAATTTAAATTTGCAATACTAGGCTTAAATGAACTGACAACATAATTTATACGACTTACAGTTCTCAAGGACGTACACACACCATCTCAACTGGCTAGTTATCCTCGTGTGTCCGCGCTGTTCTCCGACATGCACTCTAACAATGCAGCCCCTATTTCTGATACCTGATTTCTGATATTTGGAGATGTAAATGTACGGAAAAAAAAAAAAAAACCGAAAAACCCACAACACAAAAGCATAACACACGGAGAGCGCTGTTTGCTTTCAAGTACCTAATGTTTACAATAGTGTTGGGGTGGCATATAGATCTGAGGCTTGAGTATGTGACAGTTCTCTGATGATAATGAGTCTTTGAACTAGCTGTGGGCATAGAGAAAGGATAATATTCATGTGAGTATCTCTAAAGAGCTCGTTGGTAGCTGATTAGTGGCACTTCTTTGACACTTTCTGTGCAGACTGACCTGCTAGGGTGGCCTTTTGCCAACTAGTAACAAACTGTCAAGCTTTATGCATCTCTCGTGGGGCAGCCTAGTTAGCTGTGTCTGACAGGCCGCTCGCCTACAAGTGAGGTTTCGGCCCAGGGAGGGCAGAGCAAGCTCCAGAGGAAAGCTGTCATCTTTTTGTCAGACCACAGGGAAGAGGAGGAGTTAGTTTCTCCCTCTCTTCCTCTGTCTCTCTATCTCTCACCCTCTATCTTTCTCCCTGTGTCAGCCTGTTCCCCTGGTGAAGATCTTCACTTTCCCAGTGCCAGCCTTATGCTCCTCTCAGTCTGGCTGCACAGAATAAACAAGCAGGTGTCAGAGGATGAAACGCCAAGCGTTCCCCAGGTACTGGGCCCGTCATTGCATTAACCCCCCTCACTGTTGCCTCCCGAGGGCCGATGCAGCCACCCCAGTATGCTAGCTGAGAGTGACACAGAGACTGCCAGTTGGACTGAAGTGAAAGACGCCCCATGTGGCCTTCCTTAGGGAGAGATGAGCGTTTATACCACAGGGATGATGCCCACCACCACTCCACCTAATCCTCTTTTCCCAGACACTTCATTATCACCCTCACACTGCCACCACAGTATGTTTGTGCAGACAGATCTCTGAGGATAGCCACAGAAGCTCATGTAAAGGTGGAGAGAGGAATGAGTATTGAAGAAGAGGGAAAAAATGAGGAATGAGGAAGAGGGTAGGAAGAATGACAGAGGGATATGCAGAGTAAAAAGTGTGGTGGAGGTGGAGAACAGATGTCAAACGTAGTGGGTGGTAATGAGAGAAAAACGGTTTGCATAATATCTTCTAATTTTCTTTTTCATATTCATGTATTGTCACTACAGAAGAAAGCGTCAGGGGAAAACCGGTCCTGTCTTCATCAAACACCACACTTTATCAATATAATATTTGTTTAACTAGCTTACTTAAATAATGAACATGTTGTGTAGGGTGAAAAAATAACGTCAAAACAATTATAATCAACATGCGATCTCTGCAGAATTCTGTGTGTTGTGCTGGGTTTTTAGATAGAAATTGAGTTTTCGGTTTACACAAACCAATTAGGATTTGTATATGCGTTCCTTTCTGTGTCGGGCATGTGCAGAGGTGTCTGCTGGAAAGAAGATTAATTTCTGAGTGGGAGAGTGCAGCAAAGCTATTTGAGCCCACTGAAACATGTTGGCTCTCTACTGTGAGGCTCGCATTAGCACATGCCATACTTGATGGAGGAGCATACTTAGCAGTAATAATGGGCATTATAGGGGGTGGTATCAAGACATTATTTTCAGAAAGCTCTAATTAAGCTTTTTTGCTGTGGCTTTGGCGTACCACTGACTGTCCAGTATCATCAGGAAAGCTTTCTAAGCCTCTGATAAACGTGCTGCTTGCCAATCAGTTTGTTCTGGGCCTCCCATGCGCAGGAAAAATAAACAAGTTCATCAAACAGTGTGAGACGAAGCTCCTCTCCACTGACTCTAGTCCTGGCCCTGATGAAACAGCAATCAGCTCAGTACCACAGGGAGCCATTGTGTTTACAGTCGGTGGGTGGATGGACTGCTGCTAGCTAGGGGAGATTAGACCTTTGAGACCAGCTGGGACATTCCCACCACCAGCCAGCTCCACCTGTGAAATTGCAAACAAGACCCTGTCCCTTCCCCTCAACCTCCACAGCCGTTGGAGTGATCAACACCACACTGACACTTTCCCCATCAAAGTAAAATAGAGAGCCTGTATACATGTGGGCGTGTGACTATGCTGGTGGTAGAGGTACGACAAGGCACACACAGCTGTCATTGCTGGGGCCCGATTTATAATTTATAATCATTTTTTTCCAAAGGGTTTCACATCATTCACCTGCGATGTGGAACTCCTTTTTAGTGGCTCTCACTGGTTTGCGTCCAGGGAACACTTGAAAAACGTCTAAAAAACGTCTCAGAGCGAGGCACGCTTTTCTGACGGCTCTGCATACAGTGGCTTTAATATGCTCCACATCACCAAGGTTGTGAAGAAAACTGCTGTTTGCAAAAAAAAAAACAATGCGACACAAAGAATCTGCTCGGATGTCCACGATGGGTGACGTTAGTGACATGAGGACGGATAAGGTTATGTAGGCTACATAATATTATATATATCATATTCTGTTCTCGATCTTTTGCACCATTCATCTGCCCTGATATGCTCAATTGTTTTTCTTCCCACCCTTGTATCACACAATTTTAGTACACTCTACTAATCTACATCATTATCTAGACCACAATTCTGCACTAACTGTATATAGACTCTTTACCACATTTCAGCATTTTATATAAGGTATGTCAATTTATATTTACTTTGACTCTTTCAACATTTATACAGTCTGTCTATTAATGCATCGTGTTATTCCTGATTCCTGATCTACATAACCACCTAGACCACTATTTGCACTAACTGTATATTGACTCTTGACTACATCTCAGCAGTGTTATAGACTGTCTATGCATGTATATTTGTGTTGTTATTAACTGATCGGTAACACTTTACAATAAGGTACACAAAGGGTAGTTACTGTTTTTCAGAAGGGTAGTTAGCCTTTTTCAGAAGTCTTTTTTTTTTAGAAGTAATTTCTGTCGAGATATTAACGCGTATCGCCGTAATGCATGCCGGTTAGATTTGTGTCCGACTTGATCCCGACTTGCTCTGACGTCATGCACACGTGAGCAACGATAATCTCACGAGACCAAAGGGCCGCGGTGTTCTGAGCGCGGGAATAGCGCAGTTGCTTTTCACCAATTGCAAGAGCCAGGCGGACGCAGGCGGACCCAGTGCATGCTGGGAAACGCCGGCCTCTCAGCTGATCGAACAGCTGATTGGTTCAGAATCGACTCAACATGATGACGTTTTATATAAACTTTTTATTGATTTGGAATCGGAGGGATTTTAACTGTGATTTGTCTGATTTAAAGGCTTATTCTGTACAGAACACATGTTGTGTGACTGATAGTTACGTTTAGAAGTCAGAGAGACTAAATCTGTTCAGATTACAGATCATCTACAGAAGGGTAACGAATTATTAGTTACCCTTTTTCAGAAGGGTAGTTACCCTTTTTCAGAAGGGTAACAAATTATTAGTTATCCTTTTTCAGAAGGGTAGTTACGCTTTTTCAGAAGGGTAACGAATTATTAGTTACCCTTTTTCAGAAGGGTAGTTACGCTTTTTCAGAAGGGTAACGAATTATTAGTTACCCTTTTTCAGAAGGGTCTTTTTCTGAAGGGTAACGAATGATTAGTTACCCTTTTTCAGAAGGGTAACGAATTATTAGTTACCCTTTTTCAGAAGGGTAGTTACCCTTTTTCAGAAGGGTAACGAATTATTAGTTACCCTTTTTCAGAAGGGTAGTTACCCTTTTTCAGAAGGGTAACGAATTATTAGTTACCCTTTTTCAGAAGGGTAGTTACCCTTTTTCAGAAGGGTAACGAATGATTAGTTAAAAGGGTAACTACCCTTCTGAAAAAGGGTAACTACCCGTGCAAATGAGAACCTGTTAGGTTAAATAAATAAAAAAAAATAACTGATCGACTGGAAAGAAAACGATACCGCTCAAATAGTTAGTTATCTGGAAATAAAAATAGTCGGGGCCTCAATATCATCTCCCGACATGTTTAACTCCCTGCGAAATAATACAGCTTCTTCATCAACGGGATCGTCGACAAAAGGACATGCCATGTTGATGGGGGGGGGGGGAGTGTTTGTCTGCCTAACACAGTTAATAAACCATGCGGAGGACTCTGAGGTTAAATGACCTCTCTTTCTGAAAGGGGCTGGAGTTACCCCGCTCTCTCAGGTTTGATTTACCTCTCTTTTTGAAATGGGGAAACCCAGAATTTCCCACATCTCAGGGTTAACAAACTCAGAGTTTTTACTAAACCTGCTTTCTGAAACGGGCCTCTGATCACTGATTGTATCTAACGCATGTGTGTGTTTGACCCCAACCCCTAAAAGGTCAAAACGTGGGTGGGTTTGTGGTAAAGCAGAGGAAGCAGTTGACCTTGATGCCATTTCTCCAGCAACTTTACCTTCACCTCCCATGTTCCATGTCAGTTGTTTGAAATTTTACATTAGCTTCTTCAAAATTCGCCGGCAATGCCCCAAAGATGAGGCACACGTGCTATTCCACAGTAGCTGTTTTTTTTAGACAGTGTTCTGTGCACTACATAAAAAAGTAAGCCTGAAGGAAATACTTCAGGATAAAGTGTGAATGTGAGCCTCAGCTGACAGCCCCTGGAACGTGTTTCTCCCCCTCGGTAGGCAGCGGAGAAAACCTCACCAAGCGTGACAATAACAGAATGCCAAAACATGGATTGGACCAAATGAGCTGTGAACGCAAACAAAGTAGCGAATTTGTTCTGTGGTGTTTGGGGTGGACATGTGTCCCTTCAGCATGTTAAATATTGCACACAGTCTTGCAGACAGACAGGCAGGCAATGAAAAAGGAAGCGTAATTAAGTAGAGCTAAAAGACAAGGAAGACAAACAGAATGTAAAGAGAGCAAAACTAAGCGTTAATGACGATGTCAGCCCAAGGATGCGCATATTAATCTTTGTAATGCTTTGAAAGCGTTTGTGTGGGTACGCCATTTGTCTGGAGCCCACCTGAGATTTGTCATGCCTTATGGTAAATATTTGAAGCATGAGCTCCGCCAGTGGAATGCTTGTTCTGTTTCATCGTCCCCCTGAGAATCTGTCTTTTTTAGGTCCGTTTATAACTCCTGAGTATTAATATATGTTTGGGTGTCTCGGTTTCTATGTACTCTACGTGTTATTCCTGGACTAGGCTGGATGCACACACTGTCTCTGCAATCCTGAGTCTGGCGCAGCTGTTAAATGTTTTATTTACTGAGCCTTGATGAGATAAGAGCCGAGTGTTTTGGAATGTCTGTCTGAGGACATCAGCATGCCTCTCTCACTGTGTGTATGCTTCTTTTAGTGCTGATTGGTCATTTGGCATCCGTCCCCCAACACTTAAATGGACTCTTAGAGAAGCTCAGATAGGCCATAAACATAAGCAGCCGATGGCAGGGCTAGCCTGAAAGGTGAAAAAAAAAAAAAATCCTAATAATAAACAACTCTTTTGAATTGTTCCGCTGGGCTATTCTACAAATGGATTTTCAAACTTTTAAGTGTGTTGCTGTTTAGCTAGAAGCTTCACATTTTGAAGCGCTCGACTGTGTGTGTGTGTGTGTGTGTGTGTGTGTGTGTTTTACTTTGTTTTACTCCCTCTCTTCCACCATGTGAGACTGAGGCAGACCAGTTAGGGAATCAAAAGGGCCAAACTTCATGGAAAATAGATCTGTGCTGGGTGGCTTGTTAATTCCCCGGTGTGCCTCCTGAGGTGAATCGCTCTCGATGCGGACGCTGCCTTTGATCATTCACAAAGCATGTCGCAGCAAGGTCTGCGCCGGCTCCCAACAGATGGTCATTAAATCATGCATTTTATTTTACTGGCGCTTTTACATTCCTGCAAGATCTGTGTGCTTTTATTGCTGCCATTTAGGATGGCTACCATGCTGATTAGAAACATGCAGGGCCTTTTTGTGAGTATGTCAATAGAACTGATGGAAAAACAATGTGCATACAAACATTTCATTCATTCTAACTCAACACAATTTCCCCTGTGCAGACTTTCTTTTACTCTCGAGTGCACAGAGGCGTAGGTGTTAGAAAGGATTAGCTTGTGAATTTTGATTGATTACCGGAGGTGCTCCAAGTACTTTAGTATGAGTTCTTAACATTTCTTTTTCTTCCACATGCAAAGAAATGTGTTTAAGGTGTACACCTAATGTAAGTAGTGTGCAGTTGTCTACTCCGAGGAGGACCACAGTTTCAATGCCATCGAACCCTACAGAACCTAGTTCATCGTCTGGGCAATAATGGCAGATTTCTCACCTGCAGTCAACTGTGCTTCTAAAGCTTGTTAATCTTAGTGTCTGTCAGTGTCATGGAGACAGAAACGCCTAACTACCTTTGCATGATTGGCTACTGAGCAGAATAAGAAATCCACCCTAATGATTCATGTCATCTGGTAGGCATTTAAATCGCTGACCTCCACATGCTACCTCAGTAAGGCAAGAAACAAATGATCAAATCTCCTCAAGTCGATTATGGTCTGTAGGCATAGAAGTGGAAAGCTTGAAAGTACAACTAGGACAATTATAGGAGATAATGAAAAAAATGTTGATGGAGAAGTTGTTCCAGTAGTTTGTGTACTATCTAGTAATTGAGCCAGTGGGTTTGAGGATTTTATTGGATCAGACTTCCAATGGGTTTCTTTATCTCAACATATATTCAAAGACTTGTTTTCATCTTCGAAATATAGAATATTCTGCATTGGCTGTTTGTAATCATCAATTTATATTCTTTTCATCTAAAGGCAGATACATGTGTGCGCCTCCCTCCTTAAACCCACGCAGTTTGAATATGCATTTGTTTGCATTAAATGTAAGTCTTTATTGCAGTTTAAACGGAATGGAAATGGAATGTTCTGAAGCAAACCCACAAACTCCTACATGAAATTATACTGTTGTTATTTTTTGTAGCTGCAATTAAACTGCACCATACACCCTTTGTGACTCCTTTTATATTAACGGGCTAGATGAGGGACAAAGGCTGTGTATTATGTTGGCATGGGGGCCAAAGTTCCTGACATGGCAATTTGCTGTCTTTTCTTTTGGGTGAGTGGTGACAATAGGCTGCTGTAGGCTCAATCGGGTCCCCGTGTACTGCAGTGTGAAAGCGGCTTGGCTTTTTGCCCCTAGGGTCAGTGCGGGGATCTCAAACACCACGACTGATGAGCACTAATCTGGCCTCCTCGGCAAACACAAACCTTTCTCTGTAACCTTCTAGGCGTGAAACACAATTTACAGAGGTGGCAGGGGGTCAAGGGGACCATGATGTCAACAAGCATTCGGGGGAAGAGGTTTCAGAGTGTACACAACACACAGTCAGCGCA
Organism: Perca fluviatilis; assembly: GCF_010015445.1. NCBI lineage: Eukaryota > Metazoa > Chordata > Actinopteri > Perciformes > Percidae > Perca > Perca fluviatilis. Next base: position 22,493,723 of record NC_053130.1, on the reverse strand, counting down.
TGTACATGCACTGTCGCAATCTGATGATTCCCTGCTTTCATCTGTAACCTTACCGATGAAAATGTTGATGAAAACCCTTCCTTCCCCCCCCCCCCCTAGTTTTCAGATCAGGGTGTTAGGGAGTAACTTAGATATACCATCATAGATTATTGTGGGAGCAACCTGCTTATTTGGCCATAAACTCTTTTACATTTTCATGTAAAAGATCCCAGATAGGGAACGTGTTGTGGTGTTGGAAAGTAACTTTGTTGACACCTGCAGTGTCTTGTTTGGCAATAAGCATTTAGCAAATATCAGTAATTTGCAAAAGTGGTTGCTGATCGGGAGACTGAAATACAATTGTAACAGAGGATAGACTGAAAAATATGTACAATCTCATGCAGTCCAATATAACAACCCCGCAATGATTTAGTAAATCTGATCCAACCTTGCTCGTCCAGATCCCTATGGTAATTATTAAAGCTGTAGCTTGTGTTGGTATACTGCATTGCATTACATTATTTTGTAAGACATTTCTAATATTCTCTGCCTCCACATATGCAAATGAGGGTGGACAAAACTTTGCCTTTGTTTGTATGACTCTATTGAATTCTAAGTTTTATTTATTTAAGGCTTTTTATAAAGATTGTATCCCCATGTGCATTGTGAGTGGAATTAGTTTTTCCAGTGTCAAGTAACATAACAAATGAATATAGAATCAGAAAGAGATGGACCAATTAGTATCACTTTAAATACAATTCTGAAAACTGTCCAGATGTTCGGTAATGAATCTCCATAGCTCTATTCTATTTTTCAATATGTCTGTTAATTAGAGTAATAAATATGCCATTTATAAATATGTATCATATGAAACCTGTTGTGTGTTTAAGGAAGCGCTAAATAAAGATAAAAATGATCATGTTCTAGGTTTTTCAATTGTGATGCTAACAGAGAAGTCTTTTTTTCTTTTTCATTTTTTTCTTTTTTCTTTTTCGTACAAACCATTTTGCTGAGGGATTAGTGTTAACTCCTTATTTGATATTCATGGAAATGCCTGCACCTGCACATATGTGTCAGGAGTTGCACTCCCCTCATGCAGCTAATACTGAAGTTGATTAAAGAATTTAAATGGTCCATTTAACCACAAACGCAGGCGAGGCCTACCTGTGTGATAGTACCATTACTTAGCAGTAATTCCTGCAGGCAGCAGATTGAATTGATCCCCTTTCAGCCATCAGGAAGTTTTAGTGCTGCTATGTGTGTGCTCAAAGCCCAGTTTAATAAAGCCGGCCGGTCACAAGTCGTTAAAGCAGAGGAGAACGATAAATAAACAGACCTGTTCTGTCTTGCCCTACTCCTTTTCTCCCACTTCTTTCTCCACCACACCTCCATCCAACCACATGGTGGATGTGCTCCATGCAGAGAGTCCAGCATCTCGTCTCGGTGCTAGCCTTCGGATAGCACGTCGGGGTGCTCACCCTTTGGGATGACTTGATTGTCTCCCTTGTAAAAGAGATACACATCATATTTAAAAAAAATCTAAAATTACATGCTGCATAGGACGTCAAGGTTTTTTTTATTATTATGCATAAGCAGGGTGGTAGGAATGTTTTATGAGACTGCCGCCACAACAAGGGCCATCAGCAGGGCAGATTGATGTTGAGGGGCCTGGCCGATGGAGATAGAGTTTATCTGCTGCAGGCTGGGATTTGAAATCTAATCACACGAGTGCCAGGTGAGGAAGTGCAGCCACAGATGAGCCACTAACGCACACCATCACACTTGTATTCAACAAATGGCGAAGAATTTCTCTCTGCAGGGTTGAGACAGGCGATAAGACAGCCTCAGACAAGAACTCTCTCGCTCCATAGATCTGTCTTTCAGGGAGAGCAAAGAGAAATGGAATGAAAGGAGACGGTGAGAGGAAGAATTGGTGAGACAGAGAAGGTTAGCTATGGAAAATGTGAAAGAATTATGTGAAATAAGAGCACTTAAAATACACTCAGCAGCCCAAAATAATGAATCATCTTAGCATTTTATATATATTTTTTGGCATTGTTGATTCTCCACGCTGTGATTGGAATTCTGACCCAGTGATCTCTGTTTTCCTCTCTGCGCTCGGCTGTGGTAAGTGGCTTTCAAAAGCACAGCGCTGTGTAAGATAAGTGAGAGTTACAAAACACTTTTTATTGTCGAATAATGGATTTTTGTTTTGCATAGTACATCCTTCCAACACACACGAAGCCGCCTATACATATGCGTTAACCCAAGGCTTACCCATAGCTCAGCACCACTGCAGCTGGCAGTCCTATGCACTTGTGATGACAGACACCACAAATGAGATTTTAGTGCTCTTCAATCTCAAGTACTAGTCTAGCCTACTCTTATTTGAATCAAACAACTTGGTTAAAACAGCAGTGGCTAAAACAGCAGACAGGGCATGATCTAAAGAGTGCCTTTGTGCTTCTTAACAGACACAAAATACAATTCAAATGTCTGTGCAACATGAACAGGGCCCAACAAGAAGACAACAAGATACGTTTCCAACTCCGACATCCTGTCGGTAGCTAGCTCGCCCTGTTATACAGGTACAAGTAACAAAAACCAGACATGTACTGTAAACTGCAACAAAGAGATATATACACACAGGTGTTTTTTTTTTTAGTTTGGTAGTGTGGTTTTTATCTTCCAAATGAGAAGTGGAGGACTGTAGTTCTTGTTGCTACTAACTCCCACTGTTGAACCTGGGCAGTATGTGTAGACCACCACGTTTCCTCTGGTACATGTGGAGCCGCGAGATGCTTTAGCTTTACCAGGACGGCGTATTGCATACAGAGGTTCATGACATCCCCTCAAGAGCCCACTGCACTCTACACAGGAGCCCTGACCAACCAATGGGAGACACAGTCCAGTGCCAAGGACAGGATTGTTTGCTGGCATTCCACCTACAAATACTGCCAACTGTGTTTGACAGAGCACCCAGCCAAGCCAGAGGCAACAAACAAAACAAAAAGTTTTAACCCATGCTTTTTGATTCACCTCTCAAACCTTTCTTGAAACTTTATTTTTGAACATACCAGTTTATTACCACATACTGCAGCCCCTTCTTTTATGCTTGATAGTGAGCCCTGGCAGGAAAATAAAGCATTGGAAACACAGCAGTGATGTTCCATTATCTTGTGGATGGAAGAAACATTTTGTAGCGCAAAATGTTCTTGTGCACTGTTGATGATTTGTGCTTAAGTTCATCTGGTGATTACTGCCGTCCGTGTTCTATCAATAAATGTAAATGATTAATGGTCAGTAACCCCTACCTCCTTGTGGTCAAACAATCTGAAAATAAAAAATACAGAGCCAGGGGAGGGGGGTAATATTCAAAAGAAAAAAAAACTCACAAATTTATGAGAAAAACAATTCTGATATTTTCTGAGATTATAAAGTCACAAATTCACAAGAAAAAAAACTCGGAAGAATTGTTTTTGCTTTTTTCAAGGAACCACATTGCTTCACTTTGCAAGGTGGGATCAACCTCATCACACACTGCCACTTACCATGTCTATAGTGGCCCTAATACACCGTTGTAGTTTAAAGATGCATGGGCTGCTTTTTTAATATTTATGTGCAGCTTCTAAGTAAGCATCACCATTGTATCCCCTATCACAACAAACCAAACACATTTTCATGTTCTCTATTGGTGGAGTAAATTACTGACAAATTGCCCTGCAGAATTTGATTGTAACAAGGAGTTACAATCAAAGTTACATCATTCTGAATGTGCCTGGAGTATACAAGACTACAAATAACACAATATACAGTAAACCTGCATCTCTCTATTTTGTAACCTCCTACACCAATATGTACAGAGGCACATGAAAAGCTCAGGAGAAGCCACTATCAGACAAACTTCCATTCAGTAAGTGCATTTCTTACCAAGGTTTCCGAAGTTTTGAATCAAACCTATGAATATTATAGTAGGACTATTTATACTGCACGGCTATTTAAATGCTGCAAAGCACTTGCAGCATATAACATGAAACTGGTTAAAAAAAAAAAGAATGGTACTGGTCTGCAGAGATGTTATGTAATAATTTCAGACTACTCAGTTAATGTGTCAGTTTTTGACATGACTTTCAGACAGAGCGGAGAGAGGTATAAAGTTGTAAGAGATGATCAGCAAAATGGAAGAAATTAGCTTTACAAAGCCACCATTTTAATTTCTCCCTAAATCTTACACTTGTAGTTGCTTTAAGAAGTCCTGTGGTTTTTAGCCTTGATGACATTTCTAGATTAAGAATGCATTTAAAAGGAATTATTTTAAGCTCAGTTTTGAAAAGCTAACCTTAAGCTTAAATTGTATTTTCAGTGCAGTTACTGATGTGGCTTGCTCTGAGTTGTGAAGTTTCATGCTTTGTGTGTAGTCCTCTTCCCCCTTTATCACCTTCTGTTCAGCAGAGTGTTATGGACGCGGTTGTAAATCTCTAGAGACAAAAAAGGTTTAGGGCTCTTAGTCTAATATATTTGTCAGAAGTGAGTGGGAGTGAGATTGTTACATGTCAGTATGCTATGCTGGGTATTAGCATAGCATACTGACATGTAACAATCTCACTTGTCCTATGTTACTGCATACAGAGTGTACAAAGTGAGGGAGTGTTAGAGGTCCTGAGAGTGACGATGACCTCTTCACCTGGACAGAGACAGAGCCATCAGATCTCTCCAGGGAAGGCCTGCTGACACGTCTCTATCTCCTCTGCCTGTCCAGCATTCCTGCCCTTTACCACACGTCCACACATCCTGCGGGCTCCCACTGAACTGACGACCCCAGAGCTCGGGTGTGCTCTGCCATCCATTTGCCAACAGGGAGATTGTTTTTCAGCGCTTGAAATTTTAGCCTAGAAGATCAATGTTGCAGCTGGCCTGAAAGATCCCACTTCAGGGCACAGAGGGCCAGAAGGGGGTGAGGTCAGGGTCTTCTCCCAGGCTCCCTGTGGTGTGTTTAGGGAAAGATAGGACACTCTGGAATCACTCTTTTCACTGACAGCCAGCCAGGGTTTAGTCTTTAACCAGGGCCTGATAAGGCTAACTATCCCCGGTTGATATTTTTAGATCCTTAGCTATTAACAGTTGGCTATAAACGTTGGCTCATGAACAGCTCAGATGACGCCTTTGACAAACTCTTGCAAAGAGACAAGTTAATATAAAGATTGTTTTTACTGTGCTTAGGCTGGGTAATTCCCAAACATTGTGACAGTACCTTCCCTTTCTCATTAACTAATCTTTGTCAGAGGAGATGAAATTGGAGAATCTGTTTTTGCAAGGCCATCTTAAATGGCCACTCCACACCCATCCCCCACATGTGCTCTTACACACACACACACACAGTTTTTCTGCCTTTACTGGGCTGAAGCAGAGCGATTTCATGCTTTCAGCTTAGTAATGGCATTATGCAAAATACCATTAGCCTGGAAAGGACACTCCAATGTGTGGAAGCAGGTCAAGTGCCCCATTTAAAAGAGTGAATATGTGGAGTTGTAATATAACGCCATAAACAACACAAACAGCCATGTCTTCCTTAGGACCCAATCAGCAAAACGCAAGGCACACTGCACCGCCTTTCTTGTTGAAGACGCCTCGATCAGACTAGTTGCATCTTTTTGTTATCCTTGCTCGGCAACCATTGAACCATCCGTCCTCAGCCAACTGTTATTTCACTGTGAAGTTAAATGATGTCAGGGTTTTTTCCGCTCTGACTTGGAGATTTTTCAGCTATCAAAAAAAACAGGAGGCGTTTAGCAACGCAAAAGCAGTGAGCAAAACGCTTCCCTCTCATTGAAAACAATTACAATAAGCCGCCCCAGGCTGCTAGAACATGCTCTGTTTAATCGGGGACTCGGCTGTAAGAGCCATTTAGGAGGGAGACATTTCAGCTGGAATGATGGTGAGCAAAGGTTTCTCGTAACTAATGGTCATTGTTAGTTTTGTTTAAGAAGCACACTAGGCTGGAACATCTAGAGCTCCCATACAATATTTCGTTTTCTCCTTTTACTCTCTTCTCCCTACTCTCATCCTCACACACTCAGCGTGTAAAGGTGCTGTCGAGATTTTGGTGAATATGGGATAATGAAAGGCCTTTTGTTTGCTCAGGTGCCGGTCCTTCACAATGGGTGGATAATGGAGGAACACTTTAGAGACAGATGCTTCCTCTTCATCACACTGCTCAGTGTGACCCTCTTAGGAAGCAAAGAGAGGGGAACGGAGCACAAGAATCACTTTAACCAGCTAGGCTGTGTCCTCAATCCTTTTGCACTAAAATGAGCTGTTTACATGGGGAAACTTTAATTTAAGGACCAGAGGACCTTAAAAATGATATAGCACTGCCTGTTGCTCATGTCGACCGCACTCATTTGCATAAATCAATCAACCTTTGTTTGGCGCAGTAAATGAAAGGTATCCCCAACGCTCAATGAATGTTAAAGAACTTAAACATAAACAGCAATAGACCTGGACAGAAGCAAACTGAGACGTATTTTTAGGTTGCTGCATGGCACACTTTTCGAGGAGTGTTTATTAGTTATGGGTCACCTTGAAGGCAGAAGAGTAGATGGAGGGCAATCAATATCTAAGCCAATAAGGAAGCAAGAGGCTAAGGTGAAGAGGGTAATCCTTGATGGTAAAGCAGAAAATCTATAAAATAAATGATTTCTCCAGTCCTGCAGGGTGGAGGAAGCTATTTATTGGAGCAAGTTTCAGCCACACAGTGGGTTACACCAAAGTTTAAAAAAGGAATAGACAAAAGCTATGCAATTCAACCTGAACACATGGCCATTTGCAGGAAGCAATACAACAACCACTGCACCATGTATTTCTAAACCCTTCACAAGAGTTTCAACAATAACAATGTATCAGAAGACAGTGTAAAAACAATGTGCCGACGTGGAGAAAGGATGCTCGGAGTAGTGAACCTACAGAGAATTATCACTCGGATCTGCAGCTCCCCTCGGCTTTACGGAGCTTGATAACGAGTTTCAGCTCAGTGTTTAGCTGTTCGCCCTGCAACTTTACGGTTTTGGTTCACTCTCACCACTCTCATAGCGTCGTTTCCAGCCACAGCAGGCGGCTGTTTTCAGAGAAAAGGTTCCAAAACCCGACTGTACCCTGTCCAGCACCAAAGGCCAGACACAGTTAGCAACTAGCTGGTGAACATAGTGGAACATTTAGCAGCTCAAGAGACAGATATTTCCCTCAGGAGTTAGTAGAGACCAAAAACAGAGTTAAAGGAAAGTGAGTATTGGATTTACTCCAGCCAGAAACACTACGTCAAATGATAATGTTGCTCTGTAACTGCTGGATGTGTAAATAAGCAACTGTCTGCTAACAATTTCTTTTATATCAAATTATAACTCACAGAAATGAAGCAATTAAGCATCCTACCGCTTCCACTGGACTCTGAACAGCCCTAAAAAATCCATTTGGAGTAAATGCCCTGCTCAAAAGGTAACTTGATGGTAATTGTTGACAGAGGGCCGACCATTACTCATTTATGTCACCATATTTTCCCAGCCAGTCGGGGGGGTGTGAATTGGTGACCTCCTAGACACAATGCTGCTTCTCTGACCTTGAGACTGCTGCTAGAGAATGTGCTTTCCAGTCCAATGAGCCCTAGAGCTGGGCAATATATTGATATTATATTGATATCGTGATATGAGACTAGATATCGTCTTAGATTTTGGATATCGTAATATCGTGATATGACATATCACATGGTTTTAAAGGCTGCATTATAGTAAAGTTATGTCATTTTCTGAACTTGCCAGACTGTTAAACTGTTAAATTATTTGCCTTTACCCACTTAGTCATTATATCCACATTACTGATGATTATTTATCAAAAATCTCATTGTGTAAATATTTTGTGAAAGCACCAATAGTCAACACTACAATATCGTTGCGTTATCGATATCGAGGTATTTGGTCAAAAATATTGTGATATTTGATTTTCTCCATATCGCCCAGCCCAAATGAGCACTAGCTTTTATGAGCTCACTAGCATGAGTACATGTTTTACTGCAATGTAGCAGTATGTGGCTTAACCTGTTCAACCTAAGTGATGTGTGTTACAAAAACTTAAATGGCCCAAAGTAAGGTGTCTTCTTTTTTTTTTCCAAGTATGGATGTTGTTCTACTGAGTTTTTAATTGAGCAGCAGGGATGAGGTGCTAATGGTTTTTTCAGCAGCATACGTTAAGTGTCTCAGCATTTGAAGTCTGACCTGTCAGTGAAAGCAACAGGGCATAATTTTCCTCAGTAAATAATTAACATCGCCATTCTCCATTTCGCTGTGCTTGATGCATATTGATACAGGCAATTTGTTCCCTCATCTAAGCGCTCAGGTTTCTTCTGTTCGAGGAACACATGGCATACTCAGCGCGCAATGGCCACAGCAATAGCTTGTTAGAGAAGCTACAGAATTCCTTTTTCCCCCTCGTTTTCCTGTAAGACACTTTTGCAAATGGTCTGTGACAAGCGGATATTGGAGCCATCGTCACTCTACAGTCTAGAATTATTTTTTTCTCCACTGCATCCAGACTAGCTTTGTACTAGCAGTATTGATGTGGATTGAGCACAGGGATGTGTTTTTAAGTACGCAGAGGGACATCATGAGTCACAGCAGCTCATTGCTGGTTGAATAATCAAAACACTACAAAGAATGCCATATCTGGATGTTAACACAGTCACACAATAAACTAGGTGGAGGTCCTGGACATCAGAAATTATTCATTTCCTTTGATAGGAATGTGCACAGTGTAATCTAGAGCACTTTTTTCTTCTTCATCTTATCCTGTCAAAATCTGACAATGGCACTCTGATAATTACTTGTGCCATCAACATATCCTGTAAGTGAAAGAAATGATCAGATAGTCCCAGCATGCTGGCATCGATCTCAGTTCTCTGGATAGTAATTAACAACTCTGAAATTACAACTCTAGCACAAAAGAACCGCAGCTTTCTTCTGTCTCTGCCAGAGGTGGATGACACCCTTGTCTCCCTGTCATTTAAAATATTTTCTGTGTTTCTTGTCAGTCTCATGCGTTTTTCATTTTACTTCTTAGAGAAGTGTTTTGTTCTGCAGGGTGAATGACCAGTCTGCAGCTGACTGTCAGCTTGTGTCAGTCGCAGCATCAGTGAGTAGCAGGGTGTCTTTTCGTGCTCCAGTCAGCTCATTGCCTGAGATGGTTGCTTCCACTCTACAAAGTCTAAGCTCTCAAACATCCCATTAGCACCTGCTAAGTCAACCAGAAACTTTTTGAGGCCAGTCTGACTTTGTGCATGTAATTATTCTCTCTCTTGCTGTTTAAACCCAAAGACCTCTTATTCCCTGTAAAGGCACTTCGCTAGGTCATAGAAGATTACTGACTTAACGTTTTTTTCACTCATTAGCAAAGTCATTCAAATGAAATGATGCCTAAAAGACTTAAGGCCTTCACTATTACCGATTTTGTTTTCCTGGTCACTCCATATATAGAAAATTCAGTGTTTGATTTATTCTAACATTCTCTATGGTAGGGTTTCTACTGCTTTTACAGTGTGTATCTGTTAGAATATGAACACTGTGAGGGATTCAACGAGATGCCTAAGATGTTGTGTAGACTTGTTCACTGTTATCTTTTAGTTACATGGCTCCTTTGCAATAATTTAGTGCAACATCTTCCTCTATGCAGCCCTTTGGGATTTGCACCTCTCAAGTCAGCCTCTCCATCAATTGAAAGATGATAAAATATGCCTTTTTGGCACCTCGCATTGCTGTGATAGTAGACATTTAAATTGCAGGATCTGAAGTTATAAGGTTATTTGTCATGCTTTAGCTATTGAGCTCATGAAATGATAGCTTAGTATTTGATGAAAACCCAGTTTGTGAGGTAACCTGCCTGCATTAAATAATAATAGACATGTAGATGAAATTCAGAATTAGACTGAAATGTTTTTGGTTTTCATGAACTAGTGTGGCCACTGTGTTACTACATTTGAACGTTTTTACATGCATTATCTTCATTAAGCAGTTAGACTGCTCAGTTTATGTGAATGAAGATTCCACATTTTAGTTGTCACTCTACTTCTCCTGATTGTCTTAGGCTACCATGCTTTGGGTTTTTACAGAAAACCCTTGTGTGTGAGGGAACCACCAATCTCCTTGTCATGGCTAATGTTTCTCTCATTTTAATCTGATTGGAAAAAAAATGCTTACCAGATGCTAACAGTCTTTTGACACATTATTTCAAATGATGCTAAATGACCTCATGGGCTGATGTGTCCAGGGGTTAAGCAGGGTTGTCCTGATCAACCTCTGACACCAGGGTCATTCATAAGGTTGTGCTCCAGGCACAGCTCCATTGATAAGGGTCAATGAAAGGGTCATCCTCTCTCCCTCTTTAGTTCTATCCAATTAAAGCATCAGCTGCTGAATCAGTGCCTGGTGTTCATCGGAACATTAATTGTGCTCAACTAAGTGTCCACTGAGCGCCACACAATGACAGGGTTGTTTTCTGATCTCGACCAACACATATTCTGTTGTCAGCGCCGATGCAAAGGCTTGTAACATGGGTGCTTGAAAAGTGCACTCTAAATCAGGTGGGCGTCTCTGACTGCAAAATATGAGGACACACTCGCTTTCCTGTGTACCTTTAGCCTACTATTAGATCCCATATCCTGGCTGTGACACTTTCTTCTGTGCAGGTAAGGGGTTGTCTGGCCTCACTTGGGGTGATTTCCAATCATCCACTCGATTTACAGGCCATGGGGGAGGCACAACCTGTTATTTTTACCCTTCACTAGAGCACATATTGTCACTTTTCCTTAAAAAAAAAAAGGAAGCATAGTCTATATTTTTTGTTAGCACTTAGCTCCAAACAATGCAAAAATACTGACTGATTGATGGATTTCTATGACTTATAACCCCCCACATTTAATTTTTGAATGCCTACTTTTAAAACAATTTGATTAAATAACCTTGATTTCCGCTGTACTATAATGTGCAAGCCTTAGTGGATACAGCATGGCATTACAGAGGATGTGACTGGTGTGTCTCTTTGTTCATGCAGATGGGATTCAGCTTGTTTTGCTTCACACTTTTCAAGCTTATTAAAATGCACAATTATCATGTATTTTAGAGTAGCCTATGCACCCAAGATTTTAAATGCAACTTCACAAAGACTGTTCTGTTTCAGAACTGGGACAACACCCCCACCCGTTTGAAAATCTAATTAAACTAAACTAGTTTTTATCTGTTCTAAATGACTTCAGAGAACCCATTCATTATGCCTGCCCTCCAGTCCTGTCACAAATATACTCCAATATTACATTTATTTAATAAATAGGTTATTAAATGTTTTTTTCTTTTCCTTTTTTTTTCTTTTTTGTTGTCTCTTGTGTATGCTTTATTGCACTGAATAACATTTCAGCCCTTATAAGCACATGGGAAGTGGAGACTCTCACCGTTTATTTCACCATTTTCATTGAAGCTTTTAATCTATCTTGTTATGAGGGCACCAATCCAATAACACATTTCACCTTAACCACCAGATATGATGAAAGTATAACCAAGTGATCAATGAAGGGATTTACACTTCGCCTCCCATTTCCCCCCCCACTGCACTGCAACCATAGCAACAGGGCCAGGATAAATCTACTATTTAGTGAAACGACACAAGAATCATCCTCCGATTTGATCATCTGCTTTGCTCCATGCCTCCATTTTCCCTCTGCCAAGCTTTAGCAGAAATGATCTTAGAGACAGATAGGAGAAATGGAGAAATGAATCGCTTGCCTCATAGCTGGTTTTAGGAAATGCAATGTGAATGGAAATAGGAACGATTACCTGCTGAGATGGAGGAAGGCAAGAGGAAGGATATGCACATCATTTCACAGGATACAAATACTCCAGTGGGGTTCAGTGGCAGGTGTTGGAACTTTGTAAATGTATCATAATGACACACATTATAAATACTAATGTCGTCATCAGTTATGTCACACATTTTGAGAATACTGGTTTTGCATTGACTGCAGCAGTACAGGAATGTTTGGTAGTCAGGCTAAATATTTTCATTTTATATCTAATTAGTTTTCTGCAATGGTCCTTAAAGTGTATGGACAATACAGTTAGTTACTAACTACACCAAAGAGGCAGAATAGCATAATCTAAGTACTGCATATTGACAATAGCAAGACAACTTATCATTTATGGAGCTGGCATCAGCTTCACATAAAGTGCACATTAACTGGATTATAATGGCTTTGCAAAAATTGTGGGTCTGTCCATAATTTGCACCTATGTATTCACACACAAAAAAAACAGTGCTTATGTTTGTTGCCAAGTTGTCATCTCGCTCCATTACAGACATACCTGAATGTAACAGACATGCAAATGTTTGCACCTGTTTATAGGAAAGTAGTTTATGATTAAATGTATGGTTAAAGCACTACCTTCTGTGAAATTGGCTATGCAGTCTATACCGTATTCAGCACTGATTATGCCAGCTATTTAAGCTTAAAACTTACTAAAAACAAGTAATGGCTTACAACTTTCTAATTTTTCTGATTGAGATGAACTGGTATGTATTGGTGTTCCTGTCTTCCATCAAACTGCTTGCTCTGGGGATCCCCGTCTAATTAGAGCGATGGCGATGAGATGGCCATGGCACCTGACAGAGAGGGATTTGCTACTCAGGAAAAAAAAAAAAAAGAGATCAATTTAACACTCACTGCTCTCAGTCATGCTCGTCTGCAGTGGTCCTGCTGCACTGGCCACTCACTGTTGATTTATTTGCATTGCAGATTGCATGGACTTGGAGAGGACCTGGCTAGCTTTCAGGGCTGTCGCTGTTTTAAACCCAGCATAATCCCTGGCAAGAGGCCCAGTATGTTGCTCACCCTTTCATTAATATGGGAGTGCCAGTACACCTGACTAGCAGACAAACATGAAGCACATCATTCATGGCATCTCAGTGGTAAATGGACTGCTGACTAGCCAGTGACATTTGTTCAAGTGGCTTTTTGTAACCACAGTCACCATTTTGCTGTACTTGCCTCAAGATTTCCTCGCAAATACAAAGTCATATGAAGGATGGCATAATTATTGGCTCTGGCCTGTTTTTGACACATTACTGCTACCACTACTTCTGTTACTACTACTACTATCTGTAAAAGTAACATTCATAAAAATAAAAAAATAACTCTGACCTCAATTTTATTAGTCTCTCTGAATCCACAAGATCATCTTACATAACCGAGTGAAGGAGAGGAAAACAAAACTTTTTTTATTGGTTGTATTGAATAGATGAATTTTAGGCAGACTTTTTAAAGGTTTTGTTTTGTGTGAAGTGGCTGGGGGTTACAGAGCCGTCGATGCACTTATTGCAGATGGGTCTTATAGGGATGGAAGAGGCCAGCTGAGGAGGAGTGTAGATGCCAGGTAGGGTTATATCTCTAGAGAATGCATGTCTGGATCCACAGTAAAGTCAGTGAACAGTAAAATAATAAGAACAGGAGAGGGGTGGTCATACATTCTCCTGTGTATAAACACATTATAGGTACAGTAAATAACAGAGCAGTTTCAAACTTCACATTGTATCATCTGTCTTCTGATATGGAACTGCATTGGACTAATGGGTATTCTTGTTACGATTTCCCACTACACGTAAAGGTCCCATGGCATGAAAATTTCACTTTGAGTTTTTTTTTAACATTAATATGAGTTCCCCCAGCCTGCCTATGGTCCCCCAGTGGCTAGAAATGGCGATAGGTGTAAACCGAGCCCTGGGTATCCTGCTCTGCCTTTGAGAAAATGAAAGCTCAGATGGGCCGATCTGGAATCTTCTCCTTATGAGGTCATAAGGAGCAAGGTTACCTCCCCTTTCTCTGCTTTGCCCGCCCAGAGAATTTGGCCCCCATGAGAGAGAGACATCATGGCTTGCAAACAAGCAAAGTGGCAGTTGGTCAAGGCCCCACCCCAACCCTCCAACTTGCCCCCCTCTCTCCTCTGCAATAGCATTTAAAGCTACAGACACAGAAATGGCACATACTAAGGAAAGCTCATTGTGGGACTGGCTCTAGTGGCTGTAATTCTGCACCAAGGCTGAATTTAGGGAAATAGACTTCAGATACAGTATTAGGGGACCACTAAGGTCTATATAAAAGCATCCAAAAAGCAGCATGTCATAGGACCTTTAATTCAAAGGAATGCAATCACACATGGCGCTTTTGACATGCAGCATACTTGCTTTAAAAATACTTCTCAGTTTTGTTCTCTACAGGAGGTAAATTCTTGATAAAAGGGAGCAACATCATCTGCCCTAGTTTTACAACAGTAAAATACATCTAGCCACAAATATCACTATGAGGATTATTAAATTAAACAAAGAAACTAAGTTTGGATGTACTGGTTTAGATTTTGCAGCTCCAGTAGAAATGTTATTAGTATGTATAATAAGTACTTCCGGGGCCTCGGTGTGTTTTGTGAGTGAAGAAAAGAAAAGGTTCAAAATACAAAAGAAATGTTAGACAAATAAAAGAGGGTGACACATTAAATGCTATATTTTTGAGCACTTTAGTAAAGCATGTCATCTTTGAGTAGCGATGTTGACAGGTTTATTTCTACATGTTATTTTTTAGCATTTTCTTTATCCTTTTCCTTAAAGGAAAAAATAAAGCAGACTACAAACCACCATGACAAAACAAAAGACATATCTGATGGACACAGCTCTAAGGGGGGTGGGTGTAAATGCTTGTTTTTCATATATACATATGTATTTATATGCATAAATTCATGTATGTATGCAAATGTGGCAATCTTTAGCATACAGTATACTGTCACATACATAATATATCCTATAAATATGGTGAGCATACAGTATGTATACTTCCTATATGGTGCTGACTTTGACATCCGATTTAATGCCAAAAACACAACCCACTCACTTCACATGTGCAGGTCTGGCTGTTCTTACTGAATGACCTGGTGCACTGTTTACCTGGGGTAAAGTGCTCATAATAACAGCAGTATAGGCGGTCAGTCACTGGTAATGACCCTGAGTGGGTGTCGTTTTGTGAGCCAAGATTTAATTGTGCCAGTCGTATTTTCAGTAGCATAAATGTGCCCATACATCAGGCAGTGACAAGTAACCTAATGTATAGATGTTTGTACAGATTGGATAAGCTAGAAAACAACATTACACATGGATTGATAAATCCTAACGGCAGCAAAGGTTTACTTCAGAGATGTTGAAGCTCTGGGCTCTGTTTGTGCATATTTACTTTTTAATAAGATTTTCAATATAGCACTTCCAGCTTAAAGGCCAGTTTTTGCTTCCTGAGTTCCCTTACTGTTTTACTGCTTAGTGATAACAGTTAGTTTATCTTGCTTTTTATGTTAAGGGATTTAAAAATGTAAAAAAATTCTACTCCCTTTTTTTACAGAGTAAATATTTTGAAATGTCGCTGTATAAATATGGGAAATCGCTCCTGGTAATGAAAATGGCAACAATTCTGAGCCATAACTGTGTAGAATTGAGGTTTATTTTCTGTCTAATTTCACGGCCTAAAACTGGGCAAAGTGTCTTGCTTTGGTATGCACATTGGCTTGAATGGGTTGTGATTACCAGAAGGCAAGTCCTGACATAACAGAAGAGAAGCTTAATATCAGCATTCTGGTGCTCCCGCAAAGTGCTATTGTTGGGCTCTCGTTCACACTGACTAATTAACTTTACAGCTGATATCTCTGGAGTCAGAGGCATTGTGAATTGAGTAAGACAGAGACAGCCCATGCTGTGTGGAAAAGAGCAAGCAGTTCCACCTTTTAATGTCCTTGCAGGGGATCAAAGTTTATATAAATTGGTGCCCATCCAGGAATTATTTCTTAAGGAATAAATATCTGCATAGTGATTTGTTCATGTTGTACTTCCTAGAGCTTATTGTGAGATATCTCAAAGATGTATTGCCATATGATGAGTAGCGTTAGTGTAAAATTGGCCAACACCTCATTGTGTTTAACTCACAAAGTCCATTTTAGTGCGTCCAAATGCAGGTGATCTCATAGTGCAAGTTTATTTGGGTGTGACCAACAGATTTTGGGATCAGAGGTTATGTGTAACCCAGGTGCACCTGCAGTACTGTTGAAGGAGAGGTTGGATAAGTAGGAATAAAAAATCAGCTGGTGTCGTAGTGCCTGCCATCAATTATGACCAATCAAATTACATCCTGCCATTCCCTTTGAAAGCAGGGAACTCACCTCCATGCTGCCTGATTTGTAGCACCACCTATTTTCATTCATAGTGAGCAATAAATGGATATAGATGAGAAAAAATCTGTAAGAATAGGACCCATAATGTTGATAGTAAATGACCTTTCAGCCTTCATTATGTTGAACAGTTTCCTTGAATACTACACCATTTTATGAGAGAACTCATACTCAAATAGCTACCCCAGAGAGAGAGAGAGAGAGAGAGAAAAAGCCAAACCTCTGGTCTCTGTCTGTGAGCTGCACTGGCACGTCCAGTCTGATTGGTGTTTACCAAGGCTGTGCCAGGTCTCTCTGCCTGCCAGCTCTGTGTTTGCCCCTTTCTCTATTGACCAAATCCCCAGTTGTAGTGTTAAATGCCAAGACCATACACTGGAAAGGCTCGTTGCCTTTGCATACATCAGACCGGCTCATGCATCAGACCGCCACATACGGGCACTTTGCAAAACGTCAAGGCCGCGCCCCCTTTTGGCGGATAGAAAACGCAATGCAATTTGACGTGTGTTTGTATCATAATTTTGACAGCGATTTACCGCACTGACTGTGAATATCCACGTATCTTATGAGCCAAAAATCTCAGCATTACATCAACACCCTACACAACCGTTCTTTGGCTTATCCCTGTTTCTCTCCTGATGTGATAGGGCAACGGAGCCTCGGTGATGCCGGTCTGGTCTATAGCCTGGAGCCAAAGCCCCTATCATGATCTTTTTTTTTTTAAGGACATGGCAATGGAACAAATCGAAGATCAGGGTTTTTGGATGTATTGTTGCAACCAAGCACAAAGTAACTCTTCGGCATAGTGTTATTAATTTAAAATGGGTTGTTTAAAGTAAAAAACTGGAGATATGTTGAACTTCTTCTGTTTAGGCCTTTGCAGTCTATGCAGGACGCGGATTGTTTTCCCCCAGAAAGGGGCATGATGATGAGTCTTTTCCAGATGATGTATTGCCGGCCTAACGTATTAAGAAGCAGATGAGTGGATTTCACTACAGTGAAACTGTGTTAACAATCCAAGAGTTTACATAATACAGCACAACACGTGACCATTGTCAAATTTGATGCTTTGAGTAGAGCAAACAACGCCTAGATTTTGTGCGTATTATATCTGGGAAAGGAAACGTTAGTTTTAATGCACGGTGTAAAGTCTGTTCGATCTATATATTATTCAGTCTGCTGGATCGCTTCCAGAGGTTGTCTGGTTTACATTGCTCTAGGATCCCTCCCAGGTGTAAATTCAGTCCTTTGCAGTGTGTTTGTTTTTGTGCAGAAACAGTTGGCCATCCACTCAGCTACTGTATACAGATACAATCAAAGTGTACACTTTTATTCTCCTATGAGCTCTTGTTATTGAGTATTTCTTACAACAGAAAATGGAAGTAATGATTGTTTTTTTCCTCTTGTTTTTAAAGTAAATTCCTTCTCACCACCTACTTGCCTGGGTTTTAGTTAAGCATGACCAAGCCCAATTGGGCATCAGATCACATTTTCACAGCAGCAAATGCAAAATATCAGATGGTAATACACAGCAATGATCATGAGTTGACCATTTGCCAACCCATGCATTTGGATACAAATTTTATTTCAATGCCAAATCTAGATAGTGCCAAACCCATCTTTCACCCATCAAACATATATTAAGAAAATTAAGAAAACAAAAAACATTGACAGTCCTTTTTTTTTTATTTATTTTTTTTTGGCAGAATTCTGTCTTCTGACACTGACCAAAAACCCCTTTGACTTTCCAACCTAACATATGGCCTATAGAGTTATATAGTTTACTGCAAAAGAAAAGAAGTACTGAGGTACTTTTTAAGTTTCCTTTTTTCCCATCTCTTGTGTGTGTCTTATTTTTGAAGATTAGGCAGCTTTGATATGCAAAATAATCAGATTTTAATAATATCTTAATCTCTTCTTTAATGGCATCAGCAATTAGGCCATAAATTGATTTAATATTTCCTGTCTTAGCATAAGACATGAAAAATGGATCATAACCTGCTTAAGAGGCTATAAGGAAATAATCAGATTAGCTCCAAAACATAGAATGTAGCCCACTATTCTTTTAACATCCATCACAGCTGCTCCATCGCTTAGATGACATATATGCTGACCTGAGAGATTTAAAGTCAGAATTGATAAATACTATCCTCAGTGGTGACAGTGCACTGTATTGTAAGTCCACATATCATCTCTGGAAGGTCAATGGCTTCCATCATAGCCTCAATAACGGATATCTAGCTCTGCCGGTTTGTGATACACAAAGTGCTGTATGACGGAACTTTTTCAGTAAAGTGTGTGATGTTTAAACACCGCAATGACTCATCTGTAATCCCAAAACCATAAAGTTTTGACAAGTGTATTTTATTATTTTAGCTTTTCTCTAGATTGATAGTAAGTTTGTATTTGTACTTAATTGGAAACTCAGAAAATATGTCGACTCATCATGCCATTTTTCTTTTGCAAAATGTTGCAGGGAGAATATGTTTTGTCTCCACTGCTTTTTCTGTTCTTCCTGGTGCACGTCATTAACAAAAAAAAAAAAACGTGGGGGGTTTAAAATGAATGGGCAATAAGCCAAGCTCTGAACAAGCAGCTATCTGAATGCTGTCACTATGGAGGCCATTATAGCGTTCCATTTGAATTATAAAACCACCCCAGAGCAAGGTGGGTGCGCATGGGTGCGTGACTGCCTACCGGATAGCAGAGATAGGTCCCTTCAGTGAAATGGTTGAATGGGGGGGGTGACCAGGCATCTCCCTCGTTATTAGACTTGTCACTGTCACTCACAAAAGGTGTGAGTGACAGAAGAGCCTATTACCTTCCAAGACTCACCTCCATCCTTTAGAGATGGGGCAGCTTTTAAAGTCATCACATTGACATACCCCCACCAATGCATGTTTGTTGCTGTCACATGCAGTGCTGGCATGCCCACAAATGTGCTTTTGTGTATTAATTCATAACAAACTAATAGTTTATTTTAAAAACATTGTTGCGACAGTTCTGAGAAAAGTCCGCTTTTGAAATCGCCGGTAAGTATGTTAAAGCTGGTCTTCCCCAGAGAAACATTATCTACTTAATTAAAAGGACCAGCAGGAAAGGCCTGGAATCATGACGGTATAATTATAAAAGACCCATTTCTGTTAATCCTTGGCTCTGCAGCAAGGAGCCTCACATGGTGGAGCCAGTCCACGGCCACTAGTTAAACACTGAGACCACACAGGGCTTTTACAAGTAGAGGCAGTGGGAGGATGACGGGCCTTTAACTGAGGACGTGGGGAGCTGAGAGCGAGCCCAGAGGTCTACTAGAAGCTTTTTACGGCAACAGAGCTTGGGGAGAAAAAGCACAGCAAGATCATTCATGAAGGACAGTGAGTCAAGAGGCAAATCATGGGCATGTTTATAAGTCAAGTCAATGAATAGTGTGCCAAGCGTTTATGCATTTTTTGACCCAGTGGGTAACCGAGCTGTATAGTACTGAAGTGGTGGTTGTTTTAGATCTTAGGATCTAAGCAAATAGTCTGTTATATCACCTAGCTCATTAGAATTTATGTGAATCACCAGTTAAGTGTCAAGATGTATCAGATTTGGTTAACAGTCAGACATTAGACTGGAGACATTTGCCAAACAATGAATCATAGCAGGACATTAGTGCTAGGTTTTGTGTTTGAATGGAGGTGGGCTCTGTCCTGTGCCGGTTCGTCTCAGTGCCAGGGCCTTTGATTTGTGTTGCACAGCTGGGCCTGGGGAAGACGTTTCAGTGGGCAGCTGCGGACGCTTAATCTCCCCTGCGCTGACACAGGCTCAATTAGTTGATAGCACACTTTGGGATTCTGCAAGAAAAGTTGTCAGGACCCTGTCAGATAAATCACTGGAGAAGATTCCAGCCTGGCTATTGCAAGCTTTGGCCCCAGTGGCCTGTTCCTCTTTTGTTTGCTTACTTTGAGTTACCGAAGGGAAATGATTTTCTAACAGCATGGTTACACTGGGGCTTTTTTGACAAGTGTTTTGATTACCCTGAATTATAGGTTACAGTTTAGGGGAATCTGTATAATTATGAATACAAAAGCAATCTGTATAATAGTTGAGTAACACTTTTTTTAATTTAAAGTTTAATACAGTCATTTTAGACCTTTTAAACTTCTGAAATCAACATATTAATCTGTAGCAATCATAAAATCCACTCACCTCACATCATAAAATACAAATAATAATGTTGTACCCACCAGCAGCTTCCACTGATTTTATTCAATTCTCACTCCTTTTCAAACATATTGTTTATAAATTGATAATTATCTAGACAACTCTCTGGTAATCTCTTTTGAAAGAAAAGAAAAACTTACCTATGATTGTATTGATTTTGAGGCTTAACCTTAATTCTTTCAGGCTTCTTTCTTTTTCAGTCAGACATCGCAGTGATGTTTATAATGAAATGTGCGTCTTCAAATCCAGATTCTTTTCCCACTGGCTATGCAGATAAAATATATTTAAGGCTAGAGATACTTGCAGTAGCTAAATAAATATGAAAAGGAATGTAGAGAACACACTACTCCACACCTTGTACTGTATCTTGCCTATTCTAATTAATAAAATTGCCATTGATGAACACACTACATGTCTTATTTAGTACATTTTGCAGCATGGCCTTAAGTACATAAAATTATTTTTTGTCTGCTACACAAAGGGACTGAAAACACTTATTTTTCTTTCAATATGTATCGTATCGTATCACGGGTGTATGTGTCTATCTTAAATCTTAAAAATGTATAACATTGATATTGCCGAGTTATTTAACTTTGCTGAAACAGGATACCAAATTGCACACCTCTCCAATTAAGATAGCTTTGGCATTAGCTCTTATCACAGACAGGTATAATCGGCCTGACTTTGCTGTGTCTTAATAAACTCCTGAGCTGCAGGTATCTCATCAATCTATGAATTCATTAAAGAGAGCCAACTGACCTATTGTCCAGAAGCGCAATAGAAGTACATTTTTGGAAAATTGGGCTGAAGCAGCAGCAAGACGTAATAGGATACATCGAAGAAAAACTCTCCACTGCTTTGACAAGAGTTACATACAGTTTGCTAGACATTGTATTTTATACACACATTTCTGATAAGGGTGCAAGTTGTTGGTAGACAGCAGTGAGGACACGTCAGACACCGCCTACCAAGAGTCTGGGTCTGCCGAGGTTTCTTCCTAAAAGGGAGTTTTTCCTCGCCACTGTCGCAACAGCCACTGCTAATGCTTGCTCTTCGGGGAATTACTGTGATTTTTGGGACTTTGTAAATTATAGAGTATGGTCTAGACCCACTCTATCTGTAAAGTGTCTCGAGATAACTTGTGTTATGATTTGATACTATAAATAAAATTGAATTGAAATTGAATTGAGGAGAGTAACTATAAGCTTTGATATTACTGCTGCAGGCTACTCTCCTTAGTTTCAGTGCCAACAAGTCAATAGCAGATAGCATTGTTATTAAAAAAAAAAAATGCTGTTTGTTTTTGCCCAAATGTTTCTAGCTCCTGTTTTAACAGAATCAAAATATCACTATAAAATATGATGAATCCTAGTTTTTGACCATGATGTTCCAGTCCAATCACATTGTCATAGTCCTTTTTAGAGTTCTGCACTTGAACAGATATTCAAACATCCACAGCCTGTTTTCACAGGTAAGATAAGGTTAATGATCAAGAAATACAAAACTGTGATGACCTTATATGTCCATAGCTCTCTGTGGTTTTGACATGCTCCGTGTGCTACTTTGCAATTATTAATGTATTGTACAAGGCTGTAGGCTTTGCTGAAGAAGAGCCTTGCACCAGCAAACCCAAAGAACCATGTATAATAGCAACAGCTGTTCATGCATTTTAATCCAAAGCAGTGGCCTTTCATTGAATGGCTCCATCTTTCTTCATTTCCGCAGTTACAGACTTGCCAGAGAGTTTGGCCTGCCCTGCAGATCCAAGAATCTGAAGCAGCAGCCATGCTTGCTTTCTCTCCTCGGCAGCCTTAAAGTTTGCTATTCAGATTGCTCAATAATTACATGCATTTGTCTAGTCCTGTTGTTGCTTCTTAGAGCTGTGTATGCATCGAACAAAGTGCTTCTGTTTTCACCCCAAAGCCTGTTTGTTGTTAGAAACGCCATCCTTTACTATCATGCAGCAGGCTCTCTTGGGTGACTCAAAGATGAACTTTGTGCAGGGAAGTAATTTATGATGAAATTGGCCAGGTTCGCTCTGGGGGTTGTGTTTTCTCACCGTGTTTTCTCACCATTAGTGTGTCCCTTATTAGCCCAACTTCTCAAAGAGGGCAATTTCTTTAGGAGGCGACATTTAATTATGTCTGGATGAAAGTGTGTGTGTGTGTGTGTGTGTGTTCTATTGATTCCAAATGGAGCCAGCCGTATGTTCTTAAGGAACACAAAGATGTGTCAGACTGATACAGCTTCCTATCATTGAGAATATAATGCTAATTCACACTCAAACCCAAAAAGGACTCCATGAGGAAGGGGTAGCTCTCCAGAAATGTTAAGTAAGAGCATGATGTGTCTGATCAATAATTCACATCTGGTTCTGACTCTCCGTGTAGTCCAAAGGAAGCCCTTACTGGTCAGCAGCAGGATTATACTTTGAAATTAGAAGAAGAAAAAAAAAAGCACACTTCATGTTACCCTCTCTGGCAGCTGTATGATTTGCTTCTCACCCACTGAGATAGGTGGAAAGCTTATTGATAGGAGATGTTTCCTGGTGGTTGTGGGTTACACGTTGACTGCCTTTCTACTAGAGATGGTAAACCCCTGTTATGAGAGCTCTTTGATGTCAGAATCCCTTACAGGGAGGAATTAACTACATGGCATGTTGTTCTTGTTAATAATGTTTCAAGTTGTTCTGAAATGCTTTGATTCCTTTCAGGAATGCAGAGACCCAATGGAAATGTGTTTAATTGCATAAATAATTTAACTCGTAGACAATTATGACATGAAAGACATGAGAGAGAAATTGTTTTTTTTTATTTTTTATTTACGTTGTGGTTTAAAGCTGCATTTAAAGTTACTCGGCAAGCACACACACACACACACACACACACACACACACACACACACACACACACACACACACACACACACACACACACTTACATGCACACAAACATTGCACTTCTGATTGGTTTTGCTGGAAGAGAAAGATCTTAGACTCTCTCATACCTGACTTTCTCTCTCTCTCTCTCTCTCTCTCTCTCTTTCCTGTGGCAGCAATAGTAAAGCTGGGCTGCCAAAGGTAATCTAACCTAGGAGACGAGGCGATAATAGCCACATTGACAGAGTGCTTGTTCATAATAAGAGACTGGATGAGGAGTCAAAGGTGAAAAATGAGTGTGATATTAAAGCTGGGAGAGGAAGCTGTATGAGGAGGTTTGTGTTTATCTGTGATTATAAGGGCATCACACACAACCAAGAAATGGAAGAAGGTTTTAACCTAGATAGAGTCGTAGAAGACGCAAATGGTGAATTTCCAGCGGGCAGGATACTATTCTTTGAGGAGCTGTTATCACAGTCAGTGATATGGGGACGACTGTTTCCAAATGACAGGAATGGTATCTGTTAAGACGTTGCTTACAGTGGTACCTTGATGATATACTGGCATCCTTCAGCTGGACACGTGCATGTTCACAGATATTGAGCCAGTCAATTCATTACAACAGCAATACAGCTTAGTTTAAATGCAGAGAGAAATCATGCATGCATGTCCATTTGGGTCTGTACAGTTTTCCTGTTCTGCAAGGAAATACAAATCATTATAGATAAGGCATGCAAACTACAAAAGAGACCTGGAAACCACACTGGGTAGCTCGTCACACCTAATTTGGATAATCCTTTGTTGATAATCCATGTGCTATTAATTTAGTAAAATTTGTGGAGTTGAATATGAAACTCGTGTCTGTGAATAGTTGATGTCTGGTCTTATTTTAGGGTTGGATTTAGGATTGAAAATAGGGTCATAAACTTGACACTGGGGGAAAAAATATCTTTGAGTGTTTATTTGAAAGCTGCAATACAGGAAACTCGGCATTGGACTATCCAAATAAAGTGTGGCCAGCCTAGAGTTGCTGTTAAGCAAAATGAGCAGTACCCATGTCATGTAAAGAATGCAGACAGTGTACCTCAGGTTGTTTAAGACAGAGCGACTCCGCTACCTCAGACAGGGAATGCTGCAACAACAAGACAGAGCAGTAAAAACAACATGGTTAAATGTGAGGGCCGGGGCCGTCACTATTGTCCAAGGGAGTTCAGCACGGTTGGGGTTTGGCACCGAGTTGTCCGCAGCTGTCGGGACTCCAGGTTTCCAACGACAGTGCCACATGAGCTGTGGTAACCTAACCTGGCATTCCTTTACGGCCCTGGGAAAAGTGTGTGCATTAAGAGTGTGTGCTCCTTACATGTATAACTTCAGCCCCTACTCCACAAATCCAACTCTGGTTTTTAAATGCAGTATTAAGTAGTATGCATACTGACTGAATATAATCAGTCAGTATTTTGAGCTTTAGCGTCCATTATTGCTAAAATGGTAAAATAATTCATTTTCTTTACTAAATCTGTCTGCAGTCAGCTGAACACTAGCTGGCTTAATCTCCGCATGATCAACAGATCTACATATGGCATAAAATGCAAAGTAATAAGGTTAACTCGGTGCCATGGAAACATTAGCACAAAATTGTTTTAAATTATTGGAAACTAAGAGAAGTGCATCTGCGTAAATTCTGACTAATGCACGATCCAAGAACTACCGTGTCAGCGGGAGGTGGAAAGGTGCTGTGAATGTTGCCAGAAGCTCTGTTTTTAAGCAGCTGCAATAATCCTGGCCATGTCTGTTGAATATATCTATATTTTATAGAAGACATTAATAGGAACAGTGGAAAAGAGCAGGGTGAAACTGCTCTGTTATTGAAACGACCAGCAGTATGTCAGTATAGTTAAGGCTGAAACTGCAACCCGCTATGTTTCTTTGTCCCATTTCCCAGAGAAAGCGCTTCCAATCTTTACTGACATATTTGTCAACTTGGGCTGAATAATAACAACAGGGTTTCCACTGCGTGGAACCTGTGATTGTTGTGTCATTTATTCTGGTTCCTGCTAACATAGCGATGCCAGGGGAATTGAGCGTCCTGTAAAAGCCAGGAATTATGTCCATGCATTATCTAACAAGGCTAACTGTTTCTCAACGGTTTGCTCTGTTCAGTGAACGTAATGTTTTTTGCAACCAAATTAAAATTCCATTTTGAAAGTCGATTTTTAGTTCTCTGTTCATTGAATAGTTCTGTATTTTTTTTTTTTTTTTTTTTTTTTTTACATGTTCTTTTTTCAGCAGGGACCTGCCTGTCACTCATACATTTAGACACATTTACAGCTGGGAGGTGTGCAGCACGATCCTCTACAGTGGTGGTGTACTATGCTATGATGAAGTGCCTTGCTTAAGGGGACCTCAGTAAAGGTTTCTCTTTCATCCCTTAAGATGTCTTAGTTCTTGTATGTGTATTTAAACTGGCAAACTTCTAAATAAGCCTCAAACTGCTCTGTTATTTATACGACCTGCGGTATGTCAGTATATTAATCGTTAAAGGTCCTATGACATGCTGCTTTTTTGATGCTTTTATATAGGCCTTAGTGGTCCCCTAAAACTGTATCTGAAGTCTCTTTTCCGAAATTCAGCCTTGGTGCAGAATTACAGCCATTAGAGCCAGTCCCACAATGAGCGTTCCTTAGGACGTGCCATTTCTGTACGTGTCTGTAGCTTTAATTGCTATTGAGGAGGAGAGAGGCAAGGTGGAGGGTGGGGGTGTGGCCTTGACCAGCTTGCGGCCACGGTTGTAGATCTATTTCCTCATGGGTGGGCCAAATTCTCTTGGCGGCTGTGGGCGGCGGGCAAAGCAGAGAAAGGGGAGGTAACCTTTCCCCTTATGACATCATAAGGAGCAAGATTCCAGATCGGCGCATCTGAGCTTTCATTTTCTCAAAGGCAGAGCAGGATACCCAGGGCTCGGTTTACACCTATCGCCATTTCTAGTCACTGGGGGACCATAGGCAGGCTGGGGGAACGCATATTAATGTTAAAAAAAAAAACTCATAAAGTGAAAATTTCATACCATGGGACCTTTTGAAGGTCCAGACACAAAACCGATAATCGGCCATTGGACAGTCTGGCGAGGTCAGTGACTCAAGTCTTTTCGGTGTGTTCCGTGCTGTCATCCGTCGGAGGGGCCGTCGGCCTTCATTTTTTTTTAACAAGCCGCCATGACAGTCTGGCTTTGAATTTCCAGAGAAAAAAGACCCACGTAACGCGTTTGTCCAATCAGCTGCCGGTTTTAATTTTTGGGTGACAATACAGATTAGCGCCACCTGCTGTTATGGATGTTACGTATTACGTCTCGCCGCTTTGGTGTGTTCCGAGGCACTTTTTTGACCAACTCGGGGAGACTGATCAGTCCTTTTCTGCCGAGGGTTGGCCGTCTGGTTAGTGTGTCCCGACCTTTAGGCTGAAACTGCAACCCACTTCTTGATCCTATTTCAGCGCTTCAAATCTTTACTGACATATTCGTCAACTTGGACTGAACTGCAACAATAATAACAACAGGGTTTCCACTGCGTGGAACCTGTGATTGTTGTCATTTATTCCGGTTCCTGCTTACATAGCGATATCAGGGGAATTGTGAGTCCTGTAAGCCTGAGATATTTTATGTCACTTTGGAGAGTAACATCTGCTTGGCATTCTATTATCCCAAATCTCTTGTTGACCTGGGTATTATAGGTAAAATAGAGATTATTACCCCTTTCTCTGGAACTTGGTTACAGTAGAGTGCAAGCTCTGGCTCCTGTTGCATCCCAAATTGCTGCGATTAGGACACATAATGCAGTATCACAAGGGAGTAACCACAATGGCTTAAACATATTCCACCTGACATTTAGTTCAGCCAGATCTCTGATTGGCACTTGATTAGCAACTAATCCATGTCATTATCTCCTTCTGTGAAATTAGTTGAGTAGAAAATGGTGTCGTAAATCACAGAGGTGGAATTGTGGAGGGGCTTTGATCAGTGTACAGCTCTACAAAAAGAAAGTGCTGTGAGGAGAGAGGAAATATGTTGTTGCCATGGATACTAAAAAAAATAGGTGTGAAGGAATATATGGTTAAATAGTTTTAGGAATTTTGTTTGGTTTTTGTGTGGAAACTGCAATTCCCAGCGTGAGAGAGTATTGATACAAGTTTTAGTTCCTATCGCCCGACAAGCCCAGTGTTGGCGTTTGAAATCTCAGTGGATCAGCAGGTAATGGCCACATAGGCCTACCTCAATATCAACTATCTATTCCCCTCTGTTAGATTATGGACTGATATTCAGACTTTTCCATATCCTGCCAGGTAGAATCCAGCTCACCCCCCTCCCTCCCTCCTGCCCGGCTTGTGCTGCCTCCTCTGGCTCCAGTCCTGAACCTAACCCTCAGAGGAGCGGAAAATAATTAGGAGAGAAAATTGCAGCTGACACTATTTCTGAAAAGCAGGGTATTGTAATGAGAGCAGAGCAGGTATTCATTGTGTCTGAGGGAGCGATTGAAAGCCCTTGGTTTTCGGGCTGCCTGGGAGAAGCCCCGGGAGAGTAAGCAGAGCTTTGCTGAGTCCCTTAATGCATGTGGGAACGGAGCCTTGAGAGGACGAGGCAGAGGTGTCTTCCAAAAAAAAAAATGCCTTTGTCTCTCTCAATATGGCTCTCCCTCGGTCTCTTGCTCTCTCCTTGTTCCCATTATGAGTTCAGAGGGATGCCGTCCAGCCGCTGCTCAAAGTTATCTTCATTAGCTGTGTGGACTTGCTGGAGTGGCTGCTCAGGGAAGCTTTCTTTGAGCAAGGCACTCAGAGAAGATGAATAAATGTTTTGTCCCACATAGGCCCAGCCTAAAGCAGTGGCAGGCTGCATGGAGAGATAGATGAGATATTGGCCGTTTTTATTTTTCAACGGGGGCTGAGGAAGCCCAGGAGTGGGGTGGACAGAAGCAGATGCTGCCGCCTAAATATTAAGCCTGTTAAATAAAATGTCCTCCATAAAGAAGTCTTAACAGGAGTTGAAATATAGCAATGGGCACCACTGATTGTGCATCACACAGCCGGCCGCATGCTCATCCCAGGGCTTCTCCTTGGCATGTAATTCAGACTAAAAGCTGGGAGATGAGAGAGAGGTCGCTTTGATCACCTTTCAGTGCTGTGATGCAGGTGCATCATCAGGATGAGCACACTGTGATGTCTTTTTAGCATTTGAATATGATTATTGTATTCAAAGTATAATGGAATAGGGACACAGGCATAATGTTGTTCAGGAGGAGACTATTAATACTACTCAAACACATACGAATGATAACAAGACATATGATATTTGCTTATTGTGAGGTTTTACAGCAAAACATGTTGAATACGCTCCACCTGATAATTGAATTAAATGCGCAGATAATCAGAATTAACTATGAATCTTGTGATGTGCAAAATACAGACCTTTTTATGATTGTAGAAGCCTTGGTGTTACATTGTGAATAACAAGAGAGTGAGCTGATGTGTCCTCCTTTGTGAAGTGAATGTAAATACCAGTCTTAGTTAATGAGAATCTGAGGCTGCCTTAGGTAATGTTGCAGCCATCTATATTGTAGAAATCCTCAGGCAATAATGCTGAAATCCCACTTAAATGAGAAAATAAATTGATGGCCAAATTGCATGTGGCTCATGTCTCCACTTACAGAACATTGGATCTGCTTTTAGTTGTCTACGCAATGGACATGGAAAAATGTATTCACAATCAAGTTTTAATTGTCTCACAGCCCACTGTGCAGTTGAATTTGAAATTACAAAGCACATTTTGAAACCTCTTCTTGTCTCTATACTTCCCTTCCCCCCCCCCTCTCGCTATATATATCTTTCTCAAACACACATTATTACCCACTATGCATCTGTGCCACTCCACCCATTCCGTGAAGCAGGTAAATTAAATCTGTAGCTGTAGCATCCAAGACTCTGGCAATCAGCCAGATCAGTTCAGCATCTTCCTCTCTATTTACGGGCACTGTGAACAGATTTCCAAGCTTGTCGGGACTTGCTGACACTAGATGCACAGTGACACACTCGGTATCATCAGGAAAAAACTCACTCACTCTAGCTTATGCAACCGTGAATAGAAGGAGCAGCGAAATGGAAGCTGAAACTATTATCTATCTATAATCTTACTCTTCAGCTACGGAGATGAAACACAAAACCCCGTATGCTTTTGCTCACTGTGTTCCCAAGGTGCTCAAAGGTAAGAGATGAGCCATGCCTGGTACAGTAGTGATGAGAGGAAGTGTCTGGGGAGGATGGACTCCTGTGGGAAAACTGCAAACTGGAGGAGGGCATTATTAAATTGTCCTAACCTGGCTGGCCTTATATGACCATGAAAAGATCATAGTCTCCTTTACACCTGCTCTAGCAGGATATTTTCCTGCTATTGAACTGTCTCCTGCCTTATTTCAGGCTGTAACATTACATTATCAAAGTTTTTCAAAAGTTTTCATCTGTGGTGTAGATGTAGTTATGTAGCAACCTGCAATGTCCCATTGCATATATATATATATATATACACATATATATAGTATTAGATAGTAGATTTACAGCTATATTAAAACTTGATCAATTCACCTCAATAGACTGAATATGAATAATGTCATTAGGAATGGAGAAATTAGTAAACATTGAGTGGCCTGTCACTGCTGTGATGCAATTGCTGCATCAGGTGAACACATTTGGGTGCTTAAATCTTCTTCATTTAGTGCTATAACGAAACACAAGGGCAAAAAGGCCCTGATTTCTTCTATGGCAGGAGCAACTTTATGTGTATATGATTGAGAAGCATGCTTACAGTCCCGGAGCTTTCAGTTCAGCCTTTGCATTTAGCAATTTGTGTTTGTGAGATGATAAGAAGCAATTATGAAGCAAATAAGTGTGGCTGATGATCATGGACAATCTTGTTTGCACAGTGAATATGATAAGAATACCAAGCCTACAGCCAGCGCCATATCCGCTCTGTGCAGTGTTAAGTAGCTTTCATTGTTGCCAGAGCGATACCTCCTCATATCCACATCACTGTCAGACTCATGTTACTTTTTCCAAAAGCCATCAGGATTCGTCTCTGTCAACTGCCTGTCCCTCAGTCCATTAAAGATGATTGATAGAGCTGGAAAATCTTCCGCCCAGCTGTTGTCGTTGACTCATCCCTGAGAAATTGAAAGGCGCTCAGAAAAGGACCATCCCTCATCAGAAGACCTTTTGTCTGTGTTGACGATGTGAAACAAAGTACATTTTTGAAGATAGTGTATAACTAATGTTCAGCCTTCTTTCACAGCTTTTTTCCCAGGCGCTGTATGTGAATAATTATTACATTAGAGATTAAGATAGCGATTAGAGTCACATTTTGTCTTTTATCAGGAATATAAATTCAGATTTTTTTTTCTTAATCTGTTCCTCAGTTCTTTTTTCTTTATCAGTTCAAAATATGTAAACAGCGGTTATCCTGCAGTCTTAACTTTCAACCATTTAAGCTTTGATGGATAAAGCTGGTCTGTGACTTGTTCTCTCCATCGGCCAAGTCTTATAGAGAAACTTAAGAAAAGACACGTCTGTTTTTCCAACTGCTACTGTTCCTCCTCCTGGCTCTGTTATCCTCTAATGGCTTGTGAGGATTTTTACAGGACAACTTGAGGAGGATTTTATGATGTTTCAGTGTGATTGATAACATGCTCTTGGAGGGATGTCAGGCTTTCAGAGACGGATAATGTGGATTTCTATCTCTCTGCCTCCTTGTGTAAGACGTGCCATCAATCAAGTGTATCGCGGCCTTAACCCGGTAAAATTAAAACCTTAGGGGGGCGGGGTACCCGGGGTCTCCGTGGAACCAGGACAAACCCATCAACAGGGAGCGCGACAGAATCAGAACACAGATCGGCATCATAACAGGCTCACCACCGAGAACAGGACAGATATAAGATTCCCACCACAGGGCAGAAAAAATACAGTTAATGATCTGACTTTATTTCGCTGTTGACAGTGGAGAGGGATTACAGGAAGAACAGTCTCATTTTCAGTGTGTGTGCAGGCGTCATTAGAACCGAGCCCAGCTAATTTCATTCCTAAGCTCGTCAATATTTACCAGCAACAGGC
The DNA here is from genome assembly GCF_010015445.1 of Perca fluviatilis. NCBI lineage: Eukaryota > Metazoa > Chordata > Actinopteri > Perciformes > Percidae > Perca > Perca fluviatilis. The sequence goes on along the minus strand of NC_053130.1, from coordinate 22,462,241 downwards.
GCAGCACACTATGGCAGACCCATTGTCCCTACAGAGAGGAGATACAGAGCTCAGGAGATAATTTGAGAGCGTAGGGATTCAGGAATCAAACTGATCAACATCATTTTCAGCATGTTCTTGGTCCTGTTCCTGTAAATGCTTGTTTGTTTTGACATGATAAAGCACACAAACTGGTAATTAGCCCAGCTAGTTTGAGATCTGCCGTGTGCCTGTTTCTCCTCAGGTAGGCCTTACCTCTCTTTGTATGTCTGTCTGTGTTTCAGTGGATGGCTGCATACACAAAGCGGCAGGTTCCTGTCTGTATGATGAGTGCCACTCACTAAATGGCTGTGAAACCGGCAAAGCCAAGATCACCTGCGGCTATGATCTCCCTGCAAAATGTGAGTATCCCTTAATTAATGATTTTTGTTGATATGTTTGTTCTGTAATGTGTGCACCGGTGCCTGGCAGGAATATTCTCTAATCAAAAGTGCTGCCATTGAGGGCTACATCACAGTTGGAGAACATTAAGATTTGTGGGCAACATTAGTGAAACATTGTCCAATGCAGCAGTAATCTATATTGTTCTTATAAAACAACCCTCATTTAATCAAACCCAAGGCTCCTGAACCAGCTAGTGGACTGCACTGGCATTGCATTGATGCAGAAAATCACAAAGAAATTGTGTTTTTTGCATAGCTGTTTGATTTTGCAATTGATGTGTGCACATGCATTATATTTTGAATTGAGGTCATAGTTTCTATGAAGTAGTGCAAATGAAACTACACACACACACACACACACACACACGTATACACACTTGCATACGTGCACATAATGACTGGGGTCATTAGTGTGCACTCCAAAGGTGTAGGAGCGGGGATGTTTTTAATGTCCAAAATAAAAAAATTGTAATCATAATTTATTAGTTTTGAAAACTAATTTGTAATAAATAGAAGGTTCATTAATATGATTGGTGCTTGTTGTATGGCTGGATGGGAGTGTCATCTGCACACAAACAGAGACATTAAGGGAGCTATTAGTTGCTTAATTTGACTGATTTTTCATCCCTGATTTATTCTGTGAACAGATCACATAACTCTTACCATCACGCCACAAATGAAAGGGGACTGCAGTGTTTTCTTTGTTTTTATCTCTAACCATTGAGTTCATGTTTTGTTCTGAAGTCTACGAAAGTTTGCGTTGTGTGTCACCTCCCCTCAGAATGTAACAACTTTTATAATAGGGTGACCAGATTTCCCAGAACTACAACCGGGACACTTTGAGCGTGACCGGAGTGCTCGTGCGCGCACACGCTTTTTAACGTGAACATGTGCCAGCCCAGGTCAGACATAGACACAGACAGATTAGACACAATTTTGCCAACAGCACACGTAGGCCTACTGCTCACAACATAATGGGGTATCTCAGTTAATATTCATGAATTTTCTTGGTATGTAGCCTACATATCTAAGAAATAATATTAAAAGACATTGAGTGAGTTTCGTGTGGGACCAACTTTCTTTTTCAGAATTAAAGCATTCTTTTGGAAAATGCACCCACTGAACTTGTGAAAAACTTTGTGAAAAGGTATTTTTCATTGCATGGCACTAAACGAATTATTTGGAACTGCTGCCACACTGGCAATGGTAACACTTTACGGTTAGGGTACATGAAATACGAATTCACGCATGAATTAATTCATGATTTGTGCATTACTTCATTCCTTTTATATCTTATGAATCATCAGGAATTGACATGAGTTCACCTACCTAATGAATGAACGAATGACAGACTATGAACACGTCAATTCCTGATGATTCATGGGATATTAAGGAATGCAGTAACACATAAATCATTACTTACATAATGCATAATAATACATAGCCTACATCAATTAATTAATGCATGAATTCATGATAATTCATGTACCCTTACCGTAAAGTGTTAACAGTGTTATTCTAACCAACAAGACACAGACACAAATGTACCTCTGTAGATCTGGACACAACTGACAGACACCTTTTCGGCTTAGAATTACAGTAGGAACCGCTAAAAACCCCACAACCTCGCCATCCTCGCCACACGCCAGACAGACACACTTCCTCGGCTTAGAATTACGATAGGAACCGCTAAAAATACCACTACCTTGCCGTCCTTTTTCAACCGACTGAAATACACACTTTATTGGCTTAGAATTACGGCAACAATCGCTAAACACACTGCAAACTCACGGTCCTTTCTTTCCGATTTACAGCCCCCCTCTCTTGGCTTAAAATAACTACAGCCGCTGAACAGGCTACACACTGTAAACAGCCTTGGCCCGCTTGCCTGGTCCTCCGATAACGTTAGCAGGGTTAGCATGGTGGCGTTACTCTGGACCAGTCGGGATCACTTTACTGGCTGTGTCTCAATTGTTTTTGTGAGTAACCAACTCGGGTACTCTAGCTATATAATTCAATGTCAGTAGCTACACGAATGTTGAAATGACATAAAATCCCCATCCATAGTAGATGTGATAAATTAGCCTGAAGCTAATGCTTACCTGTTCAGGAGGAAATTAGCCAACTCCGCGTCCTTTTGAGCTCTAAGCTGTCTCCATCTTTCAAATACATCTCCAATATTTACCCGGGGTTTGTTACGTCTCTGGTCACGCAACTGTTAAAAAACATGCAGTTTGTTTTTAGGTCTGGTAGAATCTATCTCTGTTGATCCTGTTCGTTTGTTTGCTGCTTTCATGGCTGTCCTAACGTCACAGCTGTAGCAAGCTGGGTTTATGTTTTTACAGTTATATCTGGCAACCCGGCCTGGCTGTCAAACTGGGCCGTTGATACCAACACACAGGTCAAAACACAAACAGAAATTCCATCACGGAACGGAAATTTAAAAAGGAGAAAATACTGGAATTAGCATTGTTGTCAGAAAATATAGTATTTCAACATAGCATGTTTCCTTAATATCTGATGACACGTTGGGGTCATTTTTGGATTGAATACAGTAAATATATTACATATTGGACCTTTAAAGTTTGTCACAAGTTTCTTCCGTTGCAAACTTGAAATGGAAAACAAGATAGGATGGAAGAAATGTCACTTGGTGTAATTCGGTCGAGACAAACGTCCCAGCAGTCCTAACCTAACCCCTGAAGGATTTCCATGAGACAGCCAAGAGAAGACATTGAGGCCCAGATGAAATTAGGTTGTGTTAATATGGTATGTCGTAAAGATGTCAAACAAATGGAGCAGATAAACTGTGAGTCAGTCTTGTGGGCAGCCAGTTCAAGTGTCTGCAGCGCCAAAAACAGGGTGCACAATGACAATTTAATAACCTGCAATGTCACCTGGGAGCAATCACACTGCCACTGGGTACTGTTATTGTAATTATCTCCGGGCAAAACACCTTCCCTGTGCTGATAAATCATAATAGATTTTGTAGTTCTTTACCGGGAACAGTCTGTTATTTTTTGAATGTGATTTTATATTAGAGCTATCTTTACTCCCAGCCGCTATCATCTTCTTATCTTCCAACTCTGATCACTGTCATCATCAGCGTTGTCTCGTCTGCTCTTGGAAAATGACAACCGCTTGACTTTTCTTTGTGAGCGCTCAGCTCTGACAAGAGATCTCATTCGTTCCCAAAGTCTATCCAGTGTTTGGATTTATTTTGCCATTAATTCCGTCTCTGTCTTATTTGTTCCACCAACACACACATTATAAAGCTGCCGTGACTGCAAACAATTATCTATTTGGTTTATGAAATCTCAAATAATAGTCTGTCCACCCCCTCACTACTGAACAAAGTAAACAAACAAGACGGCACACAACTTCTACATTTTTTAATTTAACTAAATTCTGGGATGGTACTTGTAGGCGTAGCAAGAAAGGATAAAAGCCTGCAGTCAATGTTATGTTAATGGCCCACCACTGTGGTTAAAGCTAAATGCATTAATTGATTAAAATTGACATAAAATTAATTTAAATGTTTGTATAATCAAATTATTAACTTCAGCCTCATGTCATTGCTCAGAGTGGATGGATAATCAGGATAATTACAGAGGTGGCTATTGAAACTATGCAAAAGTAGTGTTATTTATAAGCAATTAAAAAGCTATACCAGCTTTTCTACTCGGTAAGAGGAAAAAAATCAGCCTAATTGAGAACTACATTGAAAGTTGTTGGTGGAGTTAGTTTTTGCATCTCATTGTCTTGTCGGTCAAAACAGTTGAAGCAGGTGAAATATTATTATGGTAATAGTAGGTGTTTGGAAAGTAAAGAAGTTGGCCTTGTTAGCGCTTTCACTGATTTATTTCTGTCAGACTTCAAATGCAAAGACTTTTAAATTGTGGCGAAAATTGACAAATAACACATTGTGGACCAACTTGGTCTTGTCCAAGAAATGTCATTTTTTTTTTTTTTTTTTTTTTTTTTTTCACTATAAAGTCCACACAATTTAACAACATGCATTTTCTTTCAGATCTTCTTGACAAATAGCTAATTAGGCGTGCAAATAAACTGCAGTCTATGAGTAGTACACATGCGTGGATTTGTTTGACAACTTCAACACAAAATAACAAAAACAATATGATAAATCAACATGAAGAGTCAGCAGATCCGCCAGGAACCAAAGGACACAAAAAAAGGACGCAAAAGAAGGACACATGACAGCACAGACAACACAACATCCTAAGAATTAACTGTAATAATTGAAGTGCAAATAGTGCTGGTGTATTTACTGCATCCCTGCTCTGCTGGAAATAAGATTTACTATTGGAGTTCAGCAGCTTGACGGAAGTTGGAATAAACGATAACTTTAGTCTGTTTGTATTACATCTCGGCACACGGAATCTTCTCCCTGATGGCAGAAGTTCATATTCAGGGAAGAGAGGGTGTAGAGAGTCTGCAGTGATTCTTTCAGCTTGTTTTCTGACTGTTTGCTCATACAGGCTCTGTATGGGCTTGTACTCTTTCCTCCCTATTATCCTCATAGCTGCCTTGTGTGTGCTGGCCAGCCTGCTTTTTAGCTGCACAGTTAAGTTGCCAAACCATGCTGTGATTCCATATCTGATAATGCTCTCCAATCGCCCAGTAGAACATGAGCATGATCTTGCTGCTTACTCCATACAGTCTCAGTCGCCTTAAGAAGTAAGCACAAGCCCAGGTCGCTGCAGCGCCGCGCCCCCGGAATAACATGAGATGTTAGATGTTAGATCATGTACACATGTGGACTCATTGCAAGCAAAATTGCTTCTGCTGACACATTTCTGTAGATGGTGGCTTGTCTACTTTTCCGAGAGTGAGAAGAGCTCAGACAGATGGACAATTTATCGTTTACATCTTGGCAATGCCCAGTATTTCCAATTTGGGCATTCTCTTACCAGTTTTGCCTGAACATTAAGGCTGATTTTCACAATTTGCTATAAACACATAAATCTCTTAGAGGATTGCACACTTCTTTGGGGGCCCCCTTCTCTGAAATCCAGTCCACTGCATATAATTGGAAATAAGGAACGATAAACCCTGAATAACGTACAACAAATTGTAAATCACTTTGCTTTTAATTAAATTTTCAGGGATTTAGGCTTGGCTTCATGCTGAACCCCCAGCAGTCATCTCACGACTTTGCCAACAATGCATGGAAATAAGCGATCCATCATACTATGAATTCAGCCATTTCTCTTGATCTCACAGCATTTATGGAGTCTCAAGTGTTATTTGAAGATATCACCCATGATGTATTGTATTTCATTCAACAAAGGATTAGGCTAGTCAATTATTTATATATACTTATCAGTTATTTTTGTAAGAAATGGAGAAATTGCAATTTGGACATAATACTCAAAATAACTGGTGAAGCAATAAAACACATCCTTGTGTTCTGGAAAACTACTTATTGCCCGCAGGGAGAAGAGTATGATCTGAAATCAGAGTTGTCCTTGTTTGGAGATTTGATGTGCTGAGGCAATGGAAAATGACCGGACTAAACCCATCCCATCTACAATTTTTTTTTGGGCTGTGAATCCCAGTGGCAAATGAGCCTTTCCTTTAAGAGGCCCAAGCACATGTGGGACTGATTATTGTGGTGCTGGCCCAGATTATTAATCAATGACAGTAATTACCCACCTAGCATAGTGGAAAGAAAAAACTGATCTGCTACATCAATATGACAAGGAAATTGTCTATTTGCCCTAGACAAGAAACTCATCTGTTCATAGATTAATGATCAAATAAAAAGATGTCAAGTGTAACAAGCTAAGTCACATATTTATGACTATACTAGAGGATGTGTTGCATCATTGTCCATAATTGTTCAATTTTTAGTATTTAAGTTAAAGTATGCACTATGCCTAAAATCTGACCAAATATCAATTGAAAAGTTGAAATGAATAGAAACGTTGGGGATTGTACTATTGGTATTCAGAATGGCTACCCTTGTTACAGCTTATTTCTTTACCACCTGCAGTTGTTTTGTGCCGCTTCAACTGCTGAAATCATTTTTTAATGGTGTTCATTATACTGTGTGTCTGTATTCCTGTCCTCTGAAGATACATTATTAAGTCATCTGTGAACATTTGCTTTAGTACATGTGTTTTTTTGTTTTGTTTTTTTAAATGTTGTAAAGTGCATTAGCAGTGCTGTGTCTGATAAGATATTGAATGGTTTAAAAAAAAAGAATCTTTTTAACTCTCACTTGATGGGATGATGAATGAGTTAAGGACTGTCCAGTATGGTGCCTTTTCGGGCTCAGGTACTTAATCTGGTGGCATATTATTTTCATTTTGTGGAGGATTAGGGCCACATGTGAAAAGATTTGAGTTCTGAGTTTAAAGTCAGAATTCTGAGAGTAAAGTAAAAATTCTGAGAAAAAGTCAGAATTCTGACTTTTTTTCTCAGAATTCTGACTTTAAACTCAGAACACAAATACATTTTTCACATGTGGTCCTAATCCTATTCCGTACAAGGTGTTATTGTAATTTAAATGTGTGACATATCTGAGGATGAGCTGTAGTGACTGCACTCTTCAATAGACTTGTCTGAATCTTATCGTTATTATGCCTGTCCAAAGGTTCTCGCTAATAACGTTTAGCAAAGACCTCACAGGGTTAATCTGCAGTTGCACATTTCAGCCCTATCTGTCACAGCAGACCTAGAACGTATTTACAGTTCAAACAAGAGGTCTGCTTGAGAAAGTTAATGTCCCAAAGGAACTTTTAGATAAACGTCGGGTGTTTTCACTGTCCAATTTCATCTGAAATCTTCTACCAGTTTTGTTTTTCACCCTAGGGCTACTTTAGATTGACAGTTCAAAATGTTTGACTATTTATTGTTTTGCTTCTCTCCCCCTAGCCATTATTCTCTGAGCTCTAAGTATATGTTTTAAATAATAAATTATATTTGGCTACAAGAAAGAAGAGCCAATGCTTTGTTTTATCATGTTGCTCTCATAACAGTGGCCTAGTTCTTTTTTAGTCTTTGTTAATTATTTTATAATATTATTAATTATTATTATGAGGAAGCATCAGCATCATTTTTAGATATTTGGAATAATTTATACATGCCATATGCATACTGTATTCATTTTTATCTCTAATATGTGTCTAAGAAATAGTTTGGTCTGCTATTTTTTTACTTCCATTGAATACCCTGTCTATAACTATAAAAATATAACTACTATTACAACCAGTAGTTGTTTCTTGCCATCTCTATAACCTTCCCTGTTACCGTCCATGGTTTACGCTTTAATTAGGAAGAAATACATTTAGATTGTATTCTTATCTCCACATATGTACTAAGTGTACTCGTGTATATTTTAAGTGACAATATATGTTCCGTTGTTAAAGGCTTTAGCCTTAGTCTTTTAAAGGTATTTCACATAAGCTGCTGAATCATCCGCTTATGACTACAACATTTGCAGGTCTTACTAAGCTAAAATGAAGGTTATCAGTGTAATCAGTCAAGGTCATGCAAATCCTCTCATAGCAAGTCATTAGATTTTTCTCGTTTTCCATAATTGTATTGAGCAGCAGGCTTTTTTAACATTTCCTAGGATGTGATGATTGAGACATCATCGCATCATAACTCTTTAGCCTATAACTCTTGAACTAAATGAACAAGTACAGGGCGGGTCTCTTCTTGTTGTTGTTATTCCTATCTCCAATTTTCCTATTTAGAAATTATTGCCACAATGAAAGATAGTAGCTAATCCGCCTGATGGCAAAGTTGAATAGCTCAATGACAGAGTAGTACTAATTTTATAAGCATGCCGGCTATACACCACACAGCCAAATACCCAGAGCTGTTGTTGTCGCAAACTTTGTGGTAGTGGCTTTAAATGTTTGTTTCAGCATCTGATTTTCAGAAAGCGTACTTTTGGTAGGGAGCCTAAGTGGAACTTACAGGACCATAGTTAGACCAAACACCTTTGGGAGACACACACCAGTTCAGTTCGCCTCCTTCTTTATCTACTGCTCTCTTTCAGGACAAAATGGGAGTCTCTGGTGTTTACTGTAACTGCACCTGTGCTAATAATACTAATCATCAGCCTGTGATAAATGTTTCTCCCTGATAGCGTGAGGAATCTTTCCCATGCCCTATTTAATCTGGGAGACCAGGCCGTCTGTTCCGTCTCTCTCCACTCAGCTAACACAGATAAATCACAGCAAAGTGCCCACTATTAGTAAGTGACATACAGCCCATTCTGATTAAATTACCCCCTAGAACATTATCATTCTGCTGAGCATGTTTATCAAAGCAGTCTCCACCGCATCACATACAGCGTGGCTGACACTTTCAGAGGGCCATCGGACAACCCATAATTGAATCATTTGGGTACAACGTGTTGTTTACAAGAGAGGATTTAGTCTTGTTCAGGAGCTGCTTTGACCAAGATGTTTCACTGTTTTCCTTCAAGTTTGGACTTTTGGTTTTGAATTTTTTATGTATTTCAATGTGTCCTGCAGCATTAGCAAATGTAAATAAACAGTAAAAAGTAATGGTTACACTTTACTTGAAGGTATCTACATAAGAGTGACAGGACACTGCCATGAACGTGTCATAAACATTATAAACAAGTCATAAATGTTTATGACTCTTCTGTCATTCGGTTTTTGTCATGACAGGTTAGAGTTAGGGTTAGTTAGGGTTCATGTGTCATGACCGTGTCATGTGTTCATGACAGTGTCATGTGTTATGTACTCTTACGTAGATACCTTCAAGTGTTACCAAAGTAATTTAGATAGGTGGAGGTAATTTGAACTTCTTGCCTATTTTAGGAACTATCAAAACACCTTGTTTTTAGATTTTGACCCCCATGCAATTTTATTTTTTTGCTTTATCCACTGGGTTTTTAAAGGCTCCCATGATTCCAGTGGTTCATTGAATTTTCTCAGGCCACAGACGGGCTGTTATTCTTATGTGAAAATAGCACATTTTATGAGATTTTCATGCAACAGCAGTGCATTGTTAGCCTTTTTTTCATAAATGAAATGGCTAACATGGCAGACGGCTGAACAGACTGTACTTTATCTCTACATAATGGATCAAATAGACACAGTGTGACTGTTTCAAGGTGTGTTTTTTTCCATTTTGGATTCAAGGCTAAGTGAAAGAAATCCTTTGTTGTAGCAGATAAATTAGTGGGGCTTAACTCAAACCTGGTGGCCTTCACAGTTCCGACCAGACACAGTGCTAAGTCAACATCTTCTCTACTGCTCACTGTTAGCACTCACATCATAAATGTCACTTCATGCACACTCCATACCGTGGACAGGGTCTACCTCGGACTTTCTCAGACAGTTTTGATTGTTTTGTTTGGTACCTCATTCAGTCTGTCTGTCAGTTATTATGGTATTACGTAGTAATAGTTTTAAATGTAAAAGTTGTACTTTGTTATAAAAGTAGAAGAAGTACCATTTTTGTATGATAATCTTGCATCTTCAGTATTAAAATCAGACAAAGAATTAAATCAAGGGAAGGTGAGTAATATTTCTCAGGTAGACTTTTTTTAAACCCTTAATGCATAAAAGATAATAGTCAGACCTTGCTGTTAGGATGAATTTTAAGCTGTTTGTGATTATATTCCCTAAGATTTCAAGATGAATTAATGTCTACGAATAGGAAAATCAGATATCAAGGAGAGGCCAGATGTTTTTTTGCATTATTTATGAAAGAAAAAGTGCCTCTGCTTCTCTAGACTAATCAACTCGCTCTCTGGCTTCTCATTGGCTGTAATGGGTGCACTCAGAACAGAACAAACCTCGTTTCACTGCTCGTCTGTAAGGCCCAAGTAGTCTTCCATGTCCCTCTCTTTTCAGATATTTGTGTTTCCTTTGTTGGCTAGCCTGTCACTCTTCCAGGCCTCTTGAGGACTGGAGTAATTTGGTAATTTTGCCTAAATGGTGAAACTGTAATTATGTGGCATCAGCTGCCTAGCTGTCGGTGAGACGGCCAACGGTCATTCATCACCAGGAAACTAGAAGGGGGGGGGGGGCATCTTGACTGATCAGGTAAACACTAGCAGAAAGAAAGTATGGTGGTCTCACCCAAAAAAATGGCTGAAAAAAAGAGGTGAGGGGCCTTTGGAGTAATGGGGTGCAGGAGCAGCTACAGCCTGTGTGGTGGGTTGGTTGTTGAGCTAAGATAGGGGGTCAGCAAGGCATGCCTGAGCCCCAGAATGACAGTAATGCATCAGGAGGTGGCTTGTGGGTGGCAGATGAAGAGGGACCACTGGAAGGTCAGGTTTGAAGTGGAATGTGGCAGCAGCTCTAATGCAGTCCTGCCTTGCCATCTGTCCATGAGTAAGCCTGTTCTAATGAAGGCTGTCGTTATAAAGGACTCATCACCCAGTGGTGGCACATTTATATACACACACACAGAGAACCATCACTACTGAAGTGTCGCGGCTGCCAAAGTCTATTACATTTTTTAAATTTTGATTTAATGTTGGATAGTATTTTTTCATGGTACAGTAGCAGGACATATTCTGACTACACCATGTTTAGGATTACACAAATCTTTTTTTTTTTTCTTTTTTAAACTATCGCCACACAACTGAAAATGATGCAGCCATAGTCCAATAAGAACGCAGTTTGGCCGCTGGTTTTTCAGCATGTCAGAAACGATATGTAAAGATGTATACTGTAGACATTTTTATATCATTTTGGAGAGATTGTCATATCGCCCAGCCCTAGTAGACACACACAGCAAGACAACAGCGAGGGAATAAGAAAAAATACCATAGTCATTCCATACGTGGCTGGAATGTCTGAGAAACTCATCTTTTTTCGAGATCATTTTGGTTGTTTTGAATTCTAACTTTAGTCTCCCATGTTTCAAAGTCTCACCGTTTTATTTTTTGTAAAGACAATGACTGAAATTAGTCTTTCTTCCTTATGCCCATGCTTGCATCATCAGGTGAAAGATTTTGGGGTTCTGAAAAGAGTCTTCCCAGATAATGCACAGTATTGACAAGTACAATGCGTCAATTAAGCATGTCAATCGATTACCAGAGATGAGACTGAAAAAAATACCAAAGTCAAATGGCTGTTTGTGTTAAAACTATTTGAGAATTTAAATAGGCTTAAACATTAAGGTTTAATAGAAAACATGTTTATATTCAGCAAAGTAAGGTATAATATTAGGTACCAAAACTTGCTGAAAAGTAAATCCCCTTACTTAATTTATGTGTTTAAATGTCCCATGGCATGAAAATTTCACTTTATGAGGTTTTTTAACAGTAATATGCGTTCCCCCAGCCTGCCTATGGTCCCCCAGTGGCTAGAAATGGCGACAGGTGTAAACCGAGCCCTGGGTATCCTGCTCTGCCTTTGAGAAAATGAAAGCTCAGATGGGCCGATCTGGAATCTTGCTCCTTATGAGGTCATAAGGAGCAAGGTTACCTCCCCTTTCTCTGCTTTGCCCACCCAGAGAATTTGGCCCGCCCATTAGAAAGAGACATCATGGCTAAGCTCCCCAAATTCACCAAAACATTTTCTTTGGTTTGTTTATTATTGTGTGTGCAGTCTGTGTATTCCAGCCTGTTTTCATTATGTCAAATAAGACAAAAGAAAATAGTGCACTTTGACCTTAAAGAGATATTTCAATTTTATTTGACATTTTTCCCACTCATAGGAGTTCCTAAGCAATTTGATCTGAAATCGATCAATAGTGAAGTCTGCTGAGTAAGGAAGCACCAGAAGTCAACACTCAAACCAATGTGGTTGTACAATATTTACAGTATAGAACAAAGAATTAGTGCCTGAAATAATATTTTTTTAGGTGAGGAGCTTTATTTCGTTCTTTTTTTTTTTTTTTTGGTGTGTGGAACATTTACACCGATCACTTTTACCATCTAGCTGTCTTTATTCAAATGTAATTATGTGCTCTAATTTAGAGATTGACTATCTTGCTACAACAGCATTGTGGTGTTAAGCAGGGCTTCAGGCTTCCTAATACTGTGACTAGGACCAATACAGAACACTGCCGCTCATTCCCCAGGGATAATAGTGCACAGTTTATGGGTAACACTAGCATGCCTCCAATGTTGACAGTGTTGTTGTCTCAGGAAGAAAGGCAAAGTTTTAATCTGATGGCTTTGTTTACCTCTCACTCAAGACTAAGGATAAAAACTAATTAAGAACAGGGAGTAACAGAATCCTGCAGTGCCATTTTCACTGCTAATTATGCATGAATACTGCCTGCCTAAATAGTTGCTCCCTAGCCTTTGATGTTCTTTTCATTAAATTGCTATGGTTACTTCCGCTCATTAGGCTTTTAAGATTGTAAGCGTTGACAAGGTTTTTGTCTTCATCTTTTTTTCACTTCACATCCCAGAATCCTTTTGCTGAAGATACAGTATGAGGGGATGGAGACATTGGTAGCCAGTTACTAAAGTATATGCTACATTCTTAAATATAGTCATGCGACCTATGTTTATATCCCAGGTTGCCATTCTTGGGTTTATTGCTGTGGTTTTAGACCTGCGCTGTGGCCCTTAAAAACCATTAACCTTCCCATAAAAGTGCATATGGCTCTCTATAAACCCTAATGGGGATTGGAACCAATACACAGGAGCCCATGTGTGCTTTCAGGGGCACCGCTTTTAAGAAATACGGAAATTAGTCTCCACAAAAAGGCGAATAAAACGTATTTTTGATGACATTATGGTGTTGGGGGGGCCTTGGTTTAAGTGCTGTCTCGATCACTATATTCCCAGGAAATTAAACTTTGTATACATGTGTGTAGATGTTATGGCCTCTGGCAGTTAGAATTTTGATCCTTTAATTCATTTCTTTTTTATTGCCTTGACCCTGTTATTATTCACACCACACCGAAGAAAACAACGTTACATCTGTGTAGCTTTATGTCTTAAAGCAGTTTGGTTTTCTGAGTCATTCCCCTGCATGATAATTTAGTGCTGTACCTTAACAACAAAACACAGCATGGGGAAACTAATCAGACATGATGAGATTTTACGTGACTGTATAGATTTAATGTGTAATATTGTACTTTCTTGTTTGTATTTAAAATTAATTACATTTGATATCCGGCAATATTAACTGATCTTCAGAAATGCATAATGTAGGCTGTTTAATCACATTCAACAACAATCAGGGCAAAAAGGAGAAAATAGTGCATTTCCGAAATTGCTTCTATGCCTACAGCAGTTAAACCTGTAATTGTTTCTTTATGTAATCACATATAAAAGGATTTTGCACTGACTATTGATCGCAGTAAACCAGCACGTTTGCTTATACGTTTTTATGACATATGTTGGCCCGAGGTGCTTGTGTTCTTGCCATCATGCTGCCTCTGTTTCCCAGGTTGTTTTAAAGACATTGCAAGGTGAGAAACGACTCTGTGGCAAGTAGTTTTATGGTGATCACCTTGAGTCGTTGCTCTGGCCAGGAGACCAGTGAGTGTAATGGATCTGCTGGGAGCCCTCAGTATGGATTTATGGAAGTGCAGGGCTGGAGGGAAGGATCCGTCACCTGCCTCTGTTTTTCGGAGACCAAGAGACACCAATGAATAACGTCAAAGAGCTAATCCAAGGCGACAAGGTTTTGACAAACAATACACAGGGACTGTTTTTGGCTGTTGTTACTGATCCACAAAGTTTACTTATCCAACACTTCTTGGAACCTTTAGAAATCTAAACCATAAGATATAAGAATTCTTAATTGGAAACAATGTACTGATACTGCAGCATTGCCTGAGAAGTGATTTCTCTATGTAAGTTTGCAATCTCCTTTCCAAATAATTGTGCATACAGGCACACATGCACACACACAATCCAGCATGTTGTGCAGCACGTGGCTGCGCACCGTAGGGGACCAGGACGTGTCGGTAAAGGTCCCCTCCATGTGCGTAGTGGTTAGGTTGGCAGGGCAAGCAGGGGAGCGTCCGGATCAAGTTTCCCCCTCCTGCTGTCTAATTATTGACCCATCTGGTATTGTCTTTTCAATTGTTTCAATTATGATGGCACTGGTGTTGCTCAGCACCCTGGCGTCAAGACATGCATAATTCATGTGCAACACCCTGGACTCCACTCAGAGCTCTGGGTTTGAGCTGAATGTCAATACCGCCTCGTGCCCCCAGTGGAGCAGAGGGTTGTCTGTATTGACAGCAAGGCAGATAAGGATAGCAAAAGCAAGTGCTGCCAAAGACAGTGGATAGTGATGCTATCATGGAGTGTATAGGTGAAAAGAATACCGTGTGTGTGTGTGTGTGTGTGTGTGTGTGTGTGTGTGTGTGTGTGTGTGTGTGTGGAGAAGTAAGCTGTCTTCACAGCCTGTGTTTGTTGTCGCCTGATATGTGACCTCATTATTGTCACCCCCAGACCTTGGAATCAATAGTCTTCAATTCCTCATGAACCACGACACAGCACTGTTTACTTGGAAATCAAAGTCACCTAAGGGTTAACTCTCATCAGGGATTTGACTTCAACGCCCAAACCACAGATTCCATCATGATACAGAGGTGGAGAAGAGGTAAAAGTCAATCAAGAGGACAAAAAGTTCAGGCAATGTGACTGTTCATTAAGAGGTGTGAAGATGAAAGAGAAGAAGGGGTCACAGTTTTGACACCCTGCTGTAATGGGGGTGCTTCTGGGAAGGCAGTACATGACATCTCTAAAATGTGTCCTTACTAGATGCCACTGGCAAATGTTTACCCATAGATTGGAGCTCAGCAGATGATCAAAACAATATCGTATTGTTCACAGTAGCAGGCTTATCCACCACTGTCTTCTTTTGTGACAGGACATTTAGTTATGATACACGAGACATGAGAATTCATGTTTATGCAGTCTGCACGGCGCTCAAGAGTACCAACAACATCTGTAGTGCTACTCTAAAACATTATTTAGAGTATTAAGATTGTTCTTTTAGTTTTTTTTCCCAGATGAATTTGAGGTTTCTTTGTTATCCATTTTTCCTTTCCATCATCACGGTCATGAAAGACTCATCGATTCAGTACTTGTCGACCCATGTGACTTATTCAGTATTCATACAGTGACCTCTCACAACAATTCACCTTCAATTGCAGAGGTGCTCTCATTCACACTGGCCTACTGGCCTTCAGCTCTATCTCTGGTCCCTCTGCAGTCACACTAGGGCCCCATCCACACGTACCAAAACTATCTTTTTATTACCCGTCTTCCCTGGATTCGTTTCAAGAATAGTTGTGTCCAAACGAATCCATTTGTAAATGACTCAACACGCTACTTCATATTCCAGGCCTATAGGCGGCGCTGTTTCTGCTACAGAAATTCACCAAAAACGGAGACGAAAAGCATAGTCACTTCCACTTCCCATCATAACATGACCAGATTATAATGTTCTCTTAATACATCCGTGGATTATAATAACTTTCACCACTGCTCATTTTATAAAGGACCCCGCAAGAAAACGTGTCTTTGTTTACATTGTATAATGTGCTGTTGGATTGCTTTTTATTTTGCAATTCTGTCTGCCATCGGACATGATTGCAGCGCGCAAACATCGAGCTAATGTTAGCGCGCTAACGTTAGCTCCGTTAGCTAACATCGGCAGTCAAACAAACATCAATGATCCAATGTCTTTTTGATAATCTATACGTTTTTCTTGCAGTAGCCTTTCTACAATAAGCCGTGGTAAAAGTTACTATAATCCGTTGAAGGGGTTGATAAAACAGACAGATAGCTAGTTGATAAATTGTCTACTTCCACTTTATAAACCGATAGCCATAGCAGTTAACGTTACGTCGCTGCTGGAGCATCAGCTACTTTAGCGATGTTTAACGTTGGCTACATAACGTTAGCAATATATCTTGTGTAGAATCCAGAGGGAAGCGTCAGGGAGCAGAGACTTTAGATGAAGTGAGATGGGATATGCTCGCTTAGCTTCACCACAGTGGTGCGTGTCAGTGGCCGTGGGTAAGAGAGGGTGTAAAAGAGGGGTGTGGCGATGACATCATTGATACGGACGTATTCGTATCGTATTCGCTGTCCAAACGAAGCCAAGCGAGAGCCGTTTTCGGATTTTTTCACCCTGAGACCAGGTTTCAAAAAAGTGCGTTTTCAGGCAGTGCGTTTACAGGATTCGTTTGGACGGTCGGCCCAAACGATGCAAAACATGTGCGTTTGCACAAAAAAACGTTTCCGTGTGGATGGCCCCTGAATGTGCTCAGAATAATCTGTCAAAGCAGAGATTTCACTACGCTAAATGCATCTCTGAAGACCTCAGCCTACGAGAGCTAAATAATGCCTCTGCCTTTAGGGTAAAACTCTACACTGGGAATATTAACCCCCCCCCTGCACCTCATTCAAGCACATTTGTTTAAGTGAAAAATTCAATTTTCTAGTGTGCTAACGTCAAGACATCAGGATCAGGGATAATGGAAATGAGAAATGCAAATGAATGTATTTCAGCTTATATTAAAAGGTTTCTGTTGTTATGAAAGATGCAACAATTGTTGTGAGATTTAAGCCATGTTTTCTTCCCGTAACAGCAGGTCCTAGTTGACACCAATTAAATTGTTAATAAGGCTGGTGAATTGCATTCATTCAATGTGATAATTATTTTTCATCTCATCAGTGGTTTTGCTGTTTGTCACGTTAGCTGCCTATCGGGCCTTTGTGGCTACCGTTGTACTGGCGTGTTGGGGACCTCGTTACCCTGAATTAAACCTCTCCTGTAGCCTGTAGCTACTGCCAAGCTGTTGGCTCATTGAGGCGACACATAGCCAAAGAGGAGGTGCTGCCTGAGAGGCTGAACTCGGGGCAAAATCGTCTAAGAAAAACTTAAGTTTGTAAAGTGAGAGTAAACTAGACTGCAACAGTGCCATGGTTAGAAAGGAAACGTCAGTTGGGCAAAAATGTTTGTCTTTTAAATTATTTACAAAAAGAAGCTTTAAAAGTGCAGCCATCTTGGATTTTTTTTGTTCATCTTAACTAATTAGACTCAAAAGCTTCAAAAAATAGTTTTTAGTTGTTGCAATATTCCACATTTCAATCCAAAGTAAAACCTATTTTAACGTCTGTCAACCCAAACAGAAGAATCCATTTCTTCTCTTCAGTGTGATATTAAGATCAGAGCATTTGTCTGTTGATTTGTACTCACAGTTTTGATGTGGGAAAGAGCTGATAGGTGTAGATTTTTCCAAGATTATAATTGACTGTCAGTCTGTTTATTCTCTGACTCAAAAAGTTTGTCCCGTTTGAGTTTGAGGCAGCATGTTGTATGAACAAAGGAGGCATATTTTTATCTTTCCCTGTGTCTGAAACGTCTCTGATATTTAGAATGTCTCCAGCCAGGGTTTTTCATTCGTGAAAGATGGTGTGACATTTACTGCATGGACGGTGTGTACATGAAAGAAATGACAGAAAAACATCCTGCCTGTGACGGAGGCTTCTGAGTACATCTACCAAGGAAAACTCTAATAAGCTTTACCTCAGTACTTACTCATGACAGCAGGGCTCAGACATACCACAGGATAGGCAGAGATAGTTAAAATATGGGGACAAGACAACCATTCCTCAAACCATTGTGCTCACTCCTGTGGAAACATTATTTTTCTGTTGATGTAGGACACAAAGCCAGGCTGTTGTCACCCTCTCCTGGCATGGCGACACACGCACAGCTGCACACCCCACCCCTCTGCTTATCCGCCTCCTGCTCCCGGGCCATCGATCGGGGAGCTGTCATGCTCTCGGGGGGAGTTGTATGGGCTTCTCCCCTGCCACAGCGCTGCCCTTCCTAGGTAGAGTCGCAGAGCGGCAGGGGGGCCAGGGGAACGGAGGTTGCATTGGGTTGTTGAGGTGGGAAGGGTAGTGTGGTGGTGGGGGTGGGGGTTTGTGTGGCGAGCAGCTGCTTTCCTATGGATCACTTCATTAATATCCCTGGGCAGAAATTTGAGGGGCCGCTGCAGACTAATTAGCCCTGTCTGACCCTCGCGTCTCAGAGAAGTCGCTCCTTTTCCAGTTCCTGCAGAAGCAACCCAATGCCAAGTAACCCCCTCCCCGCTGCCTACCCAACACCCATTCACGGTCACTGTCCGTCCTTTTTTTAAGAATACGGTGCGGCAACAGAAAAGTGCACGCCCCACCATTGTCTTCTGCATTCCAATGTGTTGAAAGTTAAACGTTTTTAATTCCGCTTGTTTCACAGTAAAGCATAAACAACTCTCCTCATGGTGTGTAACCGTCACCCTGTCATTGCGTACCTGTCTTTGTCTGCGTGTATGTTTGCGTAATGAGCGGTGTCTGTGACTCTCAGGGGGCAGCAGGGACAGTGTAGCACAATGGGAGTAGTGTGTGCATTTGGTGCCAGGAGACAAGGAGCCATCCCTCATTAGTGTCATCTGCTTTCCCAGATGGCAGGGTCAGAGTAAGAGGGAAGCTTGATGAAAGGACTCGTCCTGCAGGGTGACACTCATTCTGCCACGCAACGCTCACTACGGCTCCCGAAGCCAAGTTCCCAGCTCTCACAGGTGATACCAGGGCTTTAGTGGGATTCACAGTCAGAGAGAAAGAGAGCTTCATGTTCTCAACGCTGCTTTACAGCCGTGTACCCATGGTGCAACCTGATGAGTTCAACAGAGAGATACAGAGAAGAAGTGAAAAGTTAACTCAAGAAGTTGACATTTCAAGTTGTTTCTTGAAAAGCGGCAAAAAAAAGAAGGCGGCAATTACGTTGACACCTGCTATTCTCAAACATAACTTTACTTCTCACCTAAAATATTTCCCTCCAACATGCTCTAATGCTTTTTCAATGGCTCATTAGAGTGAAGCCTGTGTCCAACAAAAAGCCAGGAAGCCTTGTGTCATGGCTCAACGTGGTGAACTAAGGCACAAGCTATCTCTGCCATGGCCTGCGAGGCACCGGCAGCTTCTGCACGATGGAAAGGATAATGAGTGCTTTCACATTTTACTTGAAAACTCACCAAACGACCCTTATACCAATTAAGAGCTTGTTTTTCACTGGAGTGGCCATTATCAAATCTGACCTTCCAATTATTTTTCTCATTTTCCTCCTGGTTCTGTCACCCCGGTGTGCCTGGTCGGCCCTCAGGGCCGCGGAGGTCGGACAAGGAATGGGTAATGCTTCTCCAAGCTGAGATACAAAGACCCAAGACACTGCCACTACCGTGCTACTATCTCCCTGTCTTGTTTATTTTCTCACTATTGCCAATTGAAAAAGAAAAAAAAAAAAACACTACACGTTCATTTTTACACACTCTATGCTTGAGCATGTGCTTTCTTTTTCTTCTTCCATTATTTTTTTATATGCTGAGCTTAACTGAAGATTTTTCTTAAAGATCTGGAAAAGCTGAGCTTCAAGTGAAACGTAGAGTACTCGTATAACTTGGAACCTGTTAAATGGCTAGTGGACAATTTTGGATGCACCGTGAAATATATAGTCTTGTGTGTCTTGTGTCTGGAGGCCTGTTGGTGAGCTTACCTGATGGTGACTGTTGTTGAACAGCTGCAGCAGGGTCACAAATCCTCCTCCTCTGTCATCGGATACTCCTACTCAGCCCCCCATAGCTCACCACAAAAAAAAGAAAAGAAATCACACACACACACACACACACACACTGAATAACGCATATGATTCTACATGTTGGCGGTGAAGGAGAGTAGGCAGTGGGGAGATAAAACTGTTAAAACAGGGTTAAAGACTAGACAGTTTAGGGATTTCTTTTACTTGGTAAAGCTTTTTCTACTTAAATATTCATTTTGATTCACTTCAACACACTGATCATAGCAGGATGTCATGCTGAGGGTTTGATGCCACCTTTTCATCTCTAGTTAACACTTCTGCCAATCTTATAATGACATCCCCAGTAATTTATTCATTCTAGAATCAAAAAACAGAATACCATATGTTGGAGCAATGATTTCAGTCAAGTGACTTTGACCTATACATAGTGAAATACACCACAGATATGAATGAAAGGAATAATTATTGCCATCACAAAATGAGATTAAATTAAAAAGAATGATATTCAAAGATCAACTGAATGCAAAAGAATCCACTTAAGCCCTTGAAACAAAGCTGTGAGAATTCTTTAGGAAATGACTGTAAGCCAATAATGAGCGGGTTGCCTTTCAAAAGCTGCAATTAAAACCAACCACAAAGCCTTTTACAAAGCTAAACTAACCATTCCCTCTTTAATTCAGATTGAGACACAAGGCGATTAAACTTCTCTCTCACCATGCTCTTTGAAATAAAACGGTAAATTTGAACTTAGATGAACATTTGACCCTTGGCTATGTTTCTAATGCTTTAGAGGTTATCTCAAGTCCCTATACAAGAGAGGACATTGTTTAATTCATCATCTCTGGAACACTGTTTCTGTCAGACTGCAAGTAATGACTCCATTAGCATTTTCAGCAGAGCAGTAGGTACCTGGGACCAAATGCATACAACGGAGATTCAACAAAATTATACAGATTAATTATCAAGTCTACAAAACAGCATGTAAGAAGATGGAAAGAGTCATTACAAACGACAAACAAAGTAAACATGGGGATTGGAATACATTGGATAAAACCAACTATCATGTAACATTGTAGACATTCATATTGAACAATATGGTAAAGTACAGTAAAGTTTCACTGACTAAACTATCAACATAGTCTAGTATCACTGAGCATTAATATCCATATGTAATTAGCCTGGCTGAAATAGCCATGATTCACAAACAACGATATAAAGCCCTAAGCATCGTGTTAGGGTTCAAATTCTACTACATTCTTGGATGTCTATATCTCAATTAATACAGAGCATGCACCACAGAAGTCCATATATAAAAGATGCTTTTTTTTTTAAACAACTTTCATTTTGACATAGTTAGTCACATTTAAGATCACATTGATAAAAAAGTTCCTGAGAAAATGCTGCAAAATGCTTTACAGATTGCCTCATGTTGTCTCAAGATGAATGTTTTCTCATCCTTAAACTTTTTCTTATATATAAAATCAGCATTCTAAATGTTATACTTACAGCCTTAAAATAAATGTGTTTTAATCACCTCTAAGTTGCCCATCATGAAGAATCTGAAGGTCAAGGCAGGTATTTAAAGATACAGTCAAGTTATGTCAGTATTCTTGAACATGAAAGGACCAAATGTACATTGGGAACAAGCAGCGGCTGGAGAGACGTGCGCCCGCGGTTCTGATTGTGATGTGTGACATGAAGAGGAGGTTAGATGAAAAGATCTGAAGGTATTGTCTGACATGTATGCTTGACGTTCCTGGAGGTATTTATATTGATTTATTTCAAAGTAAACAGAGCTGTCTCATTGTGCATGGCTCCTTGGGCTGATTACGAGACAGAAAAGGAGATTTAGGATTGGCAATGTTTCTGTGCTTTTGTTGATCAAGAGGAGAACTTAAGTAAGAACTGGGCTCTGCGTGTTTGTTTATGTCACCCTTTCTGCCAAATTACAGTATCCAAAGACACTTCACTCACCCCAGTCATGTCATCACTTGATTGCGCTTTACAATACCAAAGAAGTTTAAGGAAAATGCATATGATTGCATAGTTGGACAATAGCACGTTATATTATTTGTAGTACGTATAGTTGAACACATGCCAAATGGAGGCCAAGATAATGTGCATCAGATGGGCGAACAACAGCAGCTGAGCTTGTTCTGTTCTGTTTAAAGTAAGTAACACACTAGCTCCTCTCTTTGAATCACTACATGTGACCCATCTGCTGTAGAAAAAGACCAGACAAGAAAGAGGCATTGATGGTACATGTGTCAGGATGACAAAATAGTCATCCTAGGTGGAAGGAGGTTCTTCGCATTCACAATCTATTTGCTTATCTTTGTTTCATTTTTGCATTTGACAAAACCCCAGTGCATTTTTTTTGATTAACACTTGAAATATTGAAAGCTGAGTGCCCATATTTGGGCAGGCTCCATAATCCTGTTGCATATGCAACAGAATTCCATTTCAGTGGAGTACATTATGAAACAGATGGTCCCTTAGCAACCAGACACTTTGATGTTTGATGACGTCTGGTCTCTGACTAGCTATGTCAGTTCAGCGAATGTACCTCATTCAGACGGATCCTACCTTCCTTTTGACTGAGAGAGGAAGTAACTCATAGCCAGAGAGTAGATGTGCACACTGCATTAGTCTTACAATATTGGTGTGTATTTGCAGTCCGGATTGCTCATTTCCATGCACCTCAGGATGAGATGAACATAGCAATATCAGGTCACAAGTGTTAGAGTTGCAGTTCTATGGTTATGGGAACTCAGTGATGCATTATGATGATCCTGGTTTTACAAGAAAAGAAATTGAAAACACAAAGAAGTGAAATGAAATGGCCTTACAATTTAGAGATGGTAAAAACAAATAAAAGTGTACTCTATGAAGCATATTATACTGTATATGTTATCTATACATGTGTTTATATATATATATATATATATATATATATATATATATATATATATATAACATTTGTTTGGTGTATACATTTCACAGTATGGTGCCTGTTGAAAATACGTGAATATTTTTTTCATCCAACAAGAGTCGTTTCAGGCTCGTTTTCAATGACAGCTCCATATTTAGGTGTCTTATTTACACATAGAAAGAAACAAATTAAACAGCAAAGTGAGAATCCGTATGGATTTTTACCAAAGACTATTTTACTAGTGATAGCATCCAAGTGGATATTTCATGCCATTGAACGGAGGATGAATCCTTCCAAGGTGAAATACTCCTGTTGGCTTCCAGCTTGTCACATATTTAGCAGCGACAACATTATCCCCTTTAGGAAATCAGGTTGATGGAGATCAACATTATTGCTGGTCAAAGCAATTCTCCAGAACTTTTATTTCATTTCCGTTCTGTTATATTGTGTTATCGATGGAATTATATGAAAGCAATATCTCTCCCTGACTCCTTGTGCGGTCTTTGTGAAAGATGAGAGTCTGGCATTAAACCCACCTGTTTCGCCTCAAGTCAGCGGTTGTGCACTTTCTGCGTGCACACCCATGCATTCGTATATATTTGTGTGTGTAAGAAGACATTAGAGCAGGCGTGAGTGTGAAATTGACCTCCGCCACAGGGAGCTCAGAGGGGATTACTTGCCCTGAGAAAGATGGAGTGGCCACCCACATGTCAACCAACTTCAGCGAGTCTATTTAGTTGACAACAAAATTAGCTGTTTGGTTTCAGTCTCTTACTCAGCACATCCACTTTAACCTTACCTACCCATTGGTTTGGAATTGCTATTGTTAGAAGGGTTTATTTGGATAGACCTTTTTCATGTTTATATTTGGATTGTATTTTTCTCATTCACAGTCTCATCTTTGATTCATCTTTCAATTACCTCCATTAGTGAGACAATTGTAAGCTGGTCAAATTGCATCAAGAGAGTTTGAAGTGTGAATAATAAGTCATTTTCCCATTTGCCATTTCCCATTTTCCCAAACCAATCCCATATAGACGCATAAAGAAACGAGTATGTCCAATCTGAAATGGCCCTCGTACAAAATAGCTGTTCATGCCTCACCAGACATGCAAGAGAAACAGATGCTTATTGACCCTGCCCACTTCGCCTTTGTTTTCTCTCTGTTTTGTTTCACCGGCTCAAGGTAGAACAGCTTTATTTGCCGCAGACAAAACTGACAAACATCAAATGGATTTCTTTCATGTACTAGCAGACGGCCTCAATCTGGATTGACAGATGGTGGATGGCTTGATTACACATTTGAAGCACTTTCTAAGTGGAATTAAAGGAATACTGTCTCATCTGCGACTTCTCCTCCCTACGTAAAAGGTCTTCAGTTTAGAGGCGTTTGAAGCTGGTCAGAATGATCAATGCGCTGCAGTCAAATATCCCTGTTATTACTAATTATTGCTATCGTACTGTCTTTTAAGTGATACTAGTAGCTCTTTAAATTAAAGTACTAGTGTATCAAGATACTCTGTGAAAGCACTGCTGGCACGTGTGAATTAATGTGAAACTTGTGCAGTTAAGTCAGTGCGTTCCGTCACAGGAGAGCACTGGAGGTGTGTATCTGTTTCTTCTCTGTTGATTGCATGTGATATTTATCAACTGTTAATGAGATGGTGTTGACCTTTAATTAATCCCTGAAATTAAATATTTTACCTCAAGTGGTTGGTGTGGCCTTAACCAAATCATTGTGGTTTTAATATAGCAAGCTGTTTTACAATATTGATTGAATTTCTTTTATTGCCTTGCATTGCAGTGTAAAAAGAGATGAAAGCAGCCCATTTGGCCAACTTTGTTTTAAGTTTGCGGTCTCTCTGAGTTTCAGTCCAGCTGCTCTACATGTTATTTTTCCACCTTCTTTTCCTTTGGTTCATGTCTGGCCCTGGTAATTCTCAAACTCAAATTTTCAATAGTTCATCGTTGTGAGGCGCAAGGTATCAATCATCACCAAAAGGAAGAGGCATTCAGCTAGCTATATTTCCAGTATTTTCATCAGCAGCTCTCATGGAGCATATTAAGGCAGCATCCCAAAGGGGTGGAATCGCTTATTTCTCTGATGCTATTTTGAACACAGTAGGATTGGAAACGTGGCGTGTTTCTGGTTAAAGAGGCGGATTACCCGTGGAGGTATTTCTGTGTTGATTTCTCCTCCATGAGAAGCCATTAGCCTCCGGGGGCAGCAACGAGGTCTGCCCATTATTCAGGGACAAGGTGGTGGAAATGGAGAGGGATAAGACACAATGTGCTCAGGGCCAAGCCGCTCACTCCCCTGACCTGCTTCTCAGATGGCTTTTCCACACTCTCATAAAAGCCATTGCGCTGCATTTTAAAGAATAATAGAATCGCTGCCTCCTCCCAGAGAAACTATTTTAGCTTTGTAATTCCTTGGCACCGGGGCATTTCTTTGAAGGTGACTTCACAGCGAGTTTTCTTTTTACACCTCACAAATGCCTATAAGAAAAATCAAATGCTCCCTTAAACAAGGGCAGGGTGAGCATTGCTGCTTTTGTCGCGACATCAAACTGTGAGTATGAGGTTGTGGAGAAAACGAACTGCGTCAATGTATTTGAAACACAGAGGTCTGTAAAGGGGCATGCAGAGGAGTTCTGCATCTCTGTGATGCTTTCATCACTGTTACGATTGATCTTTGCCTCCCAGTATCCTGTGTGCTTTAACATCCTTTTAATACATGCTATCTTAACCGATCTTTAGTCTATTGCAACAGGAAATACATGTGCTTTGGGATTTCCGTCAGGTTATCTGTTAGCCTTTTTTTATTTGGGGCTCAAAGCTAAGCAAGGCTTCTGTGCACAAGGTTACATTTAGGAACACCATTTAAAGGTCCCATGACATGGTGTTCTTTGGATGCTTTTATATAGACCTTAGTGGTCCCCTAATACTGTATCTGAAGTCTCTTTCCCGAAATTCAGCCTTTGTGCAGAATTACAGCCACTAGAATCAGTCCCACAATAAGCTTTCCTTAGTATGTGCCATTTCTGTGTCTGTGGCTATTGAGAAGGAGAGGGGGGGCAAGGTGGAGGGTGGGGGTGTGGCCTTGACCAACTGCCACTTTGCTCGTTTGAAAGCCATGATGTCTCTCTCTCATGGGTTGGCCAAATTCTCTGGGCGGGCAAAGCAGAGAAAGGGGAGGTAACCTTCCTCTTTATGACCTCATAAGGAGCAAGATTCCAGATCGGCCCATCTGAGTTTTCATTTTCTCAAAGGTAGAGCAGGATACCCAGGGCTCGGTTTACACCTATCACCATTTCTAGCCACTGGGGGACCATAGGCAGGCTGGGGGAACGCATATTAATGTTAAAAAAACCTCCTAATGTGAAATTTGTATGCCGTGGGACCTTTTAAGTAAACAATCAGAGAAACGCATTCCTATTTTTTTTCCATCTTTACTGTGTTACTGATCAGGGTCTTAGCAATAAGTGCACAAATATTACAGTAGAGTTGTTGCTGTAAATTATCCATGTATATGTTTTTTTAATTATTGTGTTATAGGGTGCTTTATGTGTACAATGGTCAAATCAGAACTTCCCACGTGACTGTTTGACCACAGTTAGGACAGTATATGGCCTCTACAGCCACAGTGTGAGCCATTCCTGTTGGGAAGAATAATGTTTGGTCTTTGCCTTATACATGTGGTCATCTGCTGTTGTCTGCTGACATGAACTGGCCCGCAATTTAGTGATAGCTTTGACATGGGAGAGTTGTCTTTTTTTGTGATAGAGTCGACAGTTTGTTTTATTGTCACCACAGGACTGTGTGTGTCGGAGAGCACTGACCATCAGCGGTAACAGGTAAAAGGCTGTCTGCACAGTAGGTGCTCACACACTTTCTTAACAGGCGAGCTGGTTCTTTCCCTTCTGGTAATTCATAATTGAGAAATCAAAGGGATATATACAAATTGGGGCAATATTTGAGCGTCGCACTGGTATGCCTATACACACATCTCCAAAAAATAGTCTCAAATTGTAAATAAATTGTTACGCACACACATGACCCGTGTGTAGAACTGTAGCCATTGTGTGAAGCATCCCGCACCTGAGTGAAAAATCACATACCTGTTGGAATTTATTGTCAAGTGCAGGTTGGTCTTGACCACTGAGATATGTTTTCTTATTTATTTAGAAATTATTGTGAAATCCTTGCCCCCTTAAGCTGCAGGCGCTCCGATAAGGAGCTTAGGCAAATATCACCTGCTGCTTTCCCTCCTTCTTTCTATTCTAAGTAGCACACTCACTGTGTTTATAACAGAAAACACACCACTCCTTTTTTCCACTCTAATACCAGGGGACCCTGAATTTGCTCTTATTAATCAGAGCAGTGATAATGAGCAGTGAATAATAACCATGGGTGGAGGCCTACTGAATGCAATGAGATGGAAAAAAGGGGGGGAAAAAATATACCCACTCCTCTAGAGAGGTGTTTATTTGAGATTTGAGGATTTGAATGTTTCTGCAGTTGTCCCTAGAGACTCAGTGTTGGTATTTCTGCCAATGACCTTTTCCCTCACAAGTGTAGTACCAGCTGCCATCCCCCTCCTTCCCGGTCCTCCCCCTCTCTTTCTTCTGTAATGCAATTTCTTTATTCCTGTGCTGAAAAAGTGAGTGAAAAGGTTTTAACGGTAAGACTTTCATACCTTTAACCTTTCAGCTTTAATATGCCAGCATACGCCTGCATTATAGAAGCCCGAAAGGCAAGGTGTGGTGGAAAAATATCACATGTATTATAACTGTCTTATGTGAGTATATATTATACTTAGTTTCTAGTTTAATACAGGATTACAACTGGTTAGCGTAGGTTAGCAAATTAGGCAATCTGTGATCGAAGAATAAGTAAAAAAGACAGAAAGCATTTGGTGCCAAAAGTGATACATTACAGTTTTTTATATTCTGCCCAATGGTCCCATTAAATAATTAATTATGGTCAATACCCAGATTGTAGAAGGTATATGCTGTAGCCAATGTATTTATTGAATACTGTATGTACACTTTTGTGGGGAAGAATTGTTTACCCAGTGGATACAGCTGTAAAATAAAATAACTTAAATAAAACTAAATAATAATAGAATACATCAAATGTTGCTACCTTTCCTATTACTTTGCACCTGCTCAGTATTGTTTTCCTCATCAGCACAGTATTGTTCTTTATCACTGCATTTTATCTACTATATACTAAAATTCTTTTTCACACTGAAAGGGCTAAGCGATAGGGATGGGTATCATTAGGATTTTACCGTTACAGATCGATACTCTTATCGCTACTACTGTCTTTAATTTGGTGCAAAACATAAGGACATGAAAAGATTCAACAGTTATTTTATTTCGACTTTTTTGCAGAAATAATAAATTGTCTTCTGAGTTTCTTGTATATACAATGAGGGAGCAATTGCTACAAATGTCTGGTCCAACAACTATAAGCAATACAAAATGTATTTTATCTGGTTGTAAGATAACAGCTCACACTACTGTAAATTCAGCTGAGCAGCTTGTCACTAAAATGAGACTAGCTGGTCCACAAGCTCAGCCCCCCTTATGTTAGTCAGCCTGGGCCACTTTAGCTTGTCGCTATTATCGGGGCTAACCCCTTTACTTAAAGCAGCAGGTGGAACTTGGAGATGTTGCATTTATTTACCGACAAATAGCCTAAAAACACACACACACACACACACACACACACACACACACACACACACACACACACACACACACACACACACACACACACACACAAAACTCACACACTGCACTGATACATTCTATTTAGATAACTGCTAACTTCATACTCCCCGTCTCAAACACACTCTTTTTCTCTCTCTCTCTCTACACATGAGAGTTATTCCTAAAAAGAGTTAGCTACTTGTTGTATAGCCTAACATATTTTAGTTTAATAATCATTCCAATATGCTTAGACCAGGCATGTTACATAAAAAAAGGAGTTCATCGATAGTTCAGTACTGACCAGTCCAAAACCGGTACCCATCGACAATAAGAGATGTCTCCTAATTTAATAGTTTGATTAATAATAAGGTCTGACATGTCCAACACTGCCCATGGTGTATTAGACAAATTTTGGCCCTTACCATAACAGGTTGTTCTTTTGCCAGATTTCTTCACCAAGAGATTCATCGGTGCAGAATTTACTTGGCTTCAGATTTCTAGTGCACAGTGTGCAATAATAATGTTATTTATGGATGAAATTTGTTTTAAACTCCCAAGGATTTAAAGCAAAAAATATTATCCTTTCTCTAGCGCCCAATGTGAGTGGGTAAGTGGACTTCCTTTTTTTTTACTATCCACAGTTTTTCTTTTTTCCTATTGTAAAAGAAGAGAAGCCCAAATAGAAAAAAAAGTGCTGCCCACAATATGGGTTATCACATGTTGGGAGTAAGAGTGGCAGAAAGACGAGTCATGCAGTGCTCTTGTCTAAACAATTATTGCAGACCTTTGCCTGGGCTTGCCTCCAATCTCCTTCAGATTGGTGCTTCAGAGATGGTAATTGTTATAATAGCACTTTGAGCAACAGTAGTACTGAAACTACTTTCTCATCAACTAAATATTCCGCCTCCTTCTGCAGTACCTAAATGGAATTCAGAGATAATACATGTAGAAAATTATCTGGAATCCCTCAGTAATATTAGCTCGTAATGTTCAGTTCAGTTTGTGGTGACATTGTATGTGTACATGAAATTATATGTCTATTATTGATAAACATATGCTGTTAACTGGACTGCATTATATTGAGAGGTGTTTCTAACATACCCCCCCCCCCATGTATGTTAATAGGGAGGACAAAAAATATAATCCAATACAACACCACCACTAACTAGGACCTCAATTCTAATTGAATTAACATCTCAATTACAGTGTCAGCAAGACAAACGACAGAACATATATGGCAGCACAGTTGCATTTGATTGCATTAGACTGTCGACAGCTGTATCTTGATGCACAGGCTTGTACTTTATCCACCTGTTGCTCTTATGGACCGACTTTTAACACATGCATTTTGAAATGCAATTTTTTAAATAAAAAAAAATAAATGAAAAAGACGTGTAAGGACAGTTTTTTTTTTTGTTCACTGTGACAGAACGGTTTGTGTTGTTTTAATCAGAAGCTTCTCCTAATATTCTGGTTCATTGCCATTTGTTGTTTGCCATCTGTAAAGTGGCTTCTAAATCCTGAATTGCCCTTAGCTACTTCTGTTTCTTATTCATTATGGCCAGTATTGTTGTTTGCTTTAGTCAACGCAATTTCTAGTTGGTTACGGTTGCCTCCTTCATAATGCACTCCCACTGGTGTGAAGTATGAAGAAATTAACAAAACAAAGCTGCTGTCAAAGTTATATGTGGCAGCATATGTGCTTCGCCTACAGTCAGTTGAGTGTGACTAGCAACACACAAACACACTGCCTGTCCTTATTTTATTTATTTTTTTACATTTAATAGGGCTATTTAAATATATGTTATGGGTCTTATTAACATTTTTGTTCAATTTTGTGTTGTTGTCCATACTGTTTCTATGTTTAGTAGATTAGTAAAGTAGATTAGTTAGTAAATTAAATTCTGCAGTCGGGTCTTGCTCTTAATTTTAATAAAGTTTATTTTTGTTTGTTTATTTTGGCATCAGCTTCTTGTGCTTTGATTCAGCTCGTTATTACTGCAAATAAACTAGAACTGAAAGTTTATTAGAAATGTGTGATTCATATGCTCATTTCCTTCAGGCTCTCCTCCTCCCAGTAGTCGGCCTTGATCTGCTATCAGCTAAACATCCTCATTCCAATGACTGCAATGATGAGGTTCAGTAAACTGTAGTTTTTTTTTCTTCTGTGGAGCTCTGTCTTTATCATGGCAGCCTGTTTGTTTTTGATAGCACATGATTAAATTTAGCTCAGGTTTGCGCCAAGGCTCCCTCCTTTCACCTTTTCCCACCAAGAGCGAGGTGTGCGTGAGGCTCTTTTAGATGCAAGTTGTGATGGATGAGCTTTTGATTGGAATCGCGAATGAGACACTTTCATTACTCTCTGTCGAAGTGCATCCTGTTAGGGGCAGTAAAGTCTATGGGTGTCTGTGAGTGAGCATGTCTGTATGTGCCAAGCTTGTGTGAGTTTAAGAGAGGCAGAGAGAGAATGGCATCACTTGATGATGAGACCCACTTAATGACATTTCTCATTTGGTTTCTACCAAAGCCCAGACTGCTCGGAGCCTGGGGATCTGGAGGCCCAGATCACTTCCCGTAAATGAGGTGCCTGATGACTGGGTTCTGACTATCTTATCCTATCACTTATATAGACAGAAATCGGGCCAATAATCCCCCTCTTCAATCAAGTTAAATAAAACCATTAGTCAAAATTGTATATGCAGCAGGTGGAAGGGTGTGGACTGGGTCTGTGTGCAGTGAACAGCATATTGCGTGAAGGTATTGTGAAGTAGCAACAGTATGAGCAGATAGAGCTGTCTTTACATGTTGTTGCCGTGTTTTTAGCAAGACGTTTCTGACTTAATAACTTAAAGGAACACGCCGACTTATTGGGAATTTAGCTTATTAACCGTAACCCCCAGAGTAAGACAAGTCGATACATACCCTTCTCATCTCCGTGCGTGCTGTAACGCTGTCTGACGGCTCCAGCATTAGCTTAGCCCAGCACAGATCCTGCAGGTAACTGGTTCCAACTAGCCTACTGCTCCGAATTGTGACAAAAGTGACAAAATAACGCCAACATGTTCCTGTTTACATGTTGTGGTTTAGAGTCACGAAGCTGTACAAAAACAATGTAACATGAGACACGCCGTCTTCTATCTGTAAACAAACTGGGAACTATATTCTCAGACAGGCTTGCTGCGAGCATATCACTCCCGCAAGTACTATATTCTTCCCTACGGAATATAGTTCCGGGTTTGTTACGGTTAGAAGATGGCTGTGTCTCGTTACGTTGCTTTTATAGCGCTAATGACTCTACAACTTCCGCACATGTAAATAGGAACATGTTAGCGATTTTGTCACTTATTCGGAGCAGTAGGATTACTGGAACCATTCACCTGCCTGTTCTGTTATGGGCTGATGCCGCTGGAGCCGTCAGACAGCGTTACAGCACGCACGGAGATGAGAAGGGTATGTATCGACTTGTCTTACTCTGGGGGTTACGGTGAATAAGCTAAATTCCCAATAAGTCGGCATGTTCCTTTAAGTCAACTTGTTTTCTGAGGAGTCAAGGTATTTTGACCCCCATGGACACTTTGAGAAATGTTACTTTATAAGTCAAGTTGCATGACCAAAAGTAAGAGAGGAGAGATGCAATAGGATGGGTTACTTTTTCAGGTCTACAGTAATTTGATTATGCTTTATTATTAAATTAAGCTTTAATGCAAAGGTCCCTTGATGTACTTCTCAGTTTGTGTAAAGCATTTATTATGCCCCCTGCTGTGATCAGTTAGGTTGTCAAGACAAGATTTATGAGATGTGTTCTGCTCATAATCACCACAACGGGAAACAGTTTGCATCTTCTCGCTCATCTATTCAAAGACTGGTTGCTAGTTAGCAATGATGACACAAATGCATTGTGGGAAAGCTATTGATTGTTTCCATCTTTTTAATAGTAGTGGTGCCAGATTTATTTGCAAAATAGTTCTCATCATTTCTTCATTTTGAGATAGCGTGACAGGCCATTTAGCGTCTGGCAGCGCCCCTATTTCATGTCACATTATTTCGTGTATTGTTCGGTCACCTTGGCACCAAACAGGGAAGCAGTGCCTGCAGCAGCTGTGATTAGAAAAAAAATGTTTATCAGCATGGTGTTTCTTCAACAGAAACAAACGGCACATCACGATAACTGCTCAATTAGCGGGAGCCAACTCATTTATTTTCAGGTTTAGCCTGAGGTTCTCTTCTTCGTCTAAGTCGCTTATTAAAAAAAGAGAACAAAAGGCTACAACTCTAGCTTGAGAAGACAATGAGTGTGTCCCATCTCCATGTTATTAACTAATAGTATAAAATATCATCATACTCTGTGATAATCTCCATTTTGGCAGTTAGTAATCAGTCAAATCCAGTCAATTAACCTATAACCTACCTGATACAATGATGTGCTGTCGAACTCAGTAATGAACAAAACACAGATTTTATTGAAACGTCCCTGCAACAATTGGTGGATTTAACAAAGTCATTTCATTCATTTGCTGATGTACTAAGTAAGCCGCCAAGTTGATATTGGCACCTTTTTTTTTTTTTAAACTTTTCCTCCTTCTTGGTTTTCGTGTCCATTAACACTTCCATCCTGCAGTTTAGGTAAGAGCGTTGGCCTTAATTGTTTTTTTCTTTTACTGGTGCCTAAATACATTCACAAAACGTGGTTATATTAGTATGGTATAGAACTGGGATGCAATTAAACCCTCTGCGACAAAAACACCGCAGCCAGTCACAGTGCAGTGCATGATGTGCTAACATGGAGTAAAAAAGATTCTGATTCTCAATTGTACTGTGAACAATGACTGATAGAGACGGTCTCTCCCTGTCACGCAGTTAATAATCGTCACAGACTGATGTGACTCATCTCTATTGTGAAAAGCAACTAATCTTTTGTTCAGGAGTGGGAAAAAAAACCCAACACTAGCAGCGTAATCTATGCCTTTTTACTTTTGGCAGTATTGGGAGTTGGTCTGAAGCTTATCCAGTAACATGGCATCCACTTTTCATAGTGCTCCAATCAACAGAAGATTGCACAAGGCACAATGCCTTCATGGCTAAATGATACCTGCAGCATGATTGGATCTGTTGTTTTAGTTTAGACTAATACACACAATTACACACACACACACACTTGCAGTCAAATGTATTCAAGCACACACACCCAGATCCACCCTGTGTATTCCAGTGTAAAAAAAAATGAACTGCACATTGTGACATCTTGGCCTGCTCTCATCTTGTTTCAGTGATTAGTTTTTCAAGAAGCTTCCTTACCTTTGTGTTTTTTTGCACTCAAAGGCTCAGTGCACTTTGCATGTGTTGTGTGTGTGTGTGTGTGTGTGTGTGTGTGTGTGTGTGTGTGTGTGTGTGTGTGTGTGTGTGTATATGTATGTGTGAGAGAAACAATATTCATTATTTACACTGGATTTGTGAACCTGGCATCCAGCCATGTTTCTCAGTATTGGATACAGGTGCTCTTGGTGGTGTTTTTCGGTGATTCATTTTGTCAAAGGGTGCGGTGTACGACCTGTATCTCTGTCTGCAAAACACAAGCAGCATCCAAGTCTTAGTCTCATCCCTGCCCGCACTTTGTCTGCACTGAAAAATTAAAAGCCAGTTCATAAAGTAATCACTGTTCATAAATGCTAGATTACCTTGCGTCATTTGCATAAAAAAATGATTTCATTCTCCGTTTTTTCCTCTATCTTTCCCCTCTGGTGAATTGTATGACTGCAGGCTTCTATATCTGCCTCTTGTCATGTTGGAGTGATGCAATTAGGTTTGTATTCTCTGTGGTCTCTGTTCTTTTGCAGGAAAGGATGACTACAAAATAACTGTGTGCAAGCCGCTCGCTCTGTCTAATGAGCTGACACCAGTGTTCATCTGAGATAGGTGACATTTTTAGCAAAGCAGACATCTCAGTAACAGATTTCGTGCATCTCTTTTAGTAGAATCTCCAGATTTAAACTGTGTGTGTGTGTGTGTGTGTGTGTGTGTGTGTGTGTGTGTGTGTGTGTGAATGTTTGGTTTGGATTGAATGCATAACCCATCAAAACAAGACCACAAATACCTTTGCTTTATGCAGCTGCTCCTATAAAACTCAAACCCACTAAAGTCTCAACATAGCTCTTTTTCCCCTTTCCCTGCTCCCTGTCTTAACAATGTGTGGAAGTGGCTCCTAAACTAGCCTTATCAGAAGCATCCTGCCAGTGGAGGTCAGGGCTGAGGGGCAGAGTGACAGAGTTTAACTAGCTCATGTCCTTATGGGTCTTCTCTGTGACTTGACCTTAGAGTTTTGGTGTATTTAGCATTCCCTGCATGTTGGGGAACAAATCCACCTCCAGAGCCAAAAAGGCTGTGGCAGTTAAAAAGACCGAGTGCTCCGTCGGAGCGCTGCGGGGTCACCGACTACATCAGTGTGCAGAGATTAGACACTTGCAGATTACTCTGTAAATAGCTGATGACATTGTTCCTGACAAGTTATGATATAGTAACTAATAGACAACTGTTTTTGAGTGTCTTCAGAGGTTTTGAGTTCACCTGTGCACTGGCTTTGTGAAATGCCAGCTTTGACTGTTGGAGTAAAGCATTATTTCTATACTGATCTGTAGCACAACAACAATATGACTGGAGTTGTCACACTCCACCTGAACTGGCAAAAAAAAAAAAGTTATTTTTTTTCTTTTACCAAGTGGTGATATATTGTATAACGAGACCAGCATTTGTGCCCCTGCTGAGTTTTCCCTATGACTCTAATTCTTCAGATCTACAGGAGGTTGGTACCCACTGTGAACTCTCTCATGCATGTGAACTTGCTCTCGCATGTGTCCTCTGCCTCCCTCTCCCCTCGTTCCTCTCTCTGTCCATCTCTCTAGATTGATATTTTTCTCTTAACCTGTGTGTGGCACCATCTTTCTCTTGCTCCATCACATTTGTCCATATAGATGCATTGCATTACGTGGTTCAGATAAATCATCTTATCGTGTACCCTTTCTATACACTCTGACTTATCAATTTCCTGCCTGCATACGTATGAAATACGCAACTGAAATAACTCTAATATCATCCATCCATCCATTATCTGTAACTGCTTATACTATTGAGGGTCGAGGGGGGACTGGAGCACAGGGGTACAGCCTGGACAGATAACCAGACTATCACAGGTCTGGCACAGAAGCCATGTTCTGACCTGGTATTAATATCTGAGTGATTGGCTCACAAGTGGACCGCTCTAAGTACAGGTGAAAACATACTCCGGACGCATCAAGGACGCATTTAGATCCGATCACTCAAACCACATTCGGAGTAGGTCTGAGCTAGCCTGGAAATCCAGACCCAAATCCGATAGATTAAGGCTCTGGCATTGAGTAATGAAAATGGCCCAACTCGAGGGGCGGCACCAAGCACGCATTTGAAAATCTCACTGCACGCAATTGGATTACACTACAACCAATCACAACAATACACGGGGTGACGTATCCAGAGCCCCATATGCTTAGCTACCAGCGGAGCTAACTGGTAGATTAAACTGTTGTCATCTGTTTAGCTCGCCTCTGGCCCGCCTATATCAGATACACCAATGTGATTGGTGCAGCTCAGCTACAAGGGCATAGTTAATGAGCATCATTACTCAATGCCAGAGTGACTTGCTGAGCAAATTCAAATTGTGCTCTTGCGAGAACTCTGGATTTCCAGGGTAGGTCTGAGCCACATGTGGTCACATACTTATATTAGTGAGACCGGGTATGTGTCCTGGACCACATTAAGGACCGCCTAACTGTGAGCGGAACTGCGTACTCATTCAAAGTGTTTCTCATGTCACAGAAACCACTCAGAGTGAATCATGTGTTTTGGATGGTATTCTCATGCTGTCGATCATGTGTCGGTGTTTTTGTTCCGGTGCTGCCTGCTCTTTTATCCCCGGCTGTCTGGGGCTCTGTGCCCTGCAGGTTGCATGCAAAAGGCTGGTAGACAAAAAACATATTTTTAGTTTCATAAAACGTCCCTGAATTCATGAATATGTAGGATAATAACGACAGACATTCATGCTCTTACATTGCAACTTTTCATTTTGTCATTTCTTTGTCTTGCATTGTCAGACCTATTTCCATGGCACTGTGTTAACTCTGGAGTAAGCCATCAAGCCTGAGTTTCATTTCCTATAAATTCTTCACAATAAAAGTCCCCGGTTATTTTGTTATTTAAAAGCTTATTATGTGAAGCGGCAAAATCAGGAAATGGTGGGTCTTCATCAGCAGTAACTTAACACGGCTCCTATAAGCTCCTATAAACATTAAATGTAAAATAAAGCAGATATAATATAGAAACTAAACTTCAAAACACCTGCTATTCAGTTAGAAGCTACAAAGTTTATGAGACTTTAAAAAACGTCTTTCTCTCCTGCACAGGTCCTGCCGATCCTCGGTAGACAGCTTATTCTGGCACACAGACAGACTGTAGGCAGCCCTTTTTCATTAGTCATCGCACATTTCTAATGTATGATTTATGTGAAAGGAACAACTGACATTCACACACACACACACACACACACACACACACACACACACACACACACACACACACACACACACACACACACACACACACACACACACACACACAACCAGCCTATATGCAAACGGAAATCATTTACCTGTTTATTTTTCATATAGAGCGGGGAAGTAAGATCTGATCACAAGTCACTCAGGACACATTTGGAGATGCATTCTACTGCCAGGTGGGAACACACTTACTTAGAGCTGTCCACTTGTGATCAGATCACCCAGGATGGATGTTACAACCACCTCAGAACAGGTAACCTGACGAGCCAGATGGTTTGTTACACAGAACCATCTAAGAAGTCGTCATTGGAAACTGTTTGGAAAAGAGCAAGCACTTTCAAAAAAGTACCTGGCAGGTTATTGGATGAACCATCGTTCTATCACGTCCGCCACTGTTGTGTTGAATGAAAAGTCGCAGCCGTCACGCACACACCTAAACCTCGCACATAGCTGCCAGTAGCTCCTCACCGACTCCTATTTTTGTGAAATATGTGATCTCTATGAAGGTAACGGAACAGGCCCATAAAGACAGAACCAGTGACGCTCTTATTTACACCTAAGGGCAATTTAAAGACAAATAAACAAAACACTAATATCAGTACCCTCTTAATCATTTAAGTGAAGTATAAACTTTGTATGTTTCATTTGAGCTTTTCCCCATTTTTCTGAGCTATTTGATGATCCATGTTTATTGTTATACAGTATAGATGCTTCTTTCCTCCCCAAATAAAAAATAAACCCATGACTCATATCTCCTAAGCTGTCTTCTTCTTTATATCTGGCAACACAGTGTCCTGCTGCAAAACCCTCTCTTTGATAGTGTTGATTCCCCAAATCCTCTAAAACTAAATCATTCTGGCCCTTTACAATCTCTTTCTCCTGGTCAGCACTTTGCTCTTTGCCCAGAGTGGAAGAAGCCATTTTGCCGGCTGTCACCACACAGACAGATTCTGTGCTGCTCTTGTCTGGGTGATGGATCTGGAGTAGTCAAAGAGTTGCTGACTCCTCGCTGACCAGCTCTCCCTCACCACCACATGTCGGCTGCTTAGCCCACCAGCAAGGGCCGCCATGATGGATAGGGCATCCATCGCTCAGCCGCCCCCACCCCCAACCTCCACCCTGCAGGGTCTTTGTCAGTCAGGCCTCCAGTGGCAGCTCACGGCTTGACACGGCAGGAAAAGACAGGCAGGTAAACACGGCAGCCATATTGTTCTCGGCTTACACTCTGTCATCATTGTGAGGTCGTTTACAGTTTACCAGCAGGATCAGAGAGAGGATTGCAGATGCCTGGTGATGGATGCAGTTTTTCCTTCCCTTTTCTTATGTGTGTCTTTCATTAACTTGAAGAAAAGATAAGACTCTTGAAAGGATTTCTATTAGTTTTATAATATGGCTCTGATTAATGTCATGTTTAGATGGCAGAAGGCTTAATGAATGCCATAGTGCATCTGAGGTCTTCTTGTGGTGCCCTTAATTATTTAAATTGAGCTCAGTCCTAACATCAGTCCTATTAGGACCAAGGTTTCTTTGCTGTTTAATGTCTCTTTTCTAACCCTAACGCGCCCAGCAACACATCAAACACTCAGGATTCGTTTTTGTCCACTAACTAGAAACCATGCTAGCTGGTAAATTGATTCAGGTTGTTTCTATCAGTAAAGTCGGAAGAGGAAAAACTCAAAGAAGGGCCTGAATGAAACAACCCTGGAGCAATTAGGTGTTGCTGGTGGCCTGATAAGCTTGTTGAAGTGGCTGATTTCTAATGAATTGTTTGTACTAGATACTTTGTGGGGTTTCTGCCTCACAGGCTAATGCTAAGAGGAACTGTGAGGCAATAGCTGTTGGCTTTTTAACCTGTCTATCACTGTAAGCTAAATTAACGCTGACATAGTTCACTTCTGCTCTTACAGAGGACCTGCGATTAATTTCAGTCCTGGTCCTCTCTGTGTGGAGTTTGCATGTTTTTAAAGTAAACCAGACCATACTACTTAATTATTCACCATATCTCCTCCAGCCCCTTATGTTACAT
The DNA here is from genome assembly GCF_010015445.1 of Perca fluviatilis. Classification (NCBI taxonomy): domain Eukaryota; kingdom Metazoa; phylum Chordata; class Actinopteri; order Perciformes; family Percidae; genus Perca; species Perca fluviatilis. The sequence continues at coordinate 22,423,027 of NC_053130.1, read as the reverse complement.
TTAGAATGTGTTTTTGTATTTTTTCCTACCATGGCTTCAGAAGGCATTAGTATTACTTGATGTGCGTTGCAGCTGTTCATGTGGACAGGTGAGGCTAAACACGTAACCTGATTTCATACGAGTATTTCAGAGCCACAGCCAGACTGTAGACCTGCCAGCATTTGTGGAAAACTGAAACAGAATTTGAACCAGTCCTGTTACTAATCCAAACAGTTACAACAGAAGAGATGCAGGATTTGCTCCATTAAAAGTAAACTTTATAACATTACATGCTATGGAAATATAAGCAAAGGCAACTGGACTTTCTCGAAATTCTTGTTTCGCCTTTCATCCACAAGGCTTCTCCAGTTCTGACTGACTAATGGGGAGTTCCAAATATTTAACCTCTGGTGGGTTGTGTGTCACCTGAGGGCCGTTAGTCACATGAGGGTCATTGAGTCACATGGGAGTTGTAGAGATGCGTAGGGATATTGTAGAGATGCTTGTAAGGAAAGCTATGGAAATCCTTCAACGCATTGAATAAAGGATTTAATAGCCTCTCTGGTTACAGTATGTGGCAGTGTGGGCAGTAAGATACAACCACTAAGATGTGGGATATGGGATGGGATATGTTTTCTGTTTTGTCTCAGTCGTACCATGTTGAAATGAATGGGCTGGTTTGCAGTTGTCTGGTCATCAATTTAGTTCAATCTGGCCCTGTAATGACCACTGGATATTTGGGTGATATTTACTAAACTACAATTAAAGCATCAGGCTAAATCTTCTGTCAGATCCGACATATTGTCTCTAAATGCATCCCATACACACTTGAGATGTCCCATTTATAGAGATAAGATGACAGCATGAAGCAGAATGCCCTTTTCACTTTAGCTGGAGCCCTCCAGGGTGTCTCTCCAGGAGATGTTATTCTGCAGAGGTGAGGTAATTCTCACTTGTAGCACATCCAGTCTCTTGGTTTAATACAGGCAACCCATTACATTGGCTGTTGATCACTCAGGATTTCTTCTCCCACTGAAACAAATGTGAAAGTTAAAGTGACACTTAATTGGTCTGTTACCAATTTATGGCAGTCAGTGTCAATTACCAGGCAAGAATCCAGACTGACTGGTGCTGTCTTTGAATTTTCAAAACCTGACATAAAAGTGAAACAGCCAATTTACATTTGTCTTTTTATGAGATTTTTCTGAGAAACATGATCCCAGTCAAGTGGACCAATGTCAATGCCCATCCCAGCAGTTTGCTTTACTGTAAAGTCAGTAACAAAATTCTGAATGCATATACACATGATGATGGAAACATCTTGGAAAATCAGACAGAGTTGTATTGCAAGAATTACAAAATTAGCCTCTGTAATGTTTAAGTCACTAGTGACAAAGTTAACTGTGAAAATCGATCTATCCTTTTATCCTTTTACATTTATATTGATCTTTTCTGGCCATACCAGGCCATAGCAAATCTACCCTGAAGCTCTGCAAGGAGGAGGATGATAGGCAGAGAGAGATGGCAAGAGAGAGAAAAAGAGAGTTTGAAAACTCATCAGTATATATATTTTAAAAACAACTATTTAACCAGTACATTGTAAGAAAATTCCAGCTTAGAGCGTTTGATGGATTGCCCTGCTGTGTAGCACTGCAGTCAATATGAAGCTTATTCATTATTATTTATTATTATTATTCATTGGCTCCAGCTGTCCGTGAGATGTCATTGGAAAATCTCAGTTTTCTGTCTGAATAAAATCTCCTTCACATTTGATTTTGAGTAAAAGACTCCCTTTTAAACTAGACAATTCCATCTCTCTAAGTGTTTTTATGAAAAAGTCAACCCATTTAATGGCAGATAAAGCCAGGCCCTTTAAACCGATTCTGGATTTACTGCAGCCCTGTGAAAATTGAGTGCAGCTTTGTTGATGATATCCACACAGAAAAAGATAAAGTGTATTATATTCAATTTTTTTCAGTCACTTTATTTTTGGGTAAGCTTACTGTTCCCTTTGAGCTAAACTAAATCTCAAAAACAGAAAACCCAAAAATGTAGCTTGTAACTTAGTTTTAAAGAAAGGTGTTACAACAATAGAATAATATCTGCTGATGCATTGGCAGAAAAGTCAAATCAAAAGCTTTCTGATGAAATTGATAATTTGCAAAAGCAATGTTTTTAGGTTGTTTTGGAGTTGCTCCAGTTATCCCAATCAGAGAAGGTAACATTGGTTAGTTGAAAAAGTCTATGAAGTGTGTAATGAGGTGACACCTGATATTCTCTTAGGGCTGTGTTGCATCGGGCTGTAAGGTCTCCATCTGTCAGGGGCCAGCAGTGGCTAATCTCCCCCTGCATACTAGGAACTGATCCCACTCAACTCCAGCCTGAATTATTCATTATTCACACACAGACTTTAGCCCACACTGAACTCTATTTAGTCAGAGGAAAATGTCCTGTTCTGCAAGACAAACAGGAAGGCTTACTTAAGTGTGAGCTAACGGTTTTGGCTGTCCCTCTCTCACTGCCCTTCTTTACTTCTCTTTGATAATTCACACCTTCTGCTGCTCCTTTGTGCTGTACAGATGACTAAGTGGGGAAATGGGCTGTGGAAAATGATCATCAATGCAGCTGGCCCACTGACAAGAAAGGAGCATTTTCTCCTCTGCTTCTCGAGAAAAGGAACATCCATTGAGACCCTGCACGATTCATTATGCTCTTTATTCCTGACTTGCTTCTCTCTGTGATTGTTTAGATTTCTAAAGATTTGATGTTTTTGGGTCACTTATGCATGTTCTTTTTATTCACTCTACAGACTGTAATGGTTTTCATGTTTCACGTCTTATTCAAAAAAAATTGCAATTCATTAATAGTTTCATGAGTCATGGCAAAAAACACTAATTGTTTAGTTACTCTGGCATATGAATCATGCATTCTGTTGCTCTGCTGGATTTCCCCCTCCAGTGCTTCATGAGAAATTCCACATGAATATACATCCTCTCTGTCATATTTAGAGCCAGATCCCATTGCTGGTGATTGGACAGTGGTGATAAGAGCGCTCTGGAACCACAGTTTACTTTTTAGTTATACTGCTGCTGCTGTTTGTTACCAGAAACAAAAGGAGCAATTTAAAATTATAATGGAGCGTTTATTGTCTTATGGGGATGGGAAATGTGGAGTGTGGCACGCACTGGCACGCACTGGCTCGTAAATCTCTGGATGTCACCCGTGGCGTGTAGATGGATCTCCTCTCCTGTGGTTGTCTCTAGCCCCATAGAGCGCAGCTTCGGCAGACTAATGAACACAGAGAGCCTTGAGAATGGTAAACAAGTGCCTGATTAATTGGACCTCTGCTTCCATTATTCTAGCAGTGGAATACAAAATGTCCTACAATGCAAAGTTCTGATCAGTTTTCATATTTTGTTCTATACTGTTTATCTGTGATACTCCCCTGAAAATGAGGGTGGCCTGTCTGTAAAGAATAGCTTGTCCCGGTACGCTCTGTCCCGCTCAAAGAATGGAAAATACACACACAACTATTGCCACTTAATCACGTTACAAGAACAGCCTTGGCATTTTAAACTGCATGAAATTTACCCCATTTAGAAGAACAGGCAATCTCAAAAAACAGCCAATGGATTGTAGTTAATTTATCAGGAGTCCTTTAATCAGTGCCATGCTGTTTTTTTTTCCAAAGGCAGCACTTGTTACTAAATTAAGGAATGAAGAAACATTTGAACCCCGAAATGTCTACCACAGTTATTTAGTGTATCAGTCAAGCAGAGCAACTTTGAAAAAATTGACCGAGTGATCAAACGATTAATCATGTTTGGATGTCTTTTGCTGTCAGAAAACTCTGTGGATCATAATTTATTAAATTATCTTTTGGTTTTTGTCTCATGATATGTAACCATCTTTTTGCCAAAACCCTTGTAGTGCCTACCTGCCTGGCCATGAACACATACTCAGGAGTTGGTGACCTCACATATTCCACCCAGACATCCATGTCTTGTTCCCTTATTAGTAGTTTGAATGACTTCGGAAACAGCGACATGTTTCAGGAATTCAGGTTGGAGAGGTATAGATAGTGAGTCTCTGCAAAGGCCCCCGCTGCTCCAAATCCTGCTTTAGTTTACTGAAATTTTAAAAAGGCCCAAAGAGCTTGAGCTCTTGGCTGCCTCTCCCCACACTTCTTGCTGAATCATTGAAGGGCCATTGGATTATCAATGCATGAGAAAGTCCTCCGTACCAGCACTTTAGAGAAAGCCTTTGAAAAAAAACCATTCAACATCCAAACAAGTGTGACTCCGCTGAATGTGTCTCTAAGAATACGAGTGTACTTCTGTAAGCTTTAAGGGTGCTTCTGTGTCACAGTGATCTGACAGCTCCTGTCAGTGTGAAACCGACAGCACACAGATATTATTCCAGTGTCATTTCCACTGTAGTGCCTCTTTATTGTATTCGTCCTTGGTTAATTTTCAAATGTTTTTACATCACATCTCAGTTTCCTACAATCATTGATGAGTTTAACACATTCTCTTTGATTATAACATGAGTGCTTCTGCAGACAGATGATGTGAATTGGCTTGAACTTTCATCAGCTGCTTTCTTGGCTGCAACAGGTGGTCAGAGTTGACCTTTCTGCACTACCTTATACATGTTATGTCTTCATCTCAGATTGAAAGAGAACGTGAGCCCCTCCAGATAGATCATTTTCCAGCTTTACGGCTTGACACTCGCATAGTTGGACATGACAACTCTAAATCTTTTTTTTTTTCTCCATTCAACAAAAGCAGCTGGACCATTTTAATAGTTAACAGGTTGCCTGTGGTACAAAGGATTGATTTTGAAAGAAAGAATGATCAAAATGCAGGCTTGCTTTCAAACCGTATTTATTTTGCCAAGAATGTTTTGGCACAGAGGAGACATTGTATTTTGCATGTGCAGCTTCCCCCTTAACATTATCACCCACACTATTTCTCTAATTTTGCACGTCCATGGGCTGTAAATGTTATGCTGCATTACATCATGCTTTACTTTTGTCTGATTTGACATTTCATAATACATTTGCATGTATTCTATGCTATTTCCTTTGCTGTTTTCTCACATACTTTCCATTTATTTGAGATGATTTTATAATTAACACTTAGAGAGATTTCGGCCTATTGGTTTGCATAGAGTGTTCTACTGAGGTCCGAAACCTTGGTGTAATCCTGGACTCCACCCTCTCTTTCCATACTCGCATCAAATCCATCACCAAATCAGCCTTTTTTCCATCTCAAAAACATCTCCAGACTCCGGCCATCACTCTCTGACTCTGTGGCAGAAACCCTCATTCATGCTTTCATAACCTCCCATTTGGACTACTGCAATGGAGTCCTGTCTGGGGTCCCCAGCAAAACCCTAGACAGGCTCCCAATTAAGTCCTGCATCACATATAAAGTCCTCCTTCTCACTTGCAAATCCCTCCATGCCCTGGCCCCACAGTACCTCTCTGACCTCCTCCATCCATACACCCCACCCCGAAACCTGCGGTCCTCAGACGCTGGCCTGTTCTCCATTCCACACACCAGACTCTCTACCTTCGGAGACAGAGCCTTTAGTGTTGCAGCCCCATCCTTCTGGAACACTCCCCTGCAGATATCCGAAATGCATCCCTGGACATATTTAAAAAAAAACAAAAAAAAACTCCTGAAACACCACCTGTTTACCACAGCCTACAACCTCTAATTCTGTAAAGTGTCCTTGGGTTTCTTGAAAGGCGCTATATTAATACAAGTTGTTGTTGTTGTTGTTGTTGTTATTATTATTACTTAGTTTGATTAGGTGTCTGGTCCATTTCGGGGGAGAAAAGAATGAACACGTATTTGGATTTTACAAGAAGCTTTTAACCACAGCAATCTACTGTGGCATAAAGCCTGCATTTAAAAAAAAATCTCTCATACCTCTCACTGCAAGTGAGGACTGCTACATCAAATCACAGCAGACAGGCTATGTATATCAAATGTATCCAGCAAGCCCTAATGATAAAATCCTAAATCTCCTCAGCCTTGTAGATAGCCTAGTTAGGCAGCAGTTTGAAATTCATTTAGTCTTGGGACCCATCCCTCTTCAGCCTACCTTGCCTTTTCTCTATTATACTGAATACTTCCTTGTTCACTGTGAGTTAAACACATTGTAAAACAGTGATTATTTTGTGAATTCCTGGTAGTTCTGTGAGATTCTCTGCAGTATCATGCACCACTCAACAAAGCCAGCAGAACAAGGATTTCCTGAATATGTATGGCTGTTCTGATGGAATTACTCTTATCTTTTGTAGAACCACAGAAAAGTATTCCTCAGGGGATCTACTGTATCTTTTCATGATCAGAACAAGCATCTGAAAGTGATAATGAACGGAAAGGTGAAGAATGACTGTAATGCAGCTTTTTTTTGCAAACACAGATACGACTGCTGAGCATCTCTGATGGATGGAAAACAGAAGGTTGTGTTTCTCTCTCTCTTGTTTACTCACTCTTTTTCTGAGAGTTTGAGAGCAATTTTTGTAATGCAAATAAGGACGCTTCAAAGACGGGCTTATTAGCATTTTCAATAGGAGAAATGTCCCATTGTGTGGAAGGTTCGATGATTTGATTGTGTATCTTTATATTATGTTAGAATGAACCCTATGAAGCTTGGGTTTTCAGTTGCTTGTCAGTTTTGGCAAAGACACAGTATGCGACTCTGTTGAACGTTAAATATATGACCGTTAAATATATGACCTTGTTGCCTCTTATCTCATGCTTTTGCTCATGCACAGGCATTAGTGCAGGAGGGATTATCGGCCATGTCTGATTTGAGATTGATTGGTGCTGTTTTTTATTCAGTGTTTTTGCACCTTAGGCCATCTTTCTCCCTTTATGCTGTGGGATTTAGCAGCCCGGGCTTGGTATCATTATTTAGTTCTATATTAAGACTATTGATTGCATTGTTACTGAGACAGTGAGGCTGAAGCATGTGGCAGGCTGGGGGTTATTAATGCTTAGTTTTTTTGGTCAGGCGTAGTTGGTATACAGACTGGTGGTTGATCAAATGATAACCCTCCATGGTACTCATGTTTTCTATAAGTGTGACATTCATGTGACAATATTGTATCCAAATATGCATTAATGTCACACAGTTGTCTTCAGTCTTTCCCTCTCAAATCACCATAAATGAGCCAAATAATTCAAACATTTGGTGTAATTGTGCCAACCTGTATGGAATATTGTGCATTGACAGCGATGCCTTGTCCATCTGTGCTGAACAGATGCCGATATTCCCTGCAGCCTCGTTGATTATGGCTGGTATCATAGTAATTTAGTTGCTGTCACACTGTTGTGTCTGTGCTGAACTTTACGGGCTGCCTGGAGTCCGCCTCTGTCAGAGAGCCTTGGGCTGGGTGTCGACAGCTGACAAAAAGGACAGAGCAACCACAGCGGCACATCGAAGAGCACCAATTAGGCTTTGTTTTCTGGGAAAGCCAAAAAACTCTATACTCTCTACAGTATTTTTTCTTCCACAAGTTTAACCTGACTGCTTCTTCCAGGAAAGACCTGGCCAAAGATGTCATCCCCTACATTTATGCTGCTCCTCTCCCTTGGCCCTCGAACAGGTGCCTGTGAGTGAGTCACCCCTCTTGTGTGCTAGAACAAATTTTGAGGGAGAAGTAATGGTGGTTAAGAGCTTCACAAACATATGCAATGTAATTATGCTCAATTATGGGTGATCAACATTTGCATAATCTTTATCCCAGCTACTCCTTAAAAACCAATCAGATGTTGTTTTTCAGAATGAAAGTCACATGAATAATTTATGTCAGTAAAATATATCTATTCTGTGGGTCTCAGCGATCTCAGTGGCTATTCAGCCTCCTCCGTCATCTATCATTTATGATGGAGAGAGTTAGGAAGGCTCCCTGATTGAGCTAATGAATGCAAATGCAGTGCGGGACTAGCATGGGTCAGTGGCCACACTCCCTCCTCCCCATACCTCTTTTCTTCACTATCTATTCACATCAAGCCAATAAACAAATGTGGCATGTCATTTACTGCGGCCGTGCAACGATTAATTTTTATAAAGAAGGGAAGAAATGGCCATCTCTTAGGTAGTTGGTGCACCTGGTTGTGTTTTGACAGTGATGGTAAGCGTACATGGCAGCTCAATTACGTTCTGAACACTCGTTTTCTGTTTTATTTAGGTGATGGGAATCCTCTCTGTGAGTGACTCTTGTGGTTAAACACATGGAAAGCTGCATTTATGGTAGCACCTGTGCTATTATTTTTTTTTTTTCTCATTTGGCACCCTAGTGTGTCACATGATGCTGTGTTTTTTTTCCACATAAAGAACATCTATAATAAATAGAAGGCACATGCACACTCTGCACTGCATGGTGTCTCATATATTGTTATGTGTCTGTTTATGTGGTTGCCATGGCTCACAGAGGAGATGAGAGATTCACAGCTCTACTAAAGAAATATTTTTCGTAAGAAAAAGTATTTTTACAGCTTTAAAGTAGTATACTGCATGTCAGCTGCATGTCATTGAGTTACATTGTGAATTATGTGACATGTATTTATATTGCATCAAACCTTTTCTGATGTAAAGCGAATTTCTTAAAGATCCCCCCCCCCGCTCAAAAATGTTTTTCTTGTGGCCGTTTAGCTCAGCTGGTAGAGCGGGTGCACATATACAGAGGTTCATTCCGCGACGCAGAAAGTTCAGGGTTTGAATCCGACCTGTGATGGTTTTCCTGCATGTCTTCCCCCCTATCTCTCCCCTTTCATATCTCAGCTTTCCTTTAGAATAAAGGCAGAAATGTCAACATTTTTTGAAAAAACAAACAAAAAAACATGTTTTTCTTATATTCATGTCCCCTAAAACGTCTGACCTAGACTATACTGACTGTGCAAAGTTTGTCACTAGAGAGGAGTTTTCACATTCCTCTGCTGAAAGGGGGTGATGTCTGTGCACTTCCCTGAAATCTGAGATTTAAACATATCCCATGCAAGCTTCATTAGGTAAGTGACTAATGCGTAAACCATTCGCTGTCTAATATGCAAACGCCGGAAAAAAAGACCCTGAAACCTCCAGCGCATAACAGAGTTGTCGGAACGGAGAGTGAAAACACACTGTCATCGTAGCTGTCAGCCACTGCCATAAACTGCTAACATCAACAAATAAAAGATGCTAACTACACTTACCCTTCTGATATGTCTGCTAGTCGCCAATTTTGGTGCATAACAGACTCCTTATTTGAGTCTGGTTGTGACTGATGCTGGGTTCAAACAGGAAGCCGAAACTATCACTGCAGACCGCAAACCCCCCGTGAAGCTGGCTGCGGAGTTCAGGCTGCAGAGCGTCTTGTCTCAACAGCCCAATTGGTTAACATGGGCACCGAAAGTCTGAATGTCTGAACCCGGCATGAGGCTCAAACATGTATGGCTGAATCTCTCCGATGTTTCTAGCCATCTTGTGCACTCCTCTTTCACCGGTCAACCTAGCGCATGCGGTGGTGTGTGGGGTGCGAGGCCAGATCAATGAGGGAGAAATAGTAGGTTGTTTTTTTTACTTTTTATGTTGGGAAATGAAAATATTAATCATATCAGAATATTTTTTTACTTACTTTAAAGTGCCCATATTATGAAAAAATCACTTTTCTAGGGTTTGGGGTGTTATTTTGTGTCTCTGGTGCTTCTACACACAAACTTGGAAAAAAAACCATCCATGCTGTTTTGAGTGAGATACGGTTTCTGAATGTGTCCTGCCTTCAGTCTCTGGGTGAGCTGGTCAAAATCTGCAGGGCTTTTTACGTCACTAGCCAAAACGAGGTGGCTAACTTTAGCGTGCTAGCGCTAGCATGCTAGCTCGTTCTGAATGGCAAAACACTGCTACAACACACACTAGTTCACCATAATCTACAAAAGAACTACTTACATGTCCCCGTTCTGCAGGTATTTCACGCAAAGTTGGAAGCGCGCCCTCGTTTAGAAGAAGTCTCCCGGCTAATCCTGCCTTGTGCTGACTGAAGTTGTAGAAACAAACGGCTAGATGATGTGATCCTTACCTAGCTACTGCGCATGTGCGCCTCCCAACAAAGATGGTATAGAAGTGCGATGCCTCACTCTGTAGCTAAAACAGAGACCTGAACACACAGGGTAAAAAGAGGATCTGCAGCAATGTGCAGTACAACAAAAATATGGTGTTTTTTGAAAATTAATCCATGTAAACCTATTCTGGTACAACCTCAAAATACAAATATGAACCTGAAAATGAAAATGAGCATAATGTGGCCAATTTAAAATGTGTCTGAAGGTGGACATAACGTTAAAGCTTTAGTGTGTAACTTTTGCATTTAGCATTTAATGAATGCCCGTTACATTCAAGCCGTTGCCAAATGAGTTGCTACAAAGCTAATTAAGACTATGAGCTCCACACAACTCTCTCTGTATTTCTCAGTATGGCTATGTTCAGAAGATTGTAGCGTCCGTTGACTTTCCCGCGCAGAAACTCGAGTGAAGATAATGACCTCTTCTGAAGAGTCCATCATGTTTTTTTAATCCTCCGTGTCCTCCTTGGCAACTAGCAACTGCGTGGAGGAGGGGGGTGGGCAGTACACGGTTACGGAAGGATCGCAACGGAAAATACACACTATAGCTTTAATTGTTTGAGGGCCAATTACATATGTGAAGACACATTCAAAATAACAAACAGTTTATATTATGATCCATAGCATCAGATAGCTTTCAATACAACTTGACTTTTAAAAGAAAACATTTTTGCATGGGTTATTTGGCTTTCATCCATTAACGGCTTTTGTCTTTTGCCAAGTTGTTTAGTATTGTATTGCCCTCTGGGTCAAATAACACAGAGGCTGAACGAAAACTTAGCAACATGGATTGACCCCTCATATTGTAGATCCTCAGTGGAATTTGGTCAGTGAGATCAGACCAATGCTTTCATCCTAGTTGTATGTCTCATGTCTGTTTAATATGGGAATGATGATAGGAATACTGTCTTCTGTCCTTCATCTAGATTGTTGATTTCGATCAAAGGAATGATCAGAGAATAAAAAGCTTTGTCTGGTACAGAAAACCCACATCTAGAGGCTTCTAATGGACCGTGCATTTTCAGTGCACAGCAGTGACTGGTTTTATTGTCTTGCTTATTATGGAAAGGACACATAATGGGCAACTCGTGGACATTATTCCTTCACTCTACACTGAAGCGCTTTTATGCACCATATTCATATATTTTAGCCAGCAGTGAAACACACGATCCTAAATACAAAGACTGAGTGACAGTATCTGCTGGCAGTGGTTATATTTTTTTTTCATTCCAAGCTTCCACAGCTTTGACAGCGCAAAGCACCCCCACTCCACATAAAAACACACATACACACTACCACCTCTTTTTCCAAATGTGAAGCTCTACCAGGGTTGTCAACTCTTGCCAACGTGGCCCGATTGTTTTTTCTCTCCCTATCAGCAGGCAGCCATCGGAGCCTGTTCTGACAGCTCCTCTTTTGATATTTATATTTCCACAGAATTTTAATCACTTTGTGCTTCATCTTTCATTGTTAGCGTGCCCATGGCCACGTGCAGTTGTGTTGTTTTACAATGTCACTCTCAGATGTTTACTTTTCATTCGACACATGCGTCCCTCTCTAAGTGTTTTCCTCTGGGCATTAACATGTTGTGTTCACCTGGCTTACAGGACCAGGCATGGTCGAGTATAGGCATAACATGCACAGCTTGCTCTTTGACAGTTTCAGTTTTTGCTCATTTCCTGTCTCTCCAGCTGGCTTGCATGTAGAGGCTGCTGTGAGGTGAGGTGAAGTGCAGACACTGTTTCAAGAAGCAATGCTGTACATAATTTGTGTCTATTTATTTGCTTAACTTTGTTTGTTTTATTTGTCAGGGTATGACTTAGAACTTTGGATGTGCATTACTGCTTTAAGAAAAGGATAATTCACAATTCATTGAATGCACAATGCAAAGAGGCGATCCAGTGTGAAGCGGAGTGTGGTTCTTTTAGTGTGTGGTACTGTAATGCATCTTTGAGTGCATTATTTAATCCTTTAACGCATGTCTCAGAATGGATTATCCTGCTTACACCCTGGACACTTGGCCAGAAACCAAAAAGAAGCACCCACCCTCACTTATTTCTGTTATTTTAGGCTCAGAAGGTTACCTTTTTCATGATTGTATTTTTATTCACATCACAGCAATGCACACACCATTATCAGTTTTAATTATTGGCTTGATCTGAAGGAGAAGGGGAAAAAAAACAAAAAAAGTCATATGAAACATATGACGCAAAATATAAAAAAAGAGAACATTGTTCTTTTACAATACAAAGGACACATTTAACACACATTAGCACTCACTATCCCTCAGTTACTATGGTGTATAGGTAAATCTACTTCTGAGGTTCTGATATGTGTTACATGGAAATCATGAGCCCTCCAATCCGTTTGCTACAGTTTTAAGATAAGATAGACTTTATTGATCCTGAACTGGGGAAATTCCCTTGTTACAGCAGCTCAAATGCAAGCACAACAGATAAGACAAATACAGATTAAATAGAAGTAGAATAGAAAAAATATCATTATATAATAGGAATAGAAAAATAAGAATAATAGTAATAATATGTACACTATAGACACCTCTTTTATATACAGAGCATTTATACAAATATACAGATGAATAAGGTGCAGATGAATAAGAAATGGAATATTGCCCAAGTCACAATGAGTTGACACGAAGTAATAAATAAATAAACATAGTGCAGAATATTCTGAAAGTGTTGGCTCAAGTTGCAGAACACCAAACAATGCTACATTATGTTGTTTAGATGAAGAGTCTGATTGCAGTTGGAATAAATAATAATAATTTATCAATGACCTTTGTATAAATGATTAAACTAAAGAGTGATTAAACTTGAGCTGACCACAGTGTTAAGTGGTCACAATCTCCAGCCAATCAAACACAAGTATTAAGGCACTGGCAATGCAGACAGCAATAAAACATTGTTGGTCCCTTCAGGGGAATTTCTTTCCGAGAGGGATTGGGTTGATGTTTTGAGTAGCAAGGCTGTTAATAAGGCATGGACACTTTAAAGAGCATTTATTCGCTGCACTTTAATGCAGTTGCTCCAATAAAGGAGACTAGAATTAAACAGAAGGTGCAAATTGGATGACTACAGAGATTTATAGAAGTCTGTTGATTACGATTTTATGTTAAATCTCTTCTGCTTCAATCTGCTACCATCTTGGGACCATGTTGGAAATATGTGTTTTCACGTTCAAATGTTTTTGTTTCTGTATCTGATAAACCATGAATAAAATCAATCAATCAATTAGTTGTTGGTCAAATGTAAAAAATATAAAATTAAGTCAGCATCATTCTTGAATTTAAGTTGGCTGAAATCTCTACAGTTTAAACATTTGACAAAAAGACATTCAAAATTATAACAAAAACAAACACATTGTATGTATACAAATAATACATAAAAAACTATAACAAAATAACATAAAATGGCAAGATAGAAAAAAGAAGCTTTAATTTGAGGTTTATTTTTTGTTTGTTGAATTCAGCTCTGTGTTTTCAATAATTGCAGCAAACTGCAATCACAACAAACCAATTTATGATTTTTGTCGGCTGCTCGTGTACTGATTTGATCAATCTTTACACTTTACCAATGAGTGAAAACCAAACGTCATTGAACCAACACTTTCGGAGCACATAAATCTACATACCCCTATAACGCAATGCTAGCAGAAACCATTTTATGATTTTAGTTGATCCCCAAAGATTGTCACTTTTTGTCACCTGCATTTAATCTTTGTAAACTACAATAGTTAGTAATAATTTAGTCTACAGTTTTCTCTCATCATCATTGCCACACTCTAGCCGGCCACAAAAATAAAAAACTTTCACCAATTATTTTTTCACTTTCAGATAAATACTGTCTCCCAGCAGACTAATGTTCTGCTTTACTTTACTGAATACAAAACTGGACTGTATAATACATAATGTAAGACAGTATAAAGTAATTATGAGTGACATTTTTCATTTGGGCACATTTGCTTTGCCTTCAAATGCCTTTTATATGGTGTAAAAAAAGAAGAATGTTTTCCTTCCATGTCTGTACTTGATGCATGCGTGTTGTTTAAGCTGTTAAAGCCTTTGAAACTGTTTTTTTATCATATGCACACTTTAGAAATATAATATCTTTGTCAGTCAGTTGTGGTATGATGGTTTGTTTTTAAATACTAAATTTCCTGACAACCCTGTGAGTGGACATAATGGGCACTCAGGTTAGGCGTGCATAGTATCAGATCTGTCATGTCAGAGTACATTGTTTGTGGCAGCTCAGAGACAGACTCCCACCACACTTCCTCTCATGGCCGAACTCAATCCTTTCCTCAGTCTCTGGTGAAATGTTCCTCCTGCAAGCTCAGGCTGCTTCCCATGGGGAAACTATCAGCAGTATGCTTAGGTTTTCCATGGAGCTGCATTTTGTCCTGATTGTGTAACTATACCTGCTTGTTTATTTTGCACGTGACCTGTGAAATTATTTAAATGCTAATGTAGGTTTTCCCAAGGAAGCAAATTCCGTTTTGTGTTATTTAACTTAACGCTATTTAAATTGGAACTCTATCCAGCAAGCCTTCATTTTCTGCACAACCCTGTCATCATGTCATGATTAACATGGACTTCAGCAGCAGAAGAGACCAAATCTGTCAGCAGGCATACTGGGTGTCCTTCAGGAATTTTAGAACAAGATGGCTACCCTTGGTCATCATTTTTGACCACCCTTGGTCATCTATCTGCAGAAAGAAGGACTCTCTCTTTATTACTGCTTTAGCGTCAGGAGTACGAGTGAAGCCATTTTCTTTTTCCCCAACAACTTAAGCAGAAACATTAAAGATTCATTAACAACTGTCAACTTGAAGCTTATTTTAGAGTGGCACTCTGATGTCTCTCAATACAGCTTCATCCTGAAATGAATTCATTTTCTCTTTTGTTCGTCAGTGTCATGGATTGAAATATACACTGTGCAGCAGTACTGAGACCCTGATATACTGAGAACCACATCCACGGCACTCGGCAATGTGATAAAACACTAATCAGCCAAAATGTATTCTGTCCATCAAGTCCACGTACACTGTACAGATGGCGTGCAGTTTAATATACCATGCAAATGTTAAAATTAATACTTCAGTGCTTTTTTTTATACATCCTTGTGAGTTTAGATCTACTGGCTAACTACACTAGAGCAGTCAAATACCTGTGCATTTTGATAAGAGAATCTTTTTGATAGGAGTTCAGAAACAAAACACTTCCGTTGTTGCATCTCCATAATCGTGTGTCCTTCAAAAGTTATAAAAAAAATTCAAAGCATGCATAAGCTCCTGTTTTTAATCACAGATGAGCACTTTCTTTTTGATTCATGCAATCAGCTACATTCAGTATCTTCTCATTATTCAGACAGATGAGGATTTGGATTCAGAGAGCTGTTTTTCATTTTATATTTTACTGGCAGTGTTACCAATCTCTAGCATGTTTACCTTCTGTGAAGATAAAGCTTTTTGATCCTCTTTTCCAAAGCTTTAACTTGCCTTTTCATCTGTCTTTGTTCCTCACATTACTAATGAAAGAAACTTTATATTTTTTAGAGTTGTGTTGTAAATCAGAATCAACTTTTTTTTTTGTATCAGGCAATTAATTAAAATTTCATTCCATGTTCACACAAAAGAATTCTCATTCCATTCTTGGGTATTAGCTTTTTATTCCCTGATACATTTATGAGAGAAAAATCTAAGAGAGTATAAAGAGGAGCTGACTAATAGTTGCAAATCATAGTTTTATTTCATTTTTTTAAATGTTTTGTTTTACGTTCAGTAAGCTGTTCTTTTCTTTCTGTTTCTGTGGAGAGAACAGACCTCACCTCACTCAGAGATAACTAAGACGATATGAAAAAGGAAACATGGAAAGACTTTTGTGGCAAAACTTCTCATCAGCTGTTCCCTGTCATCCAAGTCATTTGCATCTGGGGCCTCTCGGGTGCGCAGAAGAACACACTTTGCATTATTTAGATGGGCAATCACTCAGAAATCCCTCTATGTTTGGCCCAGCAGAGGAGCACAGGTCTAAAAATATCATCTCAGCAATGTGTGATTTTCTGTGTCATATCAATGGGACCTCCAGGTATGTACATTTGTCTCTGAAGCCATTTTTCAGTGTGAAGGTGGCGAAGGGATAAATGTCTGTGTGTTGTGTGCAAGAGGATTCGTGGAGTAGGTTTTCTCAGGAGGTGCCCTAGATTCCCCACGCTACTGCAGTCATTTATTCGAAAGACAGACAATTATCTGTGAAAGAATTGTCAAAATCGCTGATTCTGATAGACGGAATTATTTGTGCTAGGTCAGCATTATCATATGATCGTCACGGCCATTCACCGTCAGTTTTTTGTGATGCAGAATAAAGCAGAAAAATTGCATCCTAAATATGTAAGCACAAGATAATAATAAAAAAAAAAGTGTGCTCCACAGCTAAATGTCAGGGTCTGCATATTCACTCAATAATTTATTATCCTCATCAGCATCATCATCACAAAACCATGTTCCTGGCATATTTGAATGCACTTGTGATGCAAGTACTAATAACTTGGCAGTGTAAGTTGCACAAGTCCAACAATATTCATTTTCCCAGTGTGATTTGTAGTAAATTAACACATAAACATTTTAATCCAAAAGGAATAGCTGCTAATAATATGTATCAACAAAAACAAAATCACACTAAATAAAAAAAAGATTTTTATTATCATTTCAATAATTGATCAGTTATCTTCTTAAATAAAACCTTAAGCACTCGTCTTACTGCCGGTAGCAGTAGCAGCAGCAACAGCAGAGAGCAGAAGCAAGAAGAGAAAAGCTTCTGGGGGGTTGTTTGGCTCGAGGTCATGGTGCAAAGGACCCTAGGGTGAAATTACTCCGAACCATCACTTTAAAACTCTAAAAACGAGGCCCAATTTCGAAAAGATTGTATGTCTAAATTAGGATGAACTAATGAATGGTAACATTATTTTTAAAGTCAATTTCTTCCAAGGTTTCCAGTGTAAGTGACATGGGAGAGTGAGCAGAGCTCATTCAAGCAGAAGTGTGCGTGGGTTTAGAAAGAGCCATCTATCCCCATCTGAGTTGTGTTTTTTTTCCATGGATAACAAGCTTCACAGCCGTGAGGACCACATCTACAGAAACTGTGGAGGCTTTCAAAGAGCAACCATCTCCTTTCGTCCCTCCCTCCCCGAGCCCAATCTGGCCTTAGTCGTCAAGACATGTTTCAGCAACGTACCCTCTGGCATGTCCCCTGCTGCCTCAGCCCCCCTGCTATCTTGATAGAGCCATAGCCGCTGTCCTCCACTCGAATGTCTAAAAAGGAAAATGCAAAGGGAATGACTGTGTGTGCAATAAGGACTGGAAAAGAAACATAAAATGAGCAACAGTCAGAGAGAGAGTTGAAGTAAACAACATCATTATGATTCCCTTGGCTCTGGCCTTGTGAACTGGTCCAAAGTGTTTTTGCAGATGGTTGTTATGGTTGCTGCTGTAGTGTTTAGACAAGGTTATCATGGCGCACAGCTACTACCTTAGTCAAGCAGTCTCCCAGCAAGAGTACAGTCTTGATGAGGGTAGTAGTAGAAGGACACGAGAGCATTCATCGATTTTGTAGTTTCCAATCATATTTAATGCCTGAGCAGCATGATGGTACAAATGAACACGTTTCAGCGCACAGCGTTCATCGGCGATGTCTGTGATAGCTAACTTTACACAAAAATGACAATCCTGGGCCCTTGGAGACCATGTGCCCCAATGCAAGATGGCGCTGTGTTGTGCGGTAGCCTGTTGCAGCAGCTGCTGCAGCAGCTCTATCTATCTATTTATCTATCTATCTATCTAGGCACAGTCCTTGCCAGCGGCCTGGGTTTGAATCTGACCCGAGGCCCCTTGCTGCATGTCATCCCCTCTCTCTCTCCCACATTTTTTGTCTCTCTTCAGCTCTTCTGATAAAGGAAATAAAAAAGCCCTAAAAAAATATTTTTTTACCAGGCAAAGAGGATGCACATTAGCCTGATAAGCCAGACCCACATCAAGATGTTGGGTCTGGGAACACACCATTGGCACGGCTCAATCCGAGGGGCGGGATAAACGGTTGTCATTCAAATTCCCACTGCACGCAATAGGATAGCGCTACAACCAGGCAGAGCAATGAAGAAGGTAGCGGAGCTAGTTGATAGATTAAACCTTTGCCGTATCCGGTCGGCAAAACTCCGAACACATCTTTATCTTTAAGAATGACTTCAATGCCGTTCTTTGTTCTTTTCTCAAAGAAAAGCTTAACTCCAAGTCTTCCAGAGTTGCGGCCAAAGCCAATTCGAAAGACCGCTGTTCGCCAGCAGCAGCAGCCATAAGCGGACTCTATACACCATGTGATTGGTGAGACCATCCTGATCTCGCGAGCTCCAGTTTTCTACTCGCAGATCAGTCTGGCATCTTGAGATAGAGAAAATTTGGAGCCGCTCGCCAAACGACCGGGCCAATCAGCGTTGGTTTTGAGGTGGGTTAGGTGGTGATAGACAGATGGTTTATCCAATCAGCTAACCAGTATTTTCAGACAGCGGTCCGGGAACCTGAAATGGTGTCTTTTATTCCTAAATTCTCGTTACACAAGCAAATATCCTTTACCGACATGTTGCTTGCTTGCTGAGCTAACAAGCTATGCTTTGCCTGCAGCAGCAGGGGTAGCCTGGCTTGTGGTTATATTTTCATACGCTTCGTGGATCTGATTGGTTGATTTGGCCCGTCTATCACCAACATAGGTGATAGACAGATGGTTCATCAAATCAGCTAACCAGTATTTTCGCCCCTTCCCAAAAGTTCTCCAACGGAAAGTTCCCAGATGGATATGCCGAGCAAATGTGAAGCAATCCATCTGGCGGAGTCAGGTTAGTAAATTACATTTGCTGCCGCTAGGGTGTGTCTAGATTTGTAGACTAGATGTACATGAAACAGATCCCAAACATACAGTATCACTCGGGGGGCCAGACTAAGATATTCTTCTGTCCATGGCTGACAATTACCATTCTAACACTGCTCTAGCCCCTTGGCGTCGGTGGGCAGTTTAATGAGGCATTAATAGACGCATTTCATGGCTCTGCACAACATTTAGGGTCCACTGTTTAGGGTGCTTCTTAGTGCCTCTTTCTTACCCCTTGGCCGCCAGACAGATGGTCAGTTATTAGCAGTAATTAAAACTCCATCATTGATCATGGTTTGTAATTGTGTTTAATTTGAAATGTATTAATGATTAAAAGCTGCATGGTGCGCATGCTAATGGGGATGGGGACCAACACAGGGATACAAGTGTCAGTGGAAACATCTCACAGCACTCACCCTCTCTGTTACCAGCAGACTCTTTCAATTACATGTGCAGGTATTCCTGCTCATGGCATTACCTCTGTTTCAGAGACGGCAGTACTCATTAGCTGAAGCTCATTTCATCACTCCTCATTTGTTTATTTGTGTAGCTGATTTGGAATTAAGGTGGTAAACACATAGTAAACAAAGCTAATATAATTTGCAGGCAAACGGCATGCATGACATTTTCTGGATCTAATGAAGACAAAATGGTGTCTTTGTTGTGGAGGGGTTCTTGAGGGAGCTGCAAGACCTTACAGAGAATAAAGTAGGTCAGCTGGCTGACATAGGGTGCCTGTGGACATGTTCTTTATGCTGCTACTGCTTTGCACACAGCAGCCTTGCGCAGAGAGGAAGGCACCATAGTTAACAATGGTAACAGCTTGTCATTAGAGGAAAACAGCCTGGAGATACTTATTTGATCCTCTGAGTGGTTCTTGTCCATCATATTGTGTAGTAAAATAGATGAAGACAATGAGCTAAATCTGACAGTTCAGTGTGTAGTTGTATATGATTGTATTGGCAAGCTTCTTTGCATCTAACCTGGTGCAATGCTATGCAGGAAATGACGGTTATTCCATTTGATTTTAGATCCTTGCATCAGAGTTAAAACATACAGTATATACAGTAGAACAAAGTAATCACAGGATCTCGTTCTACAAATCCTTTCTAAAGTTCTAGTTATGATTATTCCTGAACAGCATCTGTGTTCTGGTTATTTGTGTCCCAAAGGCTGTTGTTTATTTTCATTGCAGATTTTATTTTAATCAATAGTGGTGCAAGGCATCAGCACTACAATGGCTAAGATTTGTAAAGGAGGTCCTGCTCTGCCCCCAAAGATATCTGATTTGGGTTTGTGATGGTTATTTTAAACTGTCTGTTTATAATATATATATATATATATATATATATATATAGTAGAATGAGATATGTGGAAAAACTTACGTAGTCCTACACCTCATCATTATTCATTGCATGTTGAGAAGTTCAACATGCAGCTTAGTTAAAAGTTAAAAGACTGAACATTCTACAACAAGCTGTGTCTATTTTACCAGCAGGAGGAATCATGTACAGGGCTCATTTTAAGAAGAGACAGATTGACAGCTGCAGTTAATGACAGGAAATCTCTCCCACTGCTCAAGCTCTTGTTTATTGATTTGTTGTCAAGTATGTTATAAAGGAATCTGCAAAATCCTAGTGTTACTGTTGACCGCATGCTATGAGTGACAGTCAATTAAAATAGGAATGGGATCCTTGGAGCGACACTATCCAGATGAAGGTTTTGTGTGCCAAGAGCAGCATTCTCCAGAGTTAACAACACAACGGATACTTGGACTCTCTCTATAACTGTTGAAAAGAAAAGAGCTTAATTCCTCAGCTGCTGAAATGTGGGAGATTTACATATTTGTTCTGATAATTTTGTATTACATTAATGCCCCAGCCTGCACACATTTTTGACTAGGGTGATATTTTCTCTTATTAATTATTGCATGTTAAATGTTGATTAGTCTCTGTATTATATTATTGCACTCTGTGCTCAAGCTGAAGTTTAGATTTAGATAGACATTGATCAGGGCTGACATTCATCGTGTACTGTTACATTAGGTAATACAGGAATCAAAGCTAGGAGAGAAAGTTAGGAAATAATAACCTTGTTTTCAGGAGTACTTTTTTCCTTTTTCTAGAAAGACACGGCACTGTGTCAGCAACAGGTTGTTTATATGCAAACACCGAGTGTCAACATGCACTTTAAGTGCTCAGCAGTGGAGTTTGGTGGAGGAAGCAGTATCCTTTCACCCTTGTGGATTTCTGAGGAGAGGGAAGCCAAACGTAATGCAAGCCTTTCCTCGTCTTCTGATATCTCGAACAGCCACATGTTTGTATTGAAAATTATTCAGAAGTTTTTTTTTCCCTCTCTCAAAACACTTGCTTCTGAAAAGCAGCAATCCCTTTTTATGGCCTAGTGCTCGACCGTGCAGCACTAGTGCTTTTGTGTGTCGGTAAGAGTTTGTGAGTGCATGCGTCTTTGATCTGCCCTACCGGAGAAGATGTTGACGGTTTAGCGAGGAGATGCAGGTGTTTACTGTTGAGCTTAGATATCGCCCCCCCCTTGCAGACTTCACTTTGAGCGCCTCTGTGTGCTGCTGTACTGTGGTTAGCCCTTTGAAGCATGCCTTCAAATTCTGTGGACTAACTTGTTCTCTTTAAAGGGAAGGCTTTAAACACAGGCAGGCACATTACAAGAATAAAATGATTCCACGCAAGGCAATACCCCTTGAAAATTGAAAAGTGATGAGCTCTTGCCAGTGGGCCCTGCAAGGATGCCGGTCAGTGAACTTTAAAAGCAGAAACACATAAACCGAAAGCCCACATTTCACACAAAGATATCTATCTATTTATACATTGTTTTCCATAATCGTTAAGAAAGAAATGCATTTGTTGTTTTATTTAGCATCACATGCTTGATGTGACGAAATTGACAAATTGCGAAACTGCAAATTAATGTTTCTGAGTAAAAGTCATTTGATATGCCAGTAAATGTGCGAGAATCCTCCTTACAGAGCATACAGAGACACATTTACGAGAACAACAGGAGCTCACAAACCAATGTGGAGGCTTCAGGGAATACATTCGTGGCCGTTTGATTTGATTGCTGTCTGCTGCTATTTGAATATGACAACTGTTTCACCCAGTTATTCACGGGGTGGGGGGGGGGGTTACTGTATTGATCTCCATTGATGATTTCCGTATGTTCCCTTTGCTTTGCACCACGTGCTCTTTGGACGACTCAGGCACACAAAGACAAAAGGGCACGTCACAGCAAATGAGATATAGATCCTTTGCAAATGTGCAGAGCATAGCATGGATTATTGTTGTGGATAATGTTGTTAAAGTTCTCATGTCTATTTTTGTGGGAAGATTACTGGCCACCAGTTAATGTGACCTTCACAAGGATTACAGAATGAGGGGATCAATTCCAACACTTTGACAAGTCCGTTGGCTCATCATGATTAATATAGCTTTGTGTCGACAGCGAGATATGTGGGATCTGAAAAGCTCTCATTACAGTCATGTCAAGGTCCCTTTGAACTTACCAACAAGTAAATAATGTTTAGTATGATGTATCACCTTGACCCTTTAACTACTGTCATCAATTAGTGAGGTGAGTCTTACCCACCATGTTAGATACTCTATTTTCCTGCCTTTTGAGGTGGACAGATAAGGAGAGAGAGAGAGGATGCAGCAAACTTCCTTTGCGCTCATTTTTGCTGTGCCCATGATAATCATTGCAAGGAAGCCTCAGTAGTTAAAAAGTGTGCCCATCTGGTGAGGAAACTGGGACAAAGTGTACTTTAGAGGGAACAGAGGATAACTCTGCTGGCCTTTAGGGCTGGAGCTCGGGAGAGCCAAGCGCTTTGAAATAGTTAGGTAAAGATGCTTATTTTTCAATCTTTTTTATTTATTTTTAGATATTCTTTGGGGAAGTTGCATTTGTGTGGTTGCAAAGGTCATCGATTTAAGTTTTCCTTTCACTTGTTAATGAATGCTCGCACTGTGAAGAGAGCAGTAACTTTACATATCTCTGGTTATGACGTTGAGCCTCTTCTTGAGAGACTGTATAGGGTCCCAGTGGATGTCAACGGTGTTCAATACTAATGACGTACTGGCATCAGGAGAGCTGTGCACAAATGGGCTTTTTAACTTCCAGCCCAGCCCCTCTTGCAATGCTTTCCCTGCCCAATCTCCCAGGATTTGGGCCATCCCAGCTCAAGCGTTCAGAGCATCATTATTCTCACATCTTTTATGTAAAGATGGGATCAATAAATCTATGGATCCAGCCCTGACCGGACTATCCTATTTTTCCTCTTGTCAATCCACGAGAACACTTATCTGCTGGAACACGCTGATGCATTGTGTGACGCCTTGGCGAATGTTCATTAAGTTGTTTTTCAATGAGAAGCAGGGATCAATAGCAGCCCATGGTGATTCATGCATACCCACCCCTATGCATCTGTGCTGATCTCTCCTAAGGATTAGCATGCCGGAAGACACAGATAATATGAAGAAGTCAATTAGTAGCTCATGAAATATAAATGATTATGCAGGTAAAGCTAGAATTGCTCTTAGAATTATTTTGTTGGCCCAGTTGCAATTAAAATGTTCTTATTCAAAAGCCTGAATAGCACTATAGTTATAATCTTGCACTTACAATTTTAAAAGTGTTGGTACCAATGAATAATGTATCCGCATCCTGGCTCATTTGAAATGGGATAAGCCTTTGGAACTAACGTCTCTTCTTTGTTGTGACTAGTTTGTTATAAGCTTCTAAACAATTTTGAGCTTTTGCTGCTATCAAATGTCTACCCAGAAATATAGTGGACAGCTGATTCACAGTCTTGACCGGCTTAACAGGGTTGTCTCCTCTTATGTCATGGGGTTTTCCTTCTTTTTTCTTTTTTTTTCAAAATTACATTTCAAACGTTACCAAGGTGACCCAATCAATAATTTGCCAACTCTGCCGTACAGAACTAAGTTGTTGGTTTGAGGATATAACCTTTTAAGAATCAGCACTTGACAAAAACATCTGTTCTTTTTTATTTTTTTTGGTAAAACAATATCATGTAGGTTCTACTGACTCACCTGTATCATGCTTACATTGCCAGAAGGCACATTGTTCTGTCATCAAAGCAAACGCCATTTCAGCCTCATTACATCAGCCTCAGGATGCATGTTCTTTCAACCTCCCACAGACAGGTCTTTTTACTCTGCACAAACACTATAAACATCCTAATAGAAATGTTTTTCTCTCTCTAGCTATGGCCAGCAGGTAAAATAAGCCTCTCTTTCTGTTGTTGCACATGTGCCATTGACAGACATAACAGCATATATGGCATTTTGAGTTTACCTTGGTTCGTAAAGCACATGTTTGCAATAATTGAAATCTAATTTTAAATCCTAAATGAATGAATTTAGCAGTAAATGGGTTACGTTTTTCCATATCTATGGGCTTTATTGCGATTCTAACTGAAAATGAGCTGTAAAGCATCTACCTTTTTAATGTGCTTACAGTAATTGTTGCATTCAAGTCAGATCACTACAATTATTACACTATACAATATATACACTATACAATAACCTGCAATTTTATATTGCTTTATGGCAGCTCCTAAGATAATGTAATACAGTACTGTATGGCTGTTTCATTGTTGCTTAGTCACTGTAGGAAATTAAACATCAAACGAGTCCTAACATTTTTCATGCTGGGATTTGATAGGGTGTTCAATTATGTGTTACCGGTGTTATTTGACTTTCACTGATATAATTTCATTCTCAAGTACGCACACGGTGTACATGGTTAGAAATACCGTCATTATGGAGCCATGCCAGTTGCAATGTGTGTTTTTTTTCAGAGAGGATAGTTTACTCCATCTGTCAAATTGTATGAATCTGGGACATACTGCTTGCCTCGCTGTCTGAGGTGCATTCCATGTCAATGTGAGGTGGAGAGTGTGAATCAGTCCATGAACCTATGGCATATGCTATCCCACTCTCTTTTTCTCCATATTTTCTGTCCCTCGCCAAGGCAAAATGCCATGAAAATAATCTTCAAAAAATTAAATTAAATATCAGTAGCATTAGTGATGTCTGTCAATTTTTTGTACTTTACTTGTAGATTTGCATACTGTATTCATATTATTTTGTTCATGTTAAGCTCATAAACAAAATTGTTAATCTGATAAAAATGATTATGGGAACATTTTAAGATAACAATTGGCTGACTTTCTCATGCAAACATTGGTTACTTGTTTGTTTTTTTAAACAATGTTACATCATTTTGCAGTAATATGCAGCATCATATTGTTGATTTATTTTGTAAAATTAATAGAATAATCCTGTGCATAACTATATAGTATATAAGAGAAATGGTCATCTATACTGTAGATACAAGGTACGTTGATAGTTTAGTATGTTGCAGTTTTTTCGGTGGTGTATCAATTCAACAACAGACACTGGAACTTGTTATGACTGAGATGTGGAAGAAGATATTGTAAAAGCTTAGATATAAACATAAGACTAAAATCCTTTATTTCTCAGAGGTATAGTGACTATTAAGTTATTTTGTGTAACAATGATTCCCACCAGAAATGTGCTCAAAATGCAGCTGGACTTTGCTCCTCACTTAACCCTGGTGCTGGATCCTGGTGTGATGGGCCCGGAAGGTGGTGATGTATGGGACTAGTGAGGCTGCTGGAACAGATGGGCCTTCAGTACAGTAGTGGACCAGTGAGGGTGGAGATCCACAGATTGCTCTTTGTTGCTACATCGGCGTGGCACTTCCTAATCTAGTGTAACTGATGACAGAGGACGTCTTCCTCAGCTGCTCTCTCCCAGAGGCTTATCATTCTCTCCTTCCCTGTATCAATCACCTCAGAGTCAGGCCATTTCGTTATGCTACATAGCCTTAGCTATACCTCCCATTGTGTCTCCAACTGTACTGTATGTGGTCTTCATCACCCCCCCCCCTCCTCCACATAGTGAGTTATGAGGTTTCATGCTGAATAGGACACATGGCAGAATGGCAAAATGGGAAGAAAGAGAACAGCAGGTGGAAGTAAAAAAAAAAGAAAGAAAAAAGTTTCCAGTTAATATTAGTTTCACTTGTAACCCTTCTAAACAATGAAGATGAAGGACAGCCCATTGTCTGATCAGCTCTGCTGTGGTCGTGTTTCCTATTCATGCGCTAATTTGTACATCCCTCTTACCTCTGGCTCAGTTTAGCAGGAACAGGAAATGATCGACCTCCCATTGCTCACCCTGTGGGACACTGCTGACCACAGCACTCAGCTCTAACCAGCATTACAAAGACATCATTACAAACAACATATGTGTGACTGATGGAGACCAACTGCCTTTGCTCAAAAGAAACATTGACATCGGCAAAAGAGAGCTTCTTTGAAGCAACATTGTAGTCATGTGACAGCTCTTAAGTGAAAGGGATGAATGGGTGGGGGAGTGATTGAATGCTGTCAGAGAAAGGAGGACAGACTGGCAGTATGATCTCAAGCTCTGTCAATTTATGGATCTGGCTCTAATGGAAAAGCTTGATTTTTTTTTTTTTTTTATCTCACAGATAGGTGTTTTTAACTGTGATTACACTTACGTATCAATGACATGTTTATGTGTTGCAGAGTAAAGGGAGGGACTCTGAGTAACTGCAATATGGAGTCTAACCTTTGAATGAGAACTGTCTTGCCTTTTGCAGGTGGCTGTTTAAGATTTATGAGGTGTCTCAAGAATCTTGTTCATCACACGTAGATATTGTCTCTCATAGTGCCAGCAGAGCAAGGGAGTCTTTTGGACTGCAGCTTGAGAGCTGTCATTTTGTAAATCATTTGTAGTAGCTGACATCTGATTAAATGTATTATTTCGCCTGTCCCCAGTCTGTTTCTAGTGACTAAAAATAAGGTGTTCATTTACTAGGTTTGTCTTTATCGACTATATGATTTTTATAATTTATAAATAATGGTTACAGAACTTTGTATTGATAAACAGAAACTGAAATGTTTAGCTTATTCATATGTTTTTGTTTTTTTACTTCAACCTGCTTGCATCTGCTCTTGCAAACACACAATGCTATTAGAAAAATTAATATTTTGTCTCAGAGCAGTGTCCTGGCCTCAATCAATGAGGTCTTTTTCTGGAATCACTCAGCGTATTGGAAATGTCAAATCCATCTTGGATTCGCCTCTGTAATGAGTAGAGGGGTGCTGGCTTAAGTCATTCATTTTGTTTTATTGACCATTGAATTCCATAAGGAAAATCGCACAATGAGGCCTCAGTCACCTGTTATTGAAAACACCTTGAAGATATTTCTGGAGTCATAGCCAAAGAGCATTTTTGGACATGGCTGAGTTAAATCACATCGACAGCGATGTCATGCACTGGCCATATGAAGTTGGTTTTGCATAGAAATAATTTGAATGTGTCATCCCTGCAATTTTCCTCTTGGATTCATGCTCTGGTGTAACCATTCTTGTGGCTGAACGTCTGCTGGGACCTGAATACTTACTCCCTAATATTTCGTTTAAGTCAGATAGCCCAAATCTTAAATATGAGTATGAGTGGCACTGCAGTAACTCTGCTATCTTTCCAAAAGGTATTCCGTAAGAAAAAAGGGGAAGAAGATAATAGAAGCTATGACCTAGTATAAACGGATAACAGTACGGTAACTCTGCTGTTTAGAAGTGTAGATATTAACACAGCTTAACCAGCTCCTTTGATGTCCCTCCATGTTTTTGTGGAGTCTACCACTCATTTAATAAAGAAGCTCTATTATCAGTAATACACATGTGGGCCTTCTCTCCAAAGAGGCATGATTAAAGGTAAATATACTTAAGTGCCCCCTTGGCCAAGGACTTCATTGAGCCAAGGGGTACACTTTCTAGCTCACTGTTAGACCAGCATATGGTTAAGGCATGTGGAGAAACGAAAAGCTGTGCACACAATGAAAGAGTCGGATAATTCCATTTGCAATTGGACGTAACACTTTGCAACAAGACGCATGGGTAGAGAGGGGATTGAGTGTGTATTCAGCAATAATCGTGAGGAGGGGGAGGGAAAGAGGACTCAAGCTGTGCAATTACCAGAAGAAAGAAACAACACAGGGCTCTTCACATCTGCACAAAACAGCACAGTTATTTCTTAATTTCCTAATCCAACACAACAAGCAGACTCAATGTGCCCTTAAGAAGACTTTCCTTCTGGATGAATCATTGCCGTATGTGCTCATAACTCTGTGATGCTTCCAGCTGCATGAGAGAGATGATTTGTATGTACAGCACGTTGACTGAGTTCGGCTTCATTTCGTGCAAATCACACTTTTTGTTTGAGTGAAGTTTTTGTAGCTTTTTAGTGCTCAGCCAGCTATGAATCAGGTATACAACAATGTGTTGTCATTTGCCTCTTCCATTGACCCGGTTTTCTGTAGCCTGAAGCGATACCCAGGCTGTCCCTTAGATTTGATTTTGCCACAAAGAAGTCCAGTCAGGAACCTGGGTCCTGGAGGGGTAGGAGGCAGCGAGGCCTAATGATGAAAGGAGGGGATTTGGGGCCAACAGTATCAACCTCAACCCCCCATACACATACCTGTGTGTAGCAGCACGGTGACAGTGGGAAGGCCCTGGAGTGTCAACCCAGTTGTCTGCGAAGTCTGTCTACAGAGCCACAGATACTGTATACAGGTCAACATGGCGGCTGCAGTCTCACTCATGACGCATGCTCTTCATCAAGAAAATCTGAGTAGAAGACGGTGATTAGAATATAAGATGCATCCAAAAGCATTCACCATTTACTGCATGCAAAATGTAAAATGTGATACTTAGTGAACATTTGATGTTACTAACCATGAGGGACAGAGTAGGCTATCATCCATTGCATTTACCCACAAGCATTTATTCATTCAACAGCATCAGCCTAGCTAACACATGAATTAACAATATTCTGCCCAATTACACACTTTATTTGTTGCCACATTTAAACTATCTGCAAAATATCCAACCGATCTATCCATGAATCAACATATTTGTGACTGTTTCTTAAAGTCTTTAAGATTACATATTTTATTACACTAGAAAATAATATAATAATAATAAAGGTTAGCTTTCTGGAGGGCTCCTGGGAAGCTTTGTGCTGGGGAGGGAGATGTATGATGGGCTTAGGGTGTTGTCATTTATACATATGTTTATTTGGTTTAGAATTTATGATATATGGGAGGGGGAAAGGGAGGGGGGGTTATGTTCATGTTGCGAATTGTATGTTTTGTGTGTTGTGTACAAGTAAAAAAAAAAGGCTTTTGACTTTGCTTACCTTTTAGATTTAGAGTAGCAATAAACAGAAACAAATATTCATGTCTGATTTATTTAGTCAGCTGATAGTACTGTAGATTAGTAAGCTTAGGTTGGAGATGTTTTCATATGGAATACTGTAGTAATAAAACAGACACAGCAACATGAGTAATTAATCTTGAATCTATTCATACTGTATATAATAACATTTTATTGAGCATATTACAAACCCTCTCAGGGTTAAGATAGTACCTATGTGGCATGTGGGCTGGATTTGTAGGTTTTTCTTCTTTTCTTGATTGAGTTCTTACAGTATGTCTGGAAATGGCATTATCCAAGTATAGTAAATACTTAAACTCAAGTAGTTCTGATGTTCAGCATCTACTCTAATATTCCCATGATAGAATTACGCAATACTTTTCCTCTGCGGGGGGTTTGTACTTAACAGGCGAGAATTCTTTGTTTCACATCACTGTCACTCCTATTCCTCCGGGCAGCTTGACAGATCTTAGTGTCAGGATTTTGAGAGTCCCTGGCTTTTAACCATCTTAGCTGACAGTACCTCCATTTCTTGACAGCTGAAATCCATTCATTCTGTTGCCATGTGACAACAGGAATTTTCTCCTGCCTACCCCTTCACTATCCTTTCCTTCTCTTACATGGCTTTTTCTGTATTCCACAATCAATTATCTTTGATGGCTATTGATGGGCGAAGCAGAAATTGTGGAGTCACTTCCAGTTTTTAGTGTCATTTAATCTTATTCCCAGTGCTAACTGGAAAGAGTTCAAGATTCTACTGTCACCAGGAAGGGACAAGGCGGGATTTGGAGGATGGCGGGCGTGGAAGCATTATTGTGATTAAAGTCTTTACAGAAGCTGTCCTGCCTATCTACAGAATACAGTCTTAGTATAGGCTCTGACTGTTAGTATTGTGTTTGCACAAAAGGACTCGCTTGGCACCAGCAACAAATGGCCACTGCTGGTAACGTGTAATGGTGAGAAAATATTGTGCTGCTCCCTTTTTTCACCTCAGCTTGGTTCAGCCGCTGACACTTTCCTGTCCATCATTAAAGGCTTAGAGCCTCACTTCCTTTCCCTGGCTCAGAATGTGTATTATTTTCATTGATGGTACAGGAATAGTATTTTGAATATAGACTACAAAATGGAATGCCATGTGGTGTCAATATTGCCTTTCTGGTGCATGCATAAGAGTGTGAGCTTCCCTGCAGATCCACGTCTAGTTGGCTCGCTCCATAGTTAGTCGAGTCTAGTCCTGTGGCTGTTTTTCAGTGCCCATTCACACCTTTCCCCAGTATCCCCGCAGGTGGAGTGTGAAATCCATTTGTTTCAAAGCAGGAACCAAAGCGCTCTCTGCCCTGTGACAGACCATTTTGTCTGCTCCGCCAGACAGTTTCTATTGAGCTAAACAGGTATAACTCGACGATATAAGTCAGGCGGCTAATAGTGAATCATTAGAGAAACTCCAACCTGAACCCAAAGCAAGTGTTTCTGTCTTGGTGCAATGGCCACCCATTGTTTCCACGTTGTTCCAGTGATAAGCAGACAATTAGCGGTTCGACCAAGCATCAGCAGGGGTCATGAATCACAAAGATGCATCATGTCAACCTGGTTCAACCTGGGCAGTACAAAATTAACCCCTTAAGAGGCCAGTTTAATAGCAGTGCTTCCATTGTGTGCTTTAGCTTTCTAGCCGTTTCACCACTGGAAGTGACATAAATAGGTCTTTACCCAACAGTGAAGAAGGGTCACTTAAGCGGTGTTCTGTTCTTATGGCATGGTTAATGACTGACCTTTTGAAACTGTGCACAGGGATAGCCCTGAGAAATGAGTCTGCCATCCAGAACCACTGATAACCTGTAAGCTGACCTTGACTGCAGGTAAACACCAGGTTTGTTTGGGACTCTGTGTAACAGCTACGACCATTAGCATGTTCCAAAGGCATTTGGGATCTGACATTCCTCAGAGGCTCTGTGTGAAGATGTAGTGCCTACTGCCACGACGTTTACTTCCTGACTGAGGAATAGCACAAGCCTAATGAGAGAAGGAATTCAAAATGCTAAATCACCACAGTTAGGGCACCACCTGTCTCTGGTGTGCCCTGGTAATTATCTTGCATCACTACATTCTCATTTCTGCCCACCGAGATGACATTAGCATAGAACAGGAATGGCTCTGCATAAGCTAGATGAGGCACTTGGCTGATTGCATGCCTGTCCTGACCCCCATGTCCAACACACAACTAGCGGAAGCTCTCCAGATCATAATGAACCCATAGGATGTTTTCTGGCGTCTCACAAATAAACAAAGGGCTCAAATGTTAGACTTTGTATAAATTAGCATTAATGACTTCATTATGTTTCTGGACACTGTTATGTTCTCACAATCAGCACTTCATTAAGTGGTGTTGGACACTTAATTGAAGTTCCTGTTCTGTTTAAAAGGTAGTTTGACAAGTTGCACAAGTGAACACCTGGCCCCATTTAGAGCAGACATAACGGATGAATGTTTATGAGCACCATGTGTCAACTTAATCTGCTTAAACCAAGGTAAAGTCTTTTAGCTGAATTGAAAACATGTTTTGTAATCTTATAATATTTGTGTGTGTGTGTGTGTTCACGCTATGCTTGAATGTGTTGTTTCATCCAAGTATTCTTTAAGTAGCCTAAGGCACAATGAGTTGCTTGAGGACTGACTGAGATTGCAGATTAGATTTCGAAGTGTTTTTGAAACACACGATTTTTAAAGATTTCCCATGAGCAAGCTAGTTGTGTTAAATAAGCTTGGGTGCTGTATTCACTGCTTAATACCATTACATTATGTAGGTCTACACAATATTTTGTTTGTCTTGACTATCTGAATGGCTTTTTCGGCTTTAGAATAGAAAATGGATGAATTAAGAACCATGAAGTAGATAGGCTTAGGGATTGTCATTGAATATATTTCAGCGCTGACTGCCTTGTTTCACAGCCTGCCAATGCTGTTGGCATTAGCTGTCAACATTAGAAGTTGTCAATCTCAAACCACTGTGAAACAAATCACCTTGTGATGGTGAGACAGCGGAGAAGTTAGGTGCAGATGAGACGGCTGATTATAGGAACACCTGTGATCTGAATACATTATTTGACAGGATTTATAAATAGTTTAGTAGATGAGTAGCAGTACAGTTCAGCTCACCATCATGTCTCGAAAATGAATTGAAAAAAGTAAAGCTTTTTAAGTCCTTACTATAAACATGGGGATGTGGCCCTTCTTAAATCAACTATCATGTATATACCGTAACATTTCTCTCTCGCTTTATTCCAATTCATTGCAAAAATAAATCTAAAATTATAAATCTGTACACGTGTGGCTGCTGTCAGCAGATTGTTCGATAGTAAAAAATAAATAAATAAAAAAGAGACACTGTTGCGTTGGTATTGGTAGCACTACGACAGTACTAAGACGATTAATCTGTGTCTATTATTATTTATTCAGCGTTGACCTGAATTACCTGGTCAGGTTTTCAGCCTATTTAGTCTTTCCCGGGTCTGAGTTCTGTCAGATGTGCCTTAGGGACTTGGACCGAATAGCCTTTATCGATTCAGGCAATAGATGTATGAAAACCTACTTTCCCAGGTCTCATTTTAATGTACCTTTTGCACCTATGCACACCAAACTGTCAATTGGTTTCTGCATCTTTATGGAGCTGTAGGGGCAAGTTAGTTAATGATATCACCACAGTGTGAAGATTAGAACTCAATTAAATGTCTGTGCCGCGGACCTGGGTTCTGGCCCAACGTATTAATCATATTTCTTGATAGAGTTGCAGTAAGGTGGAAAAAAGCTACCATCCACATGAAAAAGGAACTACTGTGCAGGGGAGAATATATGGTAGAGAAGAAAACCATTTTTTTCTTTTACTTTCTTTTTCTACAGAACTGTATTTAGAATATTTTCCTCAATGCAAAAACTCTGGCTTGCAATGTTGCATACATACTGTCATTCATTAGTTCTTTAGTCCTGTCCTTTGCAGCTTAAGCTCTAGGATCAAAAGCTTTCAATTATTGTAAGTCTTCTCAAAAACCTGTGTGAACTAATTGAGCCCTGTAGTCCAGATATAAAGTTCCATTTTAATATTCAAATCACTAAACTGTCCTAAGGCTCTTCTTATTGTTCATTCACGCTAAAGTTGTGCTTTGAAAAGAGTCTGAGAATAAAAATGCACTTCTTTTCAAAGCAAGCTTAAAAAGCTCTTCTAACATTTGTGCTGTGCTGAATACCATTTCCGGAAACACTAAAAAAAAAAAAAATTCGACTACTTTTGATTACCAAAAAATATATTTTCTTCAACAAAGAAAAATCTTATGGCTTCCGTATAAATCTCTGCTATTGGAGTGAAATAACAATTGCATTTGTTTCAATACAAATCAAGCTGCTTTGAAAATTTGCCAGAATGAACTGGATTTTTCTGATGTAAGTACAGCAGCATGCCTTACCCTTTCTCCCTTCAAGATATTGAAGGTCTCATTTGTTAAAATAAAATCTGCAAAACTAGGAAGTAGTGGAATCAACTCCGCCCACTGGCGAAATAGTGTCTGATCTTCTGGAAAATTCAGATTAATGACTGTATAACTATTGTATTATATGGCTTGTTAAGATGTGTTAAGACTTAATACTGACTGACATAATAATAAGCCATGGTTAAAAAAAAAGAAGCAGTTTTGTGTTTTTGCACCATTTAAATACTAAATATTGCAGAAATTGACGCACAGAAGCACATCATTTGTAATCTAGCTTCATTGCTATATTTCTCATTCCAACTCTACAGATGTCTTTGTTTAGCAGTCACCTTGTTTTTGTTTTTTTGATCATGAAAGATCATATAGAAAACCATTACATCTTCTGAAGGTCAGTATCTGTAGCAGTCCGCAGTCAGAGTCTGTCTAATAGAGGTGTGTTTCATCAGTGGACTCCTGTGCTTCCCGTGAGGCACATACATGATGCACTTTTGATGTGGTTTTCTTTTGAGAAAAATACAAGACTGGTGATAGTAATGACATCGCCTGCAGTCCGTTGCAGACCCTGATTGAAGAGTCTATTTTGGCTTCAGGAGTTCTGTCAGTGGGACGCACGCTCCTGGAGCAGGTCACTGTGATCTTTCTGGCGCCCGCTGGAGCTCACAAACATGCCCCCCCTCCTATTCCTCCACCACATGTCCTCGTAGGGGGATGTGAGTCCCCAAGGGAGGCTTCTTTCCAGTCAGATGCCAGCCGACGCTGCCTCCTACTGCTGCAGCAGCACCGTCATTAACATACTGACAAACTTGACAAGGATAAGAGAGCTTTACAGTATAAAGCAATCATCATACTCTAGACACTAACAGAATTGCTTCTGTTGAGCCTCAACACTTCCAGTATTACATTTCTATTTCTGATGTTTTCTTTCTAATGTGTTCGCCCTGGCTCCCGTCCTCTTTGGCTGTGATGAGATCAAACTGTAAAATCAATAAAGAAAACATTGCGGTTTGACAGTGACATGAAACACCCAAACTCATGCAAGTCCGTAAAAGTGCCAGTTGTCAGAAGAGCTTTGGTTGATAAAGTAGCTGTTTTTATTTGCTTTATGGAAGAATACGTCTTGTTTAGGCCAACCACAGTGGCTGGATCAGTCACAGATCATGATGTTTATGTCAAATAGGGATTGATTTTATGTTAGATGTGATAAAAGAAATACAGTGCTTAAAAAAAAAAACACTACAGCACTGCAAGTACGATGCATGACATTTATGTTATGCTTTACATACATGCTGCTGTCAAAATCCAGGACATGTCACACAATCCATACCATTCACACCTGCAATGTTTATCTGTGTTTACAGATGTTTGTGGTTTGATTACACACAAAGAACCAAAATGCTGTGTGAGTGATAAGCATTTTTGTGTTGTTCTAACAGGTGTGCAGTGTATTGCAGTGTTAGCAACAAAGAAAGGAAAAGCTTCCCACCCACACAACAGGGTGACTTTCAGCCCCGCGTTGCTTTGAAGTGGGATTCAAAGCATAAAACACAGAGGTTGGGAGAAGACACGGGAGTGATTTCCCCTATTTTTCAACCATCCTTTCTCTTTTCGGGGGAGTGCAAGTTCAGTCTCTTTGTGGTCAGCTCAAGTTCACTTTCAAAGCCAGACGTCTCTCTCTCATCTGCCAGTGTAAAAATATGGATGTGTACCAGTGGAACAGTATGCTTTTTGATTTAGGATTTGGTAAATGTTAATAAAATTGTGCTAATTGAAATAGAACTCCACATGACTTACTTTTTTTCCGAATCAAGTGATATAGCAGTGAGTGCTACACAATTGCTTTAACACATTGTCCAGCTTGAATACAGAGTGACCATCTAGCACTGGCGTGGTGGTGGTTTATATTCAGTGTGGGGGAGTGCCTCCGTGTGAGGAGGTGAGGACAGTAAGAGGTTTGTCAGGAGGAGCACCTGTAAATAATTTAACTAGCCAGGGTCATGGCTCCTGCCTACATTGGAAGATTCTTTAGGCGCTGTTGGGGCTGCAGGCAGGCTGCATACTTCTATACTTATTTGAGACTGAGAATTATTTCTTACAAACCCACACATCGATTTGTGTTTTTGTTTTCTTATAGTCCAACAGAATCTCTAAATTCAATTGATGACTGAATTGATCGATGTTGGCATGACTGTCAGGTTGAAGATTTCAGAAGCCCACAGAAGTGGCATCATGAGAGAAAAGCTCTTCCAAACTAAATGATATTCAACATTTTGTATACTGCGTTCAGTTTCCTAATGATGCTAAAGTACTGATGTCTCCATTATCCAAGTAATTACTTTAGATGTACAGATTTAATAAACATACTGCTGGAGTGTCGCAGAAAGCCTTTTCAAGGCTATTATTAGAGACCTATAGTCTACATTAGTGGCATCTGTTATTCCCATGCTCCCTTGCTACTATCTGTGCGGTATAGTAAATCACAATGCAGTCTACAGCATCGTGCCACAGGCGGGGCTATAACAACACCAGTGTTGATACAGACACACCTATGTAGCAAGCTCCAGCTCCCTATGATCTCTTTCATTTCACTCCAAACCTCTACCCTGCAGCACTCAGGCTTACACAGAGGACACTATCAAAGCATCAGCCACAAAAAAAAGGAGACGAGCGCATGTACATATATTTAGGAAATGCTGCAGTGTTCAGAGCTGTGGCAAATTGGTATTGTTACAGTTCCTCATTTTAGACCACTCCGCTTCACTGTGCCGTTGCATTACCCTGGTGGACTTTGATGGTGGAAAAGAAAGGATGAGGCTAGGATTAGTTTAATGCTACTAATTAACAAAAGACAGAGGAGAGGAACATACTATCCGGTGCTGGATGTCATGCAGCCCTTCAGCACCTCCGCTGCTGTTAATTACCTCTGGCGTTCCACTATCTCTCCCAGGAATGGACAGGGCTTGCATCTCTTGAGCTGCTGCTTGTACGGTCATTAGAAAGAATCGAGTTAGCCCTACCACCTGGTGACCTGTTTGAATGTGGGAAAAGAAATCTCTAATGGTTATTTTTTCATTTGTTTAATGTGATTTGTCTTTGACATTTTAGATTTCTTTTAAACTCCAGTTAATTTTCTGATTTTTATTTTTTTTTTTTTAAACTCCTGTTTATAACATACTGGCGAGTTATGTGAAGTCAGTCTGACAGAGAAATTCTCCACATTATTATTCCCAAGTTCAATCTTTTAGTTCCAGGCATGACAATTAGTCTGTCTCTTATCAACGTCCCTCACATTTATTAAATGGATGATCAATCAAACGTTTGATATCCAATTAAGATAGTAATTGTATGGGACTTAGCAGATGAATAATGTTAAGAAGTCAACCTTTCCACAGCCGCAACAGACTTTTCTATTGACCAGCAGAGCTAAGTTAAGGCCTGCTATGCAGTTGTTCTGCTACAGAGGCTCTAATGCTTCTTCTCCTCTCCTGCTGTTGATCAAATGGAACTATTCACCGATAAACATTTCCTCCTAAACAGCTACGCAACTATCTCCAAAGGCAAAAGACAACTGCTTTTGAAGATTAGCAACAACAAAAAGATTCCTAGAGTAAGTTTCTACTTAACTACACAAATATGCTTCTGTATGTATCTCTTGGATGTGTTGCCATCACCCTGATGTAAATTAACTGTAGCTGTTAAAAGCTAAAGTTAAGACTTTAAAATAGTGTTAATTGGTGGTTGAGGCATTTTCATCTGTTTCTTAGCCTCATCTGTTGTGCCAACAACAGCAACATCTGACTTTAAATAATTAGTTGCGAAATGTTCTAATCGCCACCTTCAGAAGTCTTCTTTGAAGGTGTAAAAATATTCCTTGGTAGCACCACATCAGTGTTGCACAGCTTTGGCTCATATTTTTGTGGCATTGCATTCTCTGCATGCTGACCTCCAGAGAATTCCGTGTGGCCAGAGGGCCTAATCCAGTTACAATGTATGCACCAACCGTACTTTATCACAGGCAACAGTATCTACCTTTCCTCAGGCTGTGAGACCACACTCTTGAGAAAAGATACCACCGAGCTCTACTGTAGTCTTGGATCACGTTGTTCTAATCCATTCCAAAGCATAACCACTGCATCCTGGTAAAACAAAACATGCCCTTGGCCAGGGCCAGGGTATAGCTCACACCTGTCTTCTTGGTACGGCCTCTGTTCTCGCATGTTTCCAGAAGGGGGAACTAAATAAACAAAAGACATGCCGTTTCTCCTTGAGTCTCCCAGTCAGCCTACAGAATAGATTCAACACTAGATTTCATCTTTCTCGTCCCTGCGAGAACCACGGAAACAAATGTTGATTATTTTAGCAAGGCTTTTATGAATGCATTATCGTTGTATGTCATCTGTCACTCAGTGATTGATAATCTGTAAAAGGAAATGAAAAAAACTCTGATCTGAAAGTGTTAAACATGCATTGAAAGCCTTTCAGATGAATCTGCTGCTACAGTAAAAAGCAAGTATGTCTAACCTCCAGTGTGGGTGTGACCTCAGCAATGGCTTTTTCTATATGTTTAAATGGATTATATTATGCCTAGTCGTTCCGTTATTGTTCATTTCATAAATTCTAATAAATTGCCCCAAACCAGATTTCACAAAATAGAGAGCAACTTACAGTATTTTGAGTGCATTATACAACACAAATAATAATTCTATATAAATAACTATCATAATGCCATTGGTCCTGTATTTCTGAAAAGTTTGTTACATTCTCATTTATCAAACTTCAACATATAGATTTTTGCTATTGAATGTTCTGTAACACAGAAATCCGAGTGCATGGATTCCCTGGGTCCCTATTTAAACCCAAGGCTGGTTTCAGGTGACAGGAAACGGTTGGAAATTAAGGGCAAAAAGTCTGATTAGTCCTCCATCTGTGTTGAATTTAACCCTTATCACAGTGGACGTTGATCTTAGTGTCTGCGCAGGCCAGACATTGTGGGGTAGATGCTACTCAATCACATGGGCTCATTTTGGGATTTGTTTTTCCTCCCTTGGGCATCTGGTGCCAATTTTCAGAAGGGGTTGGACCAAATTGTGGCTGGAATGTGGATCATCATTCAGCGCACTTATCTGGCCAGTCATGAAAAACAACCTGTATAGTAAAATAGTAAAATATTTTCCTCCCGAGCTTGTTAAAAACATTGCTCAAATGTTCTGTGTGGTTCACACATTCTCCTAAAAATCACTCAGAGTCCATCTTTCCTTGTTTTATAGTAAACGCATGTGAGACAACAAATGACCATATCAGTAGAAAAACACTCCCCTCCACATTCTTCTTGATAGTCACTAATGTCTGTCCTTTTCCTTTTTTTTTATGCTGTCACCCATTTGGCCCCAATCAACTGTGTCTGTTAACACCTTACAGGTAAGTCATACATTAGCTGCAGTGTTTCTGTCTGTTACTGTGTTTGTGAGTTCACACTAAAATTATTTGAGGAACAGCTCATATCCTCTAGCTGTCTTCAGTAGGTTGAAGCAATCACTTCTGTTGCTTCCTTGTGGCTCTTTTTTATCGATTGAGTGTCTGTATGATTCCCTGCTCTGCACTCAGAAATTACCTGTGCTAGAAGATACAGATAAATTAAAGGCCAGGCTTTTTAAGGTAATGCAATTGCAGGGAAAAAGAGCTGCTCGGAATCTGAAAGACTCAACTTATCTCATCTTTTTCCTCTCCTCTCCTCTCTTATTCTCAACCCTCCTGTTCTCTCCTCTCCTATCTTCTACCCTCCTCTTCTCTCCTCTCCTATCTTCTGCCCTCCTCTCCTCTACCCTCTCTCCTCTTTCCTGCTCCAGTGAAGTTTTGTAATTAGATTGTCATAGCACAGACTGCTCTTGGGCTTGCTGCTGTTTTATATTCAGATGACTCAAATGATTTGTCTCATGATTCCATTGTCACTGTTTACTTGACTTTGTCTGTGCTGATGTGACAGTGTTGTGGCTCAGGAGGTAAGAAAGGCTTGGGGGAAGTGCAAAATCAGAGAAAAAATAAACAGTGTTTACACAAGAGTGCTCCTGCTTAAGAATTATTTGTTTTTGTGTTCTTGGAAGATGATCCAATAAGAGTATCCAATAATGATTAACTCTCTGTAAACACAAATGCACTCCAGTTCTTTAATATCATTGGCAGTGGGACTCGTAACTTATCACTTTGATATGAAGGATTGTGCAAGAGAAATATGAGTCAACTTTTGTTCTTTTATGTCTGCTCAACTAAATGTCCTTACATGTACATCAATGCTCGTGTCACATTATTTTAGAAGAGCATCAGAAAAACACAGATCTCCAGGGGAAGGTCAGAAATAGAATTAATGGGATGTAAATATCGTGGGAATGATATTTTCTCAATGTTTTAACCATCCCACTGTCCAAAGCCCAAACATCCAGTTCCGTTCCATTCCCTCATTTAATTGCTGCCGACAGTACTTACAGAAAAGTCCTCTGTAAAGTGGTCTGGCTGCTGTACAAGCGTGTTTGCTAAAGCCTGGCCATAACTGTGCTGTGGTCCAGAGGAGTGAGCCAAAACCAACAGATGGGTAGAGCAGAGGAAACGCTGCTGCAGTATTTGTCCCGAGCACTATGCCGAGCGGGTGTCCCTCCTCAGAGACTGACACTTGGCCGGTGCCAGGAGAGACAGAGAAAGAGGCAGAAAGGGGCAATTGGGCACCTCAGATACAGTATGACATATAACCTCATGGGTTACCTTTCTTACTGACCTGCAAACGTATGCAGAGGTGTGCACACACAGATACACGCATATAATCGGTAAAACAAACGTCAGATTTTGCCCAGCAGCATTTGCTCGCTGATGTCATGATGCAGCCTCTGAGATATAGCCTTCTTAGTATGCGTCATTCTCTTTCCACCTGCCACGGTCTACTGTTCACCAAAGTCTGCAGGTCGATGTTGAGCCGGGGGCATGCTGCCCTCTCAGCGTGTGGGTGGAAGGAGTGCAAGGGGAGCGCTAATGCTTAATATGAGCTGCCTCCCTTCTCCCTGTAAACAGGATATAATATCTGCTCTTCATTAATGATGCAGGGCCCAGCCCCACGCAGCAGAATGCATTAGAGCTTTAATCAGCAGATATGATTGCTTTGTACTTCGTTTGACTGCGCTAGGGGGCCTCGTGGGGGTTTGGTGGCAGTTTATGACAACTAGCTGTCGACAGAAGAAAAGAGATATGAAAAGAAATAAAAAAGGTTTAATGATATTCAATCCGACAGCGCCTTAGAATGGTTTAAAAGGGATGCAGAGAATATAATCTTGTTATTTTTGTCTTCCGATAACTTTTGGTTTTGGAGGCAAGGGTGTGCAGAATTGCCGAGTCAGGACTAGCGTCTGTTTATTCCCTTCATTGCTAGGTGTGTGGCCTGAGAAACCAGGATTCATTCGAAGAGCAATAAAAACATGATGGAGAGTAAGAGAGAGCCCTAAGTGACGCACTGAAAACCTCTTCCCAACTTGTCCAAGTGGCTTTGCTCGATTTTCAAACTGTATATAATTCTTTTTCATGCCAAAATAATCAAACACAAATATTTCTCATCAGCACCCTGGGAACAGCCTTGTCACTAATTAGAGATGGTTTCTGGGATGTTAAGAATCCAGCAAGGGACTGATTATTTCCCCTTTTGGGACTCTTCTGGTTCCCACTGTTATTCTTGTATGGCATGCACACTGGAAGATGACTTTGATGTGTTTCTGGCCAAAATGTGCCCCAGCTGTCTTTGCTGCATATATTATACAGTATCTATAGCATGTGTTTTATCAAGCATTTGATATATTACTATTCTTTGTTATGTTTGACATCAGTCTGCAGATCTTCTTATATGTGAGAAGGTGATAAAATGCAATGTGTAAAGAAACTGTGGTCCCTAGGCACCAGTATGTTTTGATAACACCTCATGTGGTCGTTTTTATCTGTCTGCTTGGTAACCGCAGATGTAACTGCCACATGCTCACTAAAGTGTTCACTGAAACAAGGAAATCAACATTACACTTGGTTTAAGTGGATCTATTTTTAACTGCATTCCTTTCTGATACCAGGAAGGAGTTTTCATTCTGAGACTGTAACACACATCTTGCTATAATTTTGTTGTGCAAACAACACCAACTATTGCTTGAATTGCTTACTCTCTGTTTATTTAACTTGACTTATATGCTTTCATTTGAATGATACTTGCTTTAGAGAATTCAAATATTTAATTCCACATAAGGCAGGGAATTACCTTTATGGCATGTCCATCCTCAAACTGCTCCAGTGATAGTTGAGAATGTCTTAGTTATAGGTTGTTGAACTAGTTTCTCTCACAGAACACACACACAGCTCTTGCTCTGCTCAAGTGGTCAACACGATGCTAGTGTTTCTGTGGTTACATAAGTGTCTGTTGTTTGCAATGCCTTTTTGGACTCGCTTGCAATGGTAGTTTTGGCTTGTATGAATGAATCTGCCATCTGCTGAATGTGTGGGTATACTCTCATCATCATCATTCTTGAATCCCAGTCAAAGGGCTGGTTATGCAGGCGTTTGTGCACACTTGTGTCCCGGAGTGAAAAAAACAACAACGCTGAAACGGTGAATGAGTCAGAATCTATCTGGCTAGACTGGGGCCTAAAGCTTCGGTCTAAGGTGAAGGATCAGAGCTGCCAAGTGTGGAGCTTATGCCCCTCTTGTCTGTCTTAGGACAGATCAACCTCGCTTTAACCCTGTCAGTACATGTCCCTCTACCTTCATATTATCTAGTACACCTACAGTAGCTCTTCTTTTAAATCCATTTAGTGGAAACACATTTCTATGAATTCACTGGAGTTGTATAATATAGCATTCGGAGCCAATATGATGTAACCATTACATGTCGATTGACACTCAGTCATTATTGTAATAACATGCAATACAATCCTTAATTTTCGGTGTTACGAATGCAGTGTAATTCATGAGGCATGTATCAGCTATTGATAGAAGTATTATACTGTATGTATTTACTGTAAGGGTATTGCTAGAATAGATAGTACAAAAAGGTGGCAAGGTGACATTTAAATACAGTTGTTTAAATATCACTGTTATTTAAAATGGGATTAGAATGTGAAGCAAGCAGAAAAAATTCCATAATGGCTAAGTAAAGACAAATGAAGCTAGAAACTCTAAGTTATTTTAATCAGAAGAGGGTATGCACAGTTACTGCTAATGGAGACATTTTTTCAATAATAATAATAAAAACCTACCGTACTAAATGCTAAATGCAAGTAAAGTACATTTTTATTAAAGTTTGAGTTTTGGTTTAAAAGTCACTGTTATTAATATTCTTTAAAATCAAATACTGAAGGGAAATCTTAGCCATTTTTACAACAGAAGGATTCTCACAAACATGCATCATCTGTAAAGGGACTTAGTATCAGCTGGAGACATTGTGTCCAGAGGGTGTGATTGCGTAATGGTTTAATGTGTAGGTATTAGATGGCTCACCTTGTGTAATTTCAGTTTAGCTCGGTAAACTGAGACGATCTGTTTTCCATCTGCCGCTCCATCAGGACTTCTCATCTATTGTACTGTAGATAACAATATTTACCTGTCTTGTCCTGCATGCATCTTCCACCATCAAGAACTGGAGACTGGGATCGTTGTAACTCAGTTTATTTGACTTAGAAAGGGTGAAACTGGGAAGTGAAACACAATGACCAGTTACTTACATATTGATGAGTCACAAACATTATACAATGATAATTGCAAAAACAATATAACTACACGTCACTGTGATGCGGTAGTATATACAGTAGCTAACATGTAAGCTGAAATAAAGGAAATATGTAATGTATTGTTATACAGTGTACGTAATATAACCAATATTGTTTATCTTAATAAACTAAAATATACTTACATGTAGTACAACCCAAGATAATCCTGGCAAACTAGCTTACTGAAGCATACTGTCAGTCTAATATGAGCTATCAATCATCATCAAAAATGTACATATTGCACATCAAACTTACTGACAATAATTAACAAAGATATAAGAACAGTATGTCAGCATCTATTTCAGATACCGAAAATGCTACCAAAGGCATGGAACGTCGAAGATTGAAGCGGATAGTATGGAGAGATGATAACACAACAACATTACCATAACCATATTTCAGCACTGACAGCCTCCACTGTAGCTGAAGGAGGTGCAGCTGCCTTAAAACCCTGTTACATTATGTGTAATTTTCTTGCCCTACCTCTATATCATTAGAATTGAAAGCATTCGGGGGAAAAAAGGCCTTTGTGCCCACAACATGGCTTATGCTTTCTATTTATACCACCCTAGTCTCGCTTTGCCAGTCCTTCCTCCACAACGCTGCAGAGGAGGGTTTGGCTAGTCCACACAGCATTCCGGGATGGGAGAAGGCATGCTCTGGTTCATCTGCATTTCTTTAAACCAATCACAATCGTCATGGGTGGCGCTACAAAATAGCCTCAGGAAGGAACTTGTTTTGGTGGAACATGTGTACGTTTAAAACTCAGATTGGACAGATAGTCTAGCTACCTGTCTGGATTTACCCTGCAGAGATCTGAAGAGCAGTTAACCATAGTCCTCATAAATTGACCGGAGTTTAAAATTCCAACACAAAGAAAGCGGAAGGTACCGGTCATCCGGCCAAAAAGAGTGAAATCCTTCGGAATTTCTGGCGGCAATGGAGCAATCCCGGAAGTGGTTATAGACTAATACCACCCCTACCTGAGACGTTTTGGATAAGGTACAGGATGTCCTTTCCTTGATATCTTTTAGGTTAAATAATACATAGTGGGTGTTTTAATTCACTGCACTGGTTTACATCCACATCAAGAAGCTTTATACT
This sequence comes from Perca fluviatilis, assembly GCF_010015445.1. Taxonomy (NCBI): domain Eukaryota; kingdom Metazoa; phylum Chordata; class Actinopteri; order Perciformes; family Percidae; genus Perca; species Perca fluviatilis. The sequence goes on along the minus strand of NC_053130.1, from coordinate 22,378,308 downwards.
GTAGGTCAAGACACTGATGTACCCTTCTCTAGTGTGTTGGACATGCTTCTTATTTAGATATCACCCATAAGTTAGGTAATAGCCCCTCAAGGCTCCCCTCTTAAACCTCCCTGCTGTCAAGCCCATGGCTTTAATAGCACATCTTGACAAGATTCATAAACACCTATGAAGGTTTTTTTTTTCATTGGAGCAATTATTTCGTAGTGTCTTGACCTCACTGTGATCGTCCTTTTTTAGACGGACACTGCAGGTATGAGGTGCAGGGTAAAAGTTAAGTGCATGAATGACTCCTACTGTACAGTACCTATCAAGGCTGAATTAATTTCCGTCATACACTAAGTGCATTTACTTAGCTCAGTGATGTCAGTTAGCCCTTTGCAGAGGTGGCAATTTGCCTGGCAACATAAAACTGTGTTTGTTTAAGAGCTCATGAGGGATTATTGGCTGTTATTATGTCAGTGGAAATCATCAGCCTGGTGTGGAAATTGCCTAAATGGATTTTGTGCATTAGCCATCATTAAGAATGTATGTAGTTGATATTTGATAGGTATGGTCAACATAATTTTAACCAAATGGTTACTCGGTTTTATAAGAGAGCTGCCTGGAAGAGTTTAGATAAAAGTTAACATGGAAATCCCTCACTAGTGCGTGCTCCCCTATCTCTCTTGTTTTCTTCGTGTCTAAGCAGTCTTATTGCTTTTTGCAGGCAGCGATGGGCTCATACTGTTTAATGTCATGAAAGGATCATATTAGTTGTTACAGCTTAGGTCTGTCCATGTATGTGTTGGTGATATGGCCCGGGAAGGTTGCAGTGTCTGCTTACTGCCCATGCCTTTCATTATTGTTGCACGACCGGCCTCTTTGTTAGATGTTCAACACTTGCTTTCTGCCGAGGAACCTAATGTTGTTGGAGCTCTTCCTGCTCTCAGGGTGGAAAAAAAAACTAATGGATGAGCTCTATAAACTCCAAGAAGGCGTGACACCTGCCTCCCACACATTATCCAGTATGGCTCAAACTGTTTTCTGCCACAGGTAGGAGTCAGATTCTGTTGAAGGCAGTAACACTGTAATAGAGTTCATTGCATTTGCCTGTGGCATCTTTTCCCATCCTGCCAATCAAACTGAGGCAAACATGTTCCTAAGTGGTGCTTGGTGCTTCAACTGCATGGGTCACTAATAACGGGCTTTTATGAGTGGTTGAAGGCCGCTACCTGGCCCTGCCCTCCCTGTTATTCACCTGCAGAGGCTGAGCGGAGAGTTGACTCCTTCCTTCATGGCTTCAAAACTTTGACTGACAGGGAGATTTACTGATGTGGTGGTATAGCCAGAATAAACAGGCGCAGCTAACTGAACACTTGAGACCATACAGGGGCTTTCCTGCCTTCGGGACATGGCTGTATCCACATACAGAAGAATCAATGTCAGTCACGCAATTTAAAAATTCCCGGCATCAAAAAATGCCTTTGGAGCCTGTTCCTGTTTACTGTAACGCAAGCACACAAGAGCTCGCTATCTCTGTCTTTCTATGATGCCCAAACACACACACACACACACACACACACACACACACAGCATTGTACAGTGCAGTATTTTATTTATCTGTGTTTATGAGACTCCTCTGTCTTCCTGAATGCTAAATGTAGATAAGCTAATTTTCCTGAGCAGATTATCAGCTCCAGAAACAAGTGGGCAGACCACAGTGAACATTCAAACAGAGAATAAATTGAAAGAGCAGAAGAGAGTGGAAGAGAACTGTTTAGTTCCCCTCCTACGTAGCTGGAAATGGATCTCAGCAGTGGCATTTCTCTCTGGCTCAGTCCTTAGATCCCCCCAGCTTTAAGAGACGCTGCTGTTTGCCACACTAAATGCCCAGTAATTCATTTGTCCTGTAACTCAATAGGAACGCAGCAGATATGATGGCTTTTAGAGAATTTCATTGTAAACAAAAGGAAAGTCCTCTCTCTGTGGTAACCTCAGCTGCTTGGATCAACAGTCAGCTTTTCTTCTGCATGCTTTATGCTACTGGTTAGGTACTCTGTTTATGAATGTAATCCATTAGGCTGTTGTTGTGGAGCTAATGTTTTTATAGCTTGTGTATACAGTACAATTTCCAGTGTGGCAGCACAATAATATTTCCCCTAACTCACCTTATTAGATTAGGCATGACTGAATGTTAGACTTTACATTGACTGTTTACATAGTCTGTAAAGAGTCTTCCGTGCTTCTGGACTTATGTCAACTTATCTACCATGAAGCTATCTTTGCGCTGCTCCACCTGAACTTTGTGATTGCGTGTTTTCTTATGAGGTAAGGTAAGCATTGATATGTATGTATGTATGTATGTATGTATGTATGTATGTATGTATGTATATATATGTATATATAAATATATATATATATATATATATGTATGTATATATATATATTTATGTATATATTTATATATGTATATGTGTGATATAATATATATGTAGATATATATATATATATATATATATATGTATATATTAGTATATATATATATATGTGATATATATATAAATAGATATATATATATATATGTTGATATATATATATGTGTAGTATATATATATATATACATATATATATATATATATGAAAAATATATGTGTTATATATATATGTGTATATATATGTGTGTATATATATATATATATGTATATATATATATGTGGTATATATATATATATATATATAGTGTATAGGAAATGGAAGATATATGTGGAGTTTAAATATGGATGAAGGAAGGCCCACACAATTATTTAGAATAGTAATAAACAAATTATGTGATAAAAAATAATAAAAATAAAACGCTACTTTCTGTTTTCCTGTCAAAACACAAACTATTCTAAATTAAAAATTTTCTCCTCTTTTTTTCTCTAGCAAGGATATGCTTATGAGGATGACTTCATTTGGGGGACATTTACATTAGTAAATAGCACAAAACTGACAGGTATTTTTTTTCCCCTATACTATAAAGGAAGATGGCTTATAATACTTGGGATGGTAATTAGTGGAGCATGGGGGTTAGGATATGGAATATAACTGTATGCCTGCTGACAATGATGAATGTTGGCTCCAAAACCAAAAAAAATTTTTTTTTCACTTTTTTTATAAATATTTTCCTTGCATTTGGGGGCCTTTTTTACCAATCTTTTTAGGGGGGCTACCTTTTGGGAAAGGGAGGGGGAAAGCTGCAGCGAAGGGCACTCACCCCATGTGATAGGTCTTTAATGGAATTGATAAAGGTTCCATCAGAGTCCTCTACCGCTTTTGTTAAGTGTACAAGTGACCCTCTCCTCCCCCTGCAACTTTTTCTGCCCCCCAAATTTTAAAAAAAAATTTTTTTCAAATCATCTTAAAGTACATTTCCAGAGTTATACACAGGAAATGTAGAGGAGGAAAAAAAATGTACAGAGAACAGATTAAATGCAGAAAGGCTCGTTTTGGTCACATGCAAGGACATTACTACACACCCATAAACATTTTGACACAGATATATGTATTTATAACATTATAGACATGTGGTCATTAATTGGTGTTATTACCAAGATTTCTACCCTACAAACTACTATATTTAAACTGTAAGGTTGTTTTCATGCAGGCAGCAGCAATAGGAACAGCATACATTTTAGGAGCCGTAGTACAAAACCTGTAAAGATACCTCTTTACTTCATAAAAGTGTTTTATAGGCTGTGATGTTTTAATGGTGTTTACAAGGTTTGGATCATTGCAATTTTTCAGTCAGAGACACATGACCGGTGCTTGTGAGCTTTTGCAGTCTGGCACTTAACTTTCTTCAAACCCGTTTTATGCCTTTATAAAACATGCCAATTATTCACATATTGTGCAGTTTGAGAGTTTGCAGCCAAGACGGAGCAGTGACAAAGCTGCGTAATCGTAAGATGGGGCTGTGGTGAATTTAAATATGTTCTTCCACAATACATTTTCATTTGTGTTCCACGGAGGCGTGTTATTTGCTTGTTACACTGACGGCAAAAAGGTTTCAGTCTCCCCTTGGAATACCACATTGTGTAATGTGTGTTGTATTTGTAAGAGACTTACTTTTAGTAATTACGTTTTTTTTCCTTTGTTTTGTCTAAAATGCTTAGCTTCAAGTTAATAGAAAAAAACACGACCAAGAAAATGATAGCTCAGCGCTGGCTCCCCCCCCCCACTCGCTTTGTATAAAACAGTGATTGGTGTGTTTTCTGGACATAGTTAGCCTATGCTTGAGCTCTCTACATCAAGGATTAACAAAGTAAAGTCATCTACTATAGACCTATGGAAAGGTGCAGCAGCATAGGTATCAGTCCTAATGACCTCAGCATCACAAGAAGTAGAGGAGAGCGACTAGGCAAGGTGGGATTTCTGTTTTTGTTTTTTTCTTTCTTTTCCTCGAGACCGTGGGGGGTGGGAGAGGGGGGTTGTTCTTGTTCAAGTGTGTTTGTCTGTTCTGTTGTTATTGTTTAAAATAAAAACCTAAATAAAAAAATGTATCTTTAAGAAAAAAGTTAATAGAAAACAAATCTGAGCTTTGCATGTAATACATTTTGGGGAAATGTGCAACTTCTTTGATAAAAGCTGAAGTGGTCCAGAGAATCTAAGACAGGGTCATCATCTTGATCTACTGTGATTTTAAATGATTTAAGATTTACTGAATAAGCTGCATAATTACTGTAATTGCATCAACTATAATGTTTCCTTTAACATTATTAGCGTTATTGCGAGATATAATTTAGATAGAAGCGATTATAATGCAACAAACTTTGTGACTAGTCACAAAAGAGCCAAAGAAAAGGGTAAAATGCACTGATTTGATGTGAAAAAGATGGAAATTAATTTTGCACATTGCTTAATTTTAAAGGTTTATCATACACAATGTAAAAGTGAAGGCAGTTTTCTGTCAGTTTAAAGTGCAGTTGTCCAAGACGAATACATAATCATGATAAATGATCTTTCGTGCGTATGCACGTGATGTGGGCAAACACATAAAAACCGGAATCCCCAGTTGTGCCATTATATGAAAAAAAATATAAAATATACAGTACAAACAAAATATTTTTTACATACCTGACCACAGATACGCTGAATATCTTCTGAAGTCCTCTTGATTTAGTCAGGTGTCTTTATGGTACCTTTATGCTTAGTTTAATGTTAGTTCCTCTGTGTCCATATTGTCAGTGTCCGTTTTACCTTAATGACACCTCACTGTCCAGTATATCATACTGTTCAATTCTGAAGCCCTTCACCTTTTCAGGATATTAATTCCTCCCATTTTTCTTGACGTGTTCTAGTCAGGGGTGGTTAGGGGCAGCGACGTTGTTGTATCACATTAATAAGTCAATACATGGGCGCCCGGATAGCTCAGTTGGTGGAGCGGGCGCACATATATAGAGGTTTACTCCTCGACGCAACAGGTCCGAATTCGACTCTGACCTGCGGCCCTTTGCTGCGTGTCATTCCCCTTCTCTCTCCCCTTTCATGTCTTCAGCTGTCCTGTCAAAATAAAGGCCCGAAAAATGCCCCCCAAAAATAATCTTTAAAAAAAATAGAAGTCAATACATACAGTGCCTTGCGAAAGTATTCGGCCCCCTTGAACTTTTCGACCTTTTGCCACATTTCAGGCCTCAAACATAAAGATATAAAACTGTAATTTTTTGTGAAGAATCAACAACAAGTGGGACACAATCATGAAGTGGAACGAAATTTATTGGATATTTCAAACCTTTTAAACAAATAAAAAACTGAAATATTGGGCGCAAGAATTATTCAGCCCCCTTAAGTTAATACTTTGTAGCGCCACCTTTGCGGCCGATTACAGCTGTAAGTCGCTTGGGGTATGTCTCTATCAGTTTTGCACATCAGAGACTGACATTTTTGCCCATTCCTCCTTGCAAAACAGCTCGAGCTCAGTGAGGTTGGATGGAGAGCGTTTGAGAACAGCAGTTTTCAGTTCTTTCCCAAGATTCTCGATTGGATTCAGGTCTGGACTTTGACTTGGCCATTCTAACACCTGGATATGTTTATTTGTGAACCATTCCATTGTAGATTTTGCTTTATGTTTTGGATCATTGTCTTGTTGGAAGACAAATCTCCGTCCCAGTCTCAGGTCTTTTGCAGACTCCATCAGGTTTTCTTCCAGAATGGTCCTGTATTTGGCTCCATCCATCTTCCCATCAATTTTAACCATCTTCCCTGTCCCTGCTGAAGAAAAGCAGGCCCAAACCATGATGCTGCCACCACCATGTTTGACAGTGGGGATGGTGTGTTCAGGGTGATGAGCTGTGTTCCTTTTACGCCAAACATAACGTTTTGCATTGTTGCCAAAAAGTTCGATTTTGGTTTCATCTGACCAGAGCACCTTCTTCCACATGTTTGGTGTGTCTCCCAGGTGGCTTTTGGCAAACCTTAAACGACACTTTTATGGATATCTTTAAGAAATGGCTTTCTTCTTGCCACTCTTCCATAAAGGCCAGATTTGTGCAGTATACGACTGATTGTTGTCCTATGGACAGAGTCTCCCGCCTCAGCTGTAGATCTCTGCAGTTCATTCAGAGTGATCATGGGCCTCTTGGCTGCATCTCTGATCGGTCTTCTCATTGTATGAGCTGAAAGTTTAGAGGGACGGCCGGGTCTTCGGAGATTTGTAGTGGTCTGATACTCCTTCCATTTCAATATTATCGCTGTACGTGCTCCTTGGGATGTTTAAAGCTTGGGAAATCTTTTTGTATCCAACCGGCTTTAAACTTCTCCACAACAGTATCTCGGACCTGCCTGGTGTGTTCCTTGTTCTTCATGATGCTCTCTGCGCTTTACACGGACCTCTGAGACTATCACAGAGCAGGTGCATTTATACGGAGACTTGATTACACACAGCTGGATTCTATTTATCATCATTAGTCATTTAGGTCAACATTGGATCATTCAGAGATCCTCACTGAACTTCTGGAGAGAGTTTGCTGCACTGAAAGTAAAGGGGCTGAATAATTTTGCACGCCCACTTTTTCAGTTTTTTATTTGTTAAAAAAGTTTGAAATAGCCAATGAATTTCGTTCCACTTCATAATTGGGACCCACTTGTTGTTGATTCTTCACAAAAAATTACAGTTTTATATCTTTATGTTTGAGGCCTGAAATGTGGCAAAAGGTCGAAACGTTCAAGGGGGCCGAATACTTTCGCAAGGCACTGTACCTACTAAATTGGAAGAATCTAAATTATATTGTATTATATTTATTGAGCCTGGACACAGGGTTGCTGTGTCTCCTTTTGGAATAAAAGGGTAAAAAAAAAACATGCTGTTTTTAACCTTTCCCACCTGTCTTGATCCCTGTTCTCCAGCTGCGCTGTATTAATGTGTCTGTTTGTGACGTGCGTCACCAGTGGCCCATTTATCCATTTAACAGAAGCTGACACTGGGTCCTGTGTTTATAGACATCCAAAATGCTGTCAGTCACTGCGATGATGTGTTGTGCTGCTCTGAGAAGCTGCCGTGGAGCATATCCATCCTAGGTATGGGGCTCCATACCTGGGATGGATATGCTCCATAGGCCCAGTCCATTAACACATCTACCACTGACCCATAAATCACTGTCCAAGGCCTCCTCAGACTGCCACAGCCTGTTGGAACATTCCTCTACTATTCACATATGAACCACTGCAGATAAATCAGATTCTTCTCTCCAACAACTTTCATTCCCTTTTCTCTCTTCCTATTCATCTCCTCATCTCTTCTGACTTGTATTTTCCCACAATAAATGCAAAAAATGTACTACTTAAAAAGGTTTTTGCTGTGAATATTTGTACATGGTTTCCTTAGTGTGGTAGGTGTGATGATCAGTGTGCCTGGCTTATTGTGGCACACAGACCCTCATCTCAATGAGGTCAGAAATGAGAATATGAAGTGACTCTAGCATCTCTGCTTTGGCCTGTGCAAGAAAAGCAGGTTGTGGTTAATTACTGCACGTGGTTCACAGTGGTGTCACCATGTTTTTTGAAGTGTTACACATGCGGTTCTCAGACGCTGAAGCTGCCGAACACTCTCACACTCACTAAGAGGCAGTCAGCCAGCCGTCCCCCGGAGTCTGCTCTCCCTGTCAAAGAAATGGAGTCGTTGTGGTCTGCGTGATGAAGCTTTATCCAATCCCCTCGACAAATTAACTCATTAATGATTGATTTAGATTGAACATGTATGAAGAAACCATTCATCTATTCGTGGAATCTCATTTGTCCTTTTTCATGGAGTGATGCTTTTGACAGGAAGTAGCAAAATGGAAAAGCCCAATCGTGCAGGAAAGATAGGCTTTTTTTTTTATTAATGCCTTTCTCTCCAGTTGCCTCACAACACAAAGAATTCACTTTAACTTTTCTACGGCACAAAATGATGATGGTACGTACGATTAAAACTATTCTTGTACTTAAATTGAAATGCAAGATGTGCCATTTTATGTCTGGGGGTCACCACAACCTTCAACTACTTTTGCAGAGTAGGTTTGTGTTAATATCACTTTTACATTTGCACAGGTCTGTGAACCCCAACTGCAGCAAAGTTCTTAAGCTTGTATTCACCCCATTGTTACTCCCACTAAAATTTAATTATTTTCTTGCACCCCTCATACCCTTGGCATGGAATACGGGACAGTGAATGTCAGCACCAAGAATGTGAAGTACTTCATAGCAAAGGATGGTACTTTTCCCCAGTCCCTTCTGGAGCATTGTGAATGCCAGCAGGGAGAACATTGGATGAAGAAGAAAAAGCGAAACAAGAAAAAGTGAGTGCAGGCATGGAGGGGAAGATGGAATGGAGGAGCGGTGGGGGGAAAGATGATGCCAGCTCATTAAACATGTACAGTTGAGAGACAGGGAGTGAAGAAAGGGGTAAGAAAAAGGCAAAGAAAAGTTGTTTTTGTTGTTCTTAGTCAAAAGTTCTTAGAAGCAGCTAGCTTGGGCATAGCCGTACCCTGTTGGCTTTATGCTGAGCAACAAACCCTCTGCTCTGTCAATGCAAGTACACAGTATGGCATCATTGATAAACCCTCCGTGAAAATGAATAGTCTAGTTCACAGAAAAAAATGATATTGTCGTGGGGGCTAGATCAGAGAAGAAAAGGCTCGGCAGCGTTTTCATACACTGGCACTGATTACTTTTCCCCTCATGTGTTTCTAAAACATACATTAACAAGAAATGCTGTAGCATGTGGATGTGGTATTTAATGGAGAGGACTCCATTATTTCTCGCTATAGAGGCAATGTGAGATAATATCAGCTATTACATTTTCTCAGAAATCATGGAGGCCTCTGCACAAAGAAAAGTGCCTCCTTTTTGCAGGCTGTAAGTGTGTCTGTAAGGGCACAGTTTTGGTCTCCACAGCCAGTAGTAATAGCAGATGGGAAAGATTTGGTTTCCCATCTGGAATTATGGATTTAAAATAGTTTAGTAATTCTTTGCTTTGAAATAGTAATTGTATCTGTCTTACATTTATCATCCTTCACTTTAAATGTATCAGTGTAGTATTAGTGTTATGTGTTCTCTGATTGTTCGCAAGGACAAGTTAATCATTATAATTTTGAGGATTTCGCCTTGATGGGTCTGACAGTCTGAAGCCTGTTTAATAGCTTATTCAGAGGATGGAACAGGATCTTTTTGAAGCAAAATGTGCTCTCATAAGTCTGTGAAATAACTGCCCTGATAGGACTCTAATTACATTACAAACCCATTGTCAGTTGACATGTTTCCTAAGCAACTGTCCAATGATATGATGCACTATGTTGGGCTGTATTCCAACAAGCACAGCACTGTGCTTAGTGAGGCAAACCTTACATCACTGAACTGCACAGCTGAGTGTTGCATTCTCGTCAGACCAGTGTTGCAAGGATCAAGTTAGTTGTCAGCAGCAATTAATGGCATTGATTGATGGGAGGATTTGATATCATTACTTAACCTCAAAGCACTTTTCCCTTTGCTGTAACTAGATCAGTGAATGCCTCTGCATACTGGAAGGAGTGACATCACACCAGAAAAACTTGTGTGTGGTGTGTCAGGGTTGTGTGTATGTTGAGTGTACACCGTATGCTTCTTTGTCTGTGTGCTTGCCATGTGATAGACAGGGTGTCTTACTGGTTGAGGTAGGCTCCAGTCCTCCCTGTGACCCGTGGTGAGCGAGTCCCTGCTGTGCTGACTGCCTGCTAACATCTGTATCTGTGTTTATTTTATTGGCATCTCCCTCCTCTGGTGCTGTTTCTGTGGTTATCATAATGAAGGAATGAGCAGAAGATAGGATTCCCTGTATCCTTGTTTAAGCATGATATGCGGCTGCATGGGCTGAAGAATGTGTGTTCGAATGAGTTTTGACACTCACTTTGCTGCATGTCCAAAAAGGTAGCATAGTGCATTATTCACTCATAATGCATTCTTGATGTAATTTTCCCTTTTTCCAAATGCCAGTGACATTTTTTGCACACTTGTCATTGCATAACCCAATTTAATGCCAGTCTACTTGCCCAACACTCAACTGGCAGTCCAAATACTGTTGCTCTCTCGCTAAAGAGATTCATAACATTACTGTGTATGTGTGTATGTGCATTCCTTTTTGGTAGAAAAATACCAATAACTTTCAAGTAAATATCCGTAAACATTCACATGATACTGTAAATTCTCTCTCTAGAGGAGTGAACATCTTTCTTTATAGACCACCTTCATGTGAATTTCTGTGACATGTCGACTTTGGTGCTTTGCCTTCCTCCTGTGGCAGTTTCCGAATAAGAAATGTTAACCATTGGACATAAAGTTTCACTCCTCAGTGATTGCTAGGTCAATGACGGCTATGCAAGGGGCAGCAAACAGATGCTTGGTCCAAAATAATATCGCCGAGGATTTAGTGGCCAGAAAACACTCGGATCTCACATAGTGAGGAGAAGACACTTGCTTTCACATTATCAGCATTCACATTACAGGCTCATTAACAAGAATAATGGCGCTCAATAAAAGCAATCAGGCTCTGAAATAAACTACAATTAAACAACCTTATTTTTCCCCATTAGAGGAAGAGCACCCCTCTGGGCTGAAGAAAAAGGACATCGCTTCAGTCTTTTCCCATCTGCTGCAGACAGACATTATTACTGCGCGCTCGTGACAGGCACATACTGTAAACATTAGACGAAGACAAACAGGACAAAGAGGATTTTTGAGCGTTCCTGTTGTTTGAAGGCTTCATAATGCCTCTGCCATGCTAAACAAACACATCCCAAAGCTTTTAATGTCTAGTTACACTGCACAAACACATTGTGTACTGTTGTTATTCTGAAGAGTATCATTCCCTCCATAAATCCAACCAAAGCCCCAGCATAGAGTGCGGACTGTAGTGCGCAAACATGTCGCATGGCTTTGCTTTTGGAGCTGCAGTGCCAGGAAAGGCCTGTCTGCTTAGGGGCTATAATTTAATTGAGGGATTAGCATTACTGTGCAGGGTATAATATACTTCTTTCAGCACCTGCCATTTAACCTTGCTGCTAGTGAGCAGGACTTGCAGGAACAGAGAGAGGGGTTAGCTTTAATCGTCAACATGCTGGAGCCCTGAACGGCGGCTGGGGGTTTCAAGCCCCCCTTATTGATTCCAACAGATGGCAGAAGCAGAGAGAGAGTTTTTCCGCTGACTCGATGCCCAGATGAACAGCAGTGGAGAGCTTGCCATGGCTTCATTAAATATTCACTCACAGCGACAACACACCAAACATTCAGCACACACAGACAAGACACAAAAGAACCACAATAAAAGTTCCACTGTGCATATATCTGAACAGAACATACAGTATCCAAGAAAAAAGACATTTACCTCATTCCCATGCCTTTTGAAATATTGAACGCTCCGTAACAATGGCTTCCATAACTCAGTAAGTGTGATATTACAAATTGGAATTATATTAAATATTCATTCTGAACTTATTGGTTAATTTGTTTTTTTCTTTCAACATACTGTAGGCTACTTTTCTAAGCTTCTACTTGGAAAGCAACATTTGCCATTTTATCTCCAACCATGATCATTATCAATCAGTCTTTTTAATCGTGCGGCTTCAGAGAAACTGTAATTTAGCACTTCATAAAGCAGCAATGGAATGTGTTGTGATAAGTGTGTGGGAGAATTTGTTGTTGTGTAGTCTTTTTCTAGGAGAGAGCTGTAATGCATGCAAAACACTCCCTATGAACTTGGACCACCTGAGGATTTGTTTATGTTGGCAATTAACTGGAGGAAAGATGATTGTTGGGCAGGTCAGGAAAATAATTACAGGGCTTAGGCAATGTCAGGCGTCATATTAGGCTACATCAAGACCTGTCTCTGCTGTCCAGAATTAAATATGAAAACATGCAAATGAGGCTTCAATGCTTTGCAGGGATGCACTTCCTGTAGCACTGCAATAATGAGCTCATTGAGATGCAGTGCCACTAGTATGTGATAGCTGCTATTTATTCTTGCAAAATGCCTATTTTAAAACGTACTTAGATTTCCAGGCCTTCTTGTTCTGAAGCGACAAAATAGTTTTAAAGTTAAATGGCAGTACTTATTTGAAATCTTACGAGGTTTGTTAGATTTCAAAGAAACACTATGGGTTAGCTGTTTGAGTCCTGCTGTCTATGCATGTGAAGTATGTATGTACTTACAGTGTAATACAGCACAATATACACATTACATTACTGCATATTAGATGATGTGCGTATAGGATTTCCCCACAAGTGACTACCCAATATTAACACTCAAATAGTACTATTCTTAACAACAAAGCTTCAGCCTAATTTTCTATTCAGTGATTTTACGGGGAAAGGAAGATGTAAAGTTAAAATTGTAGGGGTTGCTTTTGGTAATGTCCTTTTATTTGGCAGATGCGGTTAAACGTAGCTCGGAGCTAATTTAATTGTGCATATCTGTTCATGCTTGATTTTCAATATGTGCTTGAGAGAAGAAGAGAAGAAGTGGGAGAGAGAGCTTCAGGAGACACAAGCTTTGTAAACACATACAGCTGTATGTTCTTAAAGCCGGCCCTGTGGCTGCCCCCTTTTCTTCTCTGTGTGTAAGCAATCGTGTACTTCTGTCTTGATAGGGGGCAATGAAATTCAGGTCTCAAACGACAGTTATTAGTTATGTTCCACACTTTCCTCTCTCTCTTTCCCTCGCTGTTCCCTATTTACTGTACTTTGTTTAGTTGAGGGGGAAACATCTTTTATACACCATCATTGTGGTTGTTGCTGAATATGATTAGTTTCTGTGTTGGTTTCGGTTTTCCTTAAAGTGATGTTTCGGAGTAATTCACCCTAGGGTCCTTTGCACCATAGAGACAAGAGACAAGTTGCGCTTTCAATATGCGTTCATGGGAGGGTCGTGGGGAAAGTGGGAGTTCCACCCAAAAAGGTGGGAGGATAAGCGCAAAGTGCACCTAATTATATATTCCGTGGTATTTACAAAGACTGTCAGTAAGAGCGCGCCTCTATTCTGCGGGGGAAATTCTCCGCCTCTTTAAACCAGCCGCAATCGAGTTTCCTCGTAGACCTTTATGCCGCTGGTGAAATGGCAACAGCAATTTGAGCAAGACGAAGACATAGGCGAGGCTGAAAATATTTTTAACAGAAGAATCACACTTTGTCAGTGAACACAACATAATTTAGCGTTACAGATCAAGCAGATATGCAATATTAGAGTTACTGGAAGAAATCAAAGATGAAATTGAATCTCCCACTCAGCATTCACATCCCATTCCAGCAGTTGTTAAACTCCGCGCTACATTACAAATATTGGCATCAGGATCATTTCAAACAGTCATAGCATCAGCAGTGGGAATATCGCAGTCTGCACTCAGCCATATCATAGCACCAGTACCGCTTTGCTACAGCGCAATTTACGGTATAGTGGGCGGAGAAAGACGCTGATTGCCTGATGGGTGTCAGGGTTGATAAATACTACGCAAACTGTGGAAGCATAGCGTGCGCTATTACCGAACTCGCATAAACGGACGCAGCGCAAACTGCGCTAGTGTTAGTAAATCTAGCCCATTGTGTTTCTCCTTATATTCACTGTGCCGAGGGAGCAAACCATAGACCAGGACCCACAAATCAATTTCTTATATTGAGATGCCCAGTCAGTTGTTATTGTTTGATGCTCATTATTTTGAGTTGTGTATCTCTATGTGTATTTGAAGCCAGTACGTGGTCATGCTGTACTGGATTCTGTACAAGCAGGTCTTAGCGTAGAGCTTGTCTCTGTCTCTTTCTCTTTGTTTGGATGTCTCCCTCTCCAGGATCACCAGACTGTGCGGCATAAATCTGATTGGCAATGCATCACTGCAGCAATGTGTTTTTCTTTCACGCAGAGATACTAAGTGTAAACTGCAAACAGAGACCCATTGAAATGGCAAATGTGAGGAGAGAGATGGAAAGAGACCTTAGAATTAGTGGGGATTCTTTGAAAACAGTTGCTCCATTCACTGTAGGCAAATATTGCATCTTAACTTTTTTTCTAAGCTTTTATTCATGGAGTGCGACTAGACAACACAAGATTTACTTAGGAAATCAGCTCAAAGACCTCAAAGGTCAGAACATTAAGCACTGTTTCCACTGTGCCATGGCTGAACACATTTTACATGCCTCTAGCTAGTCATTTCTAAATCTGTAGTAGGCAATTCTGAGTAGTAAAGACTCCAAAACAAAAACTTGGCAACAGAGCTTTTATTATACAATGGATTTATGAAGTTGTTATCACTTACATGTCAGTAGACCACTGGCTAGGCTCCTGATGAATTTAACTTTCTGGTCTGGGAGTTTCTGTGACACATCTTGAGAGACAACCCTTTCACATTAGAGCCATTTGATTCCATAAGATCCCAAAAGCACAGATCTTTGTTAGCCATGACAACATCCTTGGCTAATTAATTCTTACATTAAGAGGGGACCCTTTTCAATTACTTAAACATGTGTATAAGCTAAAGTTGAAATGTTTAGGTAGCATGTAATTGTTTTGTAGTTTGTAGTAGAGCTGGGCAATATATCAATATTATATTGATATTGTGATATGAGACTAGATATCGTCTTAGATTTTGGATATTGTAATATCGTAATATGGCATAAATGTTGTCTTTTCCTGATTTTAAAGGATGCATTATAGTAAAGTGATGTCATTTTCTGAACTTACCAGACTGTTGGAACTGTTCTATTATTTGCCTTTACCCACTTAGTCATTATATCCACATTACTGATGATTATTTATCAAAAATCTCATTGTGTAAATATTTTGTGAAAGCACCAATAGTCAACACTACAATATCGTTGCGGTATCGATATCGAGGTATTTGGTCAAAAATATCTTTATTTGATTTTCTCCATATCGCCCAGCTCTAGTTTGTAGTTTATTTACCTACACTGTCTGACAAATTTGATTGTTCTTGGGTTGCTTTTTTCGCTTGCTATAGTAATGTCAAGTCCAGTACATGTTTTTAATATAGCCCCAAATCACA
Source organism: Perca fluviatilis (assembly GCF_010015445.1). Taxonomy (NCBI): domain Eukaryota; kingdom Metazoa; phylum Chordata; class Actinopteri; order Perciformes; family Percidae; genus Perca; species Perca fluviatilis. The sequence continues at coordinate 22,362,793 of NC_053130.1, read as the reverse complement.
AATGTACCATAAATGGCTTTACAATCTGTATAACATATGACAGCCTCTATCTTTAGACCCTCGGTTGTGTGTTCTCTAGTGACCGTAGCAGATTTTGTCTTGCAGAGATGTCCTCTGTGAAGGCTACTGTAGGCTTGTCCGCTCTCCTGGGCAATTTGCCTTCCCAATAGAACCCAACAGAGCTACTTTTTCGCATGGGATACAGTTGTCTAACACTTATTTCTTTTCTTTTTTTTTATCCTGGCTTAAATAGAGAGAGATGGAGTCCTCTTTTTCAACGCTTCATTTGTCCTAATGCTCTTTAAATGGGCTCCGACTATAGAGATGGACAAGTATTCTTGTGGAACTGCAATGTGCGATAAGTACCCTCTCATTTGACCACCCTTGCAGGCCAATTATAAAGCTGTAACAGGGCAACACCTCCTCAGCCTTTCTGTTATTAAACCTCTCTGGTCTCTCCCCCAGTTTCTCTTTTTGTCCCTGTCATTTTGCCTCCTGTCCTTTCCCTCTCTGTCTTTTTTTCGTTCTCTCCCCCTGCGGCACAGAGTAGAGAGGGCAGGCGTGGTGATGGCCAGCCCTAGTGTCCTTTAGTGTCCGATAACAGAGCCTTCCCATCAGCTGCCTGCCTCAGCCAAGCAAGGCCTGGCTAATGGATTTGGCTGGCAGGCATACATCCCTTCATCCCAATTCAGCCACCCTGCTCTCTCACACCTCTCAATAATTCAGTCTCCACTTCTATGCAAATGGTTTCCTATTGAGGAAAAACCTGCCATCACTTTCATCTGGTTGTTATGTGTGCTGATGCGTGGGACTCCGGAGACTTGTCGGCTGTGACATATTGTATAGCTGGTGAGATGGAGCATGCTGCCTGCTTGCCGATCCCTCATCTCCTTCTAGGAGAAGCTCCATCAGACCTGAACCATTAGTGGCTGATCTATCGAAGTGCCGTTCACAAGTGGTAACACTCTCTAGCAGTTCCCTAGCAACCGCCGCAAGCGCTGGTCTCTTGCACTGTAATGCTCAGTTGCTTAGCTACAGAGACTGACAAAACTCTACATGGCTGATTTCCCCACGGAGTCAAGGGCCAAAAACCGGTGGTATCATTCAGAAGCTGGATCAATGAATAGAAGCACACAGGAATAGATGTCACAACACAACCATTCTCTAGCTATTCAGTGTGGCTATTACAAGCATGATGTTGGATATTCACTGTGGTTGATATACCAACAACTCTCTCACATCTCCCTGTTTCAGTGTATTAACCTAACACCTGGCATTCAAATTGAAACGACTACATATATGGTGGAAAGCTAGCAGGTGCTTGATAGCATTTGTGTATGTGTGTTGCTCCTTGGAGTCAGAGGGTGTATCAAGGGCAGTGGGTACAGGAGAAGAGAGGATGGGGGTGAAGGTTTTGGAGGACTGTGTAATTAAGGCACATAAAACAGCCAGCCTCGCCGGCAGCAGGAAGGTGTGCCGCTGATTTAGCCCTTCCCCTCCATGCTGGCCACCTGTTAAAGGATTTATTTCCCAGGTCAGTGGTGGGCGCCTGCCATCGTCAGGCAACCTGCTTCTTCTTTTGGCACAGTCGGAGGCCAGCAGAATAGAGGGGGAGGAAAGGGGTTATTTAATGTATGGCAAGTAAACCTAAAGCAATAACCTTTGGTTTCCCCTCTTTTCATTAGGTTAGCTGCAACCTCCAGTAAGAGCAGGGGAAACGGAGAAAAACAAATAATTTAAGATATATTTTGAGAGGTGTTGAAAGTTCTAGGAAATATATTGTTTCCCCCTGCTCTCTTCCGAGTGTGTGAAGACCAGTGTGCAAGTGAGAAACTTCCTCCTTAAGTCATCTGGGAGACATTGTGCCCTTCCAGTAGCCTACCTCAGCAATGTCACACCCCACCTTAGCAGATGCTTAAAGAAAACACCAGCAAGTGCATTTACCCCCATTTCACACTCTCATATTTCATTTTCACGTCCACTGAGGTTACCTTTCCATTTTCTTCTCCACTGCAGATACTGCAAGGTGAAAATTGTATGTTATCTGTTTATTTATGAGAATTGCAGTAAGGGCAAATGTATTTACCATAGCCACAGATCTGTGTGTATTTTGAAGACGTCTCAGAGGTAATTTCATGAATCTGTAGTTGGGTTTATGCTAACAAGGCCTGGGTAGACACACCCCCAGATGGCGGCATGTCTCTGCCCCCCTGAGAGGCAGGCACCGCTGGGCACCACCAGGCAGTGGCAGGGCCTGCTACAGCCAAAAATAATTAAGCACGCTGTCATAGGCTTTTTGCTGTATTCGCACAAAACGTTCATCCAAGTCTCAACATGGGAGAAGGCCCCTGCCTCCAGTCTTTTCTTTTACGGAGACTCACATACCCAAACACTCACACACACCCACTGCAGCACTCACTGTTTACACATGATGTCACTGCCAGAGCAGATGAAGTTGTCCTTGATCAAGTGTCTCAGAGGAGCAGTACTTTGTAAACAACCAATAAGATTAGTCGTAATTCCTCATTTGTTATTGTATATGTAACACCTGTCCCATGTAGCTATATAGTCTCTAGTGTAGTAGTACTATGGGATGGGTAATAATACTAATGGCCTGGGTTCTTTCTTTACTTTAGATGGCGCTATTACCGGTACCAACTAATACTTGTTAGCAATCTATGTTTCTCAATAAAATTTAAATAACTGGCGGTGCCTCCAATATGAATTAGTTAAGTTTTGTGTTAACCTTGTTTACTCTTTTAAATTATAACTCAGAATGAAACCTGATGTACAAAATCTAACACCCAAGAAGTATACTTTAAATACAATAAACCCAGATAAGGGAATTTATTTAAAGTACAAAAATATGAAAGCACATTTATGGTGTATTAGAAAAATAAACACAAGTGAGGCCAATATAAATAAACAAAAGTACTCCCTCTTTTTTTATGACACACAAAATATGTTGCCTCAATATAGCTTTCAGAGTATACTATAAATTGATGAAATAAAATTCATGATTTCAATGACTGTTTTAACTATTTAACTTTCAATATCTGAATGAAATTTAACCCGGGCTACATATACTTTATCAGACACTGCATAATAATAGAAATTATGTTCATACTTGCTCAACCTGCAAGTGCTGATACTTACAGTACAACAGACTGGTGCATCTTTGCAGCTTTATGGAATTCTAAATTCATGGTTAAGCTGTCCTGTGCAGCAACCCACATGTGGTATAAATGTCATTATTAGCTCTATGTTGGCAGACTGGGATTTCTGTGGCCACTGTTTCTATGACAGCATGGTAATCAGTGCGAGGTAGATCATGCAGTTTAATGCTAAGCAGGTATACAATGACATGGACTATTTTTCTCGATGGTTATATCCACATTATGATTGGGAAGATGGTTAAAATAAGGAAACAGCCACCGCCTCTGCAGCCGCTTCTATACTGAACAACGAAGGCTGTCTCAAGCCTGCGGATTTATCTTCATTGTTCATGATGCATTTTTGGAAGGCAATAAGGTGTCACACATATTCTGCGTTACTATCAACTTCAACAGAATTCCAATAAACCTTGTGGTATAGGATCTTTTGAACACCATCTGCATGTCTCTTTGGAGGTCTGATCTGCAAAAGGTCATCCATGCTTTTATCTCCTCCAGACTTGACTATTGCATCACACTTTATTCTGGTCAAAGCAGGCACAACATCCAAAGACTGCAACTTACACAAAATGCTGCTGGCAGCTAAGATAACACACCAATCCTTGCTGCCCTTCACTGGTTACCTGTGAGTTTTAGAATTGATTTTAGGATTTAACTGCTTGTTCTCAAAGCCTCGCATGGACAGGCTCCTGACTGTATTTCTGAGCTGCTAACTCCCGATGAGCCGGATGACTTCCTGGGACCCTCTGGCCAGGGACTTGTTGGTGATGGTACCACAATCTGGACTTGTCACTAAGGGTGACCGGGCCTTTGCTGTCCCTTAGCTGTGGATCTCCCTGCCCTTATAGGATCTCAGGTGTCCTCTTTTAAATCTCTTCCTAAAACTCACTCTAAACTTATGCCTTTTTCTTAACTGATGGTTTAAGTTATTTTATCTTTATGTTGTGTTTTGGATTTTACTTACATTTAGTCTTTGTTTTTACTGTAAAGCTCAGTAGTTGAAAGGTGCTATGTAAATTATTTTTATTATTAGGCTAATATTTAGCTACCCCTTTATGCTAGTCCCAGTGGGTCCTCATCACTCATGACAACAAGAATGCCTAATTTGTACTGTTCCATACACAGCAACAGCAAAGATCGTGAGTAAACTCGACTTTAGAAGGTACCGTAGGTAGGCAGATGCTTCGACCGCCTGAACTTTGGGAGATGCTTCAGATATCCCACAGGCAATTTACACTGCCAGTTTGCAAGTGCAAGTTATAAATGTATCCATATCTTACTTGCATCATCCTTACCTCAGCTTACTGAGTTATATAATTGTCTGCTGCGGTGCTTTAGAGTGTAAAACACATTTGTTTCTATCATTTATCCTGTAGTATACAGGCAGACCGACAGCAGCGTCGAATTGCTGTCCATCCTTTAGATTCTTTCTGTCTCCCCAATCAGATGTGGAGAACTATTTCAGCTCTGTCTGAGCGGCAGCACTGATGTGTGCAATGTTTTTCACCTGCTCTTCATCATTTCATTTCATATCCTGAGCGGGTTTACCTTGAAGAAGTGCTATCTGGTTGATGTATATGTGTGTTTTGGCTGCTTTGGGGTGGATTTAAGAGGTTGTTTTTGCCTCTGGGCTAAAAGAAAATCCTCTTGGCTTTTACAAGCCTCCTGTTCCGCACGGTCTGACTGCCCAGACGTACCTGAATAGAAAACAGTGTTTGTTCATCTGTTCTCTAATACCTTTAAAAATAATGTTTTTTATAAGCTTCTAGGGTATTGTTTGGAAGAAAGAGTTTTGATAATATGAATCTCAATTGATTTCCCTTGGATAAGCAAAGCAGTGACTGCTATGTATAACTTAGATTATTTTGAGTTTTATGCATCTTTGTTTTTCTCTTTTCATGTTTCTGTACATCTCTCTATTGGTGGCTCTTAACATTGGGCTCAAAACTGCAATCAGATGGTGAGGCAGATTTTAAAAGTCACTGTGGTAGTTGTAGGCATCTGCTGGATCTGGCAAAAAGGGAGACCTGCTTGTGTGCTTCAAGGCTCCGGGCTAAATGATTTCTCCTAACTGGGGTGAAGCTGCTGATTGCTCAGCTCACCTTGTGCAACTTGGAGGTAAAAAAACATGTTCCCTTAGTCCTACTGTGTCTTCCATCCAGGTAATTTCTCTTGCTCTCCAGTGTATACGTCAGCGTAAAGAGCCAGCCTGTGCCATTTATTGCGCACAACTAACAAGTTCTCATACCCCTGGCCTGTACTCTGCGTACTGTGTAGAGAGACCACACATTGAAGCTCTTCTGCCACGTCAATCTAGCATAGTACCCCAAATTATCTCATTAAGCCCACATTTTTGTGAAAGTAAGATAAATGTCCATGTGGCATGTGGCTCTGATTGCCAAAATACTGAAGAACAAGAGACTGTTGTGCAAAAGGCTTGACTGCTATCAATTATGGGGGCTTGGGGAGGGAACGGGGATAGCCTCCCGTCCATCATGCTGCTGCACTCAGGGCCAACACTGCTCACAGTGCTTGTGTTTGACCCAGCTAAATGGGGCCTCCCGTGTTTGTTGAACATATGAAAACATCAGCCTGTGTCATCGAAAGCTCACCCTAAAGTGCACTGTGCCATTAGTAGCTTTAATGCAGGCCTGCTGAGAGATCTAGCTTCGCTGTGTTATCTCATGTTTGCTTTTATTATCTGATGGCCCTGACTGTTGCAGCTGGAAGGCCAACACTTTGCTGCACCGCTTCTCTTCACCAAAGATGAGAACACTCCAGCCAGTGTCTCCCTTTTACATTTAAACGTCTCATCCAAACTCCCTTTTTGTATTAGGTAAAAGTTAATTTTTTTTTTTTTTTACATTTCTTAATGTACCCTGTCTGATGATATGACCAGACATCCAAACCACTCCTAGGAATGGGAAAAAGCACATTAATTATCCATTGTTTAAAACAGTTACCTCAGCATTTTTCAAAAGTCTGTGCAAAAAAGTGGCAAGGTCAAACTCTTGAGTTTAGTATAGCGCTCAGAAACAGACCCCATAAATGTATGTATTACAGCATTTCCCATGCCACTAAAAGGCAAGAGTTTATATGTGCTCTACTAAAGGCTTCTCCCTGGTGAGACATTTCTGTCGGGGGTAACAAAGTGAGAGTATGCACAGCGTGGCACAGCCCTCAGTGCAGAAATGGCTGCATCTGTGATAAATACACACGGCAAACGAATTGCACTAAAGCAGGTGGGGAGCCGACCGATGATACGCATGACCTTGCATTTTCTAGACATAAACCTTTGCTAAATTCGGCAGTTCAACAGATTTCATTTACAACACTGCTGAGAGACATATTGACAGAGAGATACAGGAAGAATTGGAAGGGAAGAAAGTAAGAGAGATTGACAGAGGCAAAGAGAAAAAGACAAAAAGGAAGGAGAATTGAAAGAGAGAGACCGCACTGGGCCAGGCTCCAACACAGCACCTGATGAGATTTTACTATGCCATCAATCCAAAGCATCAGCACCCAGTACACGTGTACTCACTGTGTGGTATCTTCAACTGTATTCCAACATGTTTGATCTGTGCTGCGCCATGTGGCCATGTGTTGTTCTATGAGTAATGTATTCCCATAAGGGTATGTTACTTATAGCTTTTGGTCGCGTTGCACAAGCTCCTGCATTCAGCAGCACACTGTGTATGTGTGTTCTCTATCCTTTGGAGTATTATGTGGCAGGTGTACCACTGCTAGGTAGCGGCATTCTTTTTGTCGAGTCTCCCTCCCTGGAGGGTCACAGTTCTTCTTCATCCACATGGGGCCCTGAAACTGTCTCCGTGGGTCTTTGGAGGGAGGGGTGAGGAGGGCTGAGAGAACAGAGGAGTGTGCGAATAACCTCTATTTATTTCGATGGGGCCCTCTCACAGAAGTTGTCAGTGCTGTCTCACACTGATGGGCACGTTTTGACGCTGTTGTAGATAATCCACGCCTGGAGGAGTGTATTTTATAGGACCCAGGTCCCGTGAGACTGCGCTGGCTGGATGGGTCCTTGTCACAGCTTTTTCAGTGGAGGTACCTGAAACAGGCACAGATAAGAGCCTGATCTGGTGGCCCTCACAGATGGAGCAGTAATGGGGCCATACCCCAGTTCCACTGGCTGAAGTCTCTTTGAAAAATAGGACCGCCACAGTCATTCTTCTGTCATTTCAGGGAGGTCATATTTTGTACTAGCAAAGTGCCCACAGGTGATGAAGAAGATATAAGATTTTTCTAAATGCTGCTATTGTGGTGGGCTGGCATGGTGGCTCGATGGTTTGCTGTGTCGCTATCAGTGAGTAGTTTGCAATGTTGCCGTACCTGTGTTTGCACTGGTTTCTAATGGTGTTTGCTATTTTCACCGTAAATGCACCAATGCTGTGAAAATTAGTGTTTATTAATAAAGATGTGAGGGATTTACAATATATCCTCTTTTAAGAAAATTCGCAAATGGTTCTACTTCTCTTAAAGGAGAATTCCAGTCGATTTCAACACGTAGCTCTGTTGTTTGTAAATTTGGAGTGCTGTCAGTAGCAAGAAAAACGAAAACAGTCGGTGCTGCCTACCGTGTTATCCTCCTGCTAGGTTGGCACCCAGGAGGCTGAAACCGGGCAAATTTTAAACGTGCTTTTAGCATCTTAACATGTTTGAAATGACATTATAAGTGCCTACCCATGTGAAGTGATTCCTTTCCGAGTGAACACAGTGAATCTGACTGCAGTAGATGTGAATGAAATGCATGAAAGTCGTGCTAATTCAGCTCTGTTTAGTTCCGGTGTCGATCGGGACCGTCTACAAACTACAACACCGAAAAGAGATACAAAAAGATTTTAAAAAATAGGCATATGCATATTTTTTTGAAGTAAGTGCTGTAGTACAACTAGCAGGAGACAAGTTATAATTGAGGTAAGTTTGGAGACACTACCTTATTTATTCATTAAATTAATAAATATCTCTTTTCAGTGTTGTAGTTTGTAGACGGTCCCTAAGCACTCGTCTTACTGCAGTCTCAACACCGGAACTAAACAGAGCTGAATTAGCACAACTTTCATGCATTTCTTTCACATCTACTGCAGTCAGATTCACTGTGTTCACTCGGAAGGAATCACTTCACATGGGTGTTAATTTTTCTTGCTACTGACAGCACTCTAAATTTACAAACAACAGAGCTACGTGTTGAAATTGACCGGAATTCTCCTTTAACGTGTTATGGAATTGGTGGTCAAAATTAGATAACATACAAAGTACTATGTAGCTGCAGTGGTAATCTGGAAGAGAACAGCGAAACACCGAACAAATGAGCTGGATTGAATCTCTCAGGCCCACATTACCCAGCCAACTGGTTCAGTAGTGAAGTAGATAGTTTGTTGTGATTAGTGTTGTAATTAAACTGCACAGGCTATGAATACATGATTAATGAGTGGCACCCTGGATGTGAAAGGAGATGATAAGTGGGCTGTCTATTTGGTGGAGCTTTGGGCTGAGAGGAATCTAAGTGTCACCCCTTAGTGCCGGACAAAGTGAATGAAATAGGAAAAGGGCTGACCCATCTCGTGGTGACTCAAAAGTTGCTGCCGAAGGTCACTGCCTACCACTTCCATTTTATCCACACTTACCTGTGTATTTTATTCTGAAAAGGACACGTTTTCCAAAATCCAATGAGCTGTGTGTGTTCAGTCCGCAACACAAGTGACAGATATATTATTATCACCTAATGATTCATAGATTTGTATAATTCCAAAATGTACAAATAAATGAATTGACCAATAAATGAATAACACATATTCTAAAAGAAAGCAAACATATTTGTAATATGTCCCTTTCCTGTCTCTGTTGATTTACACAAAACTAATATGTATTTAAAAAAAAAAGCAGTGTTATTCATATAGAGAAAACGCACAAGTACTTTCCGGAACACAACCATATTAAATAACCATTTTGCATTCACATGAAGACAGCCCTCAGTCCAGCCCCAGGGAGAGAGCGGCTCTTTCAGCATGAGATGATGCAGCCCCCCTGCAGTTTTTTTCTTATTGCAGCCTTGTGAATGTCAGCATGTTAGCAACTTTCTGACAATTTTTTTGATATGTAGTAACGAGATTTTCAAAGGCCTTGCGGCATTATCATATTACTTTGAACTCCAAAAATAAGAGAGCGCAAAAAAAAAATCGTCCTTCTCAGTGCTTAAGGGCCACACTTAGGTTGCTCTTGCCAAGATTGGAGAGTTAATCATTCATTTGAAAGAGCAGAAAGGTCAAAAGTTATTGTCTGATTAACAAAAATATTTATTTGCTTCGGGCTATAATATAAAGCGACCCACTTTTTAAAGTCTTTTAGAAGCAAATGGGAGCAAGGAAGCTGACAAAGTTGAAAGCACAAAGACAAAAGCTATGGATCATTTTGGTAATTTTTAGCTTCATTTTAGTTTTATTTTGGGAACAAACATTTCAAAAATATACTGGTTTCAGTTGTCATTCAACTGATCCACACTGAAGCTTGGATAGTAGCTTTAGCACATACATTTCATCAACACATTGTTTTAGAAAGCAAATATCGTAAACATGCTGAATGTATTAATTAGCACAATATCTAAATATCAAATTAAAAGTCTATGCATACATTTTTCAATTATAGTTAATGTCTGTACCAAGTATTGGAGAAGAACTTGATTGTTCACTTGTCCCATGTCTGCTGGTGAGGGTGAAATACTATAGTGCAGCACAATACTATTTATTCCCATTTCCTAACCCTTACTTACCCAAACACTGCGCCTTTGTAATTAATGTCAGTAGGATAATTTGGAGAGCGTGTGGCACATGTTGTTAGAATGAGAGCGTGCTTAGTCTCTCCACCAAGTGTCTTTCTCCATCAAATCCACATTCGGCACATATGTCTTAATTGAAATTACGGGTAATAGCATCTGTCCAGGCCACATCACTTTCAGTCTCCCTGCAGCTTTGCCTCCACAACGGTCTGTGTGTGTGTGTGTGTGTGTGTGTGTGTGTGTGTGTGTGTGTGTGTGTGTGTGTGTGTGTGTGTGTGTGTGTGTGTGTGTGTGTGTGTGTGTGTGTGTGTGTGTGTGTGTGTGTGTGTGTGTGTGAACACTGACATTTAAAAGTTGCATGAAGCTCAGCTCACCAGCTCCTGGACCTGCTTGCACAGACTAGAATGATGATGTACTGCCCCGGCTGTTTGGTGCCCTAATCAGAGAAATGATGAGATGCAGTTGAAGTCAGGTATCAACATCACCGTGTAATGTTCAGTGGCAGAGATGAAAGGCTGTACTCACGCAGTATGTGGTTTGTTTTGTACATTTAATACAAAGCAAACAGAGCAGGCTGCTTTTAAAACTAACAGGGCTCCTTGCTGCTGGGGAACCAGCGAGTGAACAACAGATATTGTAGAGCCCTACTGTATGTGACTATATAGATTAGGTCTGCCTGTTGAATTCGAATTTTGCCAACCTGCCTACCGTTTTCCAGCCTCATCAGAGTCATCAACAGCATCTCTCCAAGGTTTTTCTTAGGGGGTCCATGTAGCACAGGAAAATCAAAATTGTATTTTCCTCACAACATTAATGTGGTTGACCCAGCAGGGCTGCCTCCTCTTACACACAACAGTGTCACTGCATGCTGCTTCTGAGCTACATCACAGCATAGCCATGCCAGTCCTGCAGATACATAACAGAACAAATTGAGACCTGTGGATGCAGAGACACCTTGGTTGTAGATGAGATGTGACAGAAGAGCTAAAAGGGAGTAAATACCCATTGCTTGCTCACAATTGGCTCAATAAAAGCTATGAATGTGTCGTTTATTTCAATAGAATAGATTGGATATTAGATATCTAGATTGTGTGTGTTGGGTGTGCAAGTGTTTCCTTTAAAACACTGCATGCATCCCTTCTTTTCACATTCATATTTTTTGCCATATCGACTTGATACCGGTGTACTGTGCATTGCTACACATCAAATTGTATTGTCTTGGTGTAGTTTTAAAGTCTACAAATTGTGGGTTCTTTTGTACATCGCCATTCAAAACTACTCTCATATTCACATTTTATTTAAAACATCCAGAAAAATGATTTGAAGGACCGTAAAGTGAGCAAGCAGCAGAACTAGCAAGCGCCGTAGGGAGCAGTGTCACCTGGCAGCTCATTCAAGCTTAGAGGAATGTTATAGAAAGCCCAGAGCAGTGAAAACAGCTGGTGCTCAGTGACTATCTCCCTCTGTCTTTACTCTGGGCCTGTGGTCCCTGTAGACATTACCAGGGCCACTCTTACAGCACGTGTACAGCAAAACAATCATCACAATGTTGTTGTCCTTCACTATAAGGCCAATGCACGCACACACACACACACAAACACACACACACCACCCTGTTCTCATGAACCATACGTTCAAAAAGCTACAAAAAGATAAGCACTGTAATTCGTATGATTTCCACATTTTCTTTTGCTGTGCGCACCACATTGACTGTTGCTGTATAAAAACGCGGCTTGCCTCGTAGGGAGGTGGTTGGGGTGATGGGGCGTTAACGCACAGGACTTTCAAGCCAGGGAGCAGAGCTCGCTTCCCGGGGAAAACAAAGATTCACCCTGGAAATGCGTGTACCTTGGGAGTGTTTTAATACAAACCGTGATCTTTTTCCTACACTTAACTTGTTGTTTCCGTGCCTTAACTAGCTTTTGTCACCGCATAACGCTCACTTTTTCTTGCCTAAACTTAAGCGTAATCTTCACCGAAATTACCGTCAGCTCGCGGGGCTCTGTACCCGGCTCACAGTCACCTATTCTCGGGTAACTGAATCACCAACTACCGCTGACCTGACGGAGCACCATGACCAGCAGCTCCCGGTGCTCTCTACCCAGCTCCTATTCTCGGGTAACTGAATCACCAACTACCGCTGACCTAACGGAGCACCATGCGGAGCACCATGCGGAGCACTATGCGGAGCACTATGCGGAGCACCGTAGCCGGTGTCGCAGAGCTCTGTAGCGGCCAAATACATCTACTAACTGCCGTTGATACGACGAGCTGTGATGGAGGTCTGTAGCTGCATCACGAAGCTCTGTAGCGGCTTAAACAGCTAGAAACTGTCTCTCTTTAGCACAGAGCTCTGTAGCTGATGTCACGTGACCACCCAGTTTTCATATGATATCATACATTTTAGTAACTTTTCATACAGTGTCATACGACCCGGTTCATGAGAATATGTGCGCGCTGCTTTACTGTTACAGTACAGTAAAGCAGTGAAAAGTGTGTGCCAGCAGCCTGGGCGACAGAGGTGGGTAGTAACGAGTTACATTTACTCCGTTACATTTACTTGAGTAAGTTTTTGAAGAAGAAACTGTACTCTTACTCCGCTACATTAGGCTACAATGAGCTCGTTACTTTTCTTTTTACCTCTTTGGTATTCTACGCGTCATTGTTTTTATCCCCCCCGCGTTCGCCTCATTTTAATGTTTTATTTTGACAGAGAGAGAGACTTCCGCTAAAGGCTCTACCACGTGGCTGTGTTTCACCAATCAAACGTAGTTGTGCAGTCTCGTCACCAGGGACTTAGCTTTACAACGGTGGTTAACAACTAGTTCAATCAACCCAGGGTTTCCCAATCTAGCGGTGCGTGTTCACATAAAAGAGGCGATGTTTGCACAACATGACCAATAATAGCCACATATTTTACATAAGAAGAGCAAACTATAATTCTACATAAATATGAAGAACACAGACACGGTTTTACAGACAAAACGCAATACAGTCGATGCTTCCTAAAACAGGAGGACAGCTGGCATAAAAAAAATAATAATAATCTAGGCTAGCCTACATCACAATGCTTATCAATATCACTTCTCCATCAGTCAGGCACAACATCTGACCATAATTACACTTGTGCTTTCCATAAATTGCCTTTGCTTTAGCCTATTATTTCAGTTGCAACCCTGGCAGTGAAAGCGATTGTGAGAGCAAATAAAAAATATATAAAAAACATAATTCAAACCGCTGTGCGACAAATAGCCGATATGTAATTCCCTATGTAATTCCCTCCCATTAAAATCTATATATTTCATAAATATACCCATCAGGGAATGTTAACAGGGTTGTCGGTCTCTAAATGTTTTTTGTATGAGCGCACCCCTTTCTCTCTCTCTCTCTCTCTCTCTCTCTCTCTTTTTTCTCTCTGCGCGCACCGAGCTCCGCCTGGTCTTCTTTAAGAACGGTGACGCCGTTATCAATCGAGTATTGATTGGTCAGTAGGCGGTGCTTCGTAGTACAGGCCTCTGGCCTCATAATGAAAGCATGTTTATCTTAGTACAAGTGCCAAACAGCTACATTACCTTGTTCTACTTCTGCCTGGTAAAAAAAAGTATAAAGGTTTGGAAATTTGTGTTACTTGTGCTTATTTATTTTTTATGTATTATTATTTTATTGATTTTATTTTTTAAGTATTTGAATTTACTTGGATTATTTTAATTTAAGCTATTTTGTAATTAATTAATTCATTTAAATTTATTTTATTGATTGGATGAACTAGGCTATAATTTGCCTAAAGATGATTATTTTGTATTTTTGTCTGTCTGATTGAATGTTTGTGTTAAAAAAAATAAACCAGACGTTACTCAACAGTTACTCAGTACTTGAGTAGTTTTTTCACCAAGTACTTTTACTCTTACTCAAGTAATTATTTGGATGACTACTTTTTACTTTTACTTGAGTCATATTATTCTGAAGTAACAGTACTTTTACTTGAGTACAATTTTTGGCTACTCTACCCACCTCTGCTGGGCGATGGCTTTTCAATAAAGTGCTCTCTTCTTTCACTCGAAGAGCTTCTTGACATTTGACATTCTGTATGTGGATGTCTTTAGTGTGACTCTGGAAGATTGAAAAACTTCACATGCATCATGATTGACAGGGTGGAGAAGTGCTGATCAGTGCTTCATGAAAATAGCTATTCTTGGACTTTATGAACTCTTCTTAAATAATAATTGTTCATAATCAGCAAAAACATATTGCATGTGATGCATGATGCTCCACTATCATCCTTTATATCGGCTCCTATCTTGCTTTCTAGTCCTTCGTCTGTTTAAATGTGACAGAATCTCAGTGACACTCACAATGGAAAAAGCTCTTTGAAAACCAAGTGTATGAATAATCACTAAGACGCCCCTAATCCATTTTTAAAGAAGGGAATATCAGTGCACTAACAACTGTATCTGCTCAGCATGCAGCAGACGAATTCTAGGTCTGTAAAAAGCTCTCTCTTTCAGACTGGAGCGTCAGCGAGCGCTAAGGGATCACTCTGCACTCTCTGTCACCATGACAACGCCAGTTCCATGTCCGAGTGGGTGTACACACTTCATTTAGTTATCCTCAGCGACCAACATGGGAACAGCTGTGTGCGTGGTGAGAGGGTCCAGTCTAGCAATCACGCCAAAATACACTTAATTACTGAAAACATGGTCACTCTTGTGGGTATTATGGAATTAGAATTTGAGTGGCAGTGGCTGGCATCTACTGTATCCAGTACTTACATTTTTATTGGGAAGTAATTTGGCCTTTACCTGAACTGGCACAGTCGTACTGATTGTATGTTCATGTTGAAATCTATTAACAATGAGTCGTCAAAGAACCATCAGGGAGCCCTGTTAACCAGTTTTATGTGTCGAGACTTCAACTTAGTCACCCTAACAAACAAACAAATCTTTAATGCTAAGAACCAGTCATCTCCCCAGTCTTACAGTTTAATTGTAATGTGTAACTCTCAATCTACGCTGTTTTCTTAGTTTTTATCTTTTTGTTAACAATTGAACACAAGTGTGCCAATGCCATATTTCTCTTTTTAAACCTGGCTCAATCGTTTCGAAAATGTTAGCACTCTTTGATTATTCATATTGTATTTTTAAGTTGCATAGTAGGTGAAGAGAAATCTAAACTGGGTGCAGGATTGCTTTGTAAATCTATACACTACGATTGTAGCCCCATGTGTTTATGCAGGTGGATCCTCACATGCCAAAACTCAAACGTGCTGTGTATGTACATACTGACAGTGAGTTACATGTACAGATGAAGGAATGGGAAACGCTTGGAAGCCCTTTTAAGCGAAATGCCATCTCTCTTGCTTTTTTTTCATTCATGGGCAATGTGACTGCTTTGTGATTGACAACCGATAGATGTGTCCTCTCAGTTCTGACTGATTTGCTGTCATATTTAGATGTGTGGAAGCAGTCATTAATTAAAACCAGCATGTATAGAAAAGTTGAAGAATTGATGCTTTATTTTGACTAGTTGGCTGAGCTAAACAATGTTTATCAAGAGCATGAAATTATAGAGCACTGAGTTTATTGCAGTATATGGGATTATTACAACAATGGTGAAAATGATAATAATAATAGACATGTCTTCAACTCTCATCTGCATGGAGTTAACAGTAAAAATAAATGTACTCTGTGTGTATGTATTTCTTTATGTAAACTGAGAGAAAACTGCTGCTGCATTACTTGTTATGAAACTCTGATGCCACAGCTTGTGTTGTCCATCAACTGGTGGTGTTAAAAAGGGAGATACCTGCGTCGACATCACAGATTAACGTATGGCTGGAAGTGAAAAGCCATAGAGAGCAGTATAGCTATATATGTCTCCCCTGTGTGCTTCATCGTTGAATTACCCTTTAAATGACACTCCCTCTTCTGCTTTCCTGTGCTTTGTTTTGTTCATGGTTTTTCGGGGAAAAACAACAACAAAAAATTCAATATTAATGGCACGCAGACAAGAAATTTCAGCGAATGCTGTGTTACTTTATTGATCTTTTTTCAATTTGCTCTGATGCATTGCACTGTAAAGTCTCTCAAAATCAAGTCTTATAACACGAGACAGGCAGTAGTTGCACAACACCAAGCTTCTTCTAGATTCAAGAAATCCCATCCCGCTGGCTGCGGTTCACTTTCCTCAGGGACAATTTTCATAATAGACTAGAATATTCTTTGAGATGGTGCTTTTCCACATATTATTATGCAAATAACTTTTTTTTCATAATCAAGAAACTGTATGTAAGTGTACATTTAAATGACTTCAGCAATTTTGCTGTTTTTTTTTGCTGATTCACCCTTCAGAATTGAGAGTTAGTCACTGAGCTAACTGTACCTCCTGACTTTTAGATGATCTCATTGATTTTCAGCATCAGTTATATCACTTTATAGAGACACTTAATTCTACATGAAAGACCTCCACAGACTAATAAGCCTACAGTCCACTCTCATACATAATCTGGCTTACTTCGTGAAAATAGTGACTGCCGTTAAATTCAATTTTGGCTGAATTTCTTAATGGACTCAAAGTCATTATGTGCTTTGTTGATTCTTGAGTGTGGAGGATAATTGCCATGGGCAGCATGAAAGTGGTTTGATTATTGTCTGCTAGCTCTTGTGAATTATAATAAATATAAATGAGGCTTCCATATCCACATATCTCTTTGGTACTAACAGTTGTTGGCAAAAATGGGACCATTCAGGAGCAGTCACAATACAGTAAACACGTTCAAGCCTTTTGGAATAGTTATTGGAATGGTAAAGCAGCCTCAAAGTCAGTTCAGGCAAGTAAAAATGAAAGATTGATTAGGCTGTGAAGTGCTGGTCCCTCTCTGAAATAGCACAGCCCTTCTCTTCTAAATGAAGTCTAGATATTTCAAAAGATTTTTTAGTTGCTAAGAAAGTGGCGTCTTTGAAGTGAGCATGTCCCCTTGGTAGTTATTCAGCTGAGGAATATTTTAGTAGGCTCGAAGATGTTCACACACATGCTCCAAAGTTGGTGTGGGAAAGGGACCTTTTTGTGTCCAGTCCATCCCGAACATACCCAGGCTTATTGAAAATCACTTGCCACAAGGGATGTCTCGATCAGGAATTTTATTTAATCCTTTTTTATTCTTTTGCTCCTGATCTTAGCCTTTTACTAAGAATGTGCAGATATTGAGTCCTCATCTGATATTTATATTTTCCTACATAATGCAGCTGCATAGTGCACAGTATAAGGCCCATGCAATTTAGAGAAATATGTCAAGATATGTTTGTCTTTGAATAGGTCTGCATAAAGAAAATATATGCCGCGTCAGTTTCCTTTTTTATGGTTTCCTATAGTGCTCCTCAGTGATTTCTATATTCATGTCGGTCTGGAGCTAGATTGAAAAATGAATTTGACATCCTCGCTTCATCTCCAGCCAAAAACAAATGATTACGTTTAAGCATAGTTTTAAACGAACAGCGACACCTTGAGGTGTGGTGCACCTGCACAATGTCACTGATCATTCCAAATGGATTGGTCTTTTTTTCAGTTTCCAGGGTCCCTGCTGTTACAGAAACATGACACTCTCCCAACAAGTCACACACTGAAGGTGCTGAGGGTATTTAGACAAAGGCATTCTACATTCTCTTTGTATTTAAGGCATTTTTGCTGTTACTTCTTAACAACGCAGTAGGCACAATAGTACTGAACAAAGAAGATAAAAACAACAAGTGTCTGTTGACTCCACATTTAGCTACATGTTTCCCCATTTCAGTGCTTTTTTATTGACTTACAAGAATTGATGGGAGGAATGTGTGCTCATCATGGCACATTAGAAGTCTAGAACAGCCAGGCATAATGCATGCACGGTGGCACATTGCCTTCATTTAGAATGAAAACGACTGAGCAACAACTTTAAAGACTCCACTGCATCCCTGTTAGGGCAGTTTGTCGTCAGTAGTAAACCTGCCCATGCCGAGTTGATATAGTAACAGAGAGGATACACATTCAGATATATGCTGAGGAAAATAAATTGTTGCTCGTGGTTTGTGTTGTAGGATGCAGAATACAATACAAAGTGTGTAGCCTTATAGAGTCTCATCCCAGCACAATAGACAATATCTGTCAATATCAGTCTCATTATGGTATTTAACTTGGACCTTACGCCCAGAGTTTAGCAAACAATTGTCTCTTATAAAGAGAAGAAACCTGCGGGATTGATTTTGTTTTGTTGTTCTTTTTGCTTGTTTTTCTTTGCAGAGCCTATGGGCTTACGGGGAAAGAAGGCACGGTTTGAATGGCAATCATCAGTCTTTGCTGGTTAAATTGTGTTACTGACCTTGTAGCCCCAAGCAAGAGACCCCAATGAACAAATCCAGTGGAGATATTGGGAGGAAATAAAACTGCTAAAAACATTGCTGGGATTGGAAGCTCATTAACTTCTGGTGGAATTGGCAAGGCGAGAGTCTTGAAGGAGGTGTGTGCAGCAGGGATTTTGTTGTATGTGTGATAAAGAAGTGTTCCGTTAATTTCCTTAATGACTTATTTTATATGCTCAGAGCAAACTACGGTTGGCTGTGTATTGTAATTCTGTAGTTCTGGTCTCTTTCTTAACAGGTTAATTTTGAAATGATTGGATTTTTTTATTTCCCTCTCATTGCCATATTATCATTATTTTTACAAGTGAATTCATATTATTTAGCAGGTTAGGGCTGCAGAGACTTTTGATTTATTTGCCTTCAACATACTAAACGACAGCTTTCCTCTAATGCGTTTCCTCAGGACATTTCTTTTAATGTGTTTTCTACATCAGTTATCATCCCCACAATCAAGCCCCTCCCCCCCAGGTTGAACAGAGATAATGGTATACATGTGTCAGTATGTGCTTCTGAGCAACACTGATACACTGATACACTGAAATGTGTCTGTCAGCTAATGGATGCAAATGATAAAAGCTGAGGGTTCTACCAGGAGAAAAGGAAAAGTGACAATAAAGACCCATGTTGGATGGATTGTCTGCCAGAGCTTTTCAAACCCTTTTGCAAAGAGCATCTTTGTATAATGTATGCATTGAAAAACATTATGGCCATAACTAACCATTTTCTGAGTCTTCAAACACATTGGAAAAATAAAGTGTTTTGATATGCTTAGAGCAAGTCCTAACCTTTAGGCAAGAGCATCTTCACGGATAAATTGCCCATAGCTAATGTACTACACTAACATGCTTCTCTTTATTAATATTACTTAACCATACCTGTCAAGTATCCCGTTTTGGCCGGGAAAGTCCCGTATTTTACCCTTCTTTCCCGCCGTCCTCCCGTATTAGTATTTTCCCGTAAATCTCCCGTATTTTAACCTGCGTTATTAAAAAATAATACCCGATTCGAAAGGAGAAGGAGTAAAAAAAAAAATAATTCCCAATCTGAGCTCTGTCACTAGCCTCGCGATAACTGCCACGTGCAGTAGCCTACTACAGATACTGTAGATGGCAGTTGTCGCGAAGTTTAGTGTGTGAGGCCAGATGATGAGTGACAACGCAGGAAAAAAAAAAAAAAACAGAGACGGATGATGGACGCTTCGACAGAGACGGTGCGCTGCCAAAACTTATGAAGGCTTTACTATGCATTCTCCATAGCAATGCAAGTTGAGAAAGGGTGTTTAGCATGGTACAAAAGATTGTTCCAGAGAATAGGATGACGTTAGACAACAGAACTGTTTGCGCTCTACTCTTGTGTAAACCACTCTGTAAACCACTCTGGCCCAGCCCACAAATACACTCCTTCCAAAACAATCTTAAAGAATGCAAAGTCTGCAACAAATTTATACAATAACTCACTAAAAGAGTAAAGAAAAGTTATGTGAAATGAAAAGAAAAACTGTAAAAGAAAAGCAATATGAAATGAAAAGAATGTGTGGAATGAAAATAAAATGTAAAGACAAGCAATGTTATAAATTGTAAATGTTTTCAGCATTCTGCATCAAGTGGTGATTTTAGCTTTCTTGTACACCTGTCTTAAAATGTAAGGGATACTGGAGCTTGGTTGGGGTGGTGGGACTGCTTGCGGTGGGCGCCGGAAAATTTCCCTTATTTTCAAATCCAAAACTTGACAGGTATGCTTAACTAATCAGACTTATTTATATTTCAGTGTCCATGCAGAAGATTTTCTTTCAGTACAAGCTCCAAAGTCTTTTCTTATCGTTCAATAAAGTCCCTACAATTTATGTCTTTTCCGTTAAAAAAAAAAAAAGTCAGTCACTCCAAGAACGAGTTAGAGAGGTAATTTGTGTTCAAGTTTAACGAGATACTGAAGAAGCTGCCAGAGTGTTTTGGTGTTCTACAGAAACTAACTGTTCTTCCTGTAATACCCTTCCTTAGTTACAAAGTGAAATATGCCTTTCACCTTACAGAAACACAGCTGCATAAATATTTATTTGATGTGGAAGTGTTGAGGATACAAGTGGAGACATTGGTACTGGTGAGATAAGAACTGTTTACATTTTCATGAATTCACCAGTAGTCCGGTTTTTGGCGCTTGCCCACACTCTAATTGGCATGTTGCAATTCTTGTAGTGAAGAACTTCATGAATTATGCATGAAAAACAACTTACCACGTGTCCCATTATAACCACATTGTGCAATTTTCGAGCCTACTATTCTGGAAAAAGACAATACTTCAGACAGCTCCATTCTCATTACAGCCCAACCTCAGCTTAGCTGGGTATCACCTTGTTTCTTGCCTCTCCCAAACACAAAATCTCGCCTCTTAAGGTGCTGACACACCAAGGAGATCTGTCGCCCTAGTGTTTTCAGTGTGTCCAACTTTGTCGACCCCCTTCTGCCTTTTGGGCCGGTTCAAACATGTTAAATTGGCTTCTGCAATGTTAGTGAGAGGGATCGCTCTGATTAGCTGTTCAGATAACAGATTACAATGTAAAATGTGCAAATTACGAAGTACAATGAGACACATAAATACGAGTGTACATATATTTATTTCAACATTTCAACATCTTTTAATAGATCGACATGTCTACACATTACAAATTAAACTGATAAAATAATGTCCTGTATCGTAAAACTTAATATAAAGACTCTAGACTCTTCCTCTGCACCTTGGTTGGTGCTAGACTAAGAACTGAGCTCCTTAGCAATCTAGCTAGCTAAATAGCCAGCCAGCTGGCCACTAAATTAATAAAATGTATCAATGTTTTATTCACAAACTCTTGTCACATTGTAGGAAAGCATATTGCTATTGCCAGATGAGTGACAACTTTGTTCTCATGTTGCTCATTTTCTGTAACAAATGTAGTATAAAGGCATGTTGGGTGGAATTAGCAAGCCAGCTAACTAGCCAGCTGGCTACAGCGAGCCGCTCGGCCCCTTTTTGACCAAGACACATGCGACGTGAGGCGACGCCATAGTCGGCCTTAATTGCCACTAGTTCTTTGCCGTCTGCTTGTTTTGTCAGCACCTTTAAGCAACACCAGTGAAAGCCACTTGATTATAGTGGTTCCCCTTGCATTTTTTCATCCTGACCTATTAAGCAACCAGACATACAACTGAGAACTAAATGTAATCTATAAATGATTTATGGTCAAGTAGAGTAATCATATAGCTTGCATTTTTCTCAGTGGGAAAGTGAGGCTAAGTGTTTTATATTATAAGTGAATGGTGAGGTTAGTTGCAAGAAAACACATGAGACTGCTGTGTTTCATGCCCTCACCTGAACCTGATTCTTTAGTATTCATACTTTAACAGGGTTTAATATTTTAGTACACAGAACTGGGGACTTGATGTGTTGAGTTGCAAATGTATGAGTCATAGTTGATCTATATTT
Source organism: Perca fluviatilis (assembly GCF_010015445.1). Classification (NCBI taxonomy): domain Eukaryota; kingdom Metazoa; phylum Chordata; class Actinopteri; order Perciformes; family Percidae; genus Perca; species Perca fluviatilis. The sequence continues at coordinate 22,340,981 of NC_053130.1, read as the reverse complement.
AATTGGCTATGAATTAAGATTCACCAGTAAATACTGCTGGATAAAGTAAAAGACTTTGACACTTTGAAACAGTCTGTTTTTAAATAAACAGAGAAACTGAAAGTTTACAGTTCAGGGCGTGATATATTGCATCCAAACCGTGATGGCCTTTTTGAGGAATTTTTATCATGTTTATTAAAATGATGTCGTTGTGTCACTGAAATCCTTGCAGTTTGTGTGTGTGTAAATGCAACACGTGCTAAACCTCTCTGGAATGCTCTGTGGGTGATGCAGAGTTACTTCTCGTTTATCGATGCTGACCTGTCCTGTCCAGCACTGAGAAGGCCAAGGGTAGTCGGGCTGAAGGCGAAGATTATGTTTCTGTCAAGTCACTGCTTATATTCTCGTATTTTCCTGTCATCACTCCTATGATTCAATTAAGAAGCTGCATTCCTCAGTCTGGCCAGGCCAGACAAGGGAACTTGTGATTGACAGTTAAAGACATTACTATGCGAAGGGAAAGAGAGTACAGGGAGACATATGAATATTTGAGTAGATGGCATAAAAGAATCTTGTAATTGATTTTCTATCTAAGCTGCTGTTTCATTTACTGAATAAATGCATTCATTTCAGGCAGGGGGTTGTTCATGCCGGCCCCATTGTCTCATTGTGAAGACAGACTTTATCATATTTTGTATTTGATGATGATTCTGCAGATTTTAAAAACTTTAGTTTGACTGCTCAGCTGCATTGTACTTATTCTCACACTACACGGCACTACTAGAAATACCGTCAAACTTGTAACCTTGCTAGAAGTAGGCTGTGCTGAAAAGATCTTTGTGTGTTGTCCCTTTCCGACAGATGTGATCCACACCGTGGGCCCGGTGGCCAGAGGTCATGTGGGCTCTACTGAGACCAATGACCTCACCTCCTGCTACCAGAACTCCCTCAGGCTGATGGAGGAGTATGACTTGAGCACTGTGGTGAGTACAGTACTGCTACCACGTTTCCACTCATCCTAGGAGAAATTTGTGTCTTGTCTGTGCAGCTTGAAAGCAATAAACTATGTGCTTCTGTGTTTTTGTTTGAGAGTGAATAAGCCTTCAGTGAGAAAAGCTGTTTGAACATTTTAGGAATTTTGGAATAGGTACAAGAACAAAAGGATTTAGCATCTTTCATTTCAGATACAGTTCTGAAAAGCCTTAATCTTCTTTATTTAAACAAAAGAAACAGAGAACACAACAAAATGGTAGTTTCATGTTTGTCAAATGAAGCCTTTTCATGTAGACTGCTTTGGCTTGTGATTAAATAAAAGGCAGTCATTCGTATATTGCCGCTGTGTACAGTAAGTATGCAGTTTTTTATTTATCATTGTTTGGAAAGCCACTTTAAGTTAGATCTCTGTGACCTTTCTTAAATTCTGTAAAGGTCTTAACGTAGATATTTGATTTATTATTTTCCAAGAAATTAAATGTCGAGCACCGAAGAGTCATTTTAAATGTTTTGATTCTTGCGTATGACTGTGCCACATCTGCAGGAAGCATTTTCTTCTTTAAAACTCTGGGGGAAAAAGCACACTGTTGAGTGAATGTGGCTGATTTATAGGGGTTTAGATCAGACAATGCCCACACAATCCACAGCTGGCAGCGGCCGATCATTCACACACTATCCCAGCTTCTAGTCTGTTGTGAACCGTACGTTTCAGTCTGGTCCACGTGATAAATGGATTTGCCCTGCCCACAGAGGGTAAACAAATCAGTATCACACCAAATAGCCACAAATCACATTTTCTGCACCAGCCTAATGCCCTGCAGCCTCATCAGAGGCCAATCAATGGAAGTACTCACCAACAGAAAGAGGAGGCATAGATGAGTGTCAGTTTCATTAAAGATGATTGTGACAAATTCCTGCTCTGTTGATGACTTATTATGAGTGTGACAGACACCTCTAGGTAGCAATTAAATGGATTGTGAAGCAAAATGAAAGTGTTTTTGAAGTTTTATCAAAATCAGCAGCATGCCTGCTGAACAGTCCGATCCACGAAGATATGATGAGCCACAAGCATGACATTACATTACGATGTCATTTAAACAATTGAATAACTTACTCTGCTGGGCTCGAGGCTTCATGGGCAGAGACGAGGCCTTCTCTGCAGCACCAGGCCCTTCAGGACTCATTGGAGGAACACAACAACAGCTTGTCTGCTTTCATCCACAAATGCTTCAGTTGTTGCTTTGTTTCTGGCACATTCCACAGATTTATTTAGTTTAGGCCTATCTCTTGATTTATTTATCCAATAATCCATATATGTATGAAAACAGAGTTTCTGTTTTTACTGGGAGCTGCCTGGATCCTGTCTAATGTATTTATACAGCTGCTGTGTGTTGAGCAGGCCTTCAATAAAAACAGTGGTGTGATGTGATTGACCGGCCTTGTAGGATGAGCCTAGTCATTACGTTATCTTAGCCACAGTCCATTTTGTCTCTCCTTGCTGCAGGGACAACGGAACGCCTTTTTACCAAACCAAAGGGGAAATTGCTGTTTCAACAAGCAAGGATGTGGCCGTGATTTAGTTTTATTCTAGCCTGGCTTGATGTGCAAGACTTACTCGAAGAGTGGCTCTCAGGGTTCTCTAGTCCTAATTCTTTCAGTCTTGCGGTCTCTTGGTGCAGAGCACAATGAGTCCAAGTTTTGGTTAGCTGATCAGCACTAAGCTCATTTTGACTGATCTGAAAGGGTCTCACTATGAGTTTTGCTGTTTGAGAGAAACAAGAGATCCCGTCGAAGACAGGCACCCTGCCTAGTGGGCAAAAAGGGGGGGAGGGGGGCTGCATTTGGGAATCCTAGAGGGCTGGCTCCCTAATGGGGATTCCAGGGCATTACAAAGGGATAGGAGTCAAAACAAAGCCTAACACAAAATAAACTTGAGCATGAAAGATTGAAAAGAAGCAGAGCTCGCTAGTTAATCCCTGTTTCTTAGAGCTCAAAGCCACCCTTTAGGCAACGAAACAGTACGGCTACCACAGCCGTCTCATCAAACTCTTTTTGTGACTGTAGCGTGTCAAGAAAGGGAGTTTATTGGGAATACCACAGAATTTCAGGACTGGAAGTGCATTTCCTTTACCTTAGGGCAGCTTAGTGGGTATGACTGAACATTTACAGGAGTCAGAAATTAGATAGAAGAGCTTTTCCTGTCCTTCAGTGATGTGCTTTCCTGTCCCTAAGTGATCAGTGTTGCACTGATTTACAGTTCCACTGGGACAGAACTGGAGAACATGGAAAATGTTACTTTGAGGCAACTTAAGGCAATTCCTGGCAGAGTTTAGGGGTTGTTTCTGAGTTTTCTAGCTTGTATACTAACCATTACAATAGACTAAAACTAATTTGAAAGTAACAGCTTGAATGAATAGTCTCAAGTCCTTAAAATCATAAAGTCTTCCTTGCGGGGCAGCTCAGACAGTGGAACGTGAGGGCATTGAAATGAGATCCTTGTTTCATTGTTTTAGTTTTAAGAGATAATTGGGAAAATGTGCAAAGTAATGTAATGGCCAGAGAAGTAAATTTTTTTATTTTATTTTTGTTTTTATAACTCTCAAGGCGTTTTTAAGTGTTGCCTAAGAAATCTCTACACAAAATTTGAGTGGCTTATTTTTTTTTTATCTAAAGGCTTGAAACTCATACTCATGGATATTTTGCCAAGCCGATATTGGCTGAAATGTAAAGGCAGATATGCACATTTTGTTTATATAGCTATCACCTGGCCCACAGGGCAAACTGTAAGTATAGGATGCAGCTTTAAGCCTTACTGAAGGATGCCCTTCAGATGAAAAATGACGATCAACATGAGCAAAGAAACCTGCCGTTTAACCCCCACACTGAAGTTGAGAGCTATCTGGAACGGTCCAGGCGTTAACACCCTCGCTCCGTCTTACTCTCTGGATAAATATCGGATGGCTGGATGGCCTATTTAGTTCTGTTTTTCAAATCATTTGGCTGCACTGCATGCTGAAAAGTGATAGCGTGTATTTGTGCCCATGTGCATGCATACACTTTGTCTTTTACGTGCATCTTCCTGAGGCATATGAATGTGCCTGTGGTGTGGCAACGTTCTTTGGTCATTCCTTCCCTGCCCAGAGGACTCTAATGCTTCAGTGCTTTTATTTATTTATTTATTTTTTTTTTTACTTTTTTGCTGCGGCTGAAAGAGCAGCAGGCTGTCACAGCTCCCTCGGCTCTGACTGACCACAGCCAGAATGCTAGCGTTGCCGGCTGGGCTCTGCAAAATCACATAGGGGAGCCGTGGGAGCTGCGTGTGAGTAGAGTTGAGAGTAGCGAGAGCTCTGGGCAGATGAGCAGCGCGTTGTCAAACAGCCCCCTCCTCTGCTCAGTGCTTGTTACACTACAGTATGTTGTTTGCTTTCAAAGGAGGCTCAGGTGAGGAGCCAAAGAGGAAATATAGCTAGAAATATGGATTTTTGGTGGATTGATTCGAGACATGAAATGTGATAATAACACTGCCACGCTGGTCAATAGGAGTGAAAATGCTCTAGCAGGCTATCAATATTTGCTTGAGCCAGGACATAGTAAATAGGTCTCACCATGGTTTCTCCGATATACAGAGCATGCCATTATCATTTGGAAACAGCTGAGATTGATGGGGAAAGTCACTACTCAGCAGTACGACACTATTACATTGCCAGAAATTTCAAAAGACAACGGTTGAAAAAAAAAAGAATTTTCTGTAATTTGTTTGTGTGTTAAGGTGCCATGCAGTGCGAAAGACATGCAGATTTATAACCGCTGACTGAGACCTGCCAATCACATCATCTTCTAACTGAAGGAATACTTTATTGCAATCAAGATTAGGCTTTTTTACATGGTGAACGTTTTCACCTCTGTGTATGTGCATATTAATAATGCATTCATACAGAGTACATATTCAGATTGACAATGTATGGATACAGTACACACATACTCATGTGAACTGTATCAGTGTAGTTAGACCCTGGGGGCCCTCCCCTCCAAAGAGCTGGAAAGCCATACAGTACATGGTACTGAGGAGACGATTAATGCAGGTCCCCTGTCTTGGTTAGTCATGGAAGGCTGCTCAGATTCTTCCCTGGAAGCAAACGTAGCATCTGTCAGGCAGAAACCGACTGACTGTGTGGAGGGAGACACCACCATCTGGAAGCCATTCAAGCTCAGACTCTGTTTTGTTTTAGAGATATTAAACACCCCTTATACTGTGGCCTTTAGAATAAAAGAATAAGCATGTTTTATTTAATTTTGTCTTCCTTTTGAGTCATTTGGGAAGTATTCTGTTGAGGACTTTAGTTTTTGAGGGTAAGTGGCATAAAAATACAGTGAGCATTTTAGTTGTTGACTAATGATCTTGTGGGCAACTGAGCCTCCGTTTTGTTCAGAATTTGACGTTGACAGGCCACAATTTGATGCTTTTTCGAAAGTATCTGTCATTAATCTATTTCTGGCAGCGTGCTGTGGACAGTGACAGGGTCGCAGACTGCGTTTAGTGGCGTCTTCTCTGACTCCCAAGCGGCCCTGGAAGTGTTTTGTAGTCATAACACACTGGCTTCGAGGAGATCCAGCAGGGAAGCCACTAATTTCCCGTTGAGAAAAAAATGCGGAAAGCCAAGTGGATTGGAGATGAATGGTGTAGAATGATAGGATTAACCAACCTTCTCTGTGAGCTCATTCCAAGGCTGCTAGGAGCATTAGCTGCCATTCATTTTGCCCGGCAGTGGTCCCAAAATGCATTCCTGCAAACAGTATCTTATAGTGACACATCAGCATGCGCTGCCTGCTTGAAAATGATGGCTGATAGCCCCCACTAGATAATCTGTTTAACATGACAGGGAAAGCAAGCGAAGCACAAACAAACACTGTATCACTGGGATAAGTGACCATGCCCCCAAGGTGTCTTCGAGATGGACAACACACTGGGGATTGGAGGGCAGGTTGACTTTAACCTCATCTTGGATTCTGTTTTGGCCGACCGGTTTAAAAATATCTCCTCTGTTCTCAGGAATTATATGAAACATGCTGTAAGTAACTTTTACTATTGTACCTTTATTCGTGTAGGTCACTGGTGATATTTGGAAATGTGTTTTTTACTGCGGTATTTAAGTACACTGGAGGGTCTTTGTCATTATTTATGTTTCAAAATACTACCATATCAAACTTAACGACTTTGGACTCCACCCTATTCCATTTTGGTTTGCCGACTCCCCAAGTGATTCATTAATTTTCATTTATGCACTGAACAGACCGTGCACAAACTTTTCCTCCGTCTGCTTCTCTACCCTTTTCTCGTAAATTATTGTCCGCAAGTGCGAGCGACTGCAGATTTAATTATGTAATGGCTGAGAGTATAGAGGCCTGATTGTGCACATACTTGGCTTCTGATCATAGCAAAGTAAACTGTGCCATTAATTGGGATAGAAGAATGAGAGGTTTACTGCTGATCTGCTTACACAACGCAGATGGTATTTGTGTGTCTATCACCCAGAATTCCATGTAGCTCATACTTTGAATTCCTCCAATATAGAATCCAAGCCCGTTTTCTTTATGACAATATTTACAGACCTTTACAGCCAGTTGCAATTATGTAGCACGGTTCACAAAGCGAAGGGAAAAAAAGGTGATTTGACTGATGTTCCCCACAGACTGCCTATTGTTCACATATTTGCAAGATTCTACTAAATATTTGTTAGCTGTCTGCTGCACTATGCTCTGTGTACCTATGCTTGATGAAGATAAAACCCCATATGTCACAGAACAATATGAAGGCCAAATGCTTTGAATGAAGGATACAATGCTAAAACTATTAGCTTCTCATGTCAGGTGAATCTGTTTTTCTTTGACCCTTTTTTTTTATCTCATGCCTAAAAGTAAGCATATTGGTAATACCCTTTCTCTAAACCAGCAGATATAGTGTATTTATTTTTTAAAGATTGTTATTCTGTTCGACCTGGATATTATGCTTGTTTTTTTTTTGGTTCCTTTTATCAAAATGTAAGCATTCTAGCATTGTTTATCACAGTGTTAATCCAGTTAAAGATCGAGAGTAGAAACAGAAACCTAGTTTGAATTGGGGGGGGGCAGTTCAGTTTGTGCTGCAGAGGATTTCACTGGGTGTAATCCCCCAATCAGCAATTAGCTGCAATATGTGATTATAGCCCAGCCCTCTCTGTGGCCCGTCAGCCACTCGTTGCTTGTAGCCCGCTTCCACATACAGTACCTGCATGCAGCACAAAGGTTAATTAGACTGAAGCTTTCGAAAGGTCACGCCGCCATTTAAATTAGCCGGTGCTATTTGTCTGATCCGAATCATTGGCAACACTGGGCCAATTAGATCCAATTACACTGATAGTGGTTGTGGTGGTCTGCCACCTAGTCTAAGTTAATGGCCATTGGAACCCCAATTACCCCAGTGCCCTGATTCAGAAGGAGGCAACCACAGCAGGAGGTGCTTCAGGTCTGGGTGAAGGAGACAGCCCTGCCATTTCATCTTCCCTTGACATTCCCTTCACTCCAGGAGAGACTGCAGGACTTTATGTGAGGTGAAATATTAGGATATGTAAAATGTGACATTTCCACACCTCCTTTAGGGGTAATCACAGTTGATGGGGATTGAAGAGGAAATCGTCTGAGTGTCTACAGTATGTAGAGTGGGCTGAGCATGCTAGTGTCTTGATTACAAGCACAGGAAGCCCATAGCAATCATCTGAGAGACTAAACCCTGTCTCCTACAAAGGATACTCTACCTAGATGTTCTGTGAGGGAAATGGCAGCAGTTCTGTTCTAGATTAATGTGTTCTGACAATACTAAAGGCTCTTCAAATAATGTAAGTACTAAAGCACATTCAAGCAGTATAAGACTCAGGCTCAGCACACTGGCTGGGTTTCACTTCATGTTTTTCTCTGGTGCTGTACCTGGCTGTGAGGAGCTCCTGGAGACGGTCTCATGAATTTCTATGAGGCTCATATCCCTCTACGGTACTATCTGAGAATAGAAGCGACAGCTCGCACCCAACTGAGGGACTGTCAGAGGAAGTTGTTGATTAAACAGATGTCTTTTCTTCCATATGCCATGAGACAAGAACACCACAATAAGCATGCATTAATTAAACCTACCTGAAGAATGTGGGCAATACAGGAGAAGAAAAGGTATTTCTGTCTATCTTTGTCTCTCTGCTTCACAACAGGAATGAGAAAGCGTCTTCCTTTCTTGCCTCTGGTTTGACTTACAGAGAATACAAAAAGCTCAATAATCTACCCAAGGAAAGAGTAGTTAAGTGACAATTAGTTCTGATTCGCAACTCATTCAGTCATTGTTGATTTTTAAAGTAAGTCTAAAGTCATTTGCCTGGGGAAGGCTTTTGAATCACATTGTTTCCGACAAAAGAAAAACTTGAGCAGAGACAAAACAGCACATGGACAGCGGCACCTTGTTTGCTTTGAAGCCTCCTCAACTACTGTATATACAATCCAACAAAAATAACCCAGTCCTTGCTGTACACCTGAAAACCTGTTTTTACTCTAGTAGGCTCCCATCTGTTCAGAGTTGTGCTTCATCTGAAGCACTAGTGTCATCAAACATTTCCTCCACCACCTGATAAATGCTTCTCTTTTGATCAAAGGTGTGTAGCAGGAAAGGTGGTTGTGAAATACATTACATGCAAAGTAGGCCTCTCTCAAAGCCCGACAGTTGCTGCTCAACTGAGCAAATCCCAGCAATGTCACAGATACTGGAACAGATTGCTGTTCATCGGCAACGGACCTTGGTGGAATGAGTTCTTGTTTACATCATTATGTTTAATTACCATGCAGAAACAGTCCAGCCAAGTGTGTGTGTGTGTGTGTGTGTGTGTGTGTGTGTGTGTGTGTGTGTGTGTGTGTGTGTGTGTGTGTGTGTGTGTGTGTGTGTGTGTGTGTCAGTGAAGCCGGACAGAGCCGTCACACTCTCATTACTAATGCATCACTATCCCCAAGGTAACGCCTCGTGCTGCTCCGGTGTGTTTGGTCATCCTTGAGTCTATGCCAGTGGGTGGGACTATCCAAACAGCGTGTGTAAATGAATACCCGGGGAAACCCTTTGTGTCTAGTCATGTGCAAATCGTCCAGTCATCTTTTACCTCCAAGTGGCCCACATGATACATTTTGCTGCTTTTGTGATACGCATGGCAACATTTTCAATTTAACACTCATGAATTGATATTTTAATTATTATTGAGTGAATAGTAATGGGAACGCTGAATCTGTGCGTTCCTCTTAATGCACTTAATTAAAGTTACAAGGCGAGACGTTTAACATGACTCTGCATCAGAAAAATAAGCTCCTCGGACGGTTATGCATTAAGAAAGAAACAACATGATGTGAACATGGACTTTACTGTATGAGAGCTAATCGGGTTAGTAACTTCACCACTTTTACTCCAGTTGTTAATCTAGTTCCTCAACGCTCCCGCTTTCTCGCAGTCTTTCATTTATGCCTTTTATGAAGCCAGGTGTTGAACCCAGTTTCGACCTTGCCAGGGCCGTGTCCATGAAACTGGAATTTCCTGGTTTATCACAGGGTTCCATTTCAACAAGCTTGCACCCAATTATCCTTCAATCATAGTCCCCGGTCATACAGATGTGTTTGGTCGAAGTACAAGGTCTCTCTGTCGTGGGTTTGACACACAGGGGACGTTTTCTCTCGCTCTGGCTGTATACATGAAATGTTTTCAAGGGTAGAAATCAGATGGCGTCTCAGATAAAGATGAATCTCACCCAAGGAATTATTTATGTGGTTATGTGTAGCTTTTACACTGAATAAGTAGCAATTATGATCATGGCACCAAAAATTAAGTTACAGTATATTACATTAACACTTTCAGACATACATTAGTAGTGTGTCAGTACCATTGACATATATAAAATGGACCAACAGAGCCCGTTGCTCTGGACGGAGACCAGTGAAGGATATTAGAAGCACTTTTCCGGTGAGCGCTGAGCGTTACTGCGCAGCCTCCAACTGACAGAGACAACGTAAATGTGACGAGAGCAACCTGTCTGAAAGTTGTAAGTCTTCTGGTAGCTGTGCCAAGAGAAATCTCAATCATTCCCAATCTTACAGAGACGGAGAGCGTAGGTATATGTAAGGAGATAACGTGGCACAGGCAAATTATTACTCTAACTAAAATGCTAGTTAACATCAGTAATTAAACCTAAACAGCTAACGTAAGTCGAAACTGCCTGCGAGCTTCTCCTGGACTATACGGTATTTCCTCTACTATGCGATAGTAAGTTGCTTGGTTATGACACAATCGTTAGCCTATTTTCATAAAAACGTCTGCTGCGGAGCCATAACGTGAGGTACAAGGTAATGGAGCCTTTTATACATTGTCGTGTTTCTTTAGAAATAAACAATGGACAAATAGAGTCTTTAAACGCTTCAGATTTAAGTTATTCACTGTCAAAGTGACGTCAAAAGGAATGGCAGTCAATGGGATGCTAACTGGAGGTGATCGCTTTGTAGCATCAAAATGGCGCCATAGGAGGTTTGAGTTCTGAAGCGAAGCTTACCCCCTTGGTCAGTACAGTACAAGGGAATAAAAACTGCAAGATCCGCTCTTTATTAGACTCTCCATCGCACTGATATTGAATGCTACCCCATTCTAATTAATGCAAGGCAGTTATTGCTTTTATACAATTAAAAAAAAAAATCTCTGCCGAAGACAGAACTGGTGAATGATATACAGACTATGAAATCTTTGGTTCATTAATGATGCTTTGTTAGTGTTGAGTGATGAAAGAATGATTTAATAAAAATAAGAGGGAACAAAGACAGCTTTGTAAGGTGACATTTTGTTCAATCACATCGCCTTGAATAAGTTTTCATCTGCGTAAACTTTATCTTGTAGTTAACATTTTGTGATTTACTTACTTTTTTTTTTTATTTCCTTTCTTTTTTATTATTTATTGTAGAGCACAAACTGGGACCTGAATCCTAATGACAGCCAATATTTCTTGTCTCTGCTCTGAGATTATTTACCGTTATTCACGGCAGAATTTCTTCAGATCAGTCATACCAAGCCTTTTCTTAACCTTAAAACATACTGAGCAAAACTCTTTCCTGTGTTTTGGTAATGCATTGATTCCTGTGTGTTTTATCAAAGAGAATGCATAAGGCAGAGAGCTGGCGGGTATTAGGAGCCGTGGGAATGTTTGTAGTTCTTTTGTGTGGTTTAGAAGTGCACAATTGCATGTCTACATACAGGATACGTATAAAGTCAGAAATGAATATTTATAATAGTCCCCATCTGCTTGGCACATATTTACGATAAGCATTGGTTGGTTTGACGACAGCAAACTGGGAACAGTGCACATTTTGTGGACCAATTGGGCAGGCCATATTTATGCATATTTATGAGAACATAAGGGCAGACTTAACACAAAATCCTTTACACTTAAGTTGTAGCCACAAAAGTACACAAGTTACGAGTCTTGCCTCCTCAACATTTTGTTATCGAAACCACAGCAGTCTTCCCGCAGCCTCAGGTGAATGACTGTATGCATTGGCAGACACGCCAATGTTTATGCTCTCCTACATAATTCTTTAATCACGGCGCTATTATCCCACACATACAGCCAGTTTAGAGCCCTTATTATCTTCCAAGGTCACAGCTAACGATGGCTGACGCGCTGTGCCTGGCCTGTGCTGATTGACTCACAATTTTAAACTGGCTCAATCTAGGCCTACTCAGCAATTCAGGAGGCAATGCAGCACCTTGCACAGGTTTATGAGAGAGAGATATTAGCTCTAACAGTGCAGGACTGTCTTGCTTTGATGCTGGAGATTGCTACAGAGGTGTAAGACATTTATTTCTGCCGCAGCAAATGTTTTACATCCCATCTACTCGCAGTGACATTTGTATTCTGACTTAGAATTTAAATGTACTTATTTAACTGGTTAATAGTATTTGGAAAATAAACATGGCCTTGTTGTTGACCCTTCTCTTAACATTTACCTGAATGGTCTGAAGAGTGCAGGAAACGGGCTATTCTCTGTGGGAATGCATTGCATCATTATTTTTGTGATTTCATTTGTGATAGAGAAAGCATTTAGCAGCTGAATATCTGACACCTGAATGTGCAGCTAGTCCTTGAGTTACACCCCCCCACTTTTCACATTCTCTCCTGTTCCAAGTTAATTAAAAATTATACGACATGTTAGCATTAAATCATTATGAAGTAGGCCTCCTGAAGTAATCATTTCATGGGGTAATTTAGCAGATTAAACATTTCTTTCATTGTCGACCAGCAACCTTAATATCGTAAACGTCACACTCGCCTTTTATGAATGATGCCACAACTGTCAGGACAGTAAAACAGATTTAAATTTAAATCCACTATTACTGTACCTATATCCACCTTTTTCATTTCACATACACATTGATCTAGAAAGCCCAAAGGTTTAGTCACCGTGTGAGATGCTGAATGAAGTGCCCGCCGGAGCGAACACGGGTGAATCTTGTTTCATGGTTTGACTTTTTTTGCACACAGCTTGGAATGCCTGATAACCTCCAAATCTCACTCAGCCTAATATCTCATGTCACATCCATAAACCCCCAGTGATGACAATATGCATGGAATCAAATCTGGGGCTATTTATTGTTAAGGTCTTAACCCCCTCACAGGAGAGCAAAGATTGTGAGATCGAGAACATGGAACACAAATAAGTGTGTATGCAATGATTTCTAGGCTTTTCTAGGCTTTTTTAGGCATTATTTTGAATGGCATTGGAAGTTTTTGTTTCATCTGAACTAGCATAGAAAGGCATTGAGTAATTAAAAGAACAACTGCACTACAGTATTTCCCATTTAGCAATGCAGTAAAAAAGCTCCATTATGAAAATTACAGAGAAGTGATTTCAGATAAATATTCACTCAGAATGCTTTGGCTTAATCATGGCTCTGGATTCCTAACGCGAGGAATTGTTGGCTCCCCACCTGAGCCCAGTACTGCAGAGTCCTTGGCTTTTCCGGAAGGAGGCTGAGTCATGAGGAAATGTGTATGTGTTTGGCATAGAGCTCCTTCAGGCATAATGATGATGACCTACATGATGGTCTCTTACCCAAGCATAATTATGATCCACTCTTAATACTAATCAGGCTTCTTATGATTGACAAAGAGATGTTATAAAACATATAAAAGGCTGACCCAGTGTTTCCTGAGTGACACAATTGTATGATTACATCATTTATTGCAATAGAAATATCAATCACCATTCCTATAAAGTGATGCAGTACATTTTTGCTCCAAAAACATGTGATATATTTGGTGCAGAGAAAATGGTTTTCCAGTTTTAGTAACTAATTAATGCTTTATCAATATTCATGATGAACTCTACATTTAGAAATCTGTAATTAGCTGTATTATCCTCTGGCCATTTGTAGGGGGGAAAAGCAATCCATATAGTTCAAATCAAAGCACAGCAACAACTCTACTTACTGACCAAACACTCTACAGTTAGATATTACCTTGCATGGAAATCAGATATCATTCCAGAGGCAAGCAGCAAACGACACAACCACTTCAAACCAGCACTCAGTCTGCATGAGAGATAGAAAGAGCTGGATAGACGGTTTCATAATTCACGGGAGCCACCTGGTGATTCCCTCAGTCACCTTCCTGTTTTCCTCTCAGCCAGCTGCTCCCTGTACTCCCAATCAATCTGCAGTGCCAATGCTCCTGCAATTCACCACAACCTTGAGGGCTGTGTCCCCTCTCTTTCCGTTTGGGATGTTGGTGGGCTTTGGGTCCCTCCCTCATTCCTCCTCATTTAGAGATGCACTTGTGCTCGGACCGAAGATAGCACCACTTTGCAATGCGGCTCTGGGATTTGAATGCATTTAACAAAAAGCTCATATACACAGATAGTAACAGACTGCTCCATGCTCTTTGTGTTACTTATAGGGATGTCACGAGAACCGATACTTGCGATATCTTCCGGTTCTAAAATGACAAAACACCGACGATGCCCATTTTTGTGAAGCACCGTAGGCACCGTTAGTGACGATGCCAGTGTTAGCAGCATCAGTGCTGCGCCTCTTCCGGAACTGATGGGGGCAGTATACGCTTCAGAGTGTTCCAGTTGATACATTCAGAAGTAGGAGGTCACAAACAAGTGGCCGAATTCACGCCCTTCTACTTCCAGTACATATCTTTCGAAAAACTATGAACGGAGTGAACAGAGATAGATTCTACCCGACCTAAAAAGCAGCATGTTCACTGCAAACTCACGGTCCTCTCTTCCTGATTTACAGCCCCCCTCTGTTGGCTTCAAATAACTCACCGTTGTCGGCTACGGCCGCTGAGTAGTTAGCATGGCGGCGTTAGCCACGGTTAGCCAGGACCAGTCGGGATCACTTTACTGGCTGTGTCTCAATTGTTTTTGCGAGTAACCAACTCGGGTACTCTAGCTTTATAATTCAATGTGAGTACATGAATGATGAAATTACATAAAATGCCCGTCCCTTGTAGCTGTGATAAATTAGCCTGAAGCAAATGCTTAGCTACCTGTTCAGGAGGAAATTAGCCAACTCAGCGTCCTTTTGGGCTCTAAGCTGTCTCCATCTTTCAAATACATCTCCAATATTTACCCGTGGTTTGTTACATCTCTGGTCACGCAACTGTTAGAAACACTGTTTTTGCACAGTACCTTTTGAAAGATGCCTGGAAGTCTGGAATGTGTCTGGGGACACTAGTTGTTGCACTATGACCATTAATTGCACTTTATTATGTTGTTCTATGCTTTTTTGCACATATTTTGTATGTCTTGTTATGACATTTTGATATTTTTAAAATATTTTAATAAAGAAGTTCATGTTTCAAGTTAAAGTACATGGAATCTTAGAAAATCCTTTTTTTTTTTTTTTTAACGTGGTATCGGAATCGGCATTGAGAATCGTGTTATTTTACTGGTATTGGCACCGACTACTGAATTCTTGGTATTGTGACACCCCTAGTTACTTATGCCTTCTGTTGCCTGTTTACAGTGCTTTTTCTATGTTTCCTGTGGTTGTTTCAATTACCTCTTTATATGAATCAAAGTAAAAGATTAAAAAGACAGAACCTACGTGGTTTGGCGATATCCACAGATGTTTTTCTGCAGTAGTTATACATGTTGAAATAACAAACAACATAATAAGTGTGAGCCTTTATATTCCTAATTATTATCATTATTTTGCAGCTACAGTAGATAAGCAATTATACAGTTACCTTACAAAGCAGCTTGGAAGTACTATTTTTATCTTGTGCCTAAATTCTCTGAGTCTGTTTCTTTTTTTTCTTTTTGTTGAAGTCTAGAGGAGGAGGGGGATTTGTTGTTCTGCTTGGTCGCCCATTGACATGTATTGTCTGGGCCAGGCTAGGGTGGCAGAGTGGCTCCGTTCATGGCCCCAGTGTGACAGAGCTGTCTCTACATGAAGGTGACCCTCTCTCTCTGGATCCTCCACTCTCCCCAGCTTGCCTGTCAGGTCCTACAGGCGACATGGTCTATTAAGCACCTTAATGATGACCACAGCCTCATGCACTCAAACAATAGACCCTTACTCTCTCATATCTCTGTGTGTATTTTAAATGCGGAGTGTATGTATGAGTATGTGTTTCCTCTGTGCTATCCGTGTACAATGGAGTCTAACTTTTACCCAGCTAGTGTCTGATGGGAGATTTTGATTAGGCCTGGACGCTTGGCAAAGTAAATCTTCTCTGGGATTTAAAGGTGGATACTTTGAACGGGCAATCCTTCAGAAGACTTTTACACTCAATAAATCCACTAACGCCCCAATGTTTCAAAAGACTGCTTTAACAGCCTCATACTTTATACCCATAATATCCTGCTCTGTAGTGTAAAAGTGACAGAACTGCTTGAAGATGGCAACACGCCTTGGGGAGCACTCCTACCAACACTTTCACA
The DNA here is from genome assembly GCF_010015445.1 of Perca fluviatilis. Lineage (NCBI taxonomy): Eukaryota > Metazoa > Chordata > Actinopteri > Perciformes > Percidae > Perca > Perca fluviatilis. The sequence continues at coordinate 22,325,021 of NC_053130.1, read as the reverse complement.
TCTGTTGATCCCCCATATCCCTGTACCTGCCATGACTAACAGAAGCTATGTGACAAGGCAGGTGTATTATGTACTCTTCCCTTGAGGTTGGCAAGAAGCGACCATGAGGTTCAGTCTGCAGCTGCTGGGCTTGGTGTGTGTACATTTTCAGATGAGTAGAAATGTGGGGGACAGGGGAAGAGATTACGCCGCCTCGCAGCAGTTCATCCCAGCGTAATTACCTTTTAGTCAATGTTTACATCCGGTGACCACCGGGAGTCTGCGAGCCTCCTGATTCTCAAACAAGGTGGAGCAGGGGGCAACACTGCGACCTTAGTGATGTTGGAGGTCCAGAAATTTGAATGTGCAAACCACAACCAGTGAAATGCAGTGTCAAATATAATTCAATCCTACAATAACAGGGGATTCATACTGCATGTGCTGCAGCCTAAACAAACACATAAAGGACCTTGTATTCTGTGGCATCAGGCGTGCATATTATGTGATTTCAAGAGTATCGCAGTGTCCCGATATTGTAGAGTATGATGGGCTTGATATCTTGCACTTTTCTTTGCTGTCCTGTGAAATCCATGTAACTCCAATTTTGGTGAAAAAAAAAAAAAAAAAAAAAACAAAAAAAAAAAAAAAATATATATTTTTTTTTTTTTTAAAAAGGGGGGGTTAAGTGAAAACTGGGTAAACCCTTTTTTTTTCCTTTTTTTTTTCTTTTTTTCACATATACACTTGGATATTATGTCATATAAACACTCTGATCATTCTTTGCCATGCTTGCAGGTGTATCATCAATTCAAAGTTTCATTGTAGTTAGTCAGTAAAATAAGAAATGTGCAGCTAAATGATAAAATGATGATCAACACACGAAATAAAACGACACAGCGCATTCATTTTATCGTCACTTGTGCTTTCCATTACCGGCTGCAATCGGAGAGAGTTCAGACAGCCAGAAACCAAACTGTGTTCATTCTCATCTGTTGAGGTAACATGGTTATTTCAGAAATAGGCGGGTGAATAGTGTTATGATCATGTACAGGGGTAGTAATAACCGGATTTCTCTTGTTCACAACTGGCTAGCAAGTTGCTCAGGAGCAGTATGTCAGTACTGTGACTAAAACACACGCAAACAAGCATCTTTTTTTTTTGCCACATTTTTGTTCTTGTGACATTCCTTGTCAGCTTACATAAAATATGTCTGCATTACTGAATTCATATTCAGTCTGTAATAATCATGATTTCGGAATCACAGCTGTGCTTTATATTTTTCCAGACAAGCAAGGCTAAAAGCTCATCAAAGAAAGGCGCACAAATCTGAAATGTGCTTTCACATTGTCACCTTTTAAGATCCTTTTCATATGGAGACAAAGACATACAAGGCCCTTTTTGTTTTTTGCCGTAGGTGTGAATATCATTAGATCTACCGTGAGTGCAATAAATGTGAGGAGGTGCAGTAGCCTTTGCCCATGAGACAATAAAACACATATGGAAATGAGCCGACAGCATGACTAATAGCTTGCAGTTTGAACCACGCACCCATCTCAGCAAAATGCCTGTTCTCTTTAAGTGAGCCATTATACAGTTATCAATGGGCATGCTTCGCCTTTGATCTCTCTTTTAAGGGGTTGAGGATTTTACATCCAAAAAAAGAAACACCTTAGAGAAGCCATTGGTTTGCATGCTCTCTGCCGTTATGCCCAAAATGAGGATAAAACCAATACAAAGAAAGCTGTCACTCCCCGTGTCCCTCCTGTCCCTAATCCTTCCACTCCTGAGTCTGTGCCCGCCACACCATCATCAGAGCTCAGATCAAAGCGTGAGAGAATGGCCCAGAGGTCTGCACAGAGGGAAGGCTAACCTCCTCAGAGCTTACTATGTCCTTGGACCAAAGTCCTTTTTAAGGGCTAGACATATTCATTGAAACACAATTCTGTGCAGAATGCCTCAATTGAGCTTTACTTTGGATCAGCAATCTTGCTTTGTGGACATTCCCTGAGGCAGTCATCGTAGCTAAAGTGTCCGTTATAAGAAGACAATTTAGTCATCTCATTTGAAAGCCCTTCATACAGCTGGAATAAACTAAGGTCAGAAACATGCATTATTGTGTGTACCGTTTGTATGGCCATGGAACTGCAAGCTCCTATCTTTATTACTTAAAGCGCACCAGACCAATATATATTGTAAATTGAAAAAATTGTGTTTTCTCATGCTAATAAGACACAGGCCTTGACCTCTTATACGGCTACTGTAATTAGTGTTGGTTGCTCTTACCTCTGGGCAAGCTCAGATTTATGGCTTTATGTTGTGGGGAGCTTTAAAGCGAAAGTGCGCTGCTGGGGCCTAGTCAGCCCACAGACTACATGGATAAACAGACTGAACCAAAGCTCTGGTATACAGTGCATTCCTTAACTGCATACTGTATGTGCATACTGTGTAATACTGTAATCTACCTTCAGTTCAGCAAGTGGGTCTCAAATAAGATAATGAATTTTGACTTGATTAACTATGTGATCATGTTCTAGTGTTGCAGTATAGAATAGATTTTTTTGGGTATAACATAGTATTATTGCTATTGTATAACTTTTTTTGCCTTGCGCTTTGCAATCCAAGGCCCTATACAGTATAATCTGTTGCGAACTAGTGGCGTATGGACCCCAAAGCAGAGAGCGGAAACAGGTAAGTTAGTGAACAAAAGTTTATTCAAACAAAAACGTCTCTTGGCAAGAGCAGGGGTGGCAGGGAGATGGCCGGCTGGAGTGGTCCTGGGAGGCAGCGTGGATTTCAGGAACTGCGTAGGCAGCGTGGCAGGCTTAAGGCTGAGACAGAAACAAATGCAGGTAAGTAGACCGGCCAACAGCAGAGAACAGAATCAAAAGGTTCCTCACTGGTAAGAATACTAGGAACAGGAAACGCAACGCGCAACCGAACGAGTGACGGAATTATCCGGCAGAGTAGCGGATTGAAGACCAGGCGGAGAGAGTGATGAGGTGAATGGATACAGGTGTGCCTCGTCAGCTGCCGGAGAAGTCAGCCACGCCCCCTGCCACACACATGCCCTGCAGAGAATAGAGGAGAAAAGAAACAAAAAAACACCAACAAAACCAGACCCAAACGCAGAATCATAACATAATCCATACAATCATGCATTCAAACTCTGACATTTTGGGATTATATGCTGATTTACAGAGCATTACATAAGAAGATCAATATTAATTTCATCCCTGCACAATCAGTACAAAGATAGATCAGTCGCGTGTTTGGCCTACCCTAGCATAAACACTGGCAGCAGAGGGGAAATAGCCAGCATCCAACAGACGTTTTAAAAAAACCTACAAGTCTCCTGCCTATTTATCTCACCCTAGTCTACCTTGGCTCATAAACAGGCTGCAGTCGCATCACACGGGCTATAGTATCACTGGAGTTGTGCAAATGGGATCAGCTATTATCAGTGTTGTGGAACTGAGTGCGACGAAGGCAATCACAGAGCACCCTGAGCTTCCGTTAACAAAGAGTTCATTAAGTCGACTAAATTCCCAATTGACGAAAACATCTCCAGCTGCAAGTCTTTGAGTAATTATTCCTAAAGCACAAGGCCAATGAAGAAATCATAAGAAAGTGATTTACCCAGCGGTATACTGTATGTTTTGCCTTAAAGTATACAGGAAAAAGACAAACATTCACTCTTCTAATTGGAAAATGTGTTCCTATGGTTCAATAATAATTATGCAGTTACCATGCTTCCAAGAGGTCACTTCTACACCAGTACAGAGTGCTGAATTCGATTTGCAGTTAATGAGGTTGGGTCTCTCAACGAATGTTAGTTTTTATTTTGTATGTAGTGCTTTGGGAAATGTGGTTATAGCCTATTTTATCATCCGTTATGATTCTGTGCAGATCTCCTATCTACAATCATCTGGGTAACATATTACTTTGCTTTTCCATTTTATACAATTAGACACTAAATCCAATCCAAAAATAAGTTATGGGTTCTATTCATTAGCTGTGATGTTAATTTAGCAGCTTTGTGTAATTCCTGAAGATAATTTTTATACAAACTTATCTTATTACTGTATCTGCAGGAAATCTATGGTGCGTCTTGTATATGGTTGTTGTGCTGACAAAATATTACTTTGTCACTGTGCAGTCAACCTTCTTAGGATGTGGGATTTGTGCATTCATATCCAAACGCCTGATGCCAGTGAGGGATATCCTTAAATAACGGGCCCCTCCTTTATTCCGGGGGACTGCTGGGCTACAGCTAAGAATAATCTCTACTTTCACATGAACCATATTAATTCTGGCAACCCTGCTGACCACATGCTACTGTATTGCCCTTTCTCTGTTCTACCTTGTTACACTGACTCCTGCATAACCCCTGCACAATAGCTCTTAGCACTACATGTAGTGCCAACATTCTAGCACACTCCTAACCACACAGTAGCTCATCAATAAACCTTTAATGCTATAAATAATTAAGGGCAACGGAATAAAGGTCAGTTTAAATCATCAATCATCCATGTTCCCTTTATATGTCAGCGGTGATTACTTAGTAGCTCGGTTCAAACAACTTTGGTCAGTTTGGGGATGGTAGCAAGGCTTTTATCACCAAATACAGCCTGGGTATAGCCAAGCTTTTATTTTGTAGGTTTTCTGGTGGCATTCATTAGTATGCAATATGCAGCAGACATTGTCTCACATTGGCCCCGTCACGTGTCTTCCTATGTATGCTGTTCTGTCACCTCAAAATTCAGAGTGGGGTTTTGACTTTGAAGCCGCTTTGATATGGTGCTTTTGAAAAATGTTGAAGGACGCCATGAAAGGGAAAAAAAATGTCTAATTAGTAGCCTTACATTGGAAGGGTACCATAGGCTGGCTTTCACATTGCAAGACCAGAAACCCCTTTTTTCTTTTTCTCTGATTAAATGTGCTGTTGAAGTTGATTTATGAATTTAAATTAAAGTAATGTCTCATGAAAAATTATTATTTTACTATTCATTTAGATCAACCACTTGGGACTCATCTGCTCTTGCTGTACAAGTCACAAGCGATATTTTAGGATTATTGATAATTCTAACCTCGTAGCTCCATATGCTGTTAATCTCTACTGAGACAGTTTGAAATGGGGTATAGATATTTGAGAATCCACATGTACCCTGGTTTTACCTTCCACAGAGGGATATATGGCATAGCTTGTCTCTTTTGCTCCATTTTATCTTCAGCATGTCAGGGGCTTTCTCACTTTGAGTTATGAAAGAGCAGTTTGATAGATTCAGACAGAATCCTCCTGTTCCCTGCTTTGATAATTTCTTTATACCCACCTGTAATTTAGGCCTCTAAAATGTAAATTACTTCTAATGCTACACACACCATGCTCTATTTTCTAAGCACTCATTGGACTAATCACAGGCTTTTGAATCCCTGAGGCATATATTGAATGATGTCTTCTACACTGGTGAGTGTTGAGTGAGCGAGTGTGCACATATTCATATCAAGCAGTTTGCTCAGAATTACCACAGATACATTTTTTCCTTCATTTATTGCTTTTTTGCTTGCTTTGCTACCATCTCGGGATTCAATCAAAATGCAGCCTACAGTTTATAATGCCATGACCATTATAATCATGTCAGGGTGAGGATCTTAATCAAAGTAAAGTTCAAGGCTTTAAAGGAAGCGGATGTAAGATACCATAAATTGTAAAATAAAAGCCGATATTGAAATAATAGTTGAGGCTGTTGGTCTACTGGAACAAAGTCTGGTTGCCAATAAAGGAAAAAGCTGTACTATAATGGCTCACTTGATACATTTGGGATAATATACAATGTTACAATTATTTCCACCAATGGGACAATGTAGTCATATACCCCACACTCTCAATTTTTGCAGAAATATTGTTCTTGATTGATAGATAAAATTGCGAGTTTCCATTATGAGCAAACTACCACAGCAAGCAGGAGACCAAGCAAAAACAGTGAATCTTCTAACTAAAATGTCATAATAACAACCTGTCTCAAAAAAACTCCTGATTCCCCCTTCAGTTGACGTTAAAGGCATGATGATTCCTGATCAGATGACAAAGGCACGTCTATTACCCCATCTGTCAATCTGAGGCTTTCTCTCTCACAGCATTTCAGATCAGCCACCAGAGAAGTCTTGATTTCACCCACTACAAGTATGCTAATCTAATCAATAAGTTATATATTTAATAAAAACTGAAAATATCTGACAAGAAGTTTGCCTGCAGTTGTACAGAGTAGTGTTACAATGGAGTAGTAGGAATACATTTTGTTATTGAGTTTACTTGACATGTTCCTTGCCTACTCATTGCAATTCTGTCAATCATGTGCGGGTTACGCAGAGGTCAGTCAGTTTGTCTCACCGATGTAAATTCCTTTCCTTTGTCTTTGCCTCTCTGTTGCTCAGTGGTCAGCGATATAATTTCAACTGATACTGAGCAGGGAGTACTCATACATAAATATGAGCAGACGTCTGGTTGCATGTGCCCTCAGTTCAGAGTAGTATCATTTTTATGCCGTTTTAAACGCTCCCTCTTTAACACAGGGAATCAGTGTCACCAGCAGACCTCTGTGGGAAATCTCAGTGATATGAATAATAAAAGAACCGTTTTCTACCCAAACTGGGCACTCAATATACTGGTTTGCAATGTTGGTACTTTATAGTTTTATGTTAAAAGTTGCTTGTACTTCCCAATGTAATGACCATATTTTATGACAAAAAAGCTTCTTGGTGTGCCTGTGCACTGTAGCTTTGGGCTTCAGGGTGAACTGTGCTTGATCAACCATACAGCTGGTCATGGACCAATGAATCAAGCAGCCATCAGTTCAGTAGCTGCTTGTATTTGCTCCACTGCTCTGCCCTATCCACAGGCTGCAGCATTTACACCTTTTTCTTCTGCCCATTCATCTCACCTCTGTCATACGTTTGACTGACAGACATGCTGTCTCCCCCCTCGAGTGTGATCATAGAACACACTGAGCATCATTAAGGCCAAAGAGAGTTTATTATGCCCATCTACTGTATCTATCTTTAGTCTAATCCCAATGTCTACCCCACTTGTCCCACTATAGAAATGGAAAGTGCTTAAGAGCTCTCTGGTGAACTGTTTAAGCTCTTTATACACACCTTCCTCATGTTTGGAGGCCTACAGACTGCTGACTGAATAACCTGTATTTTTTTAACATTGTACTGTAACATAAATAGTGAAAATAGGGAGGGTGGGAGCCCAGCAAAAAAACACTACTGTATCTTAACACATCCGTGAGACTTTTTTTAAATAAAAATGTTTCCTATTATTTATTACAATGTGAAAGTTGCACAAGTCTGTTTACATGCACAGAGAACTCTGATTATCCTTATATAAGTAATCTTGCTTTAAGATGATTCATATTAAACTTCATGTCTGGATTATAATAACCCAATAAACCTCAAACTGTGATTATAAAAGACCAGGTTAAAAGGGCTTGCATATTTCAATATTAAGTATATTGCTGTGAGGTGGGAACTTCTTTCTACTTTCACTGTTTGTTTTCATTGCTGCTGCAGACTCACACAGCACGATAGATACATGTTGATGTCAACAAAACATTATGGTAAGCACGATTTACATTTTCTTCAGTCTGGCTTGTCATTCCTTTCCTCTGTATCAGAGGCTACCTACAGTTGCTGAGGGAAAGGATTTACTTGGTGGTGGCACATTTTCATACTTCATTGCTGACAGGACTCGAGAGAAAGACAGGAATGTTCTGTTCTGGCTTATTCATAACAACACAGATTCTCTATCACAAGGTAGCAGAGGTGCATGCGGACAGCTAAGCGGTTTTCCAGAGTATCATAGCCAGTAGGTTAGTCCCTGCATGTAAACACAGCTAGCGATGCTGAGTCCTTAATGGACACTTAGATATTATTGTGATAATAGTTTTACTTGATCACAGCATATATAAAAACAGGTGGAGGGACTCAGGCCATTAGGTTCCAGGTTTCTCACCCTCTGCATTTCGCCATCCTCCATTTAGCATAATGACACTCAAACAATCAGCTCTCGCATTAGAATATGGAGCGGGGTATTATGCAGAATAAAAGGGTGTTCATATGTCATATTTGAATATCCTGATCTGTAACCGTGACATGCTCTTCCCAGCAGCAGGTAGCTGGTTCAGACAGAGAAACCATGCATGACCTACATGCTTAAAGAATTACAGCAGTCAACAAAGAGGATTCTCTTGGATGTTCTGATACTCTGATGTAAGCCTACACTGTGGCAACAGTGGTGAATAATAACATACTTGTGGTCGTATTTGCACAAGGTCTCCCCTTGCTGCTGTGATTTATAAGCAGAGCTTCCATCTGCAAACAGGCTAGGAGGTTTCGAGCTGCGGGGGCAGCACCCTATGTCCAGTGCTATTTACTCAGCCAGCCGAGACGAGGTGCTCCCCAGGCAGGATCCTGCAGTCACTGCGTGTTTTTTTTTTTTTTTTTTTTACCTTTACCTGTCTGCTCATGGGAAGGTGACAGCTACAGCAGGACAGCCGCCCTTTGCCACAGGTTGAGCCATCTTTACAGTGTCATTTCCTGCTGCTACACAAATGACTGAAAGCTGCAGGCTATCATGCTCTCAGAGGAACAATAGTGACTTAGTTTTATGAGCACTGTCTTTGCAAAACTCTAGTCACACTTTGAAGTGAATAAATCATTGTTTTAATAGGCGGCGGTTGCGTCAGTTAAAAAAATTCATATCCCTATGTAAATATTACAGTAAATGCATGTGGATTATAATTAACGCCATCTTCATTAAAAGCATGCATGAATGTAAAACAAGTTTTAGTTTTTCCAACAATGATCACTACAGCCACTCTCTGTGCTGTACCTAATATACTGTGAGCTGAAAAAGTGTGCAGAGATGCTGAGAGGAAAGGTGCTCCACTTTAAAGTGATGTGATAGATTAGGGAGGAGCCCCAGCAACAGAATAATTTCCCTAGTGACCAATTTCTGAACACTCTCTAAGCAAAGAAAATCAGCAACAAGCAACACGTCAGACACAGCCTCATGCCAGCGTGCAGGCGAACATGCTGACTCACTTCTAATGAGCAGCCAGAGATAGAAATAATAACCTAAAGCACGAATCATGGGTCATATATACCGCTGACTGTCCTTATTAACACTGGACCTTATACAATGTAGGCAGATGTACAGGTACGTACGCTAACAACTATCAGAAATAGCTTCTACGGTGGCCCAGTGTTGATGGGAAAGACAAAGAGAAAAAGGCTTTGCTACTATTACAGTGTTGCTCGCTGCCTGTGGCTACTTGTGAAATCTACTGTAGCTCAGCATTGTATTCACTTGTAGTATTCTTGACTTTCAATCGGTTCTAACAAATTAAAGGACTCTGGCAATCACTTGTTTTCTGTCTCTAAAAGAGCTAAAGCTCCATTTGATTCAGCCATTCCATTAGGACTGACCATCACTACTCATCTACTCTCCATGTGAATAACTGCGATACTAAAGCAGCAGCTACTGCAGTAAACAGGAACTGGTGTTCTCCCCTTGCTCACCTTAACATTAAGAAAGTTTATTCAGCAGTTGAAGCTTTTAATGACTTTAAAGCCCATGGATAATATTGAGCATGTTGGTATTTACAGATATTGATTATCAGTTATGTGCATAACTCAGTGTAATTTATAGCGGCGTGAGGCAGATTTATAGATGAAAAGGAGGTGAGTCTGCCAAAAATCTCTCCAGGCTTTACCGTTTTATTGGATATGTACTTCTCTTCACTTTTTGCAATAACTGTCCTTTAAACAAGTAAATGACATCTGCAATGTGCCACAAAGGTGTCAGATCTTTACAGCATCCTGTTAAGTGATTACCCAATGCATTTTCACACCAGAAAAATCAATACCCTTTAATGGATCAGCCAAGGAACTAATACAAAAAAAGATTTTAATTGATTATGGTGCTTCACTGCCACAGCCTGCGACGTGTTAAGGTGTAGTTGCCGTCTGAGCTGAAGTTGAAGTTGAAGAGACTGACATCGCTGCCTTTCAGCTGAGAGAAGATAACGAGGCTTCTGGCTCAGGATCACTTTGGCAGCAGAGACTGGCTGGAGGCATTGACAGGAAATAATGCTCATCTTGTCTGAAGATTAAACATAATTTACTTCCTCCTTATTATTACACAGCTTCACATAAACTCTTGCTGCTGACATAACTATTGATTCCTGTTTGATAGCGGTTTGTTTGATTCCTGTTGACTGTTGCAAAATGTAGAATTTGCATAATTTAGCTAAAGGTATTGAGATTTTCACAAGTCTAAATGCCAAGATGCTGCCAATGAGTCTATGGAAAAAAATACACCTACAGTATATGAAAAACTGCATTTAATTTGTGCAGTTTTGAATTCAGACATCCTTTGGGGTTTTTAAAGACAAATTAGTTTGCAGTTATCTTTTTTGAATCTTTTATTCTGATACCATTGGTCCATTTGGGATATTTAACCGTTTTGCGTCCTCAATATGTGTATGTGCCATGAGCAGCATTTGGCACAGGACTAAAAATGGCCAGGCTTTTCCACGCTTCATCATCTGTGGTTTGTGTCAGACCCAGACAGTCATCTGGAAAGGTCGAAGCTTCGGTAAAAGATTTAAATCATTCCACAGAAGAAAGATTCACCTTGACAGGCGGAACCTGAAAACGGGTAAATAAGAATACAAACAGAGACACATAAAGCAAGGACAAACGGACCGTTGCATTTCAAAGCAGGTGTCATCGGTTTGATGCTTTAGAGAAAAAAAAGTCTACATAATTTATCAGTCTTTTAAATCAATTATTTACTTCCAAAATATGTGAATTACATTTATTTCTTCTCTCAGTTAAAAGGACTCAATTTTTCAAACCTTGAATACTTGTTTGTTTAATTATCATACGAGTGGACGTGCATTTGCTATTTTTCTCTTTCAGATCTATTAATTGTGTTTTCAGCTCTAAAATTAAGTGATCTTGGCACCGCTGCTAGCAACAGCATGTTTCTAAATCCAGCTTGACAGGGTCAGTGTGGCAAAACAAACTGTTGGGCTTAGTTTTGGCACAGGGAGAATTTGACATATGCATGTTTTTCTTTGATAAATCTCTGTAGTGTTTTGTTGTTCTATATTCATCCAGTTGTGAGCTGCTAGTGGAAATTTTTCCTTTTTTTTCATTTGTCATCTTATTATATTAATGTTGTGGCCACGCCTTTTGATGAATGCAGGAACTAAAGCACGTATTCAGCTGCTTTTGAGGACAAATGGGGCCTTTGAAAAAATCCTTTCTCTTTACTGTTTATTAATATACTTAAAAAGATGAATGTGAAATAGGGAAGCTTACAGCGAGGCCTATGTATCATAATATATTTGCTCACAGAAGTAAAGAGTAATGAAACTATTTTCAGCTATAAAGCCATGCTTGAATAATATGTCTGCTGCAAAGTGCTACAAAGCAAGAACTATTACAAGGCGGTTACTTTTTATAATGTTTTTGGAAAAGACAGCCATAAATATATGTAGGTTTTTGTTCTTTAGCTGGTGAAAATATTTATATTAATAATATGTATTCTGATTCTGCCGGTCTGTTGTGTTTTGTGCATGTGTCCCTACACTTTAGTGGTTGGTGGTGTATTATTGATTCCTGCTATCGATCTAAACCACAATGACATTGTGATTTCGTCTTTTAGTTTTCTCATCATTTGAAGGAAATGCACTGAAAAGCCTCCTGCTGTGATGTCCTCGTTGTTCTTGTGACACAGCTGAGTTACTATCAATTTTATACAGAATGGAATCTGTCTTTCATCTAAATTCATTAAATTACAGACATATATAAATAGGCTGAAACTACATTTTACGTGTGAAGCAGCCTCAGTCCTTGGTTAAGTTCCATGGATATCAGTGGAAGAGAGGATCTGTGTGTATGAACCTGTCTGTAGGCGACAGATCAGTCAACCTCATTTGGATATTCATGTGCTGCAGATTATTAAGCAGCAAGCTCAACGTGTACTTAGGAATTCACATGATCCACCATTCCCTCAAGCAACAAACTGCGACTGTTATGGACATCAAGCATGGGCGTTAAGTACTGATAGGCCGTCACGATCATTGGTGCAACAGTGCTAGATAGATAATTTATTGTCCTGCGTTAGGGGAAATTAGTTTGGATAGCGTAGTCCAACAGTCCAACATCCTCTTTAACGCAGCAGTGTGAGTGTGCTAAGCGATCTAATGTGTGTGTGAATAGGGGTGTTCAAGTCCAGGATGAAATTAATGTGCCTTGATTTGGAAGTCAAGAGGAAAGTGTATAAGTGTGTGTGTGTGTTGAGAGCTGGTGTACGGATTTACAATACAGATCTGCATTTGCATTGAAGGGATTTGGGCACATGGTAAATTGTTCCTCTTGGGAATGAACAAGTGAAGCAGTAGAGGTAAACAACAAACCTACCAAGGTAAAGAGTAGGTGTGCTTCATTTGCTACAGTTTAATGCAGATGTAGTGATAAAAGGTACTACTGTTGTTTTGTCCCATTTATTTATTCAATGTGAGTGTGTTTGACTTTTATTTCTGTCTTTTTCTGCACAGGCCTTCCCATGTATATCCACAGGCATCTATGGTAAGCTTAATCTCTCTTATTTTGTTTAATTTACTTTGACATGTAGTTTTATTTTTGCTTTGTTTATCACAACAATCTGCACACGTTAACTCTGTGTACCTGCCTTATGTTGCAAACATCATTTCCGTGGCTGTATATTCAAAATTCTGCATCAAGGGGTTGCAGGTTTTGATTTTAAAGAAGAACACAGTGTGTTGAAACATACCAACAAGTTCACCTTACAGCATGTTGCACAAAGACACAACCTAGTATAAGGTGAACAAAATGTAGACCCTGTATGCTTGTGCTCCTTCATGGGACCACACCTTATATGTAGCAAAGCATCGCTGGCAAAGAGCTGGTGTGCTAATTAGACTTCAACAAAGTCACATTGAAAACATGCACAATTTGGTGATATAAACAGGCTTTGAAGTTATGATGACAAAAGATGTTGGATGCAGGGAAACTACTGGAGTTTTTATAATATAGTAAATTGCCTCTGCAGAGAAGAAATAATTATTTTCTCACTGTTCTGACATACGGTATACAGTAGGCTAGCTCTAATAATCACAGTGTGTCCCAAATATGTAAGGATCATTTAACATGCTAATTTCTATTAACAAGTCAGCAGCAATACGGTTCTATGAAAGCATTTAAAACTGGTATAATAATTTTGACCAAGATGCCATTTTTTGTACCACAGTGCTTTTGCCGTTGTTTAATTAAAGGCCAGTATGAGCCAGTAACTGTTAAACATGACCAGGGATCTGTAATTGCTTGGGCAGTCATCTCATAAAGTCGTTAAGGGCTCTGATCACTCTCCATGATCATATTACAGCCACGGAAATTAGGACCATTTAAGACCACGTGCTCCCCGTGGTGCAAACACAGTTCACACGAGATGTTCCCATATACATATACAACGATGATAATGCAACTGGGTCCAATGTCAAACTAATTCAAAAGCGGTTTCTCAAACACCAATGTGAACTCACAACCCATCCATTACCTCTCCACTCACCAAAGCTAAATCCTTTATGGGTTTACATCTGCACCATCACTGAAAGAGTGGAGGCTTTCCTCAATAAAGAATGATGTAATCTAGATCTAAAACACAGAAAAAAACAACACGGATTGAAGCTGTTCTTTGGCCTTAATTCTGTTGAGATGCTTTGCTATTCATATACTTATATAGTCTATATACAATTTTCAAATCAGCCACAGTTGAGTTATTTGAATGCACTGCCGCTAATGAAGACCTGATGCTGTGCTTTATAACTGTGCACGCAGACATTTGCAGCTGAATTGTAAAAATGCAAGTAAAACGTCAACCATCACTTATTTGCATTAGATTTTTCACAAATTTCACACATGGCACGCAGCTTTGCCTCTGTGAGTTGAATTGCTCCTTGTGGCTGAAATAAAACTGGAGTAACATATCTTATTTCTGTGATGCAACTTAGCCTATCGCAGTCCAACGTGAACAAACTACAAACTCTATTTATTTATTTTTTTTCAAATAGCTGAAAATCAGTGGCAGTTGAACACCTGACTTGTGGTTTTCTGCGCATTTCAGCCACAGATGTATGCATAATGCTGAAGGCTTGCTTAGAGTGCAAAAGAACCTAAGTGTTCAACTGCCGAACGTAATATATTGGTTGAAGAAACACATTTTGGAAATGCAATCACGCACTCCTCTTTCCACAAGAAGGAAGTAAATCAAGGTTGTCAGCTAAAGACGAGGCTATTTACTAATGACACAATCCCAGAACATGACTTGGGGCAGGTGTTAGGATCATAGAAGCCTCTAAACCTCAGTACTGGGTACCATATATGAACATGCCAGATGTCTGGTGTAAACATTCCTAATATTAGATGCCTGTTATGTATACAAATTTATTAGGTTTTACTAATTTGTACTGTGCATACAGACTTCTAAATGCAGAATATTATATCAGCATCAAAAAGGCCGCTTTGCACATGTGTGTATTACTGCCTACCTTACATCTGTTTTTCTCTGAACAAAGTGATGCAATTTCAATCCAAAGCCATCACTTTACTTCCTTTATCAATCCTAACTGGCAGCTGTCACCAAGTTGCACACTGAAAACATCAAAACATACACTTACTGATAACCAAATCACTGATTATAGAGCCTGACAAATTTTGTTGAGGTGCTTATTAAACCCGCCATAAACACAAAGTAAGTAGTGAGTAGTCCTCACCAGTTTCTGGTCAAAAAGCATCTACCACATTGTAAACATTCAGGGGACTGAAAAAAAGCTAATTATGGTGTGCTTGTTAGGAGTTCAACAAGCTGTCCATTTATTCAACACAGATTGAAAGCCATACAGCAGCTTTATACGTTATTTCCCAGTCGGCACAGTTAAATCTGCAAGCATGTGAATTGGTACGAGATAGTCCAAGTGGTCACTCATCCTGATATACAGCATACTGTAGCACACACTTTTTAGCGAAGCCCAGTGTGTGTACTAAAGAGAGCCTTCAGGCTTACAAATCACTAGATGTTTATAATTATACTCTGTGCTGGTTAGAAGAACTCTTCCCTCTTGGGATATTGAACATTTTCCACCTATTACTTTTGCAATTTGCACAGTTTACTGCACAACAACTCCTCATCATTGCCTCTCACCATCTCTCTCTGCAATATTGTCCGTTTTCTGCCACCTGTCTATGCAATCATCTCACAATGCCTATTACTGAAGTGTTAATGATAGGAAGGGCAAAAGTTGTAATTTCTTTCTCACTCCTTTTCTCTCATTCTCGTCTCCCTCTTTCTCTGTTGCTGGGTTATTTCACTTCAAATTTTACAGTCAGTGCTGATAAGTTCAGCAGTCATTCCTGTGAAATTAATTCCCTCTTCTCATTTTCCTGTCTTGCTTAGGAAATTCCTACAGCACATTCTGCATTAATCTGAACGTGCAATATTGTTGCATTGCAACTTTTTTGTTATTTTGCCAACACAAAACTTTGGTGTGGCCCCCATCAAGTCATTTATTTAACCCAATTTCACAAATTAGCTTGAAGCGGCATTACAATCTGGACACCATACAACACGTCAAACCCTAAGTAAATGTGTTCGTCTCTGACTTGTTAGGGTCTGACGTGTTCGTGTCTGACCCGTTAGTGTATGACTAGTTAGTGTCTGACCTGTTAGTATATGACATGTTAGCGACTGACTCGTTAGTGACTTTAACTGTTGCAAATCTCCAGTAAATTAACTCAAATGATTCACAAAATTCTGAAGTTTGGCTTACATTACATTTAAATTTGTTGACAGTGATAAAACTTTTACAGGTTGAATTAAAGAAATAAAATGAAGAATGTCAGGTAATGGATACATACAGGCCTATTTTAAAAATGGATATATGGCAGTTTGGAGTAAAACACCTTGTATTGTACCGTGTACACAAAGGCAGGCCAACTGCATGCAGGAGTGAGAGGTCAGTGTTTTTACTGTACGCTGCTGACGAGGGCACTGCTTATTGCTGTTCACTTTGGTGCCGTGTGCTGCATTGCCAGTAGGACCCTGTCGTAGCGCTCCACCAGCACATCAAAAGGGTAGGCAGAGCCATGCATGCAAGGGGGGGGGGGATTTAACAGCCTGTTCAATAAATTAACAGCTTATGCTTCCCATAACTGCATCTCCACAGACCAATGCAGCTGATTAAGACTGAAGATCTTCACACGGCAAAGGGCAAATAGAGGAAGGACTTAAGTAAACTACAGTATAGTACAATGCTGTGCTGTGGCGTTATTCTGTATGACTCCTCCCTCTGCCCCCTGAGTACTTCCATGTTCTGAAAGGGGCTTGTCAGGCGTTTTGACATTTTCTGTAAATTTGAGATAACCTTTAAGGTCAACTTCCATTTCAGCGATGTAAACAAAAGCTTTTTAGTGTGAAAGGCACATCTTCCCAATCTCTCTCTTATTCTCTGTGTCTCTTTTTATTTCTCCTTCTCTGTAGAATACACATAGATATAGCCATAGTTTTATATATGCACACCGTCATGCACCCAGGTACTAGACTTATGCACATGTGCTTGTCCCATTTTCACACTTGAATTGTTGTAGAAAAACAAATCCTCTGCCTCCAACATTGTGACAGAGAGGAATCAGGAACAAGTTATCCAGGGCCTTTGTGGTGAGCAAAATAGATTTATCAGGAAAGCTAATGCTAATTGACACTCTCTCTCACGCCTCCATATTCCAGGAGACTCAGTCACCATTGACAGATGATGGCAGAACAGGGAGGTTGGGTGAAGCAGGGGTGCACCGGGGGTACCTTAGACGCCTGGAAAGAAAAATGAGGGCTCACACTGCGCTGACAGTCCAATCCCTCAGTTTGGCCCATTAGCCACAACAAATTTCTGCACGGATAGTGTGTCGGAGGTACCACCCATAAACAAACTGGTGCCCACCGTGGGCCACGAGGTCACCCAGCATGATAGAGGTTATTAAGTGCTGCTCCTGTTTGCACATCAATCACAGCCGTTCGACCTGGGTTTAAATGGATTATTCCTTCCAAAGAGGAGACACCTCTCAATGTCTCACAAGATCAGTGCCAAGAGTCTAACTAGCTAGACTTAGAGAGGTCATATTATCTTTTTGTTGTAGCCCTTTCCCTCCCGTCTCCCATCGTCCCTTGTAGTACTTTTTCTCCTTCACACGTCTTTCTTACACACATACACGTGCTCTCACACAGGCTGAGATACTTTCTCAAGCAAAGCCGCATGCATAAAAATCCCATTTCAAGATGCATTGTGGACAATTTAGCCTTGTGGAGATCCCATCTTAGCTGGCACTGAAAGAGCACTTTCCAAAAGCCTTGTAATGAGCTGTACAGTTTAGGGGGCGTCTGCTAAGATCAATCTCAGCACGGAGCAGAGAGCTCACTGGCACAATACTAAAAGCAAGGACATGAACATTAAGTCTACTACTTGGCCTGACAGACCCATTCGCACACATGCATTTATAACCCTATCAAAACAATCAAGAGGCCCACAACACGGCAATGCCACTGCTCAGGATAAATATCTCCCTGTTTACTGCTCACCCTCCACCTTTGGCTCATCTGTCTCTGTGACGGATCAGAGGATTGTTGACAGAGGAGTTTTTGCACTGACTGGTGGCTGTGGGAGATATGCGGATGTAATATGTAATCCACCCAAGCTCTACTGGTATGTCCACGCTGCCATTCTACTGTACTGTCCAGATCAAAGGTGTCAAGCAGCTAAGAATTTTTCCTCCTGCCAGCATCATGCTCTGGCTCTCTTCATCCCCGTCTAGGATTAGGAAGGTTGGAGACATTCATGGCACCTTATCTCTCGGCAGTGACGGCTCGCTGCTAGCTTGCCAGAGGTGGCTTGGGCGAGTCCCCCCTTCTCTTAAAACCTAGGGTTTACTACAGGGAGCTTAGCCCAGCTGGGTTGGGAATTTCAAGGTACATAGGAGCAACGTGCTGTATCAGTGGGTAGCAGAGTGTGTGCTCAGTGGGAACAGGAGCTTCGTAGCCCATTTAACTGAGTCACACAATGTGCATTTTACTCAACACTAGCCTTGCTCTACCATTTTCATGGATGATAAGCCAAATGTAAAAATACTTCCCACCCACAGGACAATAGATTTAGGCCTTTGAGAAACTTGGTTGAGCATTAAACTTTTGCATATCAAACACTCTTCCGGATGGTTTTAAGAAAGTGAAATGTCAGGTGTTAATTTTAGCATGTAGGACAAAGCATGCCATCACCTATATGGAACGCTTCCAAGGAAGGTCATCGTCTGTTGTGCCACGGAGGCTGCTCTCTTTCTTCCTACCTCTTTTTCTGCCGGTCTTCCTCACATAGCACCCCCCCCCACCCCCCCTCCCTCCCTCTTTGTCTCTGTTTCCTTCTATGGGCTGCAAAGTCGGTCATGGTCACAGCCCTGCCGTGTCCCAGTGTTGGTCGAGAGAGGAGCTTCGGGCCATTTGACACCCACGCTTTAGCGTCTAGAGTCCTGGGGCGCTCTTCTGTCCTCCACCCCGGGTCACCTCACTTCTCCTCTGGGCCTTCATAGGTTGACAACCCTCTTTCCCCCTCTCCCTTTCCAGATGAACACACAGGACTGCTGTCCTCAACTGTGCTGCACTTAATGATTTCCTAATCCTGCCCATACCACAATCAACTTACCTAATTTGTAGTATATATTGTGCTTAAATGATTTCATCATGCCTGCCTAAAAAAATAAATTAGATGCTAAATCGTTCTCAAAGACCTTTCAAATTCAGATAAACATTGGCATTTTATGTTTTAGTTGTTGCCGTTTTTTATTTTCTGTAGCAGATTTCCTATGTTTACCGTTTGCCATTTTAACACCTGTGGTGAATTTACGAATGCCAGATACCTCAGCCTCAGGCTATATGCTGCTTCAAGGCAGACAGCTCATCCAAATGAATGACGAGTGTTGAGACGTGAACTTGACCAACTGCAATTGAGGAGTAGCAAAGTGGGACCAACAGTACCATTCTTGCCTCAAGGGGAGAAAAGCTGTACTTTGTATTTTTCAAGAACTCGGTCATTGATGTTTATCAAACCTAGGCCACATACTCTAACAAAAAAACAGTATATGCTCAAAGAAAAGAAAACACTAGAAATGATAAAGCCCTAAAACAACAGCAGGTTGTGGTATCCTCTTCACAATATAAGCTCACTCAGGAAAAACAAAACTGGTGTGGTCTGCACTGTGTCTACAGCCTACCCATATATTTGCAAACTAATAATGGGAATGTATCATAGCACAGACATGTATTCAACTCGCTTTATCAGGTGACGCAGCTACTTCTCACTCCTTCTCACCAGAGCAAAACACCTTAGCTACACAAGTTTGTTGTGAAAGTTAACTCTGTTAATTTAGGATATGAAAGAGTTGCCATGCTGGCAAAAGAGAGAGCAATGGGCTTGCTTGTGTTTAAAGCAAAAATCCCCCCTAAGGCAGAGTGTACATTTATACTATTTTTCAAACGTTTCAGTTCAGTGGATATTTTTGAACATTAACTTTCACAGATTCAAGGCAGAGTTGTCTGTGATGTAAACTGGGAGCTGTTTCATTATGAACTAAGTAGCTACGTGTATAATTTAGCTTTAACATCCAAAGCACTGGCAAAGCAGTTTCTAGTTTTCTATAAAATACATAAAACTATATTCCTTAAAAGTCACCCAGGGTCCTGAACAAGTGTTCATGAAGGTGTTTTACATATGCCTAAGAGAGGGGCCAGAGACTCTGTCTCTTGGTTGCATCAGAGATTAAAGTTGGCTCTCTTTTTCTTTATATTAACAAAGGCCCAAGATCATAGGAATAAAATATATGAATTCTGTTTTAAGTTTAATCTTCCCTTTGGCTTAACTCACTGGGCTGACGTGGAGACATGGATGAAAATGTACCTTTCATTTGAAAGGAAATGAAACCAAGTCATCTTCTCATATAATTTGATCATGCTTTTATATTGTGGCTCGGAATGAGTCAAAGGGATGAAATGATTGGACAGAAGAACAGTACCTGAAAATACTTGACTTGCAGTCTTCCTCAGATCAGTTTCAGTGTTAATTTAACTTAATTCTTCCTGGTCACTAGTGCAACATGACTGAATGTACTATGCAAATAGTAGTTATGTGAGCGTGCTGTGCCACCATAACCCTTTGTCCACGTGGCCCGTGCCATAGTCTCTCTCCCCCTCTCTGTCTGGATGCTGCACTCTGCCTGGTGATGAAGTACAGGAGCCTTCAGCAGAAATAACACTGCACCACCTGAGTCCTCATCAGCGGCGCTGCGCTGCACATTTCCCATCAGTGCGCCTCACTAAGACAAATCTCCCTGAGCCGGCCATATTCCCAGCATAGGAGAGAGCCGAGCCAAGCAGAGCAGGGACCCTGGAGGGCCCACCATCACTGCGGCTGACGCCAGTTCTCCACCTCCTGACGGATTAGCTTTCACTGAACCCTCCACACAGCAAATGGAGCAAAAAGAGAATGAGAAGGAGGTGTTGAGGGGAGAAGATGCAGAAGTAAAACACTGAACTTTTTCATTTTGTGTGTACATTTAATATGAAAGAGTCAGCCCACTCAATTCTTTTGTGAACATCATTTTCTTTGAACTTCTGTTGATGGATTTTGCGCTTCCAACAGGGCTGTGACTCCTGCGGCCAAGAGAGGTGACGGAAGTGTTGATTGAGGATATTTTATTGTAGCCATTTTTAAGCATATAAACATACTTGGCCAAGCTGACAGATACAAAGCGAGGAGAAGTAAAGGTACACTAGTGAATGCTGTGAAGGAGACAAATGATGAGAGAAAGCCGCCAATGCACTCAAACTGCTGCTGTCGACCTTGGGCCGTTGATGTTCCTGTCGAGCAGAGTTCTTCTGGCAGGCTGCCTGAGCTGCGCTGACCCTTTTCTCCAGCTTTCCATCTAACTCTCTTTATGTCATTTCTTTTGCAGCGTTAGTTTACATCTATCATTGTACTACATTCTACATTCTTCACTGGTTCTTTAGCTTACCTCTTTCTCTATCTCTCTCTCTCTCTCTCTCTCTCTAAGAAACTCCACACTGAATAGATTAAATGGATTCGATGCCGTCCACCCACTGCTGGTGACCAGAATGTCCTAATATTATGATTAGGACCTGTTTTTAGCTTTTTTTTATAAGGTGTCATAGTAAGAGCACAAAGACGGGTCCTGACTTCTTATAATAATTGGCTTATTTATTTCATTTGTTTTGTGCTTACTTCTCTAACACCTCTCCCGTTGTGTTTGCTCCTCCTAAACAGCTGGTCCTATCTCTGTGGATCTATTTTTCTCAGTTTTCCCGTCTTCCGCACATCTGTTTGCCCATGTTACTTGAGGTGCGAGTTGGAGTGTCGGTACACCTGCATATGTGTGGAAACGGAATTTAAAAAAAATGTGGCTTTTCATTTTTCTTTACATCCAACTCAAAGGGTAGGGGGTCGCCACAGTACTTGTAAGCTTGTTTCATAGGTCATAGAATGTTATAGTTGTGGCAATGACCCAGGAAAAGAAAATATCTGAGAATGTGACCCATGCAATAACCAACAGGCTACATCCGTAGCATGGCCCTTGTATCAGTTGATGTGGGTTGAAATTGAGGTCTTGACCCCTGTTGTTAGAGGAAGACAATGCTTTCTGCAACCTGTGGTCCCTTATGGAGGTCAGGGGTTATAATATTGAAGAGCATCATGTTTTAAATCATGAGCTGGGTTAAGAAAAAATTGTTTGTTTGCTATTGGGCTTAACTTGCACTGCACGGCAACTTCAAACTAGCTCCACAGATTTTTACAGTCGCTGAGTAAAATGCTTTTGTCAAGTTTTGTGAAAGGCACAGAAGACCAAGCTCAACTATAACTACTTTGAAATGTAGACAACTGAAACACTACTCTGTGACAAAGTAGAATATTGTCAGCGCTTTTAGTAATGGCTTATTTACTCTCCAGCTGTAGCAAGGCTGGCCCAAGGGCTTTTATAGTCAATAGCTCACTCTAAGTGTTGGGTCTTGGGAAGTTCTCTACAGTGGCAGAAAATGATCTTGAGATCAGCATCCAGCAGAGTCCTCCCTCAGCTGGCCTTATTAAAAATTTATTAAATTACAATCTGTGTGTTTAGATCAATACATTGTTTTAGCACAGTGGTAGGGCTCCTTACAGGCACAACTGTTGTGAGTAATATAGTAGTTAGCTACACATGTTCATTCTGGCAAAGTCATAAAATGGGGTAGTGTGAATGATCGCACATCTACTGTACATAAATAAAGAAATAAATAAAGAAACTACAATATATTCTACCTGAGATGGTAATGAGTGTGGGTGTAATGTATACATATGTAGCTTGTATCTACACTTTGTATCCCAGGAATAAGTGTGCATCTGGCAACATACGTCTACAGCAGTTATCAGACAGCTGGTCTCATCTACCAGAGACAAGCAGCTTTTGCTGCTTCCCATTGATTAAGGAGAAATGCTGTTACCTGTGGAGATGTCAGTTTGTCTGTCTGTTCGCCTCTCTGTTTTTTTCTCTCTCTTGCATCTGCATGTCAGATCCAACTGGTATTGACACTGTTTTATTTTCTTTCCTAGGCTTTCCGAATGAACCTGCAGCTGACATCGCTCTGAACACAGTAAAGAGCTGGATCGAACAGAATCCTGATAAGGTAGGACATGGCAGGGTAATGCATGCTCAAAACAAAGCTGTCAATCTGAAGCCACCTGTCCATGTGTACACTCTCTATTTTATGCATTCGCTGATTTGCTGTGAGTGGAGATGATTGGACCACAGCAGAAACACAGAACGCTAATTATCATGCATCGCCATATCAGACAGACATCTCATCCACCTGCCCCGCTTGATCAGCCATTTAGTTTGTGGTCTGAATGCATATCAACTTAAAAGCCAGTCTGAGACTAATCAGGCCTTAAATGGTATGTTGACTGTTTAATTGGTCTATGCTAAACCCAGAAGAACATGAACACATCAGATGAAATAATCTGAAATTGGTTTTGTATTAGTAAATTATAATGATGCCTTCCAAGGACTGAAGTCTCAGATAGTTTGAAAATACCCAGTCATTCAAGTGTCAAATTCTATATTGCCATATGGTAAGAATTATAGAGAAGCAGTTGGCAATGAGAATCTTAGATCTCAGTCTCGATCCAACAATACTCATTTAAATATGTATAAAAGAAATACATGCAAGGAAAATTGGTCATCCAAGACAGAAAATAGTGCAGAAGATAAATTATGGGGACAAAATATAGTGTGGTCATGGTGGACAGTAATTGCACCACAATTTATTTGGTAGAAAACATACATAAACACAGTTTATCTTAAGCAAAAACCACGATGAATGATATAATCTGAAAAACAGACGGTCATCTTCAATTTGAGTTATTAGGTGAGTAGCAAAATAGTCATCATTTGAAATGACCATTACAAAGAGACATAATAAACCCATCTACCCCGTGGGCTGAAATGAATGTAGACATTTCAATTTCAAAGCCGCTTTTACTGAAGATTGAGCTGCATGCTGCTGTAAGGATCTTTACCCCAGAGAAGCAAACATTACTGTCTTATCATCCAGACAGAAAGAAAAACAAATACAGTGTGTGCTAGCTTACAAAGCTACCACAATACTGATATCTATAAGTCCTTGATGTCAGACTAGAACCGATTATCAAGTGTCACTCTGAAGCCATTCAAATGGTGACCAATGTTTTGTGCTTCACTCAGTGTGTTGAAACCTTTTCACGTGACTGTCTTTTAGTGTGTCAGCACTAATTAACCAGGTCAAACTGTTGTTATGACCAAATTAAAGCTACAACTAATATCAATACAAACAATTATAAGTTTGTTGTACAAGGCTTTTACAGCAGCATTATTATATGTGACGTGCATAAAAAAGGGTATTCATCACCTCGATATATTTTCATTAACAGCTTGTGATGATAGAATTTTGTCCAGTCATCCGAAGCAGTTTGAGGCTGTTCAGGGCATACATCAGTTTTGTGAGTCAGTGAGTGATAGTCACCTTCAGGGGGTCATCTCTGTTTATTGTGGCACTGTTTATATCAGTCACCATGGATTGAGGTATTTTATAAAACTCACAGCTTGATGTGCTACAACATCCCTCAGTTGGTGTTATGGATGTTGTGAACAGACAGCCAAATGATTTCTAACTGCTGGATTACTTTGCAGTTGATGTGCTATATTAGCGGCACTTGTTCACTGCCTGATGGTTGCTGTAACATGTACTTGGGGAATCCATCAAAACTCTGGTGTGAAGAAGGTTTTATATAGCTTATTGCTGACTGTAAATAAGGAGCTAATGTGCAAAGCTGACTTCAGTAGTCGTGTTGTTCCACATCCAGGGATTGCTACTTTCCGTACGGAGGCTGCACTGCCGCACGCAATTTTGTGATGCATGGACTGAAAGCTATTTCTGGTGTGGGTAGATCAAGTGGAAAACATTACAATTCATGAAGAGGGGTAGACGTCTGCGGAGGCTTCCCTGATCACTGTTTGGCAAAGCTCCGCAAGCAAGAGCAGTGGATCTTCAACTCTAACTAGACCAAGAGTGAGTAAGCTTTTAATGAGATCAGAGAGAATAAAATGATACATTTTACCCAGAAGCACAGCAGTATCACAAGTCTTCCAATCAAACAACAGAACAACATGCACTGAAGCAGGTCTTCTCAATTAATTCACCGTTGCTTAGAGCTTAGTTACTCTTGATACATCCAAAAACTGATTTTTTAAAAGTATACATGACTAAAAAAAAACAATCTTAAAAAAAAAAAAAAAAAAGGAATTATGTCAGTTAAGTTTTTACCAGACAGAAATAGAGAATTTAAGTAGAATTCAAATACATGTCTAATCGAATTTATGGAATTAATGGAACTTCATAGTGCCTACAGGAACAGCATGATGTCTTTTCTGTTAGCTGCTTTAGCGTTTTGCTGCACATTAAATGTTAAGATGAATGCTGCCTGCTTTGTCCAATTTGTTTAGAAAAGCAATTTATCACTGTAGCTTTTACTCGAACGACACACCCAGTGTCAACGTGATTGATAACTTGACATGATTTTGTTTCAGGCTCTGTGTCAACTCACAAGAAAATTATAAGCTGGTTGCATGTCAAATACAGAGCTTACAGTCAATAAAGACATTAGGAATAAAATCTCTCTTCAAAGGCTGAGAAAGAGATTAGATGTTGCGTGCTATGCCATCAAAAGGCTCGCAAAAGTTCAACATTGCTGCGCTTGCTCATATCACAGATTGCAACCAGCTTTCCAAAGATAGAGGGAGAATGAGAGGTTTGAAGCTCAGTTTATAATGCGCGGAACAATAGGACTAGATTGCTCCGCTCGCACACCTCCAGCTCTGTGCACTCGGCCCGAGGAGCCTCTGCTGTGGGCGTCCACAGAGACAAGTCATTTCAGGGCCATGATAAGGGCTCTGCTTTGGGGAAGATACTGGGCTATTGTGGCTGAATTTCAGTACAATGGGCTGGCTGAGGATCTAACACACTGGGGTGGCAGAGTACAGGCCACAGCCCTCTCCACGGACACACACACTCTCACTTGATAGCATTGTCTGTGTACGTCCAGCTCTTTATGTGTGTGTGCATGTTATCTACATAGTGGATAGTAGTAACTAAGTACATTTATTCAAGTACTGCACACAAGTACAATTTTGAGGTACATTTATTTACTTGAGCATTTCAATTTCTGCTACTTTGTACTTCTACTACACAATATTGTGCTTTTGACTCCAAAATATATATATATATACAACATATGATCAACAATAAATGATTATGTATTATTAAAATATATATATATATACAACATATGATCAACAATAAATGATTATGTATTATTATAGGTACATATTTACTTTATTGAAATCACAAGCTAACCAGCAGTATAATATATATATATATAGTAAGTCAAATCAGCCCCACCTTTACAGCTGCAACATTAGTGATTTACACATTAATGCATCATTAATTATAATCCAATATTCTGAAATGAGCCATTCTGCATAATGAGTACTTTTGATAGTGTAAGTATGGTTTGATGCTAACACTTTTGTACTTTTACTTACTTAACTTGTAACAAAGTATTTTTACAGTACACAGTAGTGTTGCTACTTTTACTTAAAAAAGATACGAGTACTTCTATTACTGGTTATACAGTTGAGATACATGTGAGTTTGTCAGGTTGTAGTCACACACACAGAAATTGGACTGTAATTGTCCACTAATTGAAATGTGCAATGTCTCAGGACACTGTTACTTCAAATAACAGATGACTGTGTGTACATACAGTGTGTCTGCAAGACAGAGAGAGGGAGAAAAAAAGAGGACACTGTGTGATTGATTAGCAGTGAGTTTATCTCTCAGGCCAGCACCCTGTAGCCCTGATGCACTCGCCAGCACACAAAGGGCCCCAGTGCCAGCATGAAATTCACTCTTAAAAGCACGTAGACTTTCTTTGTGGAAGAATAAACAGCCTCGCCATGGTCAAGGAGAGCAGATCCTTTAATCTAGAGAGACTTGAGTGCAGGAATGATTCTTCAGATCACAACAGATGAAAGAAAAAAGGGATGTAAGCCTCTGCTTCCCTGTATCCTCCACACAAATGAATCAGATAAAATATGTGATGATGTGTAAACAACATGCCAGAAGGCTCTAATATCTTCAAAAATGTAAAAAGGGTTGCAGACAGAGGCAGTGACAACCAGACACAACCAGTTGTCCATATGGTATTGGAGTAGTGTCCTCCTGCTCGCAGCACACACACCCCTCCACTCATCTGGCTTTGGTTTATTTTCTCATTTTCAGATCTAATTTGGTTTAATTCAGGCTTACATAGGTTTAATCTGCAGATGAAAAATGTGGTCTGACATTGTATTTGGCTGCCACAGATGTGCTCTAGATGGCCAAGCGTTTTAATGAAGCTTTTCAAGGTCCCAGCAGCCCGGCATTACTGACACAGTCTGAACACTTGAGACAGATTGGAAGTTTGTAATAAGCTCTGCTGCGCTGGGCTGCTCAGGACAAAATTGATGTGTAGAGATTTCACCTTTCAACATCACTCTGTTTTGGGCTTTGGTATTAAGCACTCCACTGTGCTGATGACGCTGCTCCCAGAACGGGTGTTTGCATCCCTTTTCCCGTTTTGTGAATGATCTGTTTACCTTAGTAGCATTTGTTATTTAGGACACCTGATAATAATTTCATCTCAACCCAGAGCCGGAGACTTAACAGTGACTTGTGACAAATGTCAAGTCATTATAAGGAATAAATACAGTGTGGTGTATGTTTTGTCTGATTGTGCTTTTCTGTGTGAATGGATATCAGTTTAGGAGGCTGTCTGGGTTTTGGCAGATGGAGCAATAATATGAGGCAGTCATTGTCATTCAGCTGAATAAGATGGATGGTTGCTGTAATCATGGCTATATTGTGCGGTTCACCTTTAGAAAATGTGAATTACATTTTTGAGTATAGTGACCAGCTTTATCAAACAGGCATGGTAAGCAGACAATAGTCTCGCTTTGCCAGACCTTCCTCCACAGCGCTGCGGAAGAGGGTCTGGCTAGTCTACACAGCAATCCAGGATGGGAGAAAAACGTGCTCTGGTTTATTGGTATTTCTTTAAACCAATCACAATCGTCTTGGGCGGCGCTAAGCACCCAGCAGAGTCATGGATATAAACTAAGCAGACAGTAAACCACATGTTCTCCTTGTGCTTGTTTATCACCGTCTATACATGGTGGTTAAAATGATGATGATTTTGAATGAAGGATTATTTTCATTACTGATTAATCTGGTTATTTTCTTCATTAATCAATGTTTGTTACATAGGATGTCAATACATATTTCCCAAAGCCTATGTCGACATATTCAAATTTCTTGTTTTGACCAACAGTCAAAGACTCAAAGATATATAGTTTGAGATCATGGAAGACAAAGAAATATTTACATTTGAGGACCTGGAAAGAGTGATTTTTGGCATTTTTGCTTAAAAATGACTTAAAGGATGAATCTATTCTACTATGCATTTACATAGTATCTCCTCTTCCTTTCCTCTGTTATGTCAAAAAAGTTCAATACAAATAGTAATGAAAAAAAAGCGAACAAAAACATCATTGCTTTATCTTAGTTATAATGACAATGTGTTTAAATGTTACTGTCCGGTACGGTGGTAGATACACATTTAGATTAGAGTATGGACTGAAGACCCCGGAAAATTTAGCTTGGAGTGATAAAATAATCCCCAAAAACACTTTGAAAAGCAAAATCTACTGGAGGAGAAGCTAACATTAATTGGGTCGGTACTTTAGCTCTCTGTTGCTGCATTGCCTCTTCATGGTGTTTTTATTGTCTAGTATCCAGTGAAAAGACTTGTTCCAAGTGTCACATCTGGAGCCGAGAGAGGCACAAATTTGCTCCGTGCATGCCTCGAGGATGCCGATGTGCCACTGATGGGTTTGTGCAACTGGCATGGTGTTCAAAGGCAGCACTGGTCTTTTGAAGTCAGTGTCTAGTCCCTTTGAATCGTTTGCTGTGACTGAGAGCATCAGGGAGATACGGCCAGATCAGGAGCTGAGAGCATGACTAAACACCCAACTCTGCTTCCTCGTACTGTACTGTCTCGTGTGGATGGAGACGCACACTTTGACCTGAGATGTATTCTCTCTTCAGCCTCTCTGTCAAACACTTGCAGATTTGGCTATAGAAATGCTTTAGAGGGAGTGTGTGCATGCCTTATTAGTATTCCCTGTATTCAGATAATTACTTTTCTGGCACTAGTGCAAATGCATGCAATGTAGTCTAATACATTAGTGGCAGCCATTTGGCCCAAGGCAGTAGAATGGGGATTTTATGGTTTTTATGATCTGAGGATTTTATTATCTGGCTCACTCTGGATAATATGATGTGTGCTCTTTGATTCCCTTGACCTCAGGTTAGTGTAGTTGAATACTACTAGTTTCAGTGTTTTAAATCGATTTAAGATGATATGGATCCAATTTCTGAATTGACACTAGTGGAATTTATTGGTTAACTTTTTAGCACTTTATGTTATCTGCGGTGGGGGCAAACAGTTTTGATTAAGCGCTCCTGCTGTCAAAGATAAAGAAAAGTTTATCATGAGCAGCAAATGCTACAGTATTTTCAACGTTTATCTGAACGGTTTGATTGAGCTCTTGCCTTCAGAGAGAAATCCTCTCTGCACGAATGGGGATTAAGCCTATCATCTCTCTATCTTGTCGCAAAAACCAAGGTGTTGCTTTACTCATGGTAATTGCAGAACGATCACCTTATTCTACGATGAAAGGTGACTTTGAGTCTTCTGTTCTGAGGCGGGGTGAATATTGAATTTTCTGTTAATGCTCTGTCCCTACTTAGAATGAAAAGAATAAATAAAAGGATTGATTAAATATATCTCTCTCGCTCTGAAATAAGTAAATAATTGAACAACTCTTTGTGATAACAGTTGGAGTACTAAAATAAAGATTTGATTGTAATTGCTATGGCTGCTGTTGTTGAGGATTACAGAGCCAACTAACAAGTAACAAACACTATAAGAAATATCAGCTACACATAATTCATCTTTATGGGTAATACAAATCGCTGGTACTTGTTTGGGACTATGTAGAAATGTTTCATGGTGAGTAAGACCTCAATGTTAAATTGTTAGGGACTGCTATCTCCTTCATATCCAGGTGCTCTCGTACACATGCACCAAGCCCACCAATAAATACAGCCTGCTGCACTCTAACGCATGGACACTGAGATATGATGCCCTCTGAGTTCAGCTCTCTCCGTTGGTGCAGATACTGTAGTCCCACCTCCATGCTTACTGTGCTGGAACAAGCTATCTTAATGACATGCTAATTGATTTAGTGTAGCACAGATAGCGGTAGGCTGGCACACCGTGATAAAGCGAGAGTGTGTCAAGCTGTTTGTTCAGAAGAGGACAGGAGACTCATCAAACTCCAACTCGCTCAGTCACTCGCTCTATTTCAACAAAATTTTACTCTGCAGTACCCCACGCTGAAGCATGGAGACCTTTACTGTGGAGGTGTTTTGTGTGTGTGTGTGTGTGTGTGTGTGTGTGTGTTCGTGTTCAGACTGTTTAGTGTTTGCTCTTGTAAGTACAGTACATGACCCAGTAAGCTCATTTTAAGACTGCCGCAAGTTCAAACAACAACAAAAAACTCTGCTGCTCATCAGAGCCATTAATTATAATGTCTATCTATGGCCTGCAGAAACAGATAGTGGATGAAAAACATTATGACCACTCCACTGTCCTCTCACTCACTTGGGCTGATATTGAGCCATAAAGTCTGGGACACACAAATAACCTTGGTTAGCATTGTTAGTTTAATGAACTGCTTATTGGCAGGTACAGCAAACGAAAAAGGTAATGTACAGTGAATATGTACAGTTAAGTATATACACGCATATAAAGTTGCCCTTCAATAGCATTTTATTGCATCTGACACCAATATCAAGTCTAACAAGAGTTAACTGAATCTTTTGAATCCCTTGTTGAACACATTTAAGTTTAGGTTTAAGTTTTTACAGTTTTAAGTGACAAAAGTTATAAATCATTTCAAAATTTAGGCTGTTAACAGTAGGCTGCAAATTTCGGTATATACATTTTATCCTGGGTAAGTAAGAAAAGAGAGAAATGCAACTGTTTTAACAGTTTAAAATGTTTTGGTTACTTAATAGGCAAATTAGATTAAAACATGGGTATTTAGTTTGCATTCACACAGTAAGTAACAGTATTCCCAAATTCCAAGTCCATTTAATGTGCAGCTCAGTGACCAGAAAAAGATGGTTGATGTGTAGTGAACAAGCTTGTTTGCTGCAGCTGTGTCATCAGATTCCCATGCTTTCTTGTTTCCCAACAAGTGTATTATTTTCTACAAAAATTCTGCCCAGCACCTGCAAAATTAATGAGCGGTTTAATTAAGTATTCTACAAGTTTTATTTGAAAAGTTTCAGGAAGAAATATCTCAAAAATAAAGATTAAGATTAGGGCAATGTACTGTAACATAATGAAAGGCAATACCTAAGCAGCAACAAAATGCTTGACTTTTCAAATATTTGTATCTGTATGAGGCCACTTCTCATGCGGCGGCAACCTCTTTCAATATTCACAGTTGGTCATTATCCAGCCACCTCATCAACAAACTTGCCTTCAGTGTGAATATTGGTGTATATACAGTATGTCTGATTCTGTATGGGGAGCACATATGCAGGGCTTCCAGGTGCTACCGATGTTGAAGGGTTGAGTTTTGGTTCAGGGAGGAGGGGTGGAGACCACCGCAGTGATTACTTTAGCTGTTGCTGTGTGATTGCACGGTCTCTGGCATGTGATTAGGGGGAATGGGCCGTATCTCTCACCATCTCAAAGGGGGATCAAATCAGCCTCAAAGCCTGGCTTCAGGCGGTGGTGCATTTGAAAGTCAATGTTTTATTTCTAAGCATAAATTACTTGATCAGGGCACTTTTTTCGCCCAAGGTTGTATTCAGAAGTGAGGGTTGCCACAGTTAGAGGGTCTCTAGTGTTTGCATATGTCATGTCACACGTCCCCATCAAGTTGATTTTTTATTTCTGCATGATATTTTAAAATTACCCAGAATTAAAGACACACTGTGCTATTAGTAACTTGCCTTTCCCTAGATATTTTGTTCATATGTCTACATGAAACCATATGATAAGCTATTAAACTCTCTTTGTACAAACCAGCAGTATAATGAAAGCTATTCAAGTGGAGATGAAGATGTTTATATTTCCAGTGATGCCCAATTGATTCAGTGACCCATAAATGTGTGTAAATGCTCTTCAAAGTTGTGTTAAAGGTTGAAGCTGTGGTTCAGTTCGAGTCAAGCTGAGTTCTGAAGAGCTAATCCCCCATGAAGTTTGCCTTTTCTAAGAGAGCTTTCTATTGAGCTGCAGGAAGAGAGATGTTTAAAGCCCTGGGTCAGTGTGCGTCATTACCAGGTGTGATTATGGCCAGATGTAAGCACCCTTTTGCCTTACCACCCTTACCACCCCTATATCTAGCAGGCCTCAACATTATGTCATTGTTTGACTGTTACCTTTGCTGACGAATGATTTTCACAGTGCTGATTGACAAGGGCGTCTGTCTCTGTGGGACACAGCCGGCAAGGCTAGCACAGTAGGAGTGGTACATGTTGTAACTCATCAGGGCTTCAGAGATAAGGCTAGGCACTGAGGGTCAGCTACATAGTAGAGGAGGATGATGGATAGAACAGGAGGCACTCACTGTGTGAGGGCTGTAGGGCTAGAATTCAGAAAATAGATGCTTTAGTGTATACAACCGATTCTCACTTTTCTCTTAGCCTGATAACTGCCAACTCATCACATCACCTGCTCTATGAAAAGAGTTGGGACCCTTTTCATCTCTCATCTCAATTGCTATATTAACTGTACAGGTTGGTGAAGCTGTAAGCAGGAGTGACAAGGCCGAGAGACAACCAAGTGTGTTAATGCCACTTTACTATGCAAATGCGAAAATTATTAAGCGAAGTGGCTTACTTTTTCTGATGTTTATAACTGCTGTGTATGTTAACAATGTGACCCAAGCTTGAACCTTCATCAGAGCTGTCTCCTCTTTGCCTTGTGCAACGTCCCCGGACCAGACACTATCTGCTGGCCTGCTGTATCCCCAGGCTGTCTGGAGTAATCAAAGGAGGGCAGCATTAATTGCTTGACCCTGGCAGGAAGCCAGGTGGTCTGGCATGGGTCATCACCTGCCCGGGGAAAGGTTGCCCCTTCATCCTCTCATCCACCATCCTCCCTCTCCTTTCTTTCCCTTCACCTTCTGCCACAACCAAACCCCAGGAAGTTGCGGCCCGCTCTCTCTCGTGTGCTGCAAAGTCATCCCGGCCAAATGCCCGTCTTGTTTTCCAAGCAGCAATGCATCTAACCTCAAACAGTAATAACATTCCATTTGCAATAATAGCCGAAATTGGAATTGGGCCTGCATGCTTTCCATAAACCTATTTCAGACAATGGTCCTATTCCTATTACACAATGTCTGTCTCGATATCCCCGGTATAAACATCTTAGAAGGTGCTGTTCCAGGAAGGGCAGGGATTTGTCTGACTTATGGCTGATACATTCATCAAGTTCGTGCCAAGCCAATAGCACACTGTCAGAAAGGAGCATGTGGCATTCTATCACCATGAGAGGCTGTGACAGAACAAGTCCTTTTCCATTACACTCTCTCAGGGCAATCTCTGATATTGCCTCTCTGCTCCTCCCTAATGCTGTTTATTTCAGTTGTTTGCACTGGTGGATTCCATATTGCTGGGTTTCCCTCTCTGGACCTTAATCAGTGTGAGCCTAACCGAATTTGAGCATTACTATGTCAGTAATGTATTGAAGAGTGTGGAGCTGCTCCCCTCATTTCTTTTCTAAATGGCTGGGAGCCATACCTATGTTGCGTATTTATTGGTACGCCTATATTTCAGTGTTAAATATTTTAATGGTGCAATAAACAGTATTTCAATTTCAAATCGATAAACAGGCCTACATAAATCCTGTACACTCACCTGCTTTCTTGTTACAGGCACGCTGCAGTGCAGGGCTCAAAGTTCTTTGATCTGTAACTGCCTATATTCCTCTTCCTCATTTAATAGGCTGACAAAGGTTTCTTCCTCCTCATACTAGACACATTAAAGGGAGCCGTTGAGGTGCTCAGCCTTTCCTATCACTCTGTATTCTCTGTGTTTCCTATTCTTTATTCAGTGGAGGCCGTTGAGAAGCTGTCGTCCTGTAGAGTGGTCTCTAGTTCTCTCCTGTGTTCTCCCCGCCTGGAGTTCTGAATTCCTATTTACGTGCTGAACTTTGACAGTACACCAGAGTCTGTCCCTGCTCAGCCAGCATAGCTAAAGCAGTGTTTCTACGAAGTTTAACTTGTCTTCTGCTTCTATGATTTCCTCTTGGCTGAGAAAAAAGGTGGACTGAAGTGGACTGGGGAAGAGTAAAGTGTATGAAAAAGTGTAAAGTGTATGCTTATCAGAGGCTGTGGCTTGCAGAAAGTGTACACTGAAAACTAAAATTTTTTTGATACACCCTCAACTTTCTCCCAATTCCTTTTCTAAGTTTAGACAATCTCTAAATCTGATATCCAGTAGCAGCTTGTTTTAATCACTGTTAACAGTCTCTCCTGAGTGCTGAAATGAAAATGTACCCCTTCATGAAGTCATGGGATTAGATTTGTTCACAGTTATGGGATAAAAAGCACTTTCACTCTGTAATGTGAACACCACAGATGGAGTTTTTTATGAAAGCTTTGATGGACATCAAATCTAATCTGAAGGATACAGAGCCGAAGTATTCTGGCAAATCTGGTACGATTTTCTGTCTTTGATGCACAGTAATTCAGCTTTCTCATCTGAAGAGGGCAAACCTCAAACTTAGCAGACAAGATTTCTCAAAGAATGAGGGTATACTGCAGACATTTGTTCTCCAACGGGAACTATTGATTATTTCACGTCTGTTGGGCTTTGGGATTTTTTAGCACTTTCATGGCATAGTCATCTGTCCGATATTTGTCCTTACTCATAA
Source organism: Perca fluviatilis (assembly GCF_010015445.1). Classification (NCBI taxonomy): domain Eukaryota; kingdom Metazoa; phylum Chordata; class Actinopteri; order Perciformes; family Percidae; genus Perca; species Perca fluviatilis. The sequence continues at coordinate 22,290,216 of NC_053130.1, read as the reverse complement.
AACCCAGAAAGTTCATGTTGTAAGTTGAATGTCGATTGGCTTGTCTTCGTTGCTTGGGGCCATTAATTAAATATGTGCACATAGCCATATTTTTATCCAACTGTCTTATAAAGTTTGGAAATGTCACAAAAAATAAAATGTAAATGAGATGAATTCCCTTCAGCTGAGTTAAAGAGAATAAAAAGGCCTTTTTAAATATGAGAAATCACAACCTTTGTAAAAATGACAGTCTTTGAAGAGAATATATTCTAATAATTGCATTGGGGAAGCTTTTAATGATGTTTGAATGTGTATTAATTTACATATGTCCCATCAGAATTCCTAAAGACCCTTTGCATCTATTGTGCATTGTAAATTTATTTTTAATTATGATCATGACTATAAATAATACTTCATAAAAGAGTGTGTTCAACACAAGAGTTTTTAAAAGGAGTAAGGTAGAAAAATGATGTATCCTGTAATCATTGTTGTGCTGTATATTGTTGGCTTGTTAGGAGCCAGGATTGTGCTGTACTGCAGGCATTGAATAACAAGCTTTAGATTAAGCAGGTTCATCATGACGAACAAAGGCCGTTGAAATAAATGGACTCCACTGAGCCAAATGGGATAATGAGTTATCTTGCATGTACTATACCATAATCATTCTGATACTGATAGTCATCATGAGATACTGAGAACTGAATTATGAATTCATTTGAAGTGCCTGTAGTACCCGCAATCAGCAGGTAAAAACCTGTTGTCAAGCTGCTATGCTAATACAGTAATAGCAGTAGTTAGGAATGCTGCATTATAATGTGACTGGTATCAATGTAGAGAAGTGTAATCAGCCATATGCCCACGTCTAATATTGTTATTGAAGTGTAGTGAAGATCCCTGTCAACACCTGTGCTGCTGTTTGTCAGCATCCCTTCTTAATGTAAACTTATGAAATACTGTATGAGTTTTAGCTGAGGTTGGCTTCTGGCAGGGAGGCTGAATGCAGCCCGTGCTGTATTTCAATGCATAACTAAAATTAAATATGCTGTTAGCCTCGCTCTCACTCTCACAAGCCAAGCTCTTGGTCTGAGATGTTGCCCTATGTACCATAAAACAAGACGGATGTAATGAAGATAGACGGACTGTCTGAGCCATGACCTTCATAACACACACAGAGTACACTTGAGCTCGCTTAACTCTCCGTTTAGAATAGTGCTTCTCTTCATCTCTGATACATCGTCTTTGCGTCTAGTATCCTTCAGATGTTTTCATAGCACTATGTTTATGTAACACTGGCTCCAGACTGCAGTGAAACAGTTTACACAAGCCTTGTTTAAAAAAGCTACAATGCAAAATAATCACCCACTTTGTGTCTGCCACTGTCAAGGCAAACTGAATGCCATTAAAGTATGAGCACTGGGTAGCTTCAGCATAGGCACTTTTCATCCTCATCTGACAGACAGATTGAGAGAGATCTTTGGAAGGCTTTGAGCTTTTTTGCCGTTTGAGTTCTCTCAACACGACCTGATAAGACCCCATTCATCCTCTCTCCCTTCATCAGCCAGGCAGGGGTTGGACCATAACCAAATTCAGCATGTCACATCATCACCAAGACTTCAGACATGCTATTGTCTACGTGCTGCTGACAGAGTGCTCAGTGGCAGCTCGTGGTCTGGCTTTAGCAGGGAGATGATTTCTTGATGAAGCTAACAAAGACATCTTTTAGACAAGTTTAGGTTTAAAGGTCCTATGATATGCTGCTTTTTGGATGCTTTTATATAGGCCTCATTGGTCCCCTAATAATGTATCTGAAGTCTCTTTCCCGAAATTGAGCCTTGGTGCAGAATTACAGCCACTATGAGCCAGTCCCACAATGAGCTTTCCTTAGGACGTGCCATTTCTGTGTATGTAGCTTTAAATGCTATTGAGTATGAGAGAGGGGGGGGCAAGGTGGAGGGTGGGGGTGTGGCCTTGACCATCAGCCATGATTCGCTCATTTGCAAGCCATGATGTCTCTCTCTCATGGGTGGGCCAAATTCTCTGGACGGGCAAAGCAGAGAAAGAGGAGGTAACCTTTCCCCTTATGACCTCATGTAGGGAAGATTCCAGATTGGCCCATCTGAGCTTTCATTTTCTCAAAGGTAGAGCAGGATACCCAGGGCTTGGTTTACACCTATCACCATTTCTAGCCACTGGGGGACCATAGGCAGGCTAGGGGAACTCATAAAGTGAAATTTTCATGCCATGGGACCTTTAAGCATGGCCTGTGCCTGCATGTACAGTATGCACCCCTGTATGTGCATGTTTATGCTTGTTTTAGTTCAGTACAGCAGCACACTACATTAAACTACTCCATTTGTAACAGGAATCAATTCTAAAGTGGATCAAGCTAGCGTAGCGTCAATTTGTGAGTCATACAAACAAATAGTGTTTTCTTCTGGGTGCATGCTGGGCCTTGTATTGTAGGCCTAAGATGGCTGCATCATCTGACAGCTTTGTGGTTTGTTCTGACAGAGCAGACTTATTTATGTCTCTCATCCTGTGTGCAGCTTCTCTGAAGGCCTATAGTACAAACCACAGAGACTGCACAGCTCTTGACAGGGTATCACACTACAAAGCCCTCATACTCATTTTTGACTGGCAGCAGCCAACCTCCAATTTCCGTGTTTCTGTCGCCATGAAATCTGGCTCTTAGCAGGTTCTTGTCATGTTTGATGTAGGGATTTAATGGATTATTATGAGTCTGAAACTAGGCAGAACTAATGGTTTAGTCTGTGCCCTTGAATTTAGTAATGGCCCTTTGGATCAGGGGATATTTCTCTCTAATTTGCTCATTTGAAAAAAAGCTTTATTTCATTTCTTTCTTCTAATGTTGACTTTAAAACAAGACGAGGAACAGCAACAGTAACCTTGCAATTTTTTTTATGCGTCAGAGTATTTTCTGTTTTATTTCAATGTTTGTAGATGGAGAGAGCGCAGGGGATAAAATAGTAAGTATTGGTCAATATACAGTAGGTATCAACGTCCTATATTTCAGACAAAATATTGAATTTGTTAAAACTCTACTAATAATGTTCTCACAAAAGGGTTCTAAGATGACACACTGAATGACTTAAGAGTAATATAATTCGTATCACAGTCATACTTCAGTTGACCATTCATCTCGTGGTTGCAATTCCAGGGAGGGTTTGAGGAGAAAATTAAAAAGAAAATTAAAAGAATTTCAATTAAGTGATTTGCTGAATTGGAGGGAAAATGGCAGTGATGTGGAAAAGGCTTTTAATCTTGGTGAGCCACCTCTTGTTCCATTAAGCTCCTATCCCCTGCTTATCTCACTAATCATTCCTCCCAATGCCAGCAGTCTTGGCGATTTTTAATGAACCCATTATGTCCTGATTCAGTCCACCAGGACTGGCAGGCACACCACACGCCCATGAAGTGGGCTGGAAACAATCAAAGTACAATCAGGCCCTGGTGATGATGCTACGGCCCAGTTAGAGACAGAGAAATATTGGCCACAAAATTCCCAATGTGGCTTTTGCGAGGTCAAAAATCCTGCAGCCAGGGCAGAAAAATAAATACTGTGTTAAGAAAACTCTGCCTGCGAGAACAGTTATGGCCTCAAAGTCGTCCATGTTAACCTTTTTGCATCATTACAATGTCGCTCCTGGAGGATTGTCCGTGCCAGAGAGGCATTGGTGAATTATCTGTCTGATTGAAAAAGACATGACCGTAACACAGTAGCTCAGAAGCACAAAGACAAATCCCAGCTAAATGTAGTCTAGTCTAGTGTCATATAGATATGAACAGAACAGAGGTAAATAATAGTACTGAAGGACAGACATGGAAAAGAGTGGCTGCTGTTACTGTTTGAAAGAGTCCTCTATTGTAAATGATGATGTAGGCAATTTGTTTATAGGATTAGAAAGTGCTACTGTACCCTTTGTCAGTGCACTCTACTAGACATTTTCAGCATTCCCACCTCTGTGCACAGTCTGATCTCAGTCTGCTCTGATGTGGAGCTCTGTGTTGCTGTGTGGGCTAGCCTCACCACCTGCAGTAAAAAGCTAAATGCAATCTTTTTTTTATTCAATGCCGATCTTGTCTCAGCAGACATTCTGTTTGGGAATTCTTCTTTGTGGTTTTGGAAGTGCATTGAACATGTTTGATTCCCTCTTCTGATTTTAATAGATAAGTATGGCAAACTTCAAAAGGCTTCACATGATGCACACTGTCTTGCCAGCACGAGCTAGGACACACATCTGCTCCTTTTGGTTTTAGGGCTCAATAATTAAGGAGGTGCTTTATAAAAATAAAGGTTGTGTTTTATTCAGGTCAGACAGGAAAACATAAAGCAGTTTGTGTGGTGACTTAAAGCAGTTCTCACCTCATGAACGCACAGCAGCTATTTTAATAACTGACTTTGTTTTATGCATACACAAAATGCCCTTTTAACATATTCATTTATGGAAGCACTTTTACTAAACATCACTGTAATTGTATATGTGCTTTCTTTTGGTATGATTATTCACTAGAGTAGACCAAAAAGAAGTAGCCTGACCCTCTTTCAGTTTACTTTTAAGTTATAATAATATAATAATAATAAATACTTGATCACAAAAAAATGCTTTTTAATTAAAAGATTCTAGTCAAGGTCTGTCGAGGCAAAATTTTATTTGCTTCTATTTTATTTTCTTTGGCCTCTCAACTGTGTTAAAGTCTCTGAACTCTAATGTTAAGTAGTGATAGTTAAATATGTTCTGAAGAGCCTCTTTGGCTTTTTCACTGTTATATGAGGATTTTCAGATTAATTCTGTCTAAGTGGAAATTTTATAACAATAAATCATTTGTGTAATGCACAAATGAAGTAGCGCTCCTTTTAAGATTCAAATCTATACTTTGCATTTGCCTACACTGGGGGAAAAGGAGTCTGTCACTGGCCATTGGACTAGGGCAGCAATAATTTGGTGGAGCTGTTGGAAAACATGTGGCGCCAACTCATAGCTTTTACTCATGAGTAAAATGACTTGAGACCACATTACATAGGATAATTATTTGTAGATTAAAAAATGATCTCTGATCATCTGCATTTAACAAGGCCATTACATTTCTACAAATGTCCCAGCATGCAATGCAAAGCAGTGCTTATTTGCTGTGCCACATATTGAGATTGATATGGATAAGAAGTGGTGCTGTGCCTTCTGTCATTATTCACGCTTCCCAATCGATTTGCCACTATGCCATCCAATTGGTTAACTTGACTTTTATTCATAATTAAAGCTATCTAGATGCAAATCAAGGAACGTCATAGGGCATATTGTGCTATATGCATATCAAGTCTTTATATCCAATAATGCTTCTTTTTTAAATTTTTGTTGCAGGCACAAAGTAATACAACATACACATGCTGAGTGCATACACACACATGCACTCAAATTCCATTCTGGTTTTGTCAAGAGATCAAACCATCATAGCGCTAATTAAGACTTAATGTAAATTGCCTATCTTAATGTGATCATTGGTTTATGTTAATGTTGTATTTTTCTTACCCATTTCCATGATAAGTAGTGTTCATTTAAACATTCTATCAGTCATTTTCTAGATGTTCCATAGGGGTTTCCTTGTGTTATCAATCCACAACTCCATAATGGTAAAGATTATTAGTGTTAAGTATGTTTTTTTTTCGCTAATGTGTCTGGTAATGACAATGAATTAACCCGTGTTCAACACATTCAGGAGATATAACAGGTTACCTACCCAGACAATAAACCAACAAGCTGTTTTCTTTTAAAAATAAGGTAATCTCAATACAGCATTTAATAACTAGTGGCTCCGAAGTTGCCTTTTTTATTCATTATATGCATATTTTTCTGTATGCTCGTAGGACTTTGAGTCATTGGATAACATGCAAGGGGAGCTGCAATATCAACTTTAGCCATCTTTTAAATGCCTATATAAGGCCTAAAAAATTTTTCTTAAGACACAACATGTAGGTTTAGGGACGCAAGATTGTGCAGTGCACTGAAGAATGAAGAAAACCCACTAAGTGTGATTGGCAAGTATTAACTGCACGTACCTAATCATGTGATTGTGTCGATCCTGAGTGTGATTGATTATTTTCGACAAGTGCATCTTTTTGCCACCGTTTCATACCGAGAATTCTCTGCCTGCCTAACAAGATGCTTGCCATGCTGCATGTTCCAGCTTTGAAACACTGGCTCCATTTCAATTTACTTTTCTCACATGAAAACATGATGTACGCCTTTTAAGTTTCGTTCTACCTCGTGAAGCGACAGCCCCGTTTTCAGCTTCCACGTCGGTAAAAATCGTGCTGGCCAACGTGCTGATGGGAGACTGTTGTGACAGCACTCACATCATTGAAACGTTAGGAGGCCACTTGCGATATTTTAAAACTTTAATTTGATACTTTAATATTTTTATGCGAAAGGTGATCTTGTAATGAAAAGAAAAGTAATTGATTTTCCTGCTCATGATCTAATAATGCCAGCTAGGGAACAGAAACCTGGAACCTTTGAAACCTCTCCAGTGTTCACAGTCCAATATAGTTGCTGTGTTACCTGAATGTGTGTTTGTGTGTGTGTGTGTGTGTGTGTGTGTGTGTGTGTGTGTGTGTGTGTGTGTGTGTGTGTGTGTCTCTATATATTTTTATTTGTGTGTTTGCCTTATCGAGTGTCTGCTTTATCATATTCATTTTGGTAGCTGTTATTGCAGCTCATTGATTGAGTGTGTGGCAGTGAAGAAGGTGCAAGGGGATGGTGCAAGAGGCAGTGTGCGTGTGCATGTGCATGGCTCTCATATTAAGGTTTGTCTCTTCACAACACATCATTAGAAGCATCCAAATAGCACAAAATGAGTGCAGCGGCATTAAGTGTGAGACATGAAGGGATTATTGAGTAATTTTTCTTTGCCATTGTGGTATTCTAATTATAATGTCAGCTCGAAGCCCGTCCTTACTCAAAACTCTTTTCACGTGTGTTTGTGTGTGTGTGTGCGTGTGTGAGCGTGTAAGCGGCGTCTGTTACTCTATTTATCCACATTGTCTTTAAGGTGGCAGAGAAACCTGATTGCAGTGTCCAAGCAGATCTGAAGCACCATAGGTTAATTAAGCTGAGTAATAGCTTCCAGCACAACTCTTTCTGCCTCTTCCCTGCCAACACCTGCAACCCCCTTTTTCTTTTGCTTGGCTTTTATTTAATATTTTTACTTCACAGCACCTTGCATTACATTATACACACACATCCACATTTACACTAATTTTGACACCTAACTAACACGTAATTTTCAAATTTACCTTCCGATTTATTTCTACAGTAGATGACTGATGGCCGTTTTTGTCACACCACTGGTTAAAGCCCATGCGCGTGCACGTCCACAGATGATAGGGAAATAAGAAAATATGCTCTAGCAGGCAGCAAATACAGCCCTCTTCCTTTCTTCATTTTAAAGAAACATTGTGTGCTTGTTACATCTTAATTACTGTCCATCCCACATCAGTTGTTTCCACCACCCCGCTAATGTAAAGAAATGCTCTGAGAGGTCTCCGACCTGAGATGAATTACTATGAGGGCCTGAATTAACAAGGCAAAGGTTAATGTTATTGTAATTATCAGTGTTGAGTCTTACGGGAGATGATTTCCTCATCACTGAAGAGCCTGTGTGATCACATCTAATGCATTAGATTAATAATTAGATTAAAATGCTGCCTTTTTCATACTTTATTAATCCTAATGCCACCCAGTTTGTTATCGCTATGCCTATTTCAGGGGTCAAAGATGTCAGTGGCCAGCTAAATGGGAATTGAGAAATGACAGGCACATCAACATAAACGCAGCAAAATGCATGCACAAGTGGCGTGCTAACTTAACAGCGTCCCATGCTTGTTGAGTCAAACGTAATTATCATGCATGGTTTGTCTCATCGGGTCAAGGTGTAAAAATGGCCTTTGGTGAGTCACAGCAGTGAGGCTGAGACTTTCCATTTGCCCCAGGGGAGATGAAGAGGAACTAGAATTAATGTCCAACACAATACATCATCTTGTTATGTTTACCTATCACCCACAACCAGTGCATATGGTTTAAGGACAAGCCAGCCACACATTCAGGAGTATAATGGGATATTCTTGGACATATCTGCCACTGCAAAGAATTTATGGCAAAGAGTTATTTTAAAGGTAGCTGTACAAGATGGAATTACACCTCAATATTTATTTGACAGTCTTAGGCCAAGCCAATCTTTTCTGTAGCAGAAACAGTCTCTGGATGGGAGTGTCACTGGCCCCTCTGGCACTGCTCTCCCTGCCTCTGACTATAGCCAGATGGGCACTACTGTATGTGTTAGTCGGAGTATGTGTGTCAGAGCAGTGCTGTCAGGGAGACTTACTCTGACTGGATGACTCACAGTGTGTTTGCCACAGACACCCTGACTGGTACGTCCATCATCGCCTCCTCTCCTCATGGGCAACTTAAAATGCAGTGTCTGCAGAAAAAAAGCCCTGCTGTGATCCAGAGCACCAGACAGAAACAGCTGTGATGAATGAGGCCTGGGGGCCCAGACCTCAGTAGTGACCAAGAGCAGAGACATTGCTCTGGACCTGCTGCTGCGATCCTGGGCCTGGCCTAAACGTGTAAGAAATGCATGCAAGTGTGTGTCTGTGTTAGAAAATTCAAATCCGGACGTCACTTATGTGTGACGGATCCAACAATCCTATCAAAAAAGGCATGTTACCAAGCATCTATCAGTATAGCTCGGAGCCGGGTTTTTTTATTAAGCTAAATTTATAGTATCATAATTCAGTGGAGGTGGTACACTAAAGTGAAAATAATCCCATACACTGTTTTAATTTGTATCACGCTGGGATTTGTCACTGTTACAGATGATGCTGTGTGAAACCGCCAGAGTCTTGTTAGGTAGAGTTGTGTGAGGCCTGACATGATTTGCATTAGTCAGAGCATGCTGCATAAGTGTGTGTGTTAGCTCCTGTCATAGGACCCAAGGTGCTCTCTCACATCGTACAAGGGGCTCCCTATGCAGAGCCTCCACCCAGGCCAACTCCGCTCTGGTAGACAATTAGAGACAGCTACTGTTGCCCAGTAGGAAGGAAAAGATCAATTCCTCTGCTTCTTACAGGTCCTTCACAGTGTTACTGAAGTGCTGGATGGAGGAAAATACTCATGGATGCCCTCAGCGCTGCTTTCATTTCAATTTTCCCTCATCATAAAAAGTGATTTCCACCTGCTCATTTGGGGTCTATTTAATATATTAGAAGTGAAGCTAATTAGGGCAATTGTTTCATTTCTTCACAATCAAAAAAGGCAAGGAGAAGGCACTGCCTTAGCATCAACCAGTCTGCCTTTTCCAATTGAATCACTGCATTAGCATGACAGCTGTGTGATTAACCAATCCCAGCATCTCATCAGTTTGACCCAGGAGTCAGCGGTGACCCTGCGGCTGATCAGACCCGAGTTTGAGACAGAAGGTGCTGCCTCCACCTTGCTGCGTATCTAGCTGTTCACCACATCTTCTGCCCCACCTGTTCACACCACGCCCAGTCATAGCAGGAACATATGCCAAATCACATCCTTGCAAATTTGGTGAGAAACTGAACCATGCAGGGTGTGTGTTTGTGTATGTATGTGTGTGTACATGTGAGATAGATCTTGGGTTTGTCCTTTTTCCACGATGAGGCTTACCCACTGAGCATGACTCAATTAAAACTAGAGCCAAGGCGGAATGCCCTCCTTGATTTGACTCACATTTGATAGTCATAATTACAAGAACTAGAAATCAATTAACGCAAGTGAAAGTGATTTGTTGCTACCTTTGCCTTGCTAATTGCACTGTTAAAAGGCAGCCAACATAAGCATTAACCCCTCTGTGAAGAAAATCCATAAAACTAATAGAGGAAATGGGTTAAGGCAAACATCTCTTTCATCAATAGTGTGGCATCAGCTTTTTTTCTTCTTCTGTGTTTTAGCAGAAGCATCTGCGTATAGACTCTCTGAGGACTTAACAACAGCTGATAATGACTCATTTATCTATTTGAAGTTCATTCTTCTGAACTAGTGTTTGTTGAGAAAATTCCAATGAGTCTCTTGTTGTGTATGTAGACGGAACATTAATAGTGTCTGACCATTGTCGTGTCTGAGAGTAGTGAGCATGTTTGTTTGCACGTATATGTAGAAGTAACTACTTTATCAGGCTGGCCTGGTTACGTGTTACCTATTTACTAGCCTTGAACTAACCTCAGACTACATCTTGGTCTCTCACCCTGACACAAGGGGGTAAAAAAAAGGCCTTGAAGCGATGCTGTTTCTAATTGGGCCACTAATCGAATGTCACTCTAGCAAGCCACGAGGAGCTGGATGGATTAAATTGTCCAGGACACCGGTGAGACTGAGATAAAGAGAGGATGGCTACCATGACAGCAGGACCTGCAGCCTGCTCTTTTCTTGTCCTTTACTGTTCCTCATACTTTCTCCAGCCCAGAGTACAGACAAATGCCACCTGAATGCTGTTAGTGTACCCAGTGGTTAGAAGACATCTGGTACATCAAGCTGAAACTCTACGGACTACACAAATCTCTTACCAAACCAACTGTTTGCTATAAGCTTTTCACACTTCTTGCACTCTAAACAGTGCAAACTTTTGGAAATATTCAAGGTGGAAGCCTTCCATGGGAATTGTAACAGAAAATGTATGGGAAATAATGAATATAAGGGTTCTTTGCTCAGGCTGTAATAATGCAGATAGAAACAAACCTGTTACCCTATCATAAGCAGGCATAATTATAAACCCATCTAATAGAAATGAAAACATCAACAATTTAGTTGAATTGAACTTTAATTAAAATGAGTTGACTTATTTAACATTTTATTGAACATCAACAAACAAAGCATTCCGTATGAACGCGACGTAATGTAAAGGATATTACAATGTGGGCTCAGGAACACTTCGGAAAACCATTGTTAGTTAACATAGTTTGTTGCTACATCTACAAGTGCAAGTTAAAAGTCTATCATGCAAAGCTAAGGTCATATATAAACCACACCCAGAAACACCGCCGGCTTCTCTGGGCCCAAGCTCATCTGAGATGGACTGATGCAAAGTGGAAAAGTCTGCTGTGGTCTGATGAGTCCACATTTCAAATTGCTTTTGAAAATCATGGAGGTCATGTCCTCCGGGTCAAAGAGGAAAAGGACCATCCAGATTGTTATCAGCGCAAAGTTCAAAAGCCATTATCTGTGATGGTATGGGTTGTGTTAGTGCCCACTGCATGGGTAACTTGAACATCTATGAAGGCACCATTAATGCTGAAACGTACATACAGGTTTTGGAGCAACATATGCTGCCATCCAAGCAGTCTTTTTCATTCTGCACGTGTTACAACAGCGTGGCTTCGTAGTAAAAGAGTGCGGGTACTAGACTGGCCTGCCTGACCTGTCTCCCATTGAAAATGTGTGGCCAGTATGAAGCACAAAATACAACGGAGATTCCAGACTGTTAAGCAACTGAAGTCGTACATCAAGCAAGAATAGGAAAGAATTCCACCTACAAAGCTTCAACCATAAGTGTCCTCAGTTCCCAAACGCTTATTGAGTGTTGTTAAAAGAAAAGGTGATGTAACACAGTGGTAAACATGCCCCTGTCCCAGCTTTTTTGGAACGTATTGCAGGCATCAAATTCAAAATGAGTGAATATTTCCAAAAAAACAGTGACGTTTATCAGTTTGAACATTACATATCTTGTCTTTGTAGTGTATTCAATTTAATAGAGGTTGAAAAGGATTTGTAAATCACTGTATTATGTTTTTATTTACGTTTTACACGTAACATCCCAACTTAATTGGAATTGGGGTCTGTATGATTGTACACAGTCTTGTACTTTTGCCTTTTTTGCAGTTTTCAAAAATGTTGTTTGCGCCGAATGTGAAATGTTTTATGGTCACAGTTCATCTTGTAGCTGGTTGGCTTGGTTCCAGGTTTAAAATTCTTTACATAAACATTTAATGAAATGTCAATAGATATATTGAATGGGGAATACCACTTCCGGAACCAGAGGCGTCACAGACCTCTATTCCCAAGCAGAACTTCACGTGGAAAATTTCTGGAAATTTACAACCATTGGCAAAAAAAAAAAAAAAAAATCCGAAACATGACATAAGACCTTGTATAGTTTTTTATGTGTTTAAATAGGTTCACTATCAAAAGGTATGATTTTTATGTTGAAATTGTGGAAATAAAATCAAAATTTTCCAGAAATCTACCCTAGTTAGAAGCCATAATGGTAGATGTGAATGCAGCATTTGTACAGTGAACAAACAATGATTTAAAAAAAAAAATGTAAATCATTTTGAGGTGAACGTGACAGCGTGCTGTTTGAGTAATTGAATTTGTAATTATATTTGTAATATATTTATAATTTTTCCCTGCTAAGCATGGTATGTGTTAAGAATAGCATTCAGCAAGCACTACTGCATCTGTTGTACAGTATATGCGTTGGTGAGATTATGCACAGGTTTAGCAGTCACTTGTCCTTGAATATAAACAGATCATGCCTGTAGAAATGTCTCTTCACAATGTGGCCTTTTACACCAGTAGACAAAAAGCCAGCTGAATTTTCACTCCACCTTTACTTTATTTAATGGGAAAATTGGGCAAAATGGAATGCGTATAAAAGTCAGTCATTGAGTTGAATGTCAAGAGTGACAAATGCAATTTAAAATGCTTTTTCTGTGAATGTTGTTTTATTCCCAAAGTTTGCCATTCGCTCAGTGCGACTTGACCAAAGCTATACATTTTGCACTGTTGTTGTTGTTATCCTCTCTGCCACTTTCTGTGTCGTGGCACAGAGTTTTAATGTAACGTCAGTTCAACTGCCTTGGGAGCCGAGCCACTCCATCAGATGGTACATTCCTCCGTGAGCTGGAGAGTCTGTTCAGCCAGCTTCCAGCATTACTGCTGATAACTGTATCAGAGCCACAACACTGCTTAATCATGGCAATATCAGAGATAGAGTGACAGACAACATCTTTCACTGGCCCCCTTTATAGCTATAGAAAGTCTGATCTAAAGTATGTGAGTCTCCGCTGCTGTAGCTGACAGTTGTTTTCCCCTTGTGATCTAGATTGACGTGAAATCATACCTGCCAAAAGAAATTCCCTGAAACGCTTTGATTCTTGATGACATTTTAGAAGAATGCTATTTTTAAATGAAACATAGGCAAAGCCAATGCATTAGGATGCTTTTTTTGGGCTGAAGTAGTCATGGTCAAATGTAGGGGTTTGCTGAATTAACCTTTACCAGAAAATGTCATTGGAGGCGGCATCAGAGATCAGCATCAGATCAGTTTAGACTTGAATTTGGAGCCTTTCCAAGAAAGAGTTGTTATATATGTACTTATGGAGGACAAGAAAAGGAATCTCTAAAGACAGTAAATCTTAATGTTTCAGGACAATGTCATTGTTTTCAATAATCAAACTATTAAATACAATCTAGTTTAACTGACTGCAAAAAAACATAATATACGGCCTTTGGAGTTTGTTCTAGTTACATAAAGCATAAACATGTTAGAACCAATGAAGAGTAAGCTTTTAACTGAGAACGGTTATGTAACAGTATTTCAGTAACTATTTTGGAGCTGACCCAGGGCAGTAATTCTCCAACCCTCCACAGGTAAGACATTTACAAGCAAACTATTGTCTCCATTTCAAAGCTAATATTCTTGTGGGCACAGAGTAGCCTGACAAGCCAGACCCCCACATCAAGATGTGGGGGTCTGGGAACACACCATTGGCACGGCTCAATCCGAGGGGCGGGATAAACGGTTGGCTTTCAAATTCCCTCTGCACACAATAGGATAGCGCTACAACCAACCAGAGCAACGAAGAAGGTAGTGGAGCTAGTTGATAGATTAAACTTTTGCAGTATCCGGTCGGCAAAACTCCGAACACATCTTCCTTTTTTAAGAATGACTTCAGTGCCGTTCTTTGTTCTTTTCTCAAAGAAAAGCTTAACTCCAAGTCTTCAGAGTCGTGGCCAAAGCCGATTCGAAAGACCGCTGTTCGCCAGCAGCAGCAGCAGCCATCGTCTTTGTTTTCAAGTAGCAGGGAATTCAAGCAGAACCGTCATAATTCTGCCGTCATTATGTTAAGCCCACCCACCGATTCTATACACAATGTGATTGGCCCGGCTAGAGTTTGGCTTTTCCTACTCGCAAGCCAAAGGAGAGTTGCTAGACCCCCTGGCTGCAAAATACATTTGCTGCCGATAGGCAGTGTTGGGCAAGTTACTTCAAAAATGTAATCCATTATAGATTACTAGTTACTGTCATTTGAGAGTAATTAGTTAAATTACAATATTACTGTCTCTGAATTGTAATGCGTTACACTACTTTTGCATTACTTTTGAGTTACTTTCACCAAAATAACAGCGGAAGTTTGACTTGGCAGCTAGCTTGTGAATTTCACCACTGGATCAATAAAGTCTCATCTTCATCCACTTTAATACATCACAGATTATTCATAATATTTTGTATAATTAATATGAATATGCAAAGTAACTAAAGCTATAAAAAATAGATAAATAAAACTTACTATAGGCAAGTAGGAGAAAATGAAAATACTCAATGTGGTCCCCATTTGGCTTGAAATGGTGATAGGTGTAAACCGAGCCCTGGGTATCCTGCTCTGCCTTTGAGAAAATGAAAGCTGAGGTCATAAGGAGCAAGGTTACCTCCCCTTTCTCTGCTTTGCCCGCCCAGAGAATCTGGCCAACCCATGAGAGAGAGACATCATGGCTTTCAAACGAGAAAAGTGGCAGTTGGTCAAGGCCACACCCCCACCCTCCACCTTGCCCCTCCCTCTCTCCTCCTCAATAGCTACAGACACAGAAATGGCATGTTCTGAGGAAAGCTCAGATACAGATACAGTATTAGGGGCCCACTGAGGTCTATATAAAAGCATCCAAAGAGCACCATGTCATCGGACCTTTCAAAAATGTCGCGTTAAAATGCGCTGTAACTTGCGTTAATGAAATTGTAACGGGTAATAATATTACTGAAATTTAATTAGTAATGCGTTATATTACTGCGTTACAGCAAAAAGGAATACATTACTGTTATTGCGTTACTTTTGTAACGCGTTACTCCCAACACTGCCGATAGGGTGCGTCTAGATTTCTAGGCTAGGCACAAAGCTCAATTAGTCTGAATGTTTATTAAGTTGTTTTTCAGTCCTAATAGAAAGATTGTAGGGGTTTCGATTTAAATAATGGGCAAATATTTGTAACACTGTTGCTGCCTTAACCGATTACAGCATTATATAGCAGTAGACACTGACTGTTTGGACAACCAAGCCATGCTGTAATACACTGCGAAAAGTGAATACAGGGTGTGAGCCACAGATGTTTAAATATAATTTTTCTTTCTACTGGCTTATGTCAGAGTTGAACCCAGTCAGAGGTGTCAAGTAACGTAAGTACAAATACTTTGTTACCTTACTTAAGTAGAAATTTTGGGTCTCTTTACTGGAGTAATTATTTTACAGCAGACTTTTTACTTCTACTCCTTACATTTTCACGCAATTATCTGTACTTTCTACTCCTTACATTTTAAAAATAGCCTCTTACTCCTATTTCAGTTCAGCTTGTTTTCATTCCGTGTCATCGTGTCATTGTCATCGTTAAAAAAACCTATCCAGATAAATCGCACCATCCGGATAGAGTGAATTTGATTGTGGTTGGATGAGAAATATAAACATATGGCCTACCATTCCGGCACCCTATTGGTTTGTACGTGATCCATCGCACCTGCACAGACCCGGTGCTAATACGGCACCGGTGCCTTAACGACTGTTATCTACCGGACCGAATAGCAACGCGGATTTTGGTGCCTTATTAGGTGCCACTTAAATGCCTGCGCTTCTCTCTGATGCTCCGAAAACGGACGTTAGAGGGAACTGAAACATCGCTGCACGGGACGCTAGTTAATACTACACTCAACAGCAGGTAACGTTAGCCTACCGTTAGCTAGTAGCTGGATTAAACACGGTTAAAATGCTGACAGCTAAACAGTGTAAAAGTTTGTCTGTATTTCACTGTAGAGGATTGTAACACCAGACTGTAGCTACCGATTTTTCAGCCCTTCTGAGTTTGCAGGTATGGTTTTAATATTACATTATAATAACATTATATATATTATTAACATTATGTTATAACATAATAACATTATTATAGTCATTATGGCCTTTAGAAAACTGTTTTTTTGTGGAGGTGGGGTTGGCTAAGGTTTTGTCGTTAATGGCATTTTTCCCCCTTGCATTACTTTAACTTTTATACTTTAAGTAGTTTTGAAACCAGTACTTTTACACTTTTACTTAAGTAAAAACCTTGAGTTGATACTTCAACTTCTACAGAAGTCTTTTCAAACCCTAGTATCTGTACTTCTACTTGAGTAATGAATGTGAATACTTTTGACACCTCTGAACCCAGTCTTCTCTGGCCTGCTTCCATTTTAGCGGTTAGGCATGAGTAGCCTCTTTGGCTCCTGCACAGTTACAGATGAGCTTTTACCACAGCGATCAAGGGACCAGCGACTCGGTCCTGCTGAGGTGCCCAGGGCGACATGGCAGTGACGACAGCCCCTTCAGCAGCAGCAGCAGCAGCCCAGCTGGGAACCAGTCTGACCGCCATCCCCTAGAAAACCCATACTAGTGGCTGGCACTGCCCTCATCCTCAAAAAGGGAAGGAGAGATGAGAAAGAGGCTCCTCAGGCAGGATAAGCTCTGAAGAGCATGTGGTAGAAAAGTGGGGCAACTTGGTCACATCTGCTAGAGTCGCTCTGCCTACTGATGTCTCATGTTCATCCTCTCCTGCAGTGCCGATCTCAGCTCAATATCAGGACAATAGCTCAGACCGAATGAATAAAACGGCAGGTATTCAATACCAATTTGTGAAGAAGATTCAGAGACATGAGGCTGATTTCTTCTAGCTCCAGCTCTGTGAAATTACAATGCTTTCATTACCACTTCACCGATTCAAAGGTGAGGAGGAAAAGGTAGGGATGATTCATCTCTGTTGTGCCGTGTTGTTGTCGTCCTCTGGCGGGCCGTTCCGTCAGAGGGTTGTAAATCTGCGACAGCAGGGAAGGTTATTTCTTTGGATTTTGTTCAGACTGACCAGCAAGGCTTGTGTGGACTGTCCTTGAGTGTTGATGTGTGCCTAAATGGTGGATGCTGTATTGACAAAGTGCTGTGACCGTGGCAAAAAGGAGTAAATCAGGAGGTCACCTTCACTGTGAGGGCACACTAGACCATTGCCTCGTGGAGAGAAACACACTCTGAAGAGCCTTTTTTGGGCATGTTCAATTCAACAATAATTTTCTTGATATAGTCAATTTATTTGTGGTGGCTGTTGTATTTGGCCTTTTGTGCAAAGTGGAGTACAGTACAGATCCCAGCCTACAGACAAATAGATATGTAAACAATATACAATGAAAGGATTCAAATTGTGTACAATCAGAGCCTCACAAAACAGTGTTTTGTCTTTCATATACTGCGCACACACACACACACACACACACACACACAAAGATTGCCCACACACATACAGTATACTGTATATAAAAAGACAGCCATCCTACAGAGAGGGAATTGCTCGCTGTCACAGTCCCAGTCCCATGAAGGTCAGGGGAAAAGGCACAGATGGCCTTTTGCACTAAATCAGCAGCTTTTCCAAAGTGCGGTAACACTCACACGTGGAGTTGATTCACACACTAACCCACTTACACTTTGTTCCCCCAACGTCATACAGCCATACAAATTTGTAGTTGAAAGGCCAGCATTATTTATGTGTTAAGAATTGAGGTGTGAATTTGAAAACAAATTGTGAATACAAAATCCTTATTTCCTTCCAGTTATGGCCATAGATAATTCGTCTGAGATGTTAGCAGGTGTCCATTTAATTAATTATTTATTAAGATTAAAGTTAAATTAAAATCAGGACATCTCAAACATAGTTTCTGCATGTCAGCCATTTAAAAGCATGATTGCATATTATGCACTACATTGAAATCAGTAAGCATATTCAAATACTGTACTGTGATGAGTTAAAATTACTCACATATTGATATTTGCAGTATGTGCAGTGAAATGCTAACCTGACTCTGCCAGATGGATTGCTTCGCATTTGCTCAGCATATCCATCTGGGAACTTTCCGTTTGAGAACTTTTGGGAAGGGGCTAAAATACTGGTTAGCTGATTGGATAAACCATCTCTCTATCACCACCTATGTTGGTGATAGTCGGGCCAAATCAACCAATCAGATCAACGAAGCGTATGAAAATACAACCACAAGCCAGGCTACCCCTGCTTCTGCAGGCAAAGCATAGCTCGTTAGCTCAGCAAGCAAGCAACATGTTGGTAAAGGATATTTGCCGTATGTAACGAGAATTTACGAATAAAAGGCACCATTTCAGGTTACCGGTCCATATTCCAAAAGAAGGATCCAACCGAAAAAAGCATTAGCGAGCGGCTAACAGAATTAGAGCTACCGCTGTCTTAAAATACTGGTTAGCTGATTGGATAAACCATCTGTCTATCACCACCTATGTTGGTGATAGACGCTTCTCGTTGCGTCACACCTAAACCCGCCTCAAAACCAACGCTGATTGGTCGGTCGTTTGGCGAACGGCTCCAAATTTTCTCTATCTCAAGATGCCAGACTGATCTGCGAGTAGAAAACTGGAGCTCGCGAGATCAGGATGGTCTCACGAGGCTAGTGAAATGCAGGGATGGCATACTTAGATGTGCTAAAACTTCAATTGTAACTTGTATGTATCTTGTATGTCTGGTGAGCCAAAGGAAAATTTCCACCCTGGTGGACAATAAAGATTTATTATATTCTATTCTATTCTAAGTTCAACCTGCCTAATGGACTACAGATGGAAATTAGCCCTTGGGCTACAATCTGGCATTTTTACGTGTACTGTTGTACATGTTCATCAAATGTGCATTGTCCTGAAATAATAAAAAATAATCAACCTGTTTGGATTTAAGCATGCTGAGGTTCTGTGAGGCCTGCAGGTGAGGAGCCGAGGCGCTGGGGTTGAGTGCTGCTGTCAGGGGAAGAAGTGCCGTGGCATCATGGTGGGGAAGTGAGGTGAAGAAATGAAGTGTGACTGGGCGGATATGACAGAAAGTCTAACTGTCACCTGGGGGTCTCTGAGTTCCAGCTGACCCACAGCCAGTGTTTAGAAGAGAGAAACAGTCATTAACCCTGCCACATTGATTCAGCTCTGTGAGCTTGTTTTTTCTGACCCTTACTGTGGAATAAAGCAACTGAAGGGCTGTAATGAAATCCTTTTTGTTATCGTAGCAGTGTCTGCATTCTCTTTTTTCTCAGTGTGCTTGTTTATTGTCGTCAAAAGCCCAATATATGCTGTTTTGTTATTACTGTGACATATTTGATTTTCTCCTCCCTGCATGGCTGCTCGACTGCCTTTTGATTTTCTGACACCTGGGATTGTTAGGAAATACTGATAGAAACCAATGTTGTGTGATAATGAACGGATCTGCTGTCAGTCAGCCTTAGATCTTTCCACTTCTGTCGTATTGTATGTCAAGTCAGGATGCGTGCAAACATACAGACGCACACACATAAACGCACGTTTGCTCTTTCTCTCTCTGACTCTACCGCTTTCCTATATTTTGAGGACACTCAATTCTTTCTCCGTCTCTGTCCGCATGCTGTTTGTTCATCAGACAAACCATCTGCTGAAGTTGTGTGTTTTTCTCTGCACGCCGTCCCCTTGGCACACTGCTTCACATGCCGGTGCTCTACCAATTATCTGATGCACGCGGGACGCCCAGCGTGAGCCACTGGCCACTGCACAGGCATGAAGTCTGTGTGTTCACACCAGGTAGCCTCTCTGCATGTCGCCGGATAATGGGCAGAGCTGGAGGGAGTCCTCTCTTCAGCTCTCTCATCATCATTCATTTGGCGAGCTGATTAGCTCCTCTCTGTGACCGGCAATAATCTACAGTCCTGTGTATTTCATGGCCCATTTCAGAATTAGTGCATCTTTATATGTTCAAGCCAGTCTACACAGTATTTGTACTGCGTAATAAACGTTGCCTCTCTGTTTTTGTGCAGTGTACCATGTAAAACAATAAGACTGGAGCTGTGAGCAGTTGTAATTACACTCATTCCTCATTGTTTTAGCGGGTGAAGGATCATTTAGGTAGCTTCAGTAATATTCTATGAGAGGCAGTGTGGCTGAATTAGAACAAAGTATACATTTGCTAAATAGTTTTTTAAGTCAGAACATGACAACTAAATTTCACTCAGATTTATAGTGAATAATAATAGTAAAGTATAGCAATGAATTTGTGGAAACACCCAGATAGACAAAAACAATTCTTCATAAAGTATTCATATGCATATTTTTCTGTCTGGCAGTCACACGGCGCAGCAGACCTTTGTGTCAGAAGATGAAAAACATCTCTCCTTAATCATCTACTGCGATACTTTCTGATGCCCTCTGTATATGTGTCACCTCTTTTTTTCTCCCCCCCCCACCCCACCCGACCCAACCCAATCCTTATCAATACTTCATCTAAAATGAGTTTGATTTTGCTTTAAAGTCGTGCAAGTGTGTTGTGTCAAGCTTGTCATAAAGCATGTCAGTAATACTTTTGGGATTGATCTTTTATTTAGTATAAATTCTGAGAATTGAATGGGGAGATAAGCGTGGCTGTGTTTTTTCAGAGGCTTTATCTGGCGTGCAGTGCGGCCCCAGTCAGTGCACATGTGGTAAGAGTTAGAGGAGTGAACCCATGCAGCCTACTGAACACTGACTGAAACATACAAGTGTTCCTGCAGGGGATGGGGGGATATTAGAACAAGCCTGAAATTGAGAAATATGATATGGGGGGGCTCTGTGGAAGAAAAACAAAGTTATTTAAGCCGCAAGCCTTTCCTTTTATTAAAACAGTATCAAGCTTTTATTGAATTTAACATGTTTATGGTAGGGGCAACATTAACGGCCTGTGCGAGTATGGATTTAGCTGAGCCACTGCGATAGTCATCTTTGTTCACATTTTTATGCAAAACGTGACTTACCTTGTGCGGGTGTGTATTTATGACTTGTCTGACTGTGCGTGAACATATGTTAGCGAAGTTGTTTTTTTCCCCTCATACAGAAGGCTTTCCAGTCCAGTGCAGTATTTCTGTTATTTGTTGACATTTTTGAAGTTATCAGCAAGCTCTTTCTTTGGCCCTCTATTACATTCTCGATCTGTATCTACAGTAATAATCCTATAGTAATAATTCATAATAAGTCATTTTCCACCACATTTCCTTTACTAAGCAGTCATTTAGTATTTCAATACTTAGCTGCCTTCAGAATCCTTCTGAAAATTGTAACTAAAAAGGTTAATGTAATTTCAAATGCATAAAGTGGATGGAATAGCTTGGATGTGTGAGTGTGTCTTAGTCATTAGAATGCATCTTTGCACTGACTATCCCAGACTGAAAAACAGGCTTTGGAGGAGTCAAACTAGTGTCAACTAGGTAGCATTTGCCCAATGAATAATTTATATACAGAGAAACAGTGATGTGATAATAAAAAATATATGGATTTAAACTGTGGATTGTAAAAATGCATGTAGCAGTACTTGCTCTGTCACCATCTCATCCTGTCTGTTGTTTCAGCAGAGTCTTATCGACTGCAGCCATTATGTTCTTTGCCGTTTATGTGACATTTATCAACATCATATGTGACAATAAAAGTTGAGATGTTATCAGGATATATAATTGAAAGGTTATGAGGAACACCCAGGAGAACCCATGTCTCATATCTTATTTGGAAGTATCTCTCAACGGTGTGATCCCCTGCTATGGCTGTTACAGTTTACAGTAAAGGCTTTGGGTCCCTGTAGGCTCTGTGTCTGTATTTGTTATTTTTAAATTGGCACAGTTGCTTCAACCTGGAGAGGCCATGGATTCAGCTTCCATGAAGAAAGGTGTTTATTATTTTCTGTTGCAGCAGCCTTAGTTTGCAGATTCAGTGTGATGTCAATCATAGTCTTTAAGTAGTCTATATTGTCAGATATATCACACAGGATTAACTGCAACAATCAGAGAGCAAACATAGGTTGTAATTATTCAAGTTTTATACAGTGACACCCTGCACCATTTCAGTCACTTCATTTTGTCAAAAAGCTCTTATGAGAGTTCATTCAGAGAGCACTTAAAATGTTTTTCAGATGGAGAATGCACTTTTCAAGAGGTTAACTTTCAAACTCTGTTTAAAAAAATACAAACTCTAAAGCAAAGTTATTTTCATAGAAATCCATACTGTACCTCTCAGCACAAGACTCGCGAGCTGAACTGCATGAACAAAACCACATGAGCTGCCAGCTGCACATATTTACATCAGGCTTCCCCACAATTCACTTCTAAGGACTGTGCTCGCGGCCATCTTTCAAGGAACTGGTTTGTGATTGGTGGCATACAAATGGGATCTAAAGGACAACTAAAACATTTCAGTTACAGGCCGTTTACAGAGGCAGAGCCAGAATCTCGCCATAATCTTTGGAGTCACTGGTTTATGTCTGAATGTGACAGGGCACTAAGCCCAGACCCAGGCTGATTCACTGCATCCAGCTTACGTTATCATCAGTATTGATGCATCTCAAATGTGTGTCTTTGTACTCCTCCTGAAAGCCCATTGGCTCAAGGGTACAAACTATTATCCATTTCTATAAGAGAATAAATATTTCCATCCTCTGGGCTCACATGTATATCCAAACAGTAGAGATAAAGGCATAACATTTGTGATAGGTTTATATAGCTTCAGAAGAAAAACTGATAATAAAACAAACTTGCATTTGGCACGTTCTAAATGCATCTTGAACCTTTGACTCATTGTAGCCCTCCTCTCACCTCCCTCACTGGAGAATAGCGATAAGATGTCTTATTTCAGTTTACCTTTCAGCATTATTCATGGTTATGGAGGTGTTTTGTAGTTTTGTTCCCAATGCATCCTCAGTATATCTGTGCTAAAGGCTTTAGAGCCACATGCCTTGAAATAATAATTTTCTGCTATTCTCTTTTGAATTATACAGACCGCTAACCAATTTATAGCTGCTAACTTAAATCATAGTAAGAGCAGGGTATTACAAAACACACTACTTAAGTCAATAAATCAATTTATTAAATCATGATTAGATTGATACCAATTAACCTCGTAACCTGGGTTGCTGGGCAGGGCATGGGTGGTGCTGGACGGATGGGTGTCAGGCAGATGTTTCCCAGACTGCATAACAGGGATGCAGAGTTTTTATGGTTTGAAAGACTGCCATCCTAATGAGGTCCCTGATGTACTCGCTTCCAAGCAGATGAAAGTGGTGACACTTCAGGTTGTCCTGCAGTAGCACATACTCAAATTCAGACTGGCACTGACAGTTTGGCTTTTATTTTCAGAGCTCTGCAAATTGAGGGAGCTTTTCTCTCAGATTGTAGAGAAACATTAAAAAGTATTGCCCAGTTTGATCTCATTCCCACTGCAGCGAGTCATTGAAGGCCCATGGCACATGGGAGTTGCTCTCTCCTCAAAAGAGCAATAAAGCATGCGTTACATCCATGATGCATATAAACTGAAACGAGGCAAGAGCCCATCTCAGATAAATTAGTTACCAAATTAACCCATACAGGGTTCACAGTAGACGTGTGATTGATGTGACCCCAGGTCTGAACTCTGACTCCCTAAGCCTGAGGCTGTTGTGGGGACTGGGGCTGTAGATAGGATGTCTATGGATCAGCAGACACCCAATCAGGAGAAAAAGCCAGCATCAGCCCAAGCTTGGCTCACCTAATGCTGAAACAGCATGATGGTGCTTTCATTAGCTTTTAACGGATTATAATTGTCTGCTAAGTACTCGTCTGTCCGTCACACAGATGGAAGTTGAACCTTAATCCTCATTCTGGAAGCTTTCCTGCAGTTTTAGGTGAAGAGGTTTTCATGCACGTTTTCATGTCTTTTCGTGAAACTTCCAAATCCTCACAAAGCCTCTGGGAGTCCAGTAAATGTCTCCTGACACCTGGATAGCTGGGCATTTTTATAACAGGCCGTAACCTGGGAGGTTTAAATGACACTGTCCAAAGTACATCAACCGTCAACTTTTGAAATGTCTAACAGATGTGTGACTTTTTTTTTCTTGGGAATGTTGGCAAGCAAATCCACTAAGCGCCAAGGCTGAACAACTCTGAAGTGTAAAGCATGTGAGACGATTTATTATTCCTACAAAACATACACTCTCACATATGGGCTCGTAGCCTTGTGCCGATGGGACATCCACAGCTCTTTACACTTAATCTGAGCCGCTTATATAAACCAGCTAATTAGAATTAATTTGACTATACTTAAGCTCGCAAAAAGCATATCATGAACATTTATCCGATTCTTAATTGACACCATAAAAGGAATACATATTCATAAACACACACCACTGACTGCTCAAAGCTGAATGTCAAATTTAATTGGGGCGTGCTGAAAGATAGATGTGCCTGCTGATTTGAAATATAGTATAGCATACTATGGTAGCTTCGTTCATTTATATTCATACAGTTCACACAGATTACTAAACTGTGCCAATTATATCATGCCACTGAGGAAAGTGCATTTCAAAAAGTGAAAAAATTTAAATGTGTGTTATAATTCTAGGTAGTGACAATTTATACTTCTTCAGCTCTTATGCATTTTTGTGCATAAGAGCCGATATAACATGGCAGAGGTCATTTTTTATCCTTTTACTTTTGGTTTTACTAATACCACCTCACCCACTTCTTTGTCAACTTTGTGTGTTGCATAGGTGCTTTACTTCTTCAAAGTAAATATTTTAAGGAAAACGAGGAGTTGCCGAGCAGCACAGAGGAAGAAGTGAGACGTTGTGTTTGTAGTTTTAAAGATCAATGAGAGACTAAATTCCTTCCTGATGGCTACCCTCCTGTTGTTTCATTTTGCAGTAGACTGGTGCTACAAAAACAAGAGGACTTCAACGTGTTATATACTGAATCTTAATTAGAAAAAATACAGCGCAAAACAAAAGGGATGTTATCCACAAAAACCCATTAAAGCTCAATCAAATGAAAGAAGCAAGTGGAGAAAAAAAAAAAACGAAAGTGCTGTCAGGCTCAGGGCTTATCTGAGTAAGTGAAAGCAGGAGAGATATACCTCTTGGGTCTGCGTTCACCCTGTGCTGCTGTGATCTTTTCTCAGCTGCTTTTTCAATATGTCTTGGTGATAAAAGAGTGACCCCCCCCGTCTTCCTGTGCACGCAGCATGGGCTGCGACGGCAAAGGCTGGCTGTTGACCCTGCAGACCTGCAGGCACCGCAAAGCAACAAGCAAAGTCTCAATTTGAAATTCTCACATCCTGCCATCTGCCTCGATTTTTAAATGCACCTAACCCCACCCAACCATCTTACACCTCTGTATCAACCCCACCCAACCATCTTACACCTCTGTATCAACCCCACCCAACCATCTTACACCTCTGTATCAACCCCACCCAACCATCTTACACCTCTGTATCAACTCCCACCGGACAAAACAAGACGAGGACCCGGCACAGGCACAACACGTGAATTAAATATTCAGTCGCAGGACAGGATCCACACAGGACAGCATGTTAGCGCTGTGTGTGCACTATTGTCAACATGTGCCTCTGTATGTTTAGGTCGCAAAGACAGTAGGACACTGATACACTGTATGTCAACACAGAGCCACTGCCACATCCCTGTGGAGAGAGACATATCATATCACAGCACACCGCTGTTACTCTGAGCTATAAATACCTGATAACGAGCCGTGCTGCCGCCACTGTTTATTAAACCGTCATACGTTTTCTCGAAAACCTCGATTTTTAATCATTAAATTTGGAATTGCATTGTGTCCCTGTCTTGGAAGAATTAACAATAAGATTGGAGCAGCGATGAGCAGATGAGATAGGGCAGGCGAAACAAAACCATTCCAGGAGAGAAAGGATATCAGACTTGAGCTGCATTTGTGGAAATAATTCCATTTTCCCAGTGCACAAAGATAAAGCACCAGAGTGTTTAGAGTACAAATGTGTCATAGCCCTCTCATTAGCTTGCCATGGTTCCAGTAAGTATCTTAATTAGATTATTGGAGGCATTATGGGGAACTTGTGGCTGTTTGCCTTGGGCTTCTTTACTCGTGGTTAAAGAGTGTTTCCAGCTAATTGTTTTGGTTTTGTTGCTAAATCAGAGCTGCCGGATATGATATGGTGTCTTATGAAGCTTGAAAACAAAAATATATTTTCTATTGTTATTGTTTTATTTGAAAGGACTACTCATTTTTGAATGACGTTATTTAGAGTGTGGACACCGATGCTGGATTCAAAATTAGCAGAAAACCATATTTGTTCACGGTATACCAGAATTTCAGGCTCAGAGAGGACAGAAGAGGTGCTACCTGGGATGATTACTACACATGTAAGAATAGGTCATTCCAGTCTGTGTGATTAACAATTCATTGTTACCTCTGCTTCACAGCCTTTTCTAGAGCACCTGTTATACCAAAGGGCCTCATCTTCTGCCATCTCGACAGCTTCAGACGTAATCTGAAAAGATTAAAAGCCCTTTCTCCTCAGGTTAACCCTTCATCCTCAGGCCTTCCTTCTGGCTGGAGTAACAGCCTTGTTGTCAGCACTCTGTCAGCATTGCTTGCAGGTTTTAAGATATGCACCTCTAGAGTAAGGAGGTTACACCATTGATCGGTCGAAGATATCAGTTTTAGAGATGCTACAAAAATGTTCATGAATATTTAGAGAGATATAATTGCAAAATGCAGATGTAATTAACAGTGACGGTTCCAAAAAACTGACACAGCCCCATTGTAATCAATGACCAGTCTTGGCCTGTACTAGCTCAGCCCTGTGT
This sequence comes from Perca fluviatilis, assembly GCF_010015445.1. NCBI lineage: Eukaryota > Metazoa > Chordata > Actinopteri > Perciformes > Percidae > Perca > Perca fluviatilis. The sequence goes on along the minus strand of NC_053130.1, from coordinate 22,263,262 downwards.
TTCCAGCGGCCCAGCACAGACTGATTAAACTTTCAGTGGCTCCTGAATACCATTTTCACCTCTCAAAGCAGCCAAGCGATAGGTTTCTTCCTTTTCAGAGATCCCTTTAACCAATTGCGCTTAAAAAGCTTTCCAAAGCGCTGAGTGGAGGAGCACTTGAGTTTAAAGAAGGGTTATGTTCTCCGTGCAGCAGATACTGTAGAAGAGAGTGGTGTGGAGAGTGGTAATAAATACGGTTCTTTTAATACAATAGCTTTGTAGGTCACTCCATGGAGAGCCGTGGTGGGCTCACTCAGGCAGCTGCTCCTGCAGAGCCTGCGCAGCCCACAGACACAGGGACACGTAACCTTTAAAGAGGGATTTGAAAAGGTCAAAGAACAGGCATGCAGAATAGTAATATAGGAGTGCGCTTCCAGAAGTCAAAGGGTCAGATTGGGCTTTATTCCTCCATCTTTCCCTCATCCTGGAGAGATGGCTTTATGAAGTATGTTAGAACTTTAAAGAACCATTTTAGCACTGTTTGCATTGCTACGTGATATGGTCACAAGCATAACAGCATATTTAACGATTGCATTAAATTCTGTATCTCTTTGAGAGTTGTTGTTTTTTACTCTGGTTGACCCACTTCTGAGGATCTGTCAGTGAAGAGAGAGTGAGAGTGTCCACCTGGACCTGGTAAGAGGTGTGGTTAAGACAGGCTTTCTGGTGGCTGGTCTGACCCAACACACCACTCTGATGTTCTTCTTCACTCCCTTTAAGGGCCCCGTCCCTGCTCCTCTTTACAGCTCAGATGCTGTTTTAAGGGTGGCCGTTTGCCACGTAAAGACGAACCACATTTCATTATTTTGCCACTGGTTTTTCCGTTGGTTGGTACTTATGGATTCCGAGGGATTACGTTAGCCCGCGGTTTCCTCTTGATGGAGCAGGGAGGATTTCCTTAAGACTGAGCCGGCTGGGTCTCCGCCACATGACAGAGTGGGGGCTCTTCCCCTTTACTCTTCAGTCCCATGTGATATCACTGCATGCTCAGTGACTCTTCTTCCACTGATCTAATTAGTCCCTCGACATATCTTTAACGGTCTGTATTTATCAGAAACATTAATTAGTACCTAGACTGGATATATTACTTTGAAAATAGTGGATGTCCTTGTTTATTAAAGTATTAACAACAGGGGAGAAATACTGTTTCTTATCCCCTGGTATTAGTCACTTAGTGAGCCTGCTCATTCATCATACCTTTTTGCAGTGTGTTTTCTTCTCCTACTTATCCTTGTTTCTCTTTCTCTAAGTGCACATATAAAGTGATGTTGGATTAGCATTATTAATTACAGCAGCACTCGTATTAACAATGTGCCACCCATCTCTTGTGGATAGTGAGTCACTGAGGTACAAGACTGGGAGATAACTAGCTCTTGCTTTGGCTCCAGTAAGGTTTAAGGAAGCTTACAAGAGATGGTGTGGACAACAGTGCTAGAAATGGGGAGGTCATTGATTTTTTCTAAGCAACAGCTCGACCGAAACAGATCCTGTATTGATTGGAAACTTCCTTGGGATAGTTGTAGAAACCTGGAAGAGGGTTTGGATAGTAAACGGCTGGGAAACATTAGTCTGTGGGGCTGTGCAGTGTGACCGTCCTTCATGCACGATACACACTACCTCAGCACCCTGAGCTAATGTGGTTGCTGTGTAGAAATAACCCATCTTCTGCTATGCAGCTCTTTTCCTTCCAATAAAAACACCTTGCTATGCTGTAGTTCTTTTATTCAAAAGGCCATCCTGTCTCTTCAGCATGACCTCCTGAAACTCCCAACATGACAAAAATCATGCAGTCTAACTAATAATTTTTGACTCTCTCAGAACATATCTGCTATCTGTTTATTTGTTTCATATTAGCCCACAGTTATCGCACTGAAGTGTACAAGTCATTGGATATATTTTTTTAATGTTTTTATTTGATCTGCCAATGAGCAAAACGTTTTGATTCTTAATTAGGAGTTGAGCACAGAGCTTTCTTCTACTAACCATGCTAATTAGACCCACTAGCAATTTTATTGTTACTCGGGGGTGGGGTCTTTTGTATGTTTTTTAGTGTTGTTGTAGATTGGTGTTTGAAAAGCACAGTGCTGCCTATTTTAGTAACACTCCACTTGTATGAGCTCTCTGATGATCTGTCAGACTGAATTGTGTAGCGTCAAAGGCCCTTATGGGGATCCCTCTTTTTTTCTGAGTGGCCTATGCGTTAGTAGCATGTGGCTCTACCCTGAGGTGCAGCAAGGCAAACATACATAAGGACACTGACACTAATATAGATGTATTACACTCTCTCTGAGAGAAATCATGCAAATCAGGGAGAGACTGTGGAGAATTACCTTTCTCTGCCTGCATGTCTAGACTGTAGATGATGTCAAAGTATTGCCTTCATTTGGCTTCTTCACAGATTTGGTCATATATTATTTTAAGAAGACTTTCTTTGCATTAAACTTTGTTTTCAACTCTTCCAAATTTAGGTTCATGTAGTATCAGTGAGATGTGTTTTTTTTGCCCATTAGTTCTGTCACACCAATAGCTTTTTGAGTTGTATGGTCTTATTTTATAACTAGTTGGGAATTCAGCTTGAAAGTGCCCTGGTCTTCTCTAAGCATATAACAAAACTGCTCGCATAGCAGGGCTTGGCTAATTAGAAACCTTCTTCCTTTCAATACAAACCCTAATCCTGATTTAGATCATCTTCCCCAATATGTGATTTTTTTTTTATCCTCGTTGCACCTAGCATCAACACCAAAAAGGGTAATCAGATTATTTTTAAATAGAGCAAAGACGCAGTAAATCCGACTGTGAACAAGATAAAGGTGGATCTGGAGGCTGCCAGTTACACATTTGGATGCATTAACACCCGACTAAACATAACAAGAATATCCAAACGAAATTTAATAGCACCTATATGTGTAGAGCAAACACAGTTTTGCTTTCACTTGTAAATCAAGCAGGAGGCAGGCAGTGTGGACTCTGATGTTGTCATAGAAAGCTCAAAGGGAGACACAGATAGGGAAGTAGCAAAAAGTAATATATATTATCAGAGGAAATCTGCCTTCAGCAATCTATGTTTTGTTAAGGAAATGATGTATCAGGTTTTGGTGTGTATGCTTGGAGTAGAATTTTTATTTCAGAATTACTATAAATGGTGCAGATATCCAGATGTGAGATGTGCGTGTTAATGCCAGCTGTAAAGGTAACCACTATGTCATGATAATATAACAAACAGCCCGTTACTGGGCCTTTGAGTGACTAGATCTACTATTACACAGCTGTTTCTCATAAAACAAAAGTGAAGACTACAGTTGGTGCCACTCATTTTGTTTTAACACAAACCCTATAGTTGATGAACCTCCTATAAACCTCGTGAGCCACTTAAATGTACAATTTCCAATCAGCCTCCTATCTCCAGAGCAAACACCTTTAGGCACCTCCTATCAGTCTGTTGCTGCCAGTTACAGCAACACAGAGGAAACCAAAACCAGACTATTTTATCTTAATCACTGCTTTCAAAAACGTGTGATTTGGGTACTCTAGAACTGAGAACTGTATTTTATTTACAAGCCAGCTACAACATCTACATTAGTGCCTGTCTACTTTGGCTTTTGACATTGTTTTTATATTGTTTTCCATAACCGAGAAGTGATACTTTAACGTGTATTAACTTCCCGCAAATATTCTTCTGTGTATTTATTATTGATTTATGTGTCTCGTAATGTTTAACCGTTTCCTCTACTTTCATAGTAATCCTAATCCACTGGCCCCTCAGAAAGCATTTTACCTTCTGCCAGTGTGTGACTGTAAATAAATCGCCCCGACACTCTGTACAGTTCACATTGAACGAGAGGTTGTAAATTTGCTTGACGCATCTGACAAAGTCCAGATCAGATCTTCATTCCACTTTGTAAGTTATGTCAAACAGCACCTCTGCTTTGAGGCTTCTTTCCCTGTTTGATGTCGCCCACACAGCCATATGGTATCGCTCTCAGGATCACTTTTTCTGTTTTTTATTTCCTGCCATTTCACTCATCCTGTGTTCTATTCAGCAGTGTGTAAATCTGCCATAACCTTGCATGGGCTATCATGGCATTTCAATGTGAAAGGTATCACCTTTTTGTTGAAACACATGTTCACTAATACTTTAATTTTTGGGGGTATTTCCTTATCCTTTTTATTGCCTTGTAAGATACCTATAGACAACCTCCAGTAACTACTCATGGTATTACAGGATAGTGTTTGTAATATAATGAGAAGATTTAGATTTTGAGAGTCTCTATCTATCTAGGTGGCAAATGGTATACCATCTCTAAACTCGAGATGAAATAATGAATACTGCTCAGCTGATTGTGCTGTTTGGACTTGAGAGCGAAAAAGGGCTTTAGTGAACCTTTTATTTGAGGGTTTGGTGCCAGCTCTAATGCAGATGAGCAGGAAGAAAAGGGAAAAAAGAATTAATATTTCTGCCTGAAAATTGTGTTGTCATCTTGCATGGGCTCTGCTATAAAAGTAACAAAGAGGTAATAGCTTTAGCCAGAAAGTGCATGTAAATCCGAGTACTTTCTAATGAGTGTTCCTCCTGACCTTTTGGCATTAACCTCCACAGGAAGAAAAAAACAACATAAAATCCCTGCATGTGGGTAAAACCTCAGAGAACTGACAAAGTTATTAACATTTCAATGTAGCGAGGGACAGCACAGCCCACGCACTTTCTCACTCATATGCATCATCATGTTTAAGCACTGACTGGGCTCCAAGGCTGGTGAGTTTTGTTAATAAGAATGCACAGGAAGAAGACACAGCTGTACTGCTAGCGGCTGTAGAACAATCATTTTTCCCGAAGAAACACAGGCATGTTTGTAAGATAAATTACAGGTCACCGGTGCCTCTCCAGAATCAGGCTTGTATGCAGTTCAGGCAATTTTTGCCATGGGGAACTGTGATCGGATTCCCATTTGTCTGGCAGCTTTTGTGTAACATTCAAACCGGAGAGGACCTGGCTGGATCACACCACATATTTCCTCCCAGGAAACCCCCTCAGAACCAGTCAGGCCCAGACAGGGCAAACATGCAGCTGAAAAGGAGACGTGCCAAACAAGCACACAGAGACACACATTGACTGCTCCAAGTCCAGCATATACAAGAAGGAAACATCAAAAATGATTTATCTGAGAAATAGAAAAGATACATTTGAATCGTTTTATTTACCTTAGTGCACATCAGTGGATTTCATTTGTCTGAGGCGGTGTTCTCCCAATATAGACTCTCCTACTGGACCCAAAAGGGTTTGCCCTTGTTGTGTGAAAAGTGTTTCCATCTGACAAGACAGACACATTGTGCAATGACTTCATCAACGTGAGCGGGGCGTAAAAGGTTTAGCTTAGAGGATGTCTATACCTTGCTGCACACACCAACCTCCCTCAGGGAGGGCTGACTTGGCTAATATTGGCTTCCTCCCAGAGACTGAGTAGGTATTGACTAAATAGAAACAGGAAAAATGAAAATATGAGTGGATCTGACAACCAAGCAGGATAACCCCTGCGTGATCCTGGAGAGCAGATGAGCAGACACTGAGCCTGACACATCCGCACAAAGCACCAATCCTTCAACTTGACATGCAATACTGCCTATTGGTGGTCAATATGGGAATTGGGAGCACAGCAAAGGTGTCAGAGGCCAGTCGTTGCTTTAAAAGGATGGATGAACTCATGCAGGGGAAGATTGCAAGCAGAAAACATAGCAGGGAAAGGGTGTATACCATGTCTGCTATAATGAGAGTTTATTTTAGAGTGACACAATAAATGTTAGTTTCTAGATTTCGTTCAATTCCTGAGAAAAATGTGCTTTGTTTCCTATACTTACAGTATATGTACCCAGTTATGTTTTTGACCACTAGTAGCCCTGTGAAGCATTGTTTTGATTAGGGCGTCCCCATATTGCTTGTATTTAGAATTTTACCAACAATTGCATGAGGACACCCCTTTGCACAATGAGGACAGGGAGACATGCAGACGTTCTTGCCAAATGCAGACAGACATAATGTATATTAACAGTTGGAGGGACGTAAAAGCTTGCAATGAACCAATAAAAGAACAGAAGCAGAACAGTCAAACAAAGGTTTTACAAGGTAAGAAATGCATCGGACATGTTATCGCCTTAGGGAGACAAACACTGCAGCAAACTGCATTTTAGTGAGAAAATTAAATAGGAAATGATTTGTGTTTGTTGAAAACTCCACGATACCTTTGACCAGAGGCACACAAACTCAGTGATGACTTTTTCATGTCTCTGCATGCAGTTTGAAGATAGGTACAAGCGGACAGTAGCATAGCTCAGGTACTGGGCAATCTATTAGATCATGTTGCAAGTTAGGTAAGGGAACATTTCTCTACTGAGCAAGAAGGAAAATACTATATTTCTATTTTCAAGCCGAACACTACACTTGGACATTTCTGGTACATTTGAACAAGTTATCACAAACACCCTTCCTCCACCATCACACACACACACACACACACACACACACACACACACACACACACACACACACACACACACACACACACACACACAGCCTCATCAGCAGAGGTTGTTATAGGCCAGAGGTCAGACCATTACCAATGCAGCCAGGGATCAGAGATACGGACCTCATATTAGTCCTTCCTTTATCATTCCCCTCTGATGTCGCTCTGCAGCTGCACTACCTCTCATCTTTATGATTAGGAAATGGCCCAATCCTTCTCCTTCACACTCACACCATTCCTTATAGACTCAACACACATATTCCATCATTATAGTTGTTTGACAATCCATATCAATTGACAAATTTGTCAGTGGAGTCTATTGCAGCATTTTTTCACATGCCAAACATATGCTCTAGTATTGTGGGCCTCAATCTCTGGAGGCCCTACTGACATTTCCCTTAAAGCTCCTCCAAGGTACTTACAAGTCCTCTTGTTGATGGGACAGGATTTTCATTACAGTCATTGGTTATGTACTACTAAACATTTAGTGGCAGTAAGGTAATGTCAGTTACTGTTCCTGTGGGAGGTTATTGACATTTTACTTTACTCTGCTGTAACAAGCTTGCAGAGGTAAAACAGACACTTTAGCATATTTGTTTGGTGGGCTTCTTGGCAACATTTACTGGAGAATATAAAATCCATAAAGCCTGCCCTTCTCTTTCAGACAGATTAAATGAAAATAATATGAAATGAAATACAAGGAATGAATTGTGAGTTTTTCTGCTGAAATTGTCTCTAGCTCTTTTTTTTCAAATCAGATAGCACAGTGCTTCTGCTGCTGGCAGTGGGAGCTGGCAGGAACAGCTCAAAGCCTATGCAAGTCTGTGTGATGTCTCTTTAACTTTGAAAGAACAATTTTTGAAAATGTGAGCTAAAATGCTAGATGCCTCAAGCATGCTGTACTCCATTTTTTGTCTACAGTACCATGCAGCAATGAAGCCTGAATAACACAGTAGTAGGAACTATTTGTTCAGCTCTAATGTGTAAAGGAAAATGTGAGGCACACGCAACATTTGTTGAATTAACATACAAATTGCTGATATATTATCTTACGGATTTTTCCGAATCTAGCAAGACAGCATTTTCCTGTCAAAATGTTTTATATTCTGCTCTGCATAAACGGCCTTAGAAGCACTATGGTGATGTTTTACACTGATGAAATAACAAGGGAGCTTACCAGAATGTTATCACTTCTACTTAGTCACACTGTGCTGAGCACTCATGCATAATTGTGTACATAAGCATTTACCAAAATCTGTCGTCTGTTTAGCAATATTAGGCTGACTTCATTGACTATCCTTATTGCCCTTATCGTGATTATAGTAAGCAGCTAATGTCGACTGGCTTTGGAAAGTAAGACTTTGAGCTCAGCACTTTCTTCCAGGCTTTGGTCATAACCATGCCTTCTCAAAGCCCAATGTCAGGCTTCTCCTTTGATGTTTGGATGGAGGCGTTTTGTTCAAAGGGATAACCTTTTCTGGGCACTTCTTTGAAATGATAATTCACAAGCTTGCCGCAGGTGGAGCTGCAGCTCTCTCGGCAGACGGGGTCAATCAAAGTCAAATGGAGGAGCTACTCACAGCTTCAGCTGAGTAGCCGGAGCCAGTGTCTGGCTTTTGCTGTCACCAGCATAATCCCTACCGCTGGTAAAGCCAGTGGACACTAACTGATGTCACAGTGACAAGCAGATTTTAAGGAGCAGAACTTGGCCTGGGTAGTTGTGCTGTCATAGTCGCCAAGGATCTACAAATATGTATGTGTGTTTGAGTGTTTACACAGCTCTGACCATAGAAGCCTGTCAGACCCAAGCAGAGTTTTTTCCAAGATGCAGAGGCTGTGTGTACTAGTGGCGAGGGGACGCAGGTGTGTGTAATTACATCAGTAATAGCCTGGATATGGTCCACCTGCCTCAAAGTGAACCCTCTATCCAATCCAGCGCTGCTGACAACAAAGGAGACGAGCAATCACTGATTATGGCTTTGATGATGCAGCTAGGAGGCTGTGTTTTATGGTGAGATATTTGTGGCTCAGGAATAATTTGCTTGAATTATTCAATCTGTCTCGAACAATGACATGTACTATGAGTGTATGATCACACGTGCAACACTCATATGTCATATATGTCATGTCAGAGATGAATAAATCCTAAACACAATACATATTTCCTGTGTGTATGTGGGAGTGTATGATACATACAGTTCATTATGCCCAGGCGCTGTGATGGATTGGTGACCTGCCCAGGTTTTGTTCCATCCAGTCGATGCTGGTGTTTACTCAATACGACCTTAGTCATAAGCAAACAAAGCCAATGAATGAATTATTTCAGCCAGTGTTAATTTTGTACAGTATATCAGTCTCCTGTCACTGTATTCCATCTGGATCCAGCCATTCAGGATCCTGCATAAGCCTGTGCCTCGGTAACAAGGCAGCACAGGACACATAGACACAGATCTCCCCTGGGTTTGGGCTCCAGCTGGAGCAGACATGCTAGGGCAAGCTGTCCCTATTATTGTTTGTGACAGAATCAAGAAGGAAATGCAAGTAGTAAAAGTGCGTGTGTTGTGCCTGCACGTCAGATTCTGCTGGCAGTGCCCCCAATGTAATTATGGGCATGGTTGGCCAGCTATGACAGCTCATCTGTCAGCTAGCCAATAGGATTCTGGGGCACCTGGTGAGCCCTGAGCCACAATGATAAGCCACAGATACACACAAATTAAAAATCACATATAGTGTTTCATGAAACAAGAAATATGGGCAAAGGACACTTTCATATTGGTTCATGCTACTCATTAACACTGTGCCACATGCATCTGCCACAAATTGATAGTTAGCCACTCCCACATCTTGTTTCTCTGCATTTCATGTGACATGAAAATGAGTTACAAAGGCATAGGTTGCACCCCTGGCATTATGATTATAATTACTTATCATATATTCTGAACCCAATTACAACTAAGAGGCAATGGTTTTGAATTGATTAGGCCTGATGAAAGTGTTCTGCAGAAGGTTTAAATGAAATAATTGAAATTAGATCCTTAACCTGCATGATTAAATATTCCACAGTAGAGCATTAGTCTTGACAAACAATGTCTGCACCATAAATTAATGTCTTTACGCTGTAATAGAAAATAAAGTATGCTCACTGTCGCAACTCGCTCAACAACTTCAAGTTGTCATTTGTTTTCTAGGATGTATTGGGCATTAAATAATTAATTGGAAAGATTTCAAATGTTTACTTTAATCTTTACTCAAAGTCATATCTGAAGAATGCCATTTATACATGTTGATGTCCCTTTCTTGAGGAAACACACTGTTTCTGTCAAAATCCTTCCAGTCCATTGAACTCTTATCTTTTCCCCAAGTTGGCTGGGTCTCAAAGAGCGACAGGTCAAGCCAACCACACCGTCTTGCAGCTTATTGTGCATAACACATTTCTGTCATGGCGACCATCCCTCCCATATGCAACCAGGGGACCCAATCATATTGTGCTCACTCTTTGGCAAAGGCCCTCCAATCAGGGATGAGTAATGACTAGGCAGGCTTGCATGCAGTGATCCCAGCTTTCTAATTAGTCTTCCATTAACTTTTTTCAACCTTGGCGGCTGCAGAGTGCACGCTCAACACACACAAACACCAGCATACACACACCTCGCAGCCTCAGACCAAAATATTGGGCCTCATCTCCAGTATTTAGCATGTTCTACTCTGAAGTGATCATTTATGTCATGCTCATTTTTACCCTAATGGGCCAAAAGAGTATATTTTGTTTTGTTCGTATTTCTCCAGGTGCTAATTCATGTATTTCACATTTAAATATAATTACACTCTTACATTGTAATGCTGTTTTGTGTATCATGCTTTCTCCTTTTATGTATGTGTAATTATCGATATAAAGCAGGTAGGAAATATAGTGAGTTTGTGTGCCATTACTAATCCACGTGATAAAGAACGAACAATGTATTTTAAAGTGTATATGATTGAAAACATCTGGTGCATGTGATTTTGGTTCAGACTACTATTCAGGGAAATGCTCTCCAACTACTCTTATACAGTAGATTCATCGTCTATGACTATACGGTACTGTATGTGTGCATGCAGGAGACAAGCTGTCTCTGGTTAACTTTGAATTAGAATTTAGTTAGAATTTACGTTTATAAAGAAAAAGTCACAGATCACCTTCTCTGTTGTATTTGATTCATTTTAAACTGTTAAGAAGGCCTGGCCTGCAGTTTGTTTGGATACAGACAAAATGTCAATGTCAAAGACCATACGATGTGTTTCTGATCTTTAGAATAAAGGAACTTTCCCAAGTCTTCTGCAGAATGTGGACATGCTTTAACAGAACTACACAAAGAGATTGACAGAGAGGGAATGGGAGAGTGAGATTAGATTCTTCATGACATCGAAACTAAGATTTTCCGTTTGGTTTTGTTTCTCAGAGTTGTTAATAGTAGTAATATTTCTTCTTTTCTTTTGTAACATTAAACGCAACATAGGTACATAAATGTAATCAACATCAATGGTGTGTGTGTGTGTGTGTGTGTGTGTTTCAATGAAAGGCATGAATCCATGATTCATCCTGTTTCACAGTGGGCAGTCAGTTTCAGAATGGAGCTCCATAAAAGAGTAATGGAAATTCCTGGGGAGCTGCTGTCCTGTGGCCTTCCAGCAACCAGTGATATGCACTATCTTGGTGTATTATCACTTTTCTCACAATCTGTTTGTCAGCGAGCCCACGACTTCAAAGGAGACTTAAAGCTTGCTTTCATTTTCTGTCGCGGTTGACAGAGTGAGTCTACATTTTATGAACAAAGCCCCCACCAAGACATCTAGCAAAATAAAATGTTACCATACTGGATGCAGCTCTTAACATTTACTCCAAAGCGCGGATCATAAACTATTAATAGATATATGTCTGTATGAGCACCAGAAGGGTGCCTCTTTGAATCAGATCCTTGTGTTGGGCAGGGTTAGAAATGGGGCTAAAGCTGGTGGGCTTCCTTTATTCCCCCATAACATCACTATCCAGCATGGAGGAGGATGGGGGGGCGGAAAGCTACCATTATGGCTGTTGTGTAAAATTGCCATTATTCAGTCAAGCGATTATATGCTGTCGTGGTGTGTAATGCATCTCTGTGACTGATGCCTGCACATCTAAGACTCCACTGGAGAAGGGTGAAAGTGAAAGAGGTGACCTCTTTCTCTGCAGTCTTTCAAAAGCTCTGTAAGTGACTCATTTTAGACACATTATCACAGTACAGAAAGTGTAGATGGCCAGTGAATAGCTTTATTTCAGTTTTTATAAACCAGTATGAATTATAATACACAGTTGTGAAATTGTTGACTGAAAAAGTGGCATATATTATTTACATGTACTTTTTTTGGTGTATGTCTGGACTATTGTAAGTACCAGAGACCATGATGCTCTCCAACTTCATCATCCCCTTGTGCTTTCTGGAAAATGAATCTCTTTCCCTTTCATATTAAACCCAATTATTTGAATGAATTTGGCCCTAAAGGGTGAAAAACAAAATGGTTATCAGATTTCTACTGACCCTACTTATATAAGTAAAATAGCTCAAATATGCTGGAAGTTACTACTAATTTGTCGTTATAAACTCCTTGTTGAGTCTAAGAGCCAGTGAGCTTGTTCAGAGTTTTGTTGTTCTGAAACAGAAAGGAACCTCTCTGCTTTCTAATCTGTTCCCCTTGTAGATGAAGGTGGAAGGTGTAATACGTTATCAATAAAAGGGGTTTCTTTATCATCATTTTATGGCATCCTTTGCTGTGCTGCATCAACGGCAAACCTAAGCTAACTTTGTTTGGTTCAAAGGTTGGTTATCTGTACAAAAAACATAATGCCAATGTTTCGGAGTGTGAAGCTTCAGCTTTCAAATAATGCACAAATGATTCAGTACACAGTTGGTATATTGGGAGCATTGTGAGCAAATACAGAAAGTCAAGTCATCCTGAGTGATTCGAAAGTTTTGAATCTCAGTAGGCAGTGAGAAAACAGAGGAGTGACTGGCATTGTTCAGCAACATGCACTGATTCAATGTATGTGGTGCTAAGAGCCTGATTTCACCTTTTAAGGCCCGGACACATAGAGCCAATAATCGGGCACTGCCGGCAGTCGGACTCAAATTACCCATCTGATTGGTAGAGTGCTAACCCGGAAATGGGGAGCGGAATGAGCGTGACTAGAGTCTCTCAAAATCTGACGAAAATCTTTTAAACTGACCGTTGTTGATCTGAAATGAAGACAGATTCAGCAACTGCATGGCCTATTTCTCGCTTAAAATGTTACACAAACATACTGTAGCAGACTTTTACTTTGTTTTAGCAGCCATTGTACACAGTTTCTTTCCAACATTGTTAAAACGTGAATGTGTCACCTCTGCATCTGTCTGTGTGCATTGTTTTTTTGGTCCTGAATAAAATACTTTGCCATTTTCTCTTGTAATTTTCAATTTGGGTGAAAGTATTCTCCATTGCTCATCATTAATGTTACACTTTAATGTCGTTGCACTTTGTCTGATACTGATTGCTCTGCTCAACCACTGCACCCATTCAATAATGCTTATTCTGATGTAATGTGCTGTAATGTTCTCTCTCAGAGGGTCTAGTTTGGGTGGTCTTGATTAGGAGGGTAACTAATTAGATTTCTGAATGGCTATGAATATGGCCTGCTGGTGCAGACTATGATCAAATCTAAACTTGCCCAGTTAGTTTTTCTGTCATGTTTGTTTTAACAATGACACTTACTGCTCTTTTCTCTTTTTCTTCCTGTGCAGATCACACGGGTCATTTTCTGTGTCTTCCTCGAGACCGACTTTGCCATCTACAAGAAGAATATGTCTGTCATTTTTCCAGGTATGTGTGTTAACTTCCAATCGACTGGACTGCATATCAGTAATACCATATTGTTACATTTCCTCTGTTACCCATTGCTGTTTTGTGTAGAACTAGTTCATGGATAGATGAATGATTTATATGCTGTGTTTTTCCAAGGCCTCCTTTTGAAGGTTTTGTGTAATACGTGATGTCAGCACCTGCCTCATTGACCATGTGTATAGACCGAGGCAGCTTTGCTCCCTTGTTTTCTTTTTTTTTTTTTTATATTATTTTTATTAGAACAAGGTACATTGAAAATATTCAGTGACAAACACTGTTAAAGGCTCAATTTTCACCTGCAGATTCACACAACAAGATTCACACAACAACCCCAGATGCAAAAAATAATAATATAAAAAAATAAATAAATAAAATGAAAAGAAAAGAAAAAATAAATGATATATGTATGCATACATATACATACATACACATAGATGTATATACATACATACATACACACATACATAATAAATAAAGGAAGGGGGTCCTCAAATTACTTTAAAGAGGGAGGAGTATATTCTTTTCAAAATAGTTTATTAAAGGGTCCCAAAAGTTTTGTAAAATGTTCTGGATGATCCCCTGAGAAAATATTTTATTTTTTCAGTTTTTAGAAACATCATTAGATCACTAAGCCATGATGACATATTAGGTGGATTGTGTGATTTCCACTCTAGGAGAATTCTTCTTCTAGCTATTAAAGTGGCAAAAGCCAGGGCATTCTCTTTATTCTCGTCGCCTCTGACTCCAAACAGAGCCATTATTGGATTGGGTTGAATTCTTAATTTAAAAGCTGAGTTTAAAATCTCAAAGACTGAAAACCAATATTGTCTCAATTTAGGACATGACCAAAACATATGGGTCAGAACTCCCTTTGATGCATTGCAGCGGTCACATGTTTCATCTATATTTGGGTACAATTTAGCCAACTTTGTTTTACTATAATGAATATGGTAAAGGACCTTCATCTGAATCAGATTGAGTCTTGCACAAGAAGAAGTCCCATTTACTCGATCAACAGCTCTATCCCAGGTGTCTTCAGATATGTTGATTCCTAACTATCCTATCCATTCTGTTTTGATCTTTTCTATTGATACATTTTGGAATGACATGATCAGGTTTTATATTTTTGAAATAAATCCCTTAAGGTGTGAAGGGACCTTCAGAACTAAATCTAAACGTGACTCAGATGGCAATTGTGGAAACACAAAGCAGTGGGCTTGGATAAAGTGGCAAACCTGAAGAAATCAAAAGAAATCTGAGTTTTGAAGACTAACTTTTTTAACAAGATCATTGTAACTAACTAGCAAAAACATTATCAATAAAAAGTCACTACATTTAACTAGGCCTAAGTGCTGCCATTGCTTGAAAGTAGGGTCTAGCTTGGCAGCCGGGAAAAGATGATTATTGCATATGGGGCTTTCCAAGGAAAAATCTGTGAGTTGAAATGCTTGTCTAAACTGGTTATATATTTTGAGAGTCGAAATTACAACTGGACTTGAGGAGAATTGCGATGGTGAGAATGGTGACTTCATTGTAATCGGCACCGCAAGAGATGTTGACTTGCAAGATTTAGCTTCCGCTGCACACCAGTCTGTATCTGGAGACTGAAACCAATAAACGACTTTTTGTAAATTTTCTGCCCAATAATAATTTTACAAATTCGGGAGAGCCAATCCTCCATCCTTTTTTGGTCTCTCAAGAAGCTACGTATTCTTGGTTTTTTTCCGCCCCAAATAAAAGAGGACAGCAACCTATTAGTTGACTGAAAAAAAGGACTTTGGCAGGAAAATTGGAAGACTCTGAAACAAATACAATAATCTGGGTAGCACATTCATTTTAACACAATTGATTTTACCAGCTAGAGACAAATATATAACAATCCATTGTTGGAAGTCAGATTCAAGTTTTTTAAGTATGTGACTGTAATTTGCTTTAAACAGACCAGTGTATGAACGAGTTATATTAATTCCTAAGTATTTAAATCCTGATTTTGATATGCAAAAGGGCAAGTCTGTATCCATAATCTGATCCGCCATATGGTTTCAAGGGAAGCATATACTTTTAGAAAAGTTTAGTTTATAACCTTAAAAGAACCCGTAGTCTTTAAATATCTTCACAATCTGAGAGGCACATGACATCGGGTTAGTTATATATAATAATAGATCGTCAGCATATAAAGGAACTTTATACTCAACATTCATTCTTTTAATACCACTAATAGACTGTGAGGATCTGAGTACTGATGATAGTGGCTCTATAGCCAAAATAAATAGCAAAGGGCTAAGGGGACAACCTTGCCGTGTACCGCTAGACAGAGAGAAGTATTGTGAGCATATTTTATTTGTGACTACAGCTGCCTTTGGTTGATGATAAAGCAGGCGAATCCAGGAATTGAATTTTGAACCAAATCTAAATTTGTCTAACACAGCAAATAGATAGTTCCACTCAACTCTATCAAATGCTTTCTCTGTGTCCAGAGAAATAATCACTTCAGGACTACTCTCTGACGCAGAGGAATGCACAACACTATAAGTGCCGGAATTCCATAACTACTAGAACTGCCATGAGCGGTCATTTTGACCGCCAGATTCCAAACTCTATTATCTCTCATGATAAATACCTAATTGCGATATTGTATTATGTATTGTAGGATAGGATATATAGGATATCTTTAGAAAAACGTAATAACACCGAAATGTACATTTTAACGAGTTTAATTATACATTTGAGTAGTAATACGTGTTTCAATAATTCATATCATGGATTATAGTAAACCGTAAGTATTTCATACATTCATATCCCGAAAAATATGGTGTGGAAATTCATTCAACTTAACTCATAACAGCCAAATAACAATTAAAAGTATCGTATTTGAACATTTAGCTTTAACCTAACCTGGCACTGCCTCCGTTTTGGCGTCTGCTGCGGTGCGCAGCGCTGTTTGGACCGTGTGCCGCTGCTCTTTTTTTCCTCCATAAACTTCGCTCTCAGCTCCTCTGCCAGTTGCTGCATGAACTTCCTCCGGGCAATTTTACTGCTGGTGCACTCCTTGGAGAGGATGTGTGCAATGATTCCAGCCAGTTCGAGGATGTATAAAGTTATATGAACATGTAAACAGCCACCGGCCATCTACGTGTAGGCTACCGCGCCTTTCACAGAGCGAGCGCCCGGCGTTTGCCTTCTGATTCAGAACAGAGTCCATCCACGCCGTAGTAGCCTACGTTACCGACTCTGGCTTTGCCTTCACCCCATCGATGATGCCCACACTTGTTACTCGAGACCGCTAGTTACGTTTCTCTGATAGAGACTATGGTAGTTACTAAGCAACCAAGATATCATCTTCAACCGCGCAAAGATTAAAAACAATACCGCGCAACAATCAGAGCGGTAAATATGACCGTCTCTGGCTGAAATAGGTAAAAGTGATTGTATTTTCTTTGCCTTTCGTGTAATGTATGTAAAAACAATTTTAAATTAAAATACAGACTCTTTTAGGAAAAGTCAAGCAGCAGCAGGATTGTATTTTTTTATTCAGCAAAGTTATTACACATGTAAATTTCAAAACGGTCAAAATGACCATCATGGCCGGTCTAGTGTTAAGAAGTTTTCGAATATTAATGAAGGAGTGACGCCCCTTGATGAAGCCCGTCTGATCTTGTGAAATAACATCTGGAATTATATGCTCTATTCTAGAGGCTAATACTTTAGATACAATTTTTACATCCACATTTAATAAGGAAATCGGTCTATAGGAACTACAATCCAGGGGGTCTTTATCTGGCTTCAGGAGAACTGTGATATGGGCCTGTGTAAGACTTGATGGCAATGTCGACCCTTCGAGAGAATTATTGAACATACTGAGCAGTAATGGAGACAGTTTTGAAGAGAATATTTTATAAAACTCGACGGGAAATCAGTCTGGTCCCGGGGCTTTACCGCTCTGCATGGCTTTGATTGAGTCTTCTATCTCTTGAAGTTGTAAAGGTTTATCCAGATTACTCTTTTGATCTTGTTTAACTGAGGGTAAGTTTACATTAGCCAGGAATGTTGACATAAGAGTTTCATCATGTGGAAATTCGGAAGTATACAAATCTGAATAGAATTTTTGAAAGTAGAATTAATTTCTTGAGGATCTACTGTAATTTCTTGACATGTTTTCCTAATCTTGGGAATAAGCTGGGATGCTGATTTAATTTTTAACTGTTGTGCGAGAAGACGGCCTGCCCTTTCTCCGTGTTCATAAAACCTAGCACGGGCAAAATCCAAATCACGCTCTGTTTTTTTCTGTCAATAATAAATCATATCTTGTCTTAAGGCTCAGTTTTTCTCTATGTAGTTCTGGTGTTGGGGCCATAGCATATTGATGATCAATTTTCTGTATAGATTCAATAAGTTTCTCCTGTGTTTGTTTCTTTGCTTTGTTACGTGAGGCAGAGTACGATATTATTTCTCCCCTTATTTCAACCTTGAATGTATAATAATGATGGTGATGTAGAGTCTGTTTTATTCATTAGTAGAAAGTTGTCAATTGCAATAGATATGAATTGGCAAAAGGTTGCATCTGAAATTAAAGTTGTGTTCAGTCTCCACACAGGCTGCGATGGGTAGTTATAAGAAAAACAAATATCAAGAATGACGGGGGCATGGTGTGATTCAACAGTAGCAGAGTATTCTACCTTTTTTATTGAGGGGATAAGCCTTTTATCAGTAAAGAAATAATCTATGCTTGAGTAAGTCTGGTGGACATGTGAAAAGCAAGAGAATTTTTTTTTATCAGGAAATAAAAACCTCCACGGATCCACACAGCCGATTTGCGTCATATATCCAGCAAGAGTCTGAGACATTTTTAAAAGGGGTATCGTTTTAGGGTTGGAACGATCCATAGTTGTATCCATCACACAATTCATATCCCCACCAAATATAAGATGATAAGTGTTTAAATCCGGTAACAAGGAAAATATTTTTTTAACAAAGTTAACATCATCCCAATTGGGTGCGTAAACACTGACCAAAACTACTGGAATATTGAAGAGATGACCTGATACAATAATGTACCTCCCTTGGGGATCTGAAATCGTTCCAGATGCAGTAAACTGTATTCTTTTGTGAATAATGATTGCTGCACCCCTAACCATATGGTTAAAACTGGAGTGGTAGACCTGACCGACCCAAGTTTTCCTCAGTCGGTTATGATCTTCAGTACGTAGGTGCGTTTCCTGTAGAAAGGCTATTTCTGTTTTTAATCTCTTCAAATGCGTAAATATACGAATTCTTTTCACTGGTCCATTTAAACCTCTAACATTCCAACTAACAAAGCGCACAGCTGACCCTCCAGTACTTCACCCTACTTCACCCGTCACCCTATTACCAGTGTCTACCATTATTTATCAATAGTTGTCTGTGTGTCCAAACATCATATACCAGTATGTGCCCGAAAACTGTATGTATGTTGGAAAACAACAAAAAACAAAACAAAAAAAAAAAAAAAAAAAAAAAAAAAAAAAACACACAAAGAAAGGTACATTTTGACAAACCCAACCAAACTATAATACATTCTAGATTTGTCTGTTGAACAAAGACAAACCGCAGCTCACAACTATCTCTCAACTCCCGATGATCCAAGTCCATATCCTTTTCCGTTATTTCCCAGAGCTCCCGACATAATGTAGCTAACCAGAAAAACGTAGGCATAAAATGTAGAATCAAGCCTACCAATAAGTGTATAAGCGGACCACAGGCAACATTACCAGACACAGTACCGCATTAATAAAAAAAAAAATAGAAGATAATAATAAAAAAAAAAACATATTCAGGGCCAATCAACGGTAAAGCTGTTCATCATCGTTAGTACTAAATAACCTGGTAATTAACACATCTAAGTAGAGTGCATTATGTAATAAACCTAAAACAGACTGGCGTTTTAAACCTGATATCAAATGTAGGATCTATGACTTAGGCCTACTAAATGAATTGTGAAAATTTTCAACTCAGAGGAGAACGTAAACCACCCTAAAACAAAAAGTGCACTTAGAAAGATTGTGCTGAGATGTAAGTTTTCCAGTAACTGTAGTGTTTTAGGCCTACCTAGTCAACATGTCTCTTCTGTAATTCGCAATATTGCTGCCATAATATCAAGGTTTATTCACGTCTGGCAATCCGCTGATCGTAGAACCACTGAGCTTCATCAGGCGTATTGAAAAGCAGTGTTTTTTCCTCAAAACGAACTCGTAGTCGTGCTCGATGAAACAACTGGAATCGTACATCCTTCTGATACAGCAGCTGTTTGACGTTTTTAAAAGGGGCGCGTTTTCTGATGAGATCGGTGGAGATGTCAGGATAGATCCTCAAAGTAGAGTCCTTATACTTTGCCTCATGTTGTCTGGCCCATCTTAGCGCTTTTTCCTTCTCTTGGAATCTGTGAAAACACACAACCAGTGGGCGAGGAGTCCGACCTTCCTGTGGTTTTGGCCCCAAAGATCGATGTGCTCGTTCCAATTCAGGAGGTTTTTCAAAAACTTCGGGACCCATGACTTCTATTAACATCTCGGACACGAACTTGATTGTGGATTGGCCTTTCTCGCTGTTCTCCGGCGTCATTTAAGATCCTGAGATTTGCTCTCCGCGACCGATTTTTCCAAGTCATCAAATCAATCCAGAAGTGTCCCGTTTTGCTCTTTCAGAGTTTTGATAGTTGTTTCGGCCGCAGCCAGCGCAGCGAAGTTATCACCCGCAAGCGTCTCTGTAGCACACAAGCAGGATTGGAAACTTGCCAAAGTCTCCGTTAAAGCATTCACCGATGCCTGAAGCGGCACCATCGACTCTTGGATTAGAGCTGAGATGTCCTCTTTTATCAAAGATGGAGACACTGTCATTATCTGGAAGAGCTTTTTCAGACTTCCCTGTGTAGCCATCGTGGCTAACTTGCTAGCTAAACTGGTTCTCGTTGTTGGTGGGGCATTTGCTGCCGCTTTGTTCTTATTCATCTTGTTGTATCAGTGCGATTGTCGTAAGCACCACTTCAACACTTATAAACATGATTTAGACTGCTTAAATTGCGTTATTAAAGTGTACTTTATCAGAAACTGTTGGGAACTCTGCTGACACGCGTCTGCACCTCACTTTGCCAAACCGGAAGTTCCCCGTTTTCTTTTTTTAAAGATTATTTTTGGGCCTTTTCCGCCTTTTCCGCCTTTTCCGCCTTTAATTTGACAGGACAGCTAGGTGAGAAAGGGGAGAGAGAGGGGAAGACATACAGAAAATCGTCACAGGTCGGATTCTGACCCTGGACCTCTGCGTCGAGGCATAAACCTCTCAGTATATGTGCGCCTGCTCTACCCACTGAGCCAATCCGGCCACATTTGCTCCCTTGTTTATCCTAGAAAACATCTGCAGCAAGAGAGATGTTGTTCCTGGAAGCAGTAGTATAAGGACCTGTCAGGCTTGGGTGACACCTTTAAATGAAAACAAAGTCAATGCACCCACACGGCCATTTGGGAGATTAACAGTGAAAATTTATGCTGTCAGTTGGTAAAACAAGTGTCAGGTTCTCCAAGGATTGCCTTAATAGGATTAGAATAGTTAGACTTCTTGTCAGAGAACCAGCAAGCTGATATTTAGCATAATTGTTGATATTCTGATGAGACTTTAATGCCAGATTGGATTGACTGTATAAATTGTCCTCGGCAGTAAATGTCTCCTGCAAGAACTACAAAATTCAGGGATGCATAGCAGCCACTGATCGTCCTTGGTTACTTGGTTTTATTCTATATGTGAAATAAACAAACATCCATTATCTTCTACTCCCACTCTCTTTTCTGTCTCTCTCTCTCTCAATGCCCTCCCCCCTTTCACGCCATCATCTTTTTTTGGGGGGGCCAAGACCAGTCACCAGCTCTGATGGGGGCTCCACAGAGGATTGGGTTTAATAGCTGGGGAGCTAAAAGAGGCTGGCTGGCTTCACCAGCCTAGCATTACCTCCCATTTACCTCACTTTTCCCTCCCCACCTCCCCAATGGAATACCGGCTCTCAGGCCTTCATCTCGCTGCTCCCAGATGGAGAGTGTTTTGTTCCCCCTGCTCTCCCATCATCTGTCCCGCTCCCTGCCCAGGCTCTACCCTGAAAGATTACATTCTGGGAAGAGACCTTAATTATTATGCCTGCCCCATGCACCTAGCGCCTGTCTCATCATATTAGTGCTCTGAGATGAGAATCTGGAGCTGTTGTTCTCCAGTTATCATTCTTGCCATTTACAAGTGCTGTCAGTGGATAAATGCCCTATATCTCTCAATGACTGGGAACATAGAGGAGACAAAACAACAGGCTCTGTGCAAGCCACAAAAGGGAAATCAGAAAAGTTCTGAGAGCTACATTATTAGAAGATAACGCTTTAAAAACTATTGTTTACCATCATGGAATGAGTTGCTAATGAGGAAAACAGAGGTCAGTCTTTGATTAAGTGTGGGGTCGTTCCAGAAGGCTACCACAGCACACACCATGATGTCACCCTTAGCGCTCTTCCTCATCACAGCATCTTGCCTGTCACATGCCCTTTCACCTCTGGGGAGCCACTTTTTTAGAGCCACGTTTATCACTTGTGCGTGTGTGTGTGTGTGTGTGTGTGTGTGTGTGTGTGTGTGTGTGTGTGTGTGTGTGTGTGTGTGTGTGTGTGTGTGTGTGTGTGTGTGTGTGTGTGTGTGTTTGAGCGTGATTAATTCCATTATAACCCTAGTGGCTAACTACGTGTGAAATTCCCACTCAGGGTCATTGTTTAAAGTATGGCAGGTTTTTTTTTTTTTTTTTTTTTTACACCACGCTTGCCGACACCTCCTCCAATCTTTCACCTCATGTGCTTGTTCAAAGCTTTTACCATCCTCTCTCTATAAAAACAACAGCTCTTTTAAGATGTTCCATAAGGAAGATTTAAAGATAACATAATTACAAGCGCTGTGATTGTAGACTAGACATTTAAGTAAGGGAGTGTATTCATAGATTTTATCCAGCCAGGCTGCACCATGTAGATGAGTTTAACAGTAGTCGATTGGTGTGCTTGAAAGAAAGAAATGCTGATTGGTATGATTGCACCATGTAGGGAATGCATAACCCCGTAGTGTGAAAAGACTTGCATTTAGCCTGCGCAGAGTGGCAGTAGTGAATCAGACGCTGTGAATTAGCTCTGCATGTGTGCTCCTACGCTTTCTGAACATCCAATCATCCTCACTGTTAGAGACAGACAGTCAGGTAGATCTTGCGGCAACACTGAATGCATCACAGAGAGGCCTGAGACCATTCTGTCGCCTGGAACATGATCTCGCTTCCAATAACGTAACGCCCTGCACTGTAAAGGTTAGCCCCCCCCACCCCTTATTCTCTCTTCCTCACTCATTCTCACTTCCACCTCTCCTTGTTCAGATGCCACTAACCCATTACCTCATCCCTCCACTTTCTATCGTTCTTCCTCATTATTTCAAGGAGGAGTTTCTCCACAGCCTCCTCTATCAGCAAACCATTCTGGAGCTTTTATGGGAATAGTGGCCTTGATCTTTCTGTAATTTGTATCTGTGGTCGTGTGAAACTCAGGATCTTCCCTGTGACATCAGTTTCAAGCATTTCTAGAGCTAAGAGCAGGCACAATAGATTTGTTATTGAAATCTTACTATTCTCATTTTTCATTGTATAGCTGCTTTTCTCATATTCAAGCAGTCTGTCAAGTGACAATGACTGGAGCAGGAATGTGTAAACAGGACATTTGCATACAGGAAATTGCTTTATTACAATGTGCATTCCCACAAGCTGTCACTATGAATGAGCCAAAATATGGTTACATCTCTGCAGAAGGAGGAAACTGAAAAATAGCCTGTGCTCACAAGAATACTCATGCACACCTGCATACAGGCACATCAGCTACAACGCACAAGCACATACATTTAAAGTTGCACCTAGTCGAGTATTGAATATTCAAACATTGACATCACAGTGAAACATTAGCACTGTGAAGTGTCTGCAGCGGTTTGTGCCCAGTGTTCAGACTCACCAGAGGAACTGCTGTTTGACAACGTGATATCATGACTTTGCGTAAACATACACGCCACTTTCTAAAGCCAAGTGGCGCGTGTTATCTGTATGCATTATGAGGTATCTGCGTGCATGTCTACGCAGAAGAACGGGACGTTGCATTTGGAGCTATCCGCGTGTATGTCTTTGCTTGCACCGCGTGTATGTTTATGCCGTGTATGTCTACGCCAGAACGAGACGTTGCATTTGGAGCTCCGGTTGGGTTTAGGAAAAGAAGAACCAGGTTGAGTTTAGGAAAAGAAGAAAGCAACGGTTGGGTTTAGGAAAAGAAGAACGGGGTTGGCTTTAGTAAAAGAAGAAAGCAACGGAAACATGACGCGGGACACGATCCCCGGTCTCCTGGGTGAAAGTCCTCTGTTTGGACCAACCTCCCTATGCAGATATTCGCCCTTTCATACTACTCCGCACGGCGTAAATTCACACGCAATCACAAGGTAATGTAAGTCAATGGAGGCCAAACGGCGTTGATAAACACGCTAAAAAGTGACTATGCGTCTTGATAACACGCCAATAATGGCATACGAATTGGCGTGTCATACATACGCCACTTCATGAGATCAGTCTGTGTTTGATGAGGAATGATGGAATTTTCACAAACAGACAAAGGTCTTCTTCAGGTACTAAAATATACGAATAGACAAACAAGCAAATACACAAAGCAACTATACATAAAGCTTTTGCCTCTGAAGTACCATTCACCACCTCGACAACTGAGCTCATAACCAGTGATATAATGACCTATTCATTACTTTGAAAAGCCATAAACTGTAAACATCTCAAAGGTGCTATGATAATCTTGCTGTCTGGTTAGGAGGAATCATTTGAAGGAATACACGCACCTAGAAACAGCAGCCAGAAAATGTCAAGGAATTACCATGGTTGTATTTTTAGCAAAAGTATAACTATTAATTGACAGAGCTTAAGTAATGCAATTAATCATATGCCATGATTCTATTAAGTATTCAGATTGGTTCATAGATAGTGATTGACCACATGCTTGCCTTGGCGCGTATTATTTGCGAGCATGGAAGCAGTCAGGCAGCTGTGGTTGTAGAGAGTAAAAGCATGTTGAAATTGATTCCGGGTACACTCCTTCACTAATATGATCCGGGTGGCTGCCCACCAGCTGGGCTCCATCTCTTCTTCTCCTCAATCAGCCACAGTGCTGACAATATTAACACAGCCCACAGATCTGCAGGGGCTGCTGCATTCTCCCCAACTGTCTCACTGACTTTCCAATTGACATTTGTTTAGAAGGCTCTTAATACACACTCCTTACTTCCAACTCCACAGCCCACACACCTACCCCCATATGTCCATAATAGAAGCTTCCCCTCAACCCCCACTGCTTTGGAAGAAGTAAAGCTGTGATATGCACACACTTCTATTACACACGCGTAATATGTGGACAGAAGATATGAAGGGCTACAGGAACCCTGTGAGGGGTGAAAATTAAGTCTGTGTTGCTTTCACAAGGCTATTCCTCGGGGCATGGAAATGAGGAGACCATGGTGTGTTAGTGGTGTGATTGTCATAAAGCATAGTGGCTCAGAGTCTCTGTCAGCTTTGGCAGATAATGAGGATTCAGTTTAGCTCATCATATGTGAAAATGTTCACGTTTGTGCATAAATCACAGACATGTAGAAAATACAAAAGAAGAAATACATATCCTACTACCTGCTTGTCAACATGTAGATTTTTGGTCAGACACGGTTACTTTTTTGATAATATAGAGGTTTGGAACTTGCTTGGCAGTAGTACAGTTTATAACTTTAAATCCAACTGTCATAACCATCATGGCAAGCTATTCCAGCAAGTGAGTGAAAAAGGTAACTTAGAAAAATAGTTCTTTCATTTCTTGTCAAGAATTTGATGAAAAGATGAATAAGTCTTTCCAAGAGTGAGATGTGAGGAGGATCGATTCCACTACTTAACAGTTAGCTTAGCTGAGGAAATAGCTAGCAAAAACAAAATATGTCGAAAAGCACTAATAAAGGGGGAGCAAATCTGTTAGAGCGTGCGCCCCATGTACCAAGGCTCAGTCTTTAACGCAGCGGCCCAAGGTTTGATTCCTTTGCTGCACGTCATCCCCCTCTCTCTCCCCCGTTTCCTGTCTACAGCTGTCCTATCAATTGAAGGCCAAAATGCCCAAAAAAAGCACTTATAATTACCAAATTAACACTTTATAACTTTGTTTGTTTAATCTGTACATAAACCGATATGTAAAAAAAAAAAAGTTGTAGTTTTACAGGGTTCTATGTGCTGGACTATTTCTTGGCCAGATACAGTGACTTCCTGGAGTTTTGTCATCGCTTTTGAGGTTGTCAGGCAACCAGTGGAGAAACCAGGTCATATAACAGGTTAATTAGTGAGATAAGTTTCATTTTTAGCACACAGAAATGACAGTGGCATTGATCCTCTCATCGAACCCTCAGGAAAAAAAGGAAATTAGCATATTTCTCAAAAATAAAACAGCTGATAGTTTCTCTCATCTGTTTCATATCATGATAGTGTTTGTTTAATCAAGATCAAGAAAGCCATATAGTATAGTAAGAATCCCTTGTGTGAAGCTGCGATTGTGTTGTCTTTACCCCTAGAAATAAATAAAGGTGTCATATATTGTTATTCCAGTCACATACATATCCTGTGCTGACAGCAGTGTTGAGCAGTGGCAATAATGTTATAGCATGTGGCAGTAGCTGGTACACCCCATGTTTCCATTCTTACACTATTGTTATACTGTATCAGTGGGCCATCCTTTGTTTCCCCAAGCAGGGTTAGATTAATGCACTGTACCCTTTTATTCAGTGTTATACAAAAGAAAAGTCTGTCGCTGGATCCACAGGGAGCTCTGATGGTTACACT
Source organism: Perca fluviatilis (assembly GCF_010015445.1). Taxonomy (NCBI): domain Eukaryota; kingdom Metazoa; phylum Chordata; class Actinopteri; order Perciformes; family Percidae; genus Perca; species Perca fluviatilis. The sequence continues at coordinate 22,236,877 of NC_053130.1, read as the reverse complement.
TCTACAGAACAGATGACAACAGCCTTTCATCAAAGCTAACGCTTTCTTTTTCTTGTTAACCGCAGTGCAATCATTGCTCAGACTCGTGCACAGCCTTACACACACACACGTATAGTCATATAGTATAGTCACATCATTCGCTTGCCCTCACACATCCAGATGAACCATGCATAATAACACACAAGCTCACACATACTATACAGTGGCTTGACTCAAAGAATGTTGCATGCTGAGATCTGAGTGTGTGTGTTCGTAGGATGGGAGCCGGGATCCGTGAGCAGGCATCCACAGTTGCTCTCTCCCTGTCTCTCCCTCGGCAGTTCCTCCCTCTGCAGCATCCAACGTCTCCTTCTCATCTCCCTCTGTGCATCTCAACTCATCCACCCAGAAATACCTTTAGTTGTCTTAGTCTGTCTCACAAAATAGACTTATAGAGAAAAGAAGAGAAAATCAAAGTTTTTTTTATTAATAGGCGTAGTTGTCCGCCCCAGTATGCAGTCTTTGTAATTTGAGGAAATGGGAGGTTTTGTGTAATTTATGCTGAGCCTACCAGTATAGGTTTAATTGAAAACGAATGTCTCATGAATGTGACGCCCTCCCACACCACACACCCACATACGCAGTCATTTGGTGTAATAACTCACTAGATCCAAGGCCGTCTGGTGGGGGAATTCAGGGAGGCTGTGAAGGGTTGTTGGTAAGATTTCAGAGCATGGCGGCTGGTGTGGAAGAAGGAGGGGAAAGAGTTTCAACAGCCAGCTTTTGAACATGTGAATTGGATGGGGTTTTGCTTTTAGTACCAAAAGAAAAATCATATTGCAATCACATATTGAGAAATAACTGCAGGTTTGAGTTTCATAGTTTGATTGATCTAAGCAGACACAGAGTATGGCATTAAAATACTGTGTTCAAACATTATAATCAAGGAGACGTAGTGATGACTCACTGTATCGTACATTATGAAATAGCATGGTTTGACATGCTGTCTTTTCCCCCCTGCCAGACAATGACACAGAGGTTGCAGAGGAGCAGCTGAAGGAAGGTGAGTGACAGAATATTTCATGGTTGCCTTTTTACCTTAACACCTCCATTAAAGCACACAGAGGCTGAGTGAGTGGCGTAGCTTGAACTGGTGACAGTGATTTGCTGGGTTTTATGCAGCACATGAAATTGAATGTTTATTCATTTGGTGACGAGTTGGATCCCAGGCCTGACGCATCACAGTTAAAAATACTTCATGTCAGGTACATTACATTACAAGAGCTTATATCCACAGCTAATTCCCAACACCGTTCTCTTCATCCGGCTTACAGGCACAATGCCTTTAGACCACCGAAAGCGAGTGACAAAAAAACAGAAGAGCAACATCCCTCCGCAGAATGCACCAGGCACTGGCACAAACACAACTGTTAGTGCATAATGCTTTTATCACCGCACCATCTTGGCACACGGCCTGAAACTCCCAGATACTGCTTATCGGGATAAACTATTGACATTTGTCTGTGTACTGATGTCCTGAATACGCAATAGCTCAAACAGAAAGCCTCATGGAAGTGTCTATATTGTTCGAATAGCAGGAATAATAGAATTTAGCAGCAATTCCTTATTTTTCTCCTTGGTAGACAAAAACATTTCATTGTTATGAAATGTTTTAGGAAATGTCCTGCCTTTAGCAGTTTTCTCCAAGGTACAGTAGGTCTTAGAAAGCCCCCGTTGCCAAGCTTTCTTTTCGAGTATGATGGGGATTCAAAGCATGGGCGCGCCAGATATTACTGCTGTGTCCCTCGAAGACGTCATAGTGCACATGCAACCAACTAAGCAGAGAGCAATGTTAGTTTTACCGTCTATAGAAGGAAGTCTTCAGATTACTGTAGATGTAGAACCCAGGGTGCTATCAAAATGTTTTTCCTCTAAAAGTTACCCCCATGATTTGCCAATTACACGCATCTGTGTTTTCAATGAGATTCCATTTTGGGTGAAGATAAAAGGGCTGTTTTATAAGTGCACTGTAAAATGTGATATTCCAGAGTGAAACAGTGTGCACGTAATGGCTAACTCATAAAGGCTGAGAGGAACTGCATTCGAGAGTTTGTACTATGTTAAGGGCCTGAGCGACTAGGTTATTTTCTGTTGCGTTCGTCAGCAGCTATTTTACATTGCATACTCTATAATAACATAGCACCAGACTATATCAAGCCAACTGCAATAACCCCTTATAATTCCTAGCTCTGTTGTATTATCATGCCAGCCCTGCCCCGGTCCAGTTTGGCCTTGTTTGATGGGCCTCTTCGCCAGTGCCTCAGACTGGCCTTTTATTCTGCTCCATCAGCCAGAGTTTGAATCAGCAAAGTCTGGAGCTTACTCAAAGGTTCGAATGACTACCATTCTCTCTTGGAATGGTGCTTTTATCTCAGACTGCGCTCTGGAGTTGGTCTCAAAGCCTCACATTCTTTCCTTTCTCTCCCACAGGAGTCATTTTGTTTTTGTCAGGCAGGTTTAAAACAAAACAGTGTAAGAGCTCTTGTAGCGTGGTCAGCCATGGCAGGATGGCCAAGTTAGAATAATCACTGCTACGATGAGTGAGGCTTGCCAAACGTCTTTTATTTACAACATCTCTTATCTAACAGTTCCAATTGACAAGATGTCACGCCCTTCGCATCCTGATGGTGTTGGGGGGATAACGACGTGTCACTCCCCCGTTTGTATATCACCATTTATTTCTGTTTATTTATAGATAACACATCCACGAAATCCACAACCAAGGAAGAGAGTGAAGACAGTAGAGGTAAGCCTATTTGTGTGTGTGTGTGTGTGTGTGTGTGTGTGTGTGTGTGTGTGTGTGTGTGTGTGTGTGTGTGTGTGTGTGTGTGTGTGTGTGTGTGTGTGTGTGTGTGTTTGTTTTTTATTCTAATTTTATAAATGATTACTGCATTTTTTGAGTAAGTTTTGAGTTTCAAATAACATGAATGGTAGGGGAAACATTGTACATTGATAGGTGTTTACATAATAATTTGTTTGGTGTGTATGAAGTAATGCAGTGTGTTCTTGGTCGGTCGCTCGCTCTCTGGTGCCAAGTTCCTCTTTGGGGAAATGAATACAAGATGAAGCTTGGTCTTTTTTAAAAGAATGTTTTCTTAGAGGCAAACTTGTTTAAGAAGCCATTATCTGGCTATTCTGCAGTTTCAGCCCCTTTGGATGTGTAATATTGAAACAGTTATAGGCTTCTTTGATACGATGGACCAAAGATAATTAGATTCCTACACTGGAGGGTGTTAGTAGGCAATTAAAATCGTACACCATCCATTTGTCTTCAAGCCTTAAGATAGCAGTCATGGTTGTTTTCTTTGGGGAAACGGGTCCTCAGCTGATCGTGAGAGGCTGGACTGGATCGTGCACACACTTTAAGGGCATCAATACATTCTGTGTTGTGAAACAAAGCACAATAAGTCATTTCTCCCTGCCTATTCAACATACCTTTCCCTAATCCAAAGCAGTAATTCAATATGATTCACAAATTCAATCATCAGCATTAGGAGGGCATAAGTATTTTGTAATAATCTTTATAAATCCTAATTTATCAGGCCCGGCAGCTTAATAGTAACTAATCCATTCACAAAAGGCCTTGGCACAGCTTTCTAGCATGGGAACACTCAGTCCTTGAGACAACCTCTCTCACAGGAAAGGAATGAAATGATTTTGTACTGCCTGCACTGTAAAGGTTAGGTCTGGTTCGATGTAGCACATAGGAAGGATTAATCATAGAAACACTCAGATGTCAAGATAGCACAGAGTAGAGGAAATACAAGCCGCAAAAAACGACTGTCAGCTATGTGAGACGGACATTATAAGATGCTTGAGTCTCATACACCTCTGTACGTTTGAACAAAAAAACAATATATTTTACCATCTTGTCTATAGAGCCAGCAAAGCAGGTCACCTATTTGGTGTAGTCAATATGTGGAGCACTTTAGAATAAATTACACTGCAGCACAGTTGGTGGAGTGTATCTGTCAATATGCCTCAGTGTGATCCATCACACCCATCACACTCCTCAGGGGATTCACTCTTCTCAGTCCATGGGTCAGACGTGAGGGCTTTTTAGCCATGGCACTGATGAAGAGAAAGCATTAAGGCTTTCTCCACTGTTGTTCAATGATAAATACACTGGTTAGTGGACTGAAGGTAAGTGTAGGGCTGCTCTGCCCCACACACAACTGCAACTTTGCACGAGGAAAATGCTTTTTCAGCCTCGGTGGACTGGACAAAGAAGACAGTAAAAAGCACACAATTGACACAAACACACAACTGTAAAATATATTTCTATTTCGTATATGTTTCACCGTCTAAGAGCTGTTGCTATAGGCTTCATCCCTTCGCGTATGCGCAGTCGTGAAGATTTCTTTCGCGCCCTTTGTGCTCTGCATGGGCCTCTGTTACGTCCACAGTTACTGTATATTACAACTGCGACACCATAGATCTGCTCCCAGTTTTTCTTCAGCGACAAGCAGTATGAAGACTTCCACTTCCAGCGTTGTTCGCCTGTGTACCGGTTGCCGGACCGGCTACATCCTGTCCACGGATCTCCACCCGAGCTGTGAGGCTTGCCTCGGGCCCGTCCATGCCCGACTGCCGCTCACCCCGCAGGCCTCCAGCCAGTTCTGCGCTCGATATATATATATATATATATCGTATTACTGAATAAACATCAGAGAACATCAAAACACATCTCACATTATACTGTATGTTACAGTGTTTTATGATTTTTGATTTATTTTTATCTTATTCTATTCTCTAAGTGTTGATATACTCTTTTATTGCTTTTATTGCTTTGTTTCTTGTGATCTTTTCTAAGCAACTCATGTCTCAAATCTCTAATGAATTTCCTACTTTCATGAGACTTCAAATTTAAAGTGCTTTATAAATGAAGTTCTAATTATATTTACTTTAGGACAAACACAACGTGGGAGTTGTTCAGATTTGCAAAACAGTATTTCAACTCTTCTTCAAAAGAGGCCAACACGCAATCCCTCGTCAACTACAAATAACCCCCCGAAGTGTATTTACAAAAAAGGGTCACAGATTAACTGTGTGTATGTGTGTGTATGTTTGTGTGATGAGCTGTGTTGTGATGTAATCCACATGAAACATAGACACACAGCATGCAGATGCTGCGAGCTATAGAAAGAAAAAGAGAGAGAAAGGGTGGGTGAGACACAGAGGCGAATGCTGGCACAGAGGTCCAGGGTGGAGTATAGCGTCTTTAGAGCACACCTGAGTTGGCAAGCAGCCCCACAGTGTCTATTATTTGATATCAGAATGGTATTAGTGAGATTAGTGGATGTCACAGGGCACAGTAAAATGTGAACATTGAGCCAGAAATCAATGCCTGGCTGGGTCTGTTTGCCTGGCATGCTTGAGCTTTCTGGGAATGACCCGAGGAAGAGAGGGGGAGATGGGGAGAGATGGCACGGAGCGCGGATAGACTTGCAGATTAATAACGCTATGTGTGGACAGACAGTTAGCCTCTCAATGGGATGCCATCTCTTACACTGTGGCACCCCGTCAAGCATAGCTCACAAACACACTCGCACTTTGCTTGCCACACACACACACTTCATGTGCAAAAGGTCTTTGAATGACAGCTGTTGGTCATCTCGGAGCCCTTTTTCCTTTACATGCCTCATGAATTTTTCAAGCTTCCCTTTTTTTAAAATCTTTTTTGTCCTTTGCTCCAGTTGGCTTTAATGGAAGCAAAAGGAGTCAGGGCTGGGGGGAAGAGATAGAGCATAGCCAGGGTGTGTGTGTGTGTGTGTGTGTGTGTGTGTGTGTGTGTGTGTGTGTGTGTGTGTGTGTGTGTGTGTGTGTGTGTGTGTGTGTGTGTGTGTGTGTGTGTGTGTGTGTGTGTGTGTGTGTGTGCGTGCAAGTTAACTTGTTCACATTTCTATTCAGTCCTAAATATATGACATGCTGCTTTTACTTCCTTGGAAATATCATCTGTAGTTGATGTTTACTCAATGGCCATGCAAGTAGGACACACAGGGATGGTTGCATATCAGCAACTAAATAAATAGTTTATGTACTTGTGATACTGTACTTCTGAATCTGATGTTGACATAAATAAATCATTAAAGTGTGTGAGACTAACATTTTATCCAAGAAAATACTACAGCGCTGTCGATCATTCAACACGAGTGCAGGCGAGTGCCTAAAATTGCTTTTTAGTCACTTTATTTCTGAAAAGGGAATTCATGGGAGTATTGACACTAAAAGTCTTGAGGTGTGGACTGGGGTCTTTCCATGTAAAGTATGTTAGACCCCTGACTCACAGTGAAGACAGTGAGTATTGGGAAGGAAAGCTGTGACAATGCTGCCACCTGCTGTTTGGAGCACATGAGTGAGCGGCCTGGTGGAGGTGCTGGTTGGGTTTTATTCTTTGTGAGAGAGACAGTGTTCTAATTGATCTTAACTTGGAGCCATTATAAATCACATCTGCCCTACATAGAAGCTTTTGTTGTCTCGTTTGTGTTTGTGTATATGTGTGTTTATCCACAATCTGTCCCTTAGCATCCTTTATCACAAATTGAATACTGTTCCATTTAAGCCCAATACGAATGATCAAATAACAGGGAGGAAATTACATTCAGCCTTTTGTCGTATCTGATATATTGTGGTTTGGGATCACTTTAGACTGATACAACAGCCATGCATAATTTTTAAACGCAAAAGAAAGGTTTTAGGGTGACCTCATGACCAACGAGGATTTCGTCCCCCCCTGTCTGTGGCTCCATCTCAAAATGCCAGTTATGATTAACAGAAAGGATTGCCATCTACTGTGTGTCACCAGCATTCTGCGTGATGGACAGAGGCACTTGAGAAAAACATGCAGCACTGGTAGAACTGGCCTTTTCCCCATTTAATAGAGGCTGGCATTTTTATTGTTCTGAGTGCAGGGCAAAATTGCATAGATATGAAAAAATGGGTTCTCTCTACAGCTTGTTAAAAAAGCAATTATAGAAGCTGCACAATAGCCATTGTAGACCATGTTCCCTTATTGGTGTCATGGCTTTCATTTACTCAATTTGTCCCAAATGTCATTTGTGTGTGTGTCTGTGTCTGTGTCTGCGTGCGTGCGTGCGTGCGTGCGTGCGTGCGTGCGTGCGTGCGCGCGTGCGTGCGGGAGAAAAGGGGTGAGCAGGGTGGGGGTAAGAGATATGATGCAGGGATTAGTTGTTTTATGTCACTACTGAAATCTGCCTTTTGTGCATACATTGGACACATTTTGTCATGGTGTTGGACACTGGGTAGGTAGCTGTAGTTGGGCAGATGCTGTCATTAAAGTTGGTGGTTGATTAGCAAGAATGATGTCTATATGTAAAGTAATATGTGTAGAAAACCTGCCCTCTAATACGTTTTTTTCATGGATCAGATTTGAGTATAGTGTTTTATAGTATCATAGTTATACTATAGTACTACTATTCACTATACTACATTATACTATCATAGTGATATTGTTTTTTAATCATGATGGCTAAAATTGTATTTGGCCAATACCAATTAAATTTGTTGGACAGAAAAGCCCATTATTAACCCTCTATGTAAAAAACCCATTGTGAAAGTGAGGCTAGAGAAACAGGAGCTAGGAAGGAGGTAGGCCTAACTGTTTTAAAATGTGATGCCAGCTCTCACAAGATTAATCCTTTGCCTAGAGATGAACAGTTTGTGATCATTAGTATGACTGGTAGCTTTGTTTTTCAAATTTGAATGGCTGGCATTATTCCCATGCATGCTTGTGTTTGGCTGATGATTCCTTTCCCTCCCTTTTTAGGTAAAGAGGAAATAGGTGATGAAGAAGAGGATGACAATGGTAATGTAGCTCTACGGACCATTAACACATGTTCTGAGCCCCTCGGCTCTACCAGTGCTTCTTGATGTCATTTGTCATAAAAAATTGAATTTTCTATTCGTTCCAATTCAGTCTTTCCATTCTCTGTGCCACCACTCCAATGTAAAAAAGTCCTATTATCACAGTAGCTTGAAACAAAGAAATCCTTCAATTATGTATGGTTTTAGAAGTGACATTCTTTTCCCTTCTTTTTTGTCACTTAATTTAGGCATGTCTTTGTGGTTCCATTGCTCTCATACTGCAGTACAAAGACAATGCTGCACAAAGAGATGGAATGAAAAGGCTTTTTGAGGTGATATCCAAAGCCAAGTCAACTCAACTCCAGGCACTAACACTGAACTCAAATGTTTTCCACTCTTTCTAGATGCTGCTGCGGGAAATACAGATGTGGAGATGGCGAGTCAAAACCTAGGTATAATACAGTTACATCCAAGGCTCAAGCGTGGACAGGGTGTGATTTTGTGTTATTGTCGATTATTGCCACTACTCTACACATCACTCACTGAGTGGGAAGGAGCGCACATTGATCTGACTCTTATGATGGGAATTGTACGAGCTGACCGCGTGCAGCTCATTGCTCTGGTTTTCACTTCAGCTCAAGTTTGATTAACGATCTAACCTGATCAGTCTCGTTGGCAACAGAGGAATAACTAGTATACAAAGAACAGACCCTGGGACTCTGATGTGTTTTGTTTTGCTGACAGCAAGAGCCTTAAGTGACTTTTGTGTGTGTGTGTGTGTGTGTGTGTGTGTGTGTGTGTGTGTGTGTGTGTGTGTGTGTGTGTGTGTGTGTGTGTGTGTGTGTGTGTGTGTGTGTGTGTGTGTTTGTGTGTTTGTGCGTGTGTTTTTTTTTTACAGAGTGGCAACCATTAACTTAGAGCAAGAACCATGTGTCTTACTCGAACTATCCTCTGTGTTGCTGGTATATAATTAAGATTCTGCATTTGCATACTGGCAGTGTGCAGCGCCTTGTCTCTCTTCTGTTTTTGTGTTATTCAAATCTCATCCCATTGACCAAGATTTGACAGATAGAGCCTCTCTGAACATGAATTTTGTAGATATTCTATGAGGGAGTTATACCAAATGCAGCCCTGGGATGCTTTCCATAACCTGAGACATGTAATTACTTTCTCGTGAGACACAAACAGAGAGGTAGGAGCTAGATATATGGTTAAAAACAACACCTGCAGACTAATTCAGCCGAAAATACAGGAGCTGCATCATTCTTGTCTGTGTGTGTGTGTGTGCATTGCAGGTGAAAACCAGAGACCACAGATCAATATGTTATTTAATAATGTGGTCTTGGTTGCTGTACAAAATATAACCTTTGCACACAGACCTTTATTAGCACATTTATTTACCATTAGTATGCTGCTCTTTTACATTTTTCTTTGTTATTCTTTTTACTGCCAAGACATCTTTTAGCACAAGGACTAACTAGCTTATACAGCCTAAAACAAGCACTTTTTCTTAAGAAAGGTTCTTTTTGTAGTTTCTGAGTTTTCCTTTCTTTCCTGAAAAAGGTGTAAAACTGTTTCTGAGAGATTTCTGTCAGCAATCATGATGTATGGGCTTGTTTTCTGCCATGTTTTACAGGATTTAATGTGAAAGCTTTGATTCCCTATGCCTTAATTAATCCTTTAAAATGTACTTCTTTTTTATATTTCAATGTGTGTGCCTCCAGATGAAAATTCAGGAAACGAGGACCCGAATCAAGAAAAGGATAAAGATGAAAAAGAAAACCAAGACAAAGATGAAGATGTAGGAATTGACGACAACGAAGAGAGCGATAAAGACAAAGGCATTGACAACGAGAAAGATGAAGATAAAGACAAAGGTGTGTTCTTCAGGGTGCATGCGTTTGTTTTTATCCTTTTACATAAAAAAACTGAGCTACACAGGTTGTCAGTCAAAAAAGGTTCAGGGGATGGTCTGATTTCCTGATAGTAATTGTATTTTATCACTGTATGCAGCAAAATATCCACAGGGCACTGCTGCAGATATGAATAAGTCAGTTAAATGCATGAAACCCCAACGGCTGACATAATGACAGCATAACAAAATGGAAATATAAATGTTTACATTTTTCGTTTACCAGCAGTCTAAAATTACAAGGTTTGGAGATGGAACGCTACAAATGCACAATAAGGGTGTTATTATTTCTTACAGTCAGTGGTTGAATCTATGCAAATTCATCTCTCAGCACAGAATGAGCAGAACCAACTCAGGAGGTATTGGCTCAGATTTTGTGCAGTATTACAGATTGGACATACAATATTCTAATATTGGACAGTCATAGTCCACAGCACGTACTCACACTAGCCATACTAACACATACACATATAAACAAAGTGATTTTATTGAAGACATGGCAGGTCAAGGTTCTTTTTTGCAGACACGTAGGTACGATCACCTGTCTGCAAAGACACTGATGTAGTGTGACAAACATCACAGCTTTGCTTCCTTTTTCCAGCAGAGGAAGAGCAGCCTGCTGCAGAGGCAGAAGATGACGACACAGCAAAGTCCACTGTGGAGATGGAAGGTAAGATCTGGTTTGCTTGGATTTGATTTGATATGATTTGATTTGACCTGATTGAGAGTCTGACTGACTGACTTTCTATCAATGTGATTTTCTCGTCCAGTCTGGTGTATTTGTATACTTGTGTATTGAATTATTGTGGTCAGCGATGTTTTTGTTGTCTGCTATTCGTCAAACTAGTTTTCCCCTGGAATCAATCTCAGCCTATCTAAGATCTACTTCACTTTCGTAAAATCACTTTGTACATGACGTTTTAGGAATTGCAGGGGGCCTCAGGCGCTATCACACATCTCTGGAAGCCATGATGGAGGTGCTGAAGACAGCCAATCACAGCAGATAAAGAAATTAACACCAACTATAATAGCTGTATGAAATAAGCATTGTTCTTTTCTGGGCAGAATAGCTGGCAGTGTTCAATATTTTTTATGGTCAACAAATCGCTTTAAAAGTGTTGTGTGCGTATCCAAAGCCTAATACTGCCATACACCTCCATTGTTTACTATTAATAGCACTCAATAAGTCAAACCATTGCACTGGGTGGCCTGTTCCTTCATGAACATGAGCACTGTAGTTTATTTAGAGTCAATTCCACATACACCAACCAGCTTTTGTAGGATTTGCATCAAATGTGTGTTGATCCACAGCTGAAAATAGTGTCCAACAAATACACTATTTTCTCCTGTAATATTTGTTTAAAACTAAAGTGCTCAGGGGTCTCATTTATAAAATTGTGCCTAGGATCCTTACTATAAGTGTACGTACGCCCAAAAGCCCAAAATGGCGTACGCCAAAGCAAAGTCAGATTTATAAAACCGTGTGTACGCACACCTGTAAGCAATGTTCCCTTTATAAATCAGAGATTACCTACAAGCGTGCGTACTTGGATCAGCCAATTATCCCGCCCTGTACATGCCCATTTTTAACCATAAATAGTCAATGCAAAGCACCTCGTGAATGCTGATCAGTATATGAATGACACTGGCAGTTGTTACACCGAATCATGATGACTGGCAGAGAAAAAGAAGAAAAACTTCTCAGACGTTCAGGAATTGCTGCGAATTGAATTATAATTTCGGCTTGTTTTTGCACAGTGTATGGAACCCTGATTTATAGACTACATATATTAATAATACGTCCAAAACGGCAGGCATTACGGCACTCGGGGACAGCTTCGATATACCAGGCCTATATAATAAGATTTAACAGAAATATATATTAAATCCAAACAAGCCTTAGTGATAAAGTTGAAGATTATATATAATATTTATTTAAAAAAAAATACATTTAGCTGTCTGACATTTCCCTCTGGAAACAGCCGGTTTCCTCCAGAGTGGCGAGGACCTGTATTTGGACCCGGATGGCACGGTTCCGGCGCGTTGCCCTCTCTACTGGACCCAATTCAGTACATAGATCCAAGAGCTAAGCTTTAGAAAATCTAAATCGGCATATTAGGTCATCGTCATGTTCCCTGAAGTCTCTTTTTCTCCTGATTCTTCCATTAGCGTAGTCCTCCTGCAGGGCCAGCAGTGCCATCATGCAGCATTACTCACGGGGGTCACCGCAGTATTTATGTTTACAAAAATTTGTGATTGTTAACACCTTGCCAACACAGCATCAACTAGTGGTATCCCCCACCCCGAGATACAATTTGAAGATGAAATAAAGTGTAATAGGAAAACACACTTTTCTTCATGCAGGTTTCGTCACAAACAGTATTAAAGTTCGGACTGATAACGAGGACATTAAGGGTAACGATTGCGAGAAAGCTTAACGGCTGTATTTTCAGACTTTGATATTTGATGATATATGCACAGTTTTAAAGACAGATATTTAGTTATTTACACTGTTTTTTGCAGCTATCCATTGGTAGGGTATTTGATGCTATCCTGTATTCCATGCAGTCGGGCCATCTCCTCTACCTGCGCAATGTGACGGCGAGACAGCGGCGATTAAATATTAAGAACAAATTTTTATTTAAGATTTGAGTTGGAGGTGTTTATGGAACAGTTATCACTCAGTACAAGCGCAAATAACACTGCTGGATTTCATCTTCATGGTTACGTGGATGATATGGAGTGAAATAATGCGCGTGAGGCATCAATACTAGAAAATATTACCAGTAATCTTATTCTCATTTACTCTCTGCAGTCTGATTTCGCCATCTGTGTCGCCAATTCCTATTTTGTCTCCAAAATGTCTGTACGCATGGGTCAGAGTTTGCGTGGAGGACCGCACATTCTCCCGTCAAGTTTGTTCTTTATAAATCACAACCTTTGTGTGGGAAGTGGCGTACGCACATTTTCAGCCCCGTTTTGTGCGTACGCCACGTTTATAAATGAGACCCCAGCTGTTTAAGGAAATGACTTTGCCTAGAAAAAAATTGGTAGTCAGAAAGTATTGAGAGATGGACTTTCACATATTTTATTTTTTATTTTTATTTTTTGACAATAAGAAAAATATTGCTAATCTCTCTCTGTTTTAGCCAGGTTTGCTATAAAATTAGCCTCTTGTTACGCTTCAGCCGGCCATTTTGTTTGGATCAAACTACTCTTTCTGCGTTGCTCTCATTTATGTTCGTTCGTTGACCACATAGGATAATCCGTCTTTATCCCCATCTTTCTCTGGCTCACATTGTCACTGATTAAGGGTATTCTCTGGAGAAGTAAAGGGTTAGATTTGCCACCCCTCTCCCACCACTGCAACTAACACAAAGGTCTGAGTCACTCCCTCACCTCCATTTCACTTTCTTTTTGACTGACATTCAATTAATTTAGGGTGGGAGTGAACATTCCAGATAGATCTCTCTGAGATAGCCTTCTCCATCCTCTCTGAAAAGCCATTGGAATACGTCCTACAAACACTACAGGCTTTCCATCACTGGAAAGCTTCACTCCAGCCTGTTGATTGTGTCTTGCCTGAGCCAGCCATTGTCTGTCACTGTCTAGGGTTACCATGGGCAAACAGGGGTGTTATTCCTGATTGCAGGCAGATTGCATTTTGTATAGATTGTGTGTATATATATATTGTATATAGGGCTTTAGACTGTGTGCAAAATCAAACTGTCTTGGATATTGAATCTCATGCAGGCCAACACAGCCCAGCTTATCCACGCATAACCAGCTATTCACAGGACAAAACCAAATGATTCCTGAGCCAATACCTTTTATTAAAAATAATAACTGTAATCAGGCTGCCTGCTCATGGCCAGAGGTTAGATCTGCTTAGGAGTAATAAAATGCCTCATAATGATATGAGGAATGAACCAAACAGTTTGAGGACAGCTGAATATGAGGTTACTACGCACACATATGATACCTTCTAGTCCTTTGACCTATTTGTTAATCAGTGACGCCTCCTGTATGACGGTTTACACTCTGTAGGATGTGTTATAGTCAGACATGTCATTACACAGCATTCTCAAATACCATCCTTTGCATCTGCACATCTATATACATGTGTATGGAAGCATCTAGCGACTAAATGAAAATGTAATCTCACAATAGCCTTTTCATTTCCCACTTACATATGCATTAGGTGGGTCAACCACTAGCATGGGCATTCTCTGGCAATATTAAAATTAAAATGCAAAAGCCTTTTGACATTTGATTTTTAAAGACTGCTTTATGGTTGACAATATTTAAATGTGAAAATGGAAAAGCATTGCATCCAATTGCAATTACATTTCAATTATGGTTGGACAATATGTTAAAAATGTCTGTCAGCCCAACAACTGGTGATTGCAGGTTGATCATATAAATGGTAGAATGATAAGTTGTGATAAAAGTGTTAAAATGAATACATTTTAAATTAAACTATTCAACATCCATCCATCCATCCATCCATCCATCTATCTTCATCCACTTTCCCGAGCCACATTAACCAGCTCCGACTAGAGAATCCCGAGGCGTTACCAGGCCAGGTTGGAGATATAATTCCTCCACCTAGTCCTGGGTCTTCCCCAAGGCCTCCTCCCAGCTGGACGTGCCTAGAACACCTCCTAGGTAGGCGCACATGGGGCATCCTTACGAGATGCCCAAACCACCTTGCAGTCCGGTGGGCTGGGGATCTCATCGCTGCTCTTTGCAGATGATGTGGTCCTGATGGCATCATCGGCCTGTGACCTTCAGCACTCACAGGATCGGTTCGCAGCCGAGTGTGAAGCGGCTGGGATGAGGATCAGCCCCTCTAAATCTGAGGCTGTGGTTCTCAGCAGGAAACCGATGGAGTGCCTACTCCATCGGCTCCATTGTGAAAAGCTCTCAATCTACCCGTCAGTTTTCGTTCCTACCCATACCTATGGGCAGACTATTCAACAATTTGCATTTTATATTCCATTTTATTACTATAACTGTCATCCATTATTACACTTGAATAAAGTTTGCTCTATGTGTTTTTATTTTTATGTTAGTAACTTTAATTAGCTAGCTTGCTTATATCATTAGCAAGAGTTTACCTCAATCAAACAAAATTGCTGCATCCGCCGATGGATTCTCTCACATTGGAAAGCTTCGCAATATCCTTCACTTTTTAATGCTTTTCCATTTTCACATTTGAATTAACATTTAAATATTGTCAACCATAAAGCAGGGTTAGTCTTTGAAAATGAAAATGCAAAAGCCATTTTACATTTCATTTTCAAATTGTCAGATAATGTGCATAAAGGTAAATGAAAATTAAAATGTAAATGATTTCATTTTAATTTCAATTGTGCATTAAATGATGCATCTAAAATGTTAACATTTCAACATTGCCAACCATTAAAGCGGAGGTGTCTTTGAAAATGAAATGCCAAATGAGGTTAGTCTTTGAAAATGAAAATGCAAAAGCCATTTTACATTTCATTTTCAAATTGTCAGATAATGTGCATAACATTTTACATTAACATTTCAACATTGCCAACCATTAAAGCGGAGTTGTCTTTGAAAATGACAAAAGGCGTTTCCATTTTAATATTGTCAGAGAAAGCCCATGCTTGTAGTAAAAATGAAAATGCAAACATTATTGAATTTAAATTTTCACCCAATTAATGCCTAAGTGGGAAATGAAAATGCTATTGTGAGATTACATTTTTAATTAAATGTAGTCCGCCAAATATTTCCATACACGTGCGTCAGCAATATCTGTTGACAGCCTGCTCTTCTCACATAGCTCAGTATTTCACATATGAAAGTGTTTATCACAGCTTAGCATCTCAGTCCCAGCTCAATCACACAAAATAATACAAAGCCTTGTTTTATTCATTTTCACCCTCGTCATCATTATAACTTGTTAATGTAAGAATCTATTCAGTTTACACACATTCCCTTGTATTAGATAAAGATGTAGGATACTGCACACAGGTCATTTGCTGATGTCTTAACACTTCATATTACCAAACTATGCCATCTGTTGTTTACATTGCAGGCCTGTTCCTACAGATATGCAGTTTTGTTTAAGCATTTTGTTTTGTTCTTAGCTCTACAAATGACTTCAATTTAATGCAATTTTATAAGCAACCAAGACCCATATGATCAAAACAGTAACAAATATTATATTCTGGGAATTTTTGCTCTCTGGAATATCTGTGTGGAGATATGCAAGAGGTAGACAGATTTAGTATTTTAAATCAGGCTCCACAAAATGAATCCTATGCATTAAATATCTCCCTGCACAGACAATGAGATTCTCAGTCTGATATTTGGGATTTTATAAAGGCTCCCCAAATTGAATCTGAATCCAAGCAGCCTTTATTTATGAATATTCATAACATACTTTGGAAATGGAGGCTATATTGTTATTGTGTTTGAAACATCTATTCAGCAAGCCTTGTTCTGGTGACTTGTGAGGGTGGGCACCCACTTCAGTAAGCTCATGGAACATCCATAGATTAAAATAAGACTGTCTTTGCCTAAAGCTAGGAATAAATACATCAGAGTTGTGAATAGAAATTGTTTTTCCTTCATGCATGTATGATTCTCCTACAGGAGTCGATAGCTATCGTCTCCAAAGGTACGATTTAATGGCTGCACAGATTCAATGCCATCGAGTGAACAGCAGCTCATCCTTCTTTCCAATCACACTTTGATCAAGTTTCGCCTGTAAAGTATTTGCATGTCATGCAATGCACCAACACAAACCTGAATAAGGTGGGCAAGACTGTTTTGTGACAGTATTTCCTATTACACTGCCAGTCAGTTTAGTATGTGCCTATTATCGACACTGACTTTTTTTTAAATGTGACCAAAAGACTGCGCTGTTCCTACAATTCTGCTCGTCATTATATGCCTGAATATAAGGCACATTCAGACCTTGCAATCGAGGGAGCTTAAATGTTTTATATATTTTTCCGCCTTTAACAAAGCTGGCCTCTGGCTGACTGGGATGAAAGCAGCTTCTTGAGTATGAAAGGATGCTACAGAGAGTTCTTTTGAGGGGGGGGGACTTTACCTAAGCATGGCTGGGTGCAGATCAGACCGACTGTAATGGCACACTAAAGCCAGGCAGGAGGGACCCTGCAGGGGAGGAGGAGAGAAAGAGGATGGGGAGACAGACAGACCCAGCAGGCCATCACAACAATCTAAGTCTCAACAAAGCAGATACAATACACCATTACATCAGCCCAGAGGCTGTTGGAGCTGACATTCCCACTGCTCATCTCTCCCTTGATTTTTCTTTGTTTCCTTTTCAATCCTTAGACCTGTTGTGTTGTCAAAAAAAAAACATCACAGGAACTCTAGTAAACTCTACTTCACACTCATTATCAACGTTTTTTAACTTGTTTATGGTTACTTTATTATCTAGATTTTATGACTTTCTATCTCCAAATGTTTTTGTCCCATGGTGGCCAGGATGTTTTAAGTATAGATGGGTGCGGAGTGCTTTATTTAGCGCTGTGACTTTGCCACAACTGCTTGCAACTCACTGTATGTGAGACTCTGAGCAGAAAGCCAAGCTGCATCTGCAAGTGCTATATGGTGCCCAAAACCCACATGCACCTTGTAAGATCCACAAACAATATTAAAAAAAAATGCATCAAAATGGGAGGTGCAACAAATCCCCTTCTAACAACTGTTATAATAATTTGTGTTATTCTCTTGTTTGTGAATGTTATTTAGGGGATGTTATGGATTTCTGTGTATTTTACTCCCTCTGTGGTACAGCTTGAGTTTAACAGAATTACAAGCTGACACAAATGGCTCTTCTGAAATCCAGCAGACTTGCCATTGGCAATATCAAGGTGCATACAAAACTATTACAGCACAGTGACCCTGTGTGGTCGCTCTTTTGTGTTAAAGCATCAAGTACAAAGAGTGGAATTTCTTAGTAATCCATTGCAAATCAAAAGAGCACTTTTTCTTCTTTTTAACAGCTTCAATAATTTATTCCAGAATTAATTGGTATATTCCTCTCAGAATTTGTTGTTGCTGAAGTGTGCTTTGCATTTATGTTCCTTGGTTTTAGCAAAAAAGGATTTGAAGCTTGTTTAATTGGTTGTGTTGTGACCTTTTGTCTTTGCCTTTTGTGAACAATGGGATACTGGTGATGTAAATCTAATTCTGGAGAGCAATGCAATCTTTCCTGTGGAAAGAGTTGTCAGCACACAATTAACTTTTGGCATAACATTGTATACTGTAACACTGAGTGGCTCCTCAGGGAGCAAGCTGCCACTGGCTAAAGACATTAGGCTATACTTGTGTTTTATAGCTTCATACACTGACTGTGAAAGTCCAGGAACAGCAGCTACACCAATCGCAGCCCTGCTGAGGCATTTTGTGCGAGCGCCGTGTAGACCAACCACAGTCTTATCTGTATCCGTATTAAAGGAGCTTTTAACGTTGAATTTGGCTCCTTGTTTTGACTTGCTTTATTCATTTTAGGTCACTGGATATCAAATCAAGCCTGTATCCTGGTGATTTCAATATGAAAAAGTTTCACTTTTTAATATCCCTTTGGAGTCTGAGTGAATTTGGCTCTTTGCCATCATTCCACAGCACTCTCCATCAGTTTGTAATTTCTTATTGTCTTATTGATGAGAAATACGGAACTCTGGTCATTTAGCTGGAGATAGGGAATAGACCAACAATGTGCACAATGTTTATTATGTTGGTTACCTATGGCCCAGAGGCCTATCTCAAAGAGAGAGGGCCTCACCTAATGGACTACAAGGGACACACTTTTTCTGTCCTCCTTTGAAGCTCCTTTTTTTGATAAGCTCTCATATCAAGTCAACTGAGCAGAGTGAGAATTTGTCTGCCAGCAGAAAGGCAATATGTGTCTTTGAAAAGTCTCAAACACATTTGAATCTCCATCACACATACACATCCTTTAAACACACACACACACACACAAACACACAAACACACACAAAGACACTGAGTGATGAGTGATCTCTGTATGGGTTGCCTGTCTCCTAGAGGCAGTGAGGGAGATTTAATGGTAGAGCTACTTGAGTTAGATACAGGAGTAAACCCCAGTGAGATACTGATTGGTCTTCGAGACTCACACATGCCACTTGGGATTTTAAGTCTTTAACCCTTTGGAAAAACGCTAGTATTTTTCAGATATTGACCCCTTTCTCACACTTCAAGTTCACTCAGAATGCAGATAAGGTATGATGCAATAAGATACAATACAACATATTAGAGCTGCAATATTTAGTCAATCATTTTGATTAGCAACTATTTTGATAAAATACAGTATTAATCGCTAAAGCCTTTTTAAGCGAGAAATGTCAAATATTTGATGGTTCCACCTTCTCAAATGTGAGGGTTTGCTCCCTTGACAATATTCCAACAGAATATTTTGGGAGTTTATACTGTTGGTTTGATCGAATAATTGAAACAAATAGTGGGCAAATTCATCAATAACAAAAATAATGGTTAGTTGCTGCTCTAATGATATGATACTGTTCAGTATATTACGTCATATGATTAGGAAGTGATACATAAGAATAAGTCAGAACAGTAAACCGTTAATTTGACAACAGTGGGCAAAGAAACAGCAACCAGCAGTAAAGTAAATGTCTTCATTTGCTATAATTACATCCCTATCAGTCCCTTGCTACTCAGCTGACACAATACTTGGTGCTTCTGCTGAGGTTTACCAATCAAGCTGCTCTCTTGCTGACCTTTCAGTGATAGACAGCTGCTCTGCCAGGGCTCCTGGTTTTCACTGCAGTCTAGACGAGCACTTTGATTATATTGACCAGTCCGATCCATGATCTCCTGCGGAAATCCTTGAGCTGCCTAGAAGAGGCATCACTTCATAACTGCAAATCAGTCAGCTGGGCTGAGCCTTGTCCTCAGGGGCACACAAGCATCCAGGCCGGCTGCTTCTACACCTCCCTCCTACGCTGTTGTGTGTCCCATTTTAATGTTTCGCGGGGGTTAGCCAGATCACCTGTCAGATTTACCAGGCCCATGCAAGACTGTCTGTCTATGCTTTAATATAGTGAACCCCAATAGGTACTGAAGACAGAGGTGGGCAGCTTCCTGCAGCAGGCCCGCTAGCGGTGCAGGGAGAGTCTAAAGATTATGTAAAGTAATTCAGCTAGTGATGAGAGAGGAGCAGGCCACCACTGACAGCAGGTTTAGCAGGTATGTAGGTCACACAGAGGGAGGCCTCTTTTGCATTTTTCCCTTCCATGTCTATTTTTGTTTTGTCTCACTCTCTTACTTCTTCACCTAATCAGTTAATCACTTACTCCTTTCATCTCAGTGTTCTTGCTCTTTTTTTTTTAATCTCCTTTCTTGTCTTCTGACGGATCATTGTGACTGTTTCACACTGACTTGGACAAAGTGGGGAATACAAAAAAAGACTAAAAAGAGAGATCAAGAGTGAGAGACATTGCCAGGGGAGATTTTTCCTTGCTTTTCTGTTTCTTTCAACCCTTATGTCTTATCAATGGGTTGCCAGTGGTCATTTTCCAATCCTTTTTTTGCAACATTTGTTGTCAACTGTGCCCCCTCTTTTCTTTTGCCATATCTCTGTGCCCTCTAATCATCTTCACTTTCTCTGAGTTGTATCTTAACCCCAAAGCAGATGGTGTCCCGTTCTCCTTTCACTCATTCAGAGTACTCTGTGATTTCTCATCTTGTCAAGCATGGCCCAGGCCTGTGTAATGAGCTTGGGCCTTTTCAGCCTGTTTAGGGGACCCTGACCCAACTTGGAGCCGCCCCACCACAGACACGACTGCAAGGTTACCCAAACCCGCAGGGGAGCACAATGCAACTTAGTGTCCACAACCCCTCGGCCTTTTCTTAGGGAGAAGAAAGGCGGAATATTAATGAAGACTCTTGGCTTTTCAGGAGGATAGCAGTATAGAGGGGCGGTCACAGTGTTTATTGAGCAAACTTGTTTTCATCTCCCTAGCCTGCAGGTCACAGCTCGGTGCTCTTTAATTGGCTCGGATTGTCAGACAGTGTTCCATCTCATGGCAAAGAAAACTCCAGCTATCAAACGCTGCCCCCCCTCCCCTTCTTCACAAAATCCCTTTTTCCTGTTTTGAGAACGGCAGCTCATGCAGCTAAGCTATTTTCACAAGCCTGCACTACAAACTTAACATTAACATATGAAAATGGGATGCTTTCCACATTTACCAGCTCATTAGTTCTTTTGGTTGGGCACTTGTTGAGGTTCCACCCGCTCTTGTTTTGCTTGAGCAGAGAGATGTCTTTAATTATCTTTGCAGTAGGCATATCAGCCCCAAAGCTATTAGTCCATGCAAAGTTCAATGAGGGGCTCTTTGATACTTGTTTAATATACATGGCCCAATGCAGACCAGGCCCAAGTCTCTCATAGACCACCCAGTTTACATGCTGAAATTAATTCTCTCATTTCCTGAAAGGAATGGAGCTTCTCAATAGATACTGTTGTTGACCTTGATATTTCCCTATCTTATTCTTTCAAGATCAAATACTATTCAACAAGCAGCAGCACTCTGCCTGCTTCTTAAAAGCCACAGAAACAAAAGACTTGTACCAGATATTTTATCAACGCAAGCAAAGTGTAAATACTTAATGCAATCAGTGAAAGAGATTCAGTCGGTAAATGTTTTCAGCTGTGGTGCGTTTGATTTTGCCATACTTTAGTGGCAGTTTAGCAAAAGATACTGAGCACCTATTGGGAAGTGAAAGAACGGTTTTAATGGTTTTCAGTAGCTCCCAGACTGGGATTGCGATGAGTCGTGTCCATTGTTTGAGTGGGAGCGGCTGGACACCTGTGTGAGCTGGCTGGGATCAAAGCTCCAGGACCTGTTCAGACACAGCAGACCAGCCCACCACGCCACGGTTTGATGATCAAATGAACTGAAGAAATTCTCCTGGGGAACTGACACTGTGGGGCAAAGACACTTCTATACCTCCATCAATTTTTAGTCTTTCACTGCTCAAGAAAAGAGGATTTGAATTAAAGACAGGGAGATGTGTCCTGCGGCTGAGGGACAAAAGGAACCTCCTGTTCTGCCCAAGGCTCCTGTCTGGAACATTAAGCAGAGACGGTTTCCCATGCTGCCATGCGGGTGACCCTCGGAGACTGCCTCCCCTGTGGGCTCACTGAGCTACAATGACAAGCACATTAGAAGTGGTGTGGAGGCAGTGCTGCTGATCGTGACAAATGCTCTTTGAGGATGATGGAAAATATTGAGAAAACGTATCATACAAAGGCTGCAGCGAATCGAATATGTATTTCATTTATTAATAGGATGCTTTCAACTCTAACTTGCCATTGCGGTCCAGTCCAAACACATTTCCTATCAGGGTTGAATATTGTGGTGCAGAACACTAATGCTGACCAACAAAACGCTAACTACCTCTTGTCTAATAAATGAATGGAAGGTGGGGGGGATGTCATTTTCTGCTTGTCTGCATACAAGGGTGACTTATGCCCAACTCTCTTCCTTCCTCTCCCCTCTCCTATGTGTGCAGATGTAAGCACGCACACACACACACACACACACACACACACACACACACACACACATCCTCCCTATTGAGCTACTGAGGGTTTTTCTCTCCAGGATGTTATGACTAAACTTTTGTAAGGCTGAATTGACAGGAAAAGTTAAAGAATGTAAAAGTTCGGCAAATGTTTTAAATGTTTTTGATCTGCTGCGTGGCCTCTGTTCACTTGTAAATATATCACGAAAACTTCACTGAAACATCAAGATAAATTGTCAGATAACAAAGAGATGAACTGATTACTCTCAAATGTGAGAAAATGCAGATCAGATGCCCTTTTAAACCCTCATTACCAGTCAGCCATGCTGATGTTGCCTATCTTCATGAAGAAATGTCACGTTTTAGTGTAATCCAGGAGATATATATGTTTGAGATGGCCAAAGTACAAATATTGTATGCCCTCTTTCTCTAGACACCCACAATTACCCATGCAGTATACAATTTGTGTTACTATGCATACTGTTTTTACATAATAATTTGGTATTTACATACCAAAATGGAGGGTGGGAGACACTGTTAAAGACCTCTTAGGGTCCCAGCTTTAAGAACCACTGGTGTAAGCTGTTTAGTTTGCTGCTGAGGGAGTCAATTCGGTCTTCTGTTTTTCTCTTTTCCCTATCAGCCCTCTGTGGACTGTGCCTCTCCTTCACCAGAACCTTGACAGAGGCCCGTTTTTCTCTCTCCCCCGTCTTGTTTATGTGTTTACCACAGCACACTCACATCCTTCCCTAAATGATAGCCCCTCTACTGTCAGTACACAGGAGTCAAATTAGAGAGCGAGACATAGCCGCGACGCTGTTCCCTCCGAGCCTCAGGCAGGCAGGGGAGGCTGGGGCACCATTTAATTGAAATTCTGAGCTTTTTGCTTTGTCTTGATCAGTTAGAGGCAGAGGATGCTAGCCTAGCACCCAGACTGGGTTGTTATTACCTTAGAGAGGAAAAGAAAGGAGCATCTGGAATGAGGCCAGTGCTTCAGTGAGCTCCTGCTGCTGCACACAGGCATGCTATGCTAGCTCATATAAAAGGCAGATATGATGGAGGCTCAGTTCCGACACGAGTCACCACATCAGGCACATTCCATATGTCCCACTTGATGTGTGGAAAAGTGAATCTTTTTATGTTTATGCGTAATTTATTACATCACTATTGACGCCACACGCCTGGCTCTCGAACATATGTGGTACGTTGTGTGTTCACATGTTCCCTGTCACTGTATTCCTTTACTGTGATGATCTTAATCTATTGGTACAGCTACTTCTTTGATTTATTTATAATAAAAAGCAGAAAACAATAAAGGATCATTGAGGGTTATGACAATGTGGTTCTTATTCTCGTGGTTTTGGCCATTTCTATCAGTTATGATAATGTTGCACTCTAAGTAATTGCTGATACCTGGGACACAGTGACAGAGTCACAACAGCGTTACAACAGCTGGGCAAGAAACATTCACACAGGTTATAAGCATACGATGATGAACCAGATCATCTAAACTATTTATTTTTTTGGAGCTAAAAATGATAATAATCCTTCATTGCACAGAAAACTTGTAAGCCAGTTCCACAACCGATGGAAGCAGGGTAGATCTCTAAAATATGATTGATGCCAGTGTTTCTTGCCCCATCTGACTTCTTTGTAGCCATGATGTTGCCATGTTCCCAGATCTCAGTAATTAGCTTAGTAAGTATAAAGTTATTATTACTGGGAGGAAATAAGATCCAAGCTGTAAATAACCAAAATGATCCTTTAAATAGTTTTGCGTAAAAAGAAAACTGTTATTTCATGCCTCAGATCCAAAAGTAAAAATAAATAAATAAAAAGGGTGTGATTGTTGCTGCTTCATCCTTCCTGCTTTTCAGTAGTCCTGAGTCCCTAAGTCCCTAAGTGGAGTCTTAGGGAAGATGCATTTTATTCCAAAAAGTTACAACTGATTTAAATCAGTTCTATGTTGAAGAAGCAGTGTAATGTATATTCGGCATAGCTGGCAGCCTACACGTCCAAATTGCCAGTGAAGCAAAGGTAGCACATGCCCAAGCTGCCCACGTGCTTTAAGAACCTCTGCAATCTTACACATGTATCCAAGTGTATTACAACCAAGGACCCTGCGTTTCTGTAAGGAATTAAATTACCTTGACCGCAGACTTGTAGTGTAAACATACACAACACTGAAACCACTTTGGATGCTACATGTTCTTCTATCTCGCATAAGCAGTTGTATTTGTTTACATCATCGCTGGACTGCCTGGGGAGAGCGGTTATTTTTATGGTGTGCTTTGTTTGGATGATTGTTGTTGCAAAGCCAGGAAGCGGCTCAGGGAGTGACGAAGAAGGAGTTGTGTGACTTCAGTGGTAACAGGGAGATTGAGGGGGGGGAGGATGTGGGGGGGGGTCTCAGGCTGCCTTACAGGGATGGCAGTCTGTAATTAATTTTGCATGCGTCTCTCTCCCTTCTCGCATTTGTTTTGTTCTTTGTTGAATAATAACTCTTGAGGAAGGCACAGAATTTCCAGGCATGAGAGACGGTTAAACATCACGACTAATGTAAATGTGAGGCCATGAGTATGAAGTTGTTCTGAAATTCTTGGACTGGTTTTGGGATGATCTACTTTTCAAGCAGGAAGTAATTTGATTTTTTTTTATAAGCAGAATAATCTTGAGCAAATGATTACTTCTCAAATAGCTAAGCCTTTTATCAACTGCATCTGCATGCATGAATTGACATTCAAGATAAGTAACATGTCTGTGTCTGTATGTGTTCCACATTGCAGATGTCTCTGAGATCAACAACGCTGGCACCAGCAATGGAGGTGAGTAGAGATCATGTTTTCCCCATGAACTATCCAGCCTGGGTGCTGTGACGCATCACTGAAATCCTGCTCTCCACATCCCTTCCTCTATCTCTTGCTTTCCATGCCTCTGCTATTCACTGGGGGATATTTCTGTCAACATAACTGCCTACATTCATAAAATATCACAGTGCATATTAGAGTTCAGATTATATGTTGGATGCAATTACATTTTAGTGGTAGAAGTTCCAGCCAGCATCCAAAGGTTTGTGCAGGTTTAAAAAAAAAAAAAAAAAAAAAACTATTTTTAGATAGTCAGATGTTCACATCCAGTTCAATCCTGATGCCAAAAAGTTCTTGTTAGCGACATTGTAACTATAAACCCATCGGCTTGATTCACAAGCTTGGCAGGGCAGAGAGATTGTTTAGGTAAATTGATGTTTTTCTGCACAGGATGAGGGGCAACACTTTGCATGAATATCAAAGCCTCTCCTCACATTTCCCCCTCCTGCCCTCTCTATTCTCATTTCTCTCCCTTACTCTTATCTAGACGAGATGAAAGATCATGTCGAGAGCTCAGAAGAACGTGATTCCATTCTAACTGACAGCATTCAGTCCAAAGGTAAGGGCATTGGGGAAGCACTTGCACTCGCTCACTGGCTCGCTCTTATCTCGCACACAATCTCTATTTATAAGCGTATTCTTATTAGTGGCCACAGCTGCTGAATTAAAACTCACTTTATCCGGTAAATTGCGCTGTGTAGTTAAGTGTTACCCAGTTTCACCCTCCTTGTCTCCGTTTTCCCCCCAGTCTGTCTCCATCTCCTTCTCTCTGTAGGGGCTATACTGTAGGATATTTTGGTATAAATGTGTCAGCACACCTTTTGGAGATTGAGTGTGATGAATTGCCTGCAAACTCAACTATCAGACATTTAATAAATCAAGTGTGCAATGCATATTATTTGAACATGCAGCTAACAGACTGTAGGAGCAATAATCATGCCAATAAATCATATTTGATAAGGATACCACACTGTTGTTATTCTCAGGTCTCCGTTGAGTTTTAAAACAGCATGTAATTTGAATGTAGACATATGTGGAGAGGGCTATGAAAATCTATGTCTACATTTGTTCTGTGTGTAGCTCTATAGAGGTGTTGAGCCAAAGAATGGAATTCAGATTCAGGCATCGTAATTTCCAGGTAGAAAAAAAATCATTAAGCAACTGTTGTGAACAGATTGTCAGGGTTGAATAAATAGGAAAGGCTAGCAGCATATGAAATAACTTGGCAGAGGCAAACGGGTTGGTGTAGAAAGGATAGAGCTTAAACATTGCCAGACAAAGAGCCAGAGAAGAAAAAAGGCTTGTTATCGAACAAGCGTGTGGATCAGGGTGGGAGGGTGTATCAGGGAGCTGGTAGAACTGTATCAAAACATATGACACTGGGCATAACAACGGACTGCCCTGTTTTCTGAACAAAGATGGTGGGTTGTTTAATATTAACTAAAGAGTTCCATTACAACAGAGAAAATGGATCAGCCTTAGTGTCTAAATGTCTGTTTATCCATATGTCTGTCACACACAATTTCTGCAACATCACACATCAAATTTGGGCGAAACTTTGGGTAATAATGCATGTCACTGTCCTTTATTGACTTTTATAGTTCTGTTTACTGTTAGTGGTTTACTAAGATGTACTTTTGTACTGGGGTACAGTCTATCCACGAGTGCAGGATATCTTATTAAATTGCCATGAAATTTGGTAAAGACATTCCTGGTACCCAGAGAATATCGCCTAGTGGTTTTGGGTGACCATATAACCTTTAGTGACACTATCAGGATGAACTTTTTGGTCCATAACAAAATATCCAGAAAACCAATCACTGGAGGTTCCGGATAGTTGCTGTAAATATTCAGTCTCTTATGCTTTTAGCGATCCACCTGAACTTTCCTCTATTGGCAGCATCACACCAATATTTCCACTTCTGCACTAGAACTAACGCCACCCTCAGGCAAAAAAGACAACATTGCATGTAGTCTAAACACAGATTACTACGAGATATCACGACCAGATTCATGCCTCCAATGGGACAAATCCCTTTTGATTTTAATGGTATTCAAATACATCTCCAATATTTACCCAGGGTTTGTTACATCTCTGGTCACGCAACTGTTAGAAACATGCCGTTTGTTTTTAGGTCGGGTAGAATCTATCTCTGTTGATCCCGTTTGTTTGCTGCTTTCATGGCTGTCCTAACGTTACAGCTGTAGCAAGCTGGGTTTATGTTTTTACAGTTATATCTGGCAACCCGGCCTGGCTGTCAAACTGGGCCGTTGATACCAACACACAGGTCAAAACACAAACAGAAATTCCATCACGGAACGGAAATTTCAAAAGGAGAAAATACTGGCATTAGCATTGTTGTCAGAGAAGATAGTATTTCAACTTAGCATGTTTCCTTAATATCTGATTGGGGTCATTTTTGGATTTATTACAGTAAATATATTACATATTGGACCTTTAATGTATGAACCAATATTTCAGTCATGCAAAATCTAAATTCACACTATGAACTTGTTTTCCATTCAGACATTGTTGAGAAGAAGGAATGACCAGCTGAGGGAAGGACAATCAACCTCATCTGACAGCCAGCAAAACTGTGCGAAGGCCAACCACTCTGGTGTCAGACGGGCTTATGTCAGTATGGGCTCTGACACTGGCCCCGGACACCCAGTTACTCACAAGATGCTCACATTCCCAACTTTATTTAGCCTATTCCCTCTCTGTTAAGAAACTATAATTCCCTGAAGGATGTATGTATGTATGTATGTATGTATATGTACGTATGTGCAAAACCTTACTATAGGACTTGAACATATCAACCAGAAAAGATGAGCCATACCTCACTGTGTGTTAGAGTCATACATCATTTTGCCAGCAGGGTGCGATGAGATAAACCAGGTTCAAGTCTGCATTTGATCTATACCCACTGTGAGAGCACGGTGAAGCTGTCAGAGGACAACAGCCACAGCTCCGACATGTTGACACTCCAGGCTGGCTGATGCTTAACATCAACCGTGCTTTTGTTCTTACAAAGCCACAGTCATGATGACATTCAACAGTGGAATACCTGACAACACCCTACATTTGTAAGCCTCTTTGGAGTGCAACACACTGACACCTGCCATGTCTTCTCACACACTACTGCAGCTCGAGCTCCATTGTTTAGTCAAATCAGCCAATACTCTTGATTCAGACCACAGTCTGTAAGGCGGTGTGTCACTCCCCGGCCTTTAATCTTTGAACATCACTGATCACATCTGATCTCCGCCACTGCTGTAACTGCGGCTTTACTCGTTTTACCAAGAAACTGTTCATCAAGGCCCACGTACACTTAAGAGGATATGAGTGTCTTTTAACTAATCAATTAGTTATTGTCGCCCCTTTTTCTTTGGGTTTCCAGTGCATGCCAGAAATTTGCTTTGAACTTCTTCACCATAAACAAGACATTAAACATTTTAGTCCTCTTCGCTTTCGCTTGTCTCCTTACCAGATTGTCTATAATTATATTGAAGGAATCTGCCTTATTTCATATCAAACTCCAACATCACAAACAAAGACCTAAGAAGGTGGTCCCAGTATGAATTATTGGTTGTGTATTGCTTGCAGATGATTTGTAATTCTAAGTACATCATGTAATGGCTAATGGCCTGTTGTTATTGGGTTTTTTTCTCTCTTCAAAACATGGTTTTGGTTTTGTTTAAATGTTGGTATGATTCATGAATTATTTTCAGTGGTGCCATACTAAAGATCAGATTAATAATGAAATGATGCCTTCATACTTTGATGTTTGCTTTGCTAAACTATAACAGAAACAACTAATAAAATGGTAATGGTGGAAGCCATGTCTCAGCTCTTAATGTACCTTGTAATGTGTCTTGTTTTTACTTCTGTCATGACGGTAGCTAACATTTTGTTTTGGTACAGTTCATTTCCCCTCAGTTCATACATGTGAAGTTGAACAACTATAACAGAGCGATCAGACAGAAACAATTACTCTGTCCTGTGATCTCCAGCATGCTGCCTTTGTGGCCCTCAGGCTCTCTCCCGTATCAAATGAGAAGAGATATCTGGCAGACCCTCTCACCCCAGAGCCCTCCCTCCCTCTAGGAAACTGACTAATGGCCAGAGACCTCACAAGGAGTTTGTTATCAAAGACTCAGCAGCTCTCCAGAGCAGAACCTCTTTATCAATTGCATGTCTTATCTGGAAAGATAATGTCAGCTTAGCAACTTTTCAAATCTTTTGTAAATGTTTACTAATGTTCACAATTCCTGAAGTCACACTTCATGAGTTGGACCACCACATGTTGTCACAAAACTACTATTTTACCAATTTAGGCATTAAAGCAAATTTATAGAATTTAAAAAGTGGCAACTTTGGCGTGGCACGGTTAAAAAGCAACAGTCTGCACTAGTTTCCACAAGGTTTGTCTCATCTTTCAACATAAAAAAAATATCTATCAGAATAAAGCTGGAAACAAACCTGGGGACAAATCAAATACTATAAAGACTGTACAAACCACATGTAACAACTTTGTTTACACCAACATGCAGATTTGTTTAGTCTTCACAACCAGAAAAGAGCACACATTGAACATCTGATGTAAATATTGAGGCAACACACTGAGCATACAGACGCATTGCTTGGCAACCACCAAACTCCTGCAAGGACACAAATACTTGCTTAGCATCATGAGATGGTGGATGGAGAGATAAGGGCAACAATTACGGTAAACTCTGAAGATGAGCTGAATGAGAGATAACTTCATCAGAGTGAGGTACACTTCAGGTGAGCTAATTCTTTTTATTCTTATGTATGTGTGATATATGTGTTTGTTGCGTTATGGTTGTCTAAGCTACTGGATGCCTAAAATTTCCTTCAGCATGAATAAAGTATCTATCTAAAATAACAGCCACTCTATCACTCACAGCACATCACACGTGCCAGTTATGTTTAGATCATTATTTAAACGTGATGAAAACAGTGCCAATTCCAGTTAGAAATAGTAATCATGTTTAAAATAATTGTTCTGAGATGATGGTGGGCAGCAACTGGATCAAAAGGCAAATGATTACAATCCTTCAACTCTCTGAACTGAATGCTTTTATCTCCTGTCTGTCAACAAGTGTTGGACCGATAAGTCTTCACTCCCAAATCAGATTTATTATGGGTTCAACAATCGTGACATGTGTCCCCGCATTCACTTCTGACCCTGCTGTAGGGCAAGTCAAGGAGTTTTCACAGTGAACCATTTATAATTACAAGTGCACTCCACCAATTTAGCATTGCACTCGCTTGGCATTGTCAGACTCACAATGGACAGTTTTTAAAAAACGATGCTGCAAAATAGCCTCCGGAAGGAACTTATTTTGGTAAAACAAGAAAGCATAAGGTAAAAGACATCCGGCCAAAAACGGTGTCATCCCGCGGAATTTCCAGCGGCAACAGAGCAATCCCAGAAGTGGAACGTCGTGGCTATAGACTACAGGTCTGGTAAACTCAAGTCAAAACTTGTAGTCTTTAGCATTAACCAAAGCTGCCTAAGTGACATAATTAAGTCTACTTTACTGGGGTTTTTTTGGCACTTTTGCCTTTATTTGATAGCTTTACAAAGTAGAGATGGACAGGTAACATGGCAAAGGAGGGGTACGACCTGCAACTAAGATCCCCAGCTGGAAGTTGTGATTATGTGGTATGGGTCCTAACTATAAGGCTACCAGGACACCCAAAGACACTGCACATCCAGTCCCACACATGCAAGATGAAGAAAAGGAACTCTCAACATGTTCCTGTTCATCCCAGCACCAAAAGAATAGCAACAAGTATCCTGCTTTTTCTCCAGAAACACATCAATCAAATACAGGAACATGGTGTTTTAAACATTACCTTATAAAGAACAATATTTAGCTATTAATGGTTTTGACAACATAATGGCAAAAAAGCATCAACAACACATTTGCTCAGTTTCACATCGCTTTTGCAGCTAGCATGTTTACATTCCATTAACTTGTCGCATGCCAATCGGATGTCAAGAGTGATTGTCCCTGGAACGGAGACGGTTTAAATTTTAATGACTTCATTTGAATGTTGCATGTCAGAGCGGAGGGTTCCCTGAACTTGAGCAGTAGGTAGTGTCAAGGGAAACCGCTTAATCGCACAGGCTTGCTGCCACACACCAGCTCCCTGGCATACAAAACACTTCAGTGCTACAATAACAAACTGCCGCCTATTCCACAAAAACAGCCTGCCGTCCTAGTTTACACTGAACAGTGTTGGATTTTCTGGCTTACATCGCAGTTGTAAGGCTGACATTGTTCACTCGCACTGCAAAAACATCTCAAAGGCACTGTATCTACACATTTAAATACACCATAAACACATGATAGAGTGCATGTATTGAGCAACCTGTGTAGATGCTGTGTTTTTGTAAGTTTCTATCTGACAGGTCTTATCAAGCGGCTGTGGGCTGATATGATGTGCTCTGTTTATTCCATTTTACAGATGAAAGCTCTGCGGACCTTTTCTTAAATAAACATGCATTACCATGTTCTGATGTCCTGCTGCTAACTCCTCCCACTGTCTTCCACCCTCTCGCCACACATACTATGCCGACCCGGCGCCACGCACCCGGCTGTTAACACAGCACAAACAAATTGAAAAGAAAAAATAATTCCAGCTCTGAAGCTTTAAATCCCAGGACTAGATAAGCTGTTTTTATCTGAAGTACAGTGTTTGTCCTTCATGAAAATTCATCGCCGCCACAAGAGACAAAGGCAACACTATAGGTGAACTAAGCCGAGATAAACACTCTAATTGGGATGAAAATTGACGCCATTCATTATGGATGTCTGTCTTCAAAGGCAGCGAGAGCCACTGAAATGTTGAAAGGAAATTGACTTGCAGCGTTGCTAGTTTGCTTTGAACAAGTGAGAATACGTCGATTAAACTCCACCAGCACAAGACGGTTATGCAGATTACATTTGTTGTCTGACTAAAAAAGCGCTGGTCTCATGCTGATGGCCCCTCATGACAAGAGAACAGAAGAGAAAGAGGATTAATCAACTAATTCTATCTCTCTCGCTCTCTGTTGTTGCTCTAATTATCAACTTGATAATGTGCTTATTCAGGTGATATGGAAAATTCTCATTATTGTGGCTATAATACAGATAAGACCACTGTCTCAAATATAAAGTTATCCATTCCAAGTCCAAAGTCTGCTTTTTAAATCAATTAGGGTTGAGGAGAGCAGTTCTCTTCTCTCTTTGTCCCATCATCTTGTTCAGAATAACACCTTAGTGATAATTCACACAAGCGACATCTAGACTTGAGTTCATTTCACTGCTGTTTTCAAAACAAAACCCAGCTTGGTTCAGTGTAGTCTATATCCACGACATTCCACATCCAGGATTGCTCCGGTGCCGCCGGAAATTCCGCCAGATGCCCCTCTTTTCGGCTGGATGTCAGTTACCTTCCGCTTTCTTTGTGTTATAATTTTAAACTCCGGTGGATTTCTGAGGACTATGGTTAACTGCTCCTCAGATCTCTGCAGGGTGAATACAGACAGCTAGCTAGACTATCTGTCCAATCTGAGTTTTCAGTTGCTCGACTCAAAACACTTTTGAACGTACACATGTTCCACCAAAACAAGTTCCTTCCCGAGGCTATTTCGCAGCAGTTAGCCAGACCCTGGCAGCAGGTTTCCAATATCTCTGGCCAATCAATTGTTTGTTTTGCTCTCAAGTCTAAACTTCTAAATCTGAGTTTGACCTTTCTTCCAGAAGAGTAAACATATCACAAATGCAGGCCCTTTTCCATCACTGTTGATACTGTAGTAACATAATTCACAGTGACAGCTCAACACTGGGCTACAAAATCTGTGCTGGCTTTCGGACTCCCAGAATCAGTCAACAACCAAGCCCCACCAGATGGACCAGCAACATAATTTACTCCTATACCGATCTCAACAGTGCATTTTTGCCCGTCTGTGACTTTGTGAAAAGTAAAGAGAAATGCAGTGTGACCATACGTTTACACATGCGAGTCATCCATAGTCACCTACAAGTTGCAACACATACAGGTATGTGTTTTGGTGCACTTGATTTCAGTTTATTTGGCAGGTCAATACCAGAAGTACCCCAAGCATCATGGAAATGTAATGCCATCAAGTT
The DNA here is from genome assembly GCF_010015445.1 of Perca fluviatilis. Lineage (NCBI taxonomy): Eukaryota > Metazoa > Chordata > Actinopteri > Perciformes > Percidae > Perca > Perca fluviatilis. The sequence goes on along the minus strand of NC_053130.1, from coordinate 22,203,484 downwards.
GGCAACACTACAGTATATTCGACTTCGTGTTTCTCGACTGTCACAAGTAAAAAAAAAACGGCATTCATCTGTTGTAACGATTCCTATGAAACCCTGTGAAGCACAGTTCTCAGCAGAGTAGCTATGTTGAATTAGTTTGTCCAAAAGAGAGAAAATAGCATCTCCAGTTTGACATTTTGTGTGTTTACTGTGGTAATATTATGCGTTTCGCTGCAAACAGGCAAACTCACAGCACCAATCAACAAAATGACTCACTGTTTTAAGAGCTATTCAAATTAATGCTGGCAGCAGCCAGTGTGATTAACCCAACCACTCTTGGCAACTTCTTGGCAACTGTCACCTATCACTGTTGCCAAAGAAGTTGCCACAAACTTAAATGATACATGTGCTGAAATTCCACACAGATTACTGGGCATATTGGTAGGTTTGCTGTAATTTGTTGTTGTTGATTGTTGACAATGCTGTGAGGAATTACATCTACTTTCCCAAACAAATATGAGATCACATCTTCACAAGAAAACAGATAAGCTTGATTGCCTCTGCATTTCGGCCTCTTGCCTGTCAGCGCTGAAGGAGCATTTGGAGTCCTCCAGTGCTTCCGAGAAGTGTTGCCGTAGTAACAGGCTGTAGTAAGTGAGGCCTTGTGTGCATTCAGTATCAGGTGGATTGAGTTTAACCAGAGAAAAGTGAATGAGCCATCCCAACCACTGTCCAATTTAGCTTGGCTCATTTCCTGAGAAAATCTATGAAAGGAAGGTGAAGTTATGCTGAGTTGATTTAATAATAAAATATTTTACAGCATAAGATTTAAAAAATAAATAAATAAATAAAAAGCACAGCTGTGATGGTGGACTACAAACATTTGACAGGTGAGCTAAACTGAACCTAGTAATATAGCTGCTGGTTGGTGGTCTTATTACCATCTTATTATCTATGCTGATTTGCCTGTTGAGAAAGGCAGAATATGGATATCAGACCATTAGGTGTTTAGGGTGACATGCTCCTTTCAGAATCCAATGGCTGCAAACCACATTTCTTTATTACATGGGTGCCATAACATTCATTTCTCCCTAAGGAAAGCCTTCAGTTAACAATGAGCAACAGCCAAGTGTGGTAAGCGTTTGCTTGACTGTACACGGTGTGACCCTTAGGTGCATATTGTATGTGTATTTATTAATTCACAGATAAGGCTGGAGAGCGCTGCTCCTTCCCACCAGGATTCATTATTTTCTGTTCCGAACTCCTGCTGGTTATGTTAATGTATCATGAATTTCCATAACAAAATAGGCATCAAGGTAGGCAGGAAAATCACTTCAACACAGCATGCAATTTAAATGTGCCATTTCACAACCAATCATTCAGCGATGAAGCTAGTCATCTCAGGGCAAGGGGAGGGTAAAGGACAACATGTAGGGATATTTTCAATATTTTCAGTCATTGTTGGCTGACATCAGTCCCTCTGTTTTGTCCTCTTTATGCCCTTCCCTATCAATAAAGTGAATAAATACATATAGCAATATATTCCTCAAAATCATAACTCATTAAAACCGGATTTTCAGTTATTGTTCCCTGAGAAAACAGTTCAGATTGCATGACATTGGATAGTTTATTTTCATGATGCATACCTGCGTGAACTCCATTAATGAATATGATTCATTTAGCATCATTGTCAAATTGCCTGAGCCTGGCAGAGAGGTGCTGACAATTCAAACGAGCTGATAGAGATGATTAAAATGACACCAAACACCACTCTTTAGGCTTTCCTGTCACAGAACGCCACAGCTTCTCTGCGAGATGCAACTCACTAAACACCTCATACTGCAATATACAGGGAGATTTTCTCATTCACTGTTAATTGGCTCATTTACTCCTGTGCTCAGTGAAGAAAAAAAAAAGACAGCAGAGATTAAGCAAACTTGGCAAACAAAGTTTTGGAGCATTATCTGAGGCGAGCTGTCTGGATTGGAACAGACGCCGGCATTAATGGAGAGAGGCTTGAGCGTCTGTAGACAGTCAATGCCACCCGTCCCTCTTGTCTCCAGGCTAAATGCCTCTTGTCACAGCTGACAACTTCTGCAATTGATTAAGTCAGTCTTGCTGACAGGAAGATACAAGGTCACAATTATGATGAATGTTCTGTTCTTTTGATATTATGGGGACTTAGTGAAAAAAAAGACTTTGATTCTGTTTTGTTGAGCTTATAATAATTAGACTGGGTCAGTCAGCAAGCGATAATACTGTTGTTCTGAGTAAACTCGAAAATTCATTCCTGCGAGATTCACTTGGATAAATCTCAAACACGTCACCGAAGATTGCAAGAACTTTTCTCACTGGCTGTAGCAAAAGGAATGAAAATTCAATTTCTGTGGTCAAATCAGTTTATTCATCAGGCCATTCCACTGTGCATCTATCAGTTCACCAATCTATTAATGTAGCCTGTCAGATGTGAGTTTAGGTCCTTCTCACCTTCAGTGTCTGCGCGCCTCAATATCTCCCATCTCTACAGCTCTTCACGGTTCAATACTCTCTGCTCTAATATATATGACCGATCCTTTCAGAAGCCAATTCAGAAGCTAACCACCACATTCCGGACTTCTATCGGGCGCTGATAACGTGAGGTTTGACCATCTGTCAGCGCTGTGACTGTTGGCTATAAACTTCACGCTCTGTCTTTTTATTAATCTGTTTCTCAGAAAAGATGCAGCCAGCGCCTGAGAGCCACAGGCGAAATCAGAGAGGAGAGAGAAATCAATTACTGCCTTTGCCTCTGCCTAAAACAAGCCATGTCGGAGACCTTCTACAAAAGGAGGACAAGAGGGGCCGGTGGCCCCTCAGACTCCCAAACCTCAGGAGACGGGGCGGAGAGCATCCTGTCACGAGCTCTGACACGCAGCCATCACTGCCAGCTGCGCAAAATAGGCCCCTGTCACACCTCAAAATGGGATCCAGCCATTTCATGTGCAATCAGGCCTACATCAGTGATTGATGGCTACATAGTGGAATGAGAGGGAAGACAGCAGAGAGGTAGCTAAGGCAGAAAAGTGAAACCATTTTGAGTGGTTACCTTCCAAAGCCCATGCAATTTAGAATCCCTAAAAGTATGATGGTGAATCAAAACTTTTTGTGAAGTATTATAGGAGGAATGCCGACACAAGAAAAATGAAAGTGGTTGTGTGTGATGTGTCTTTCTGATCATATGTTTAATAATTTAAGGTACAATACTTTTATCTTGATAGAAGATTATATGTCACAATTATATGTCACAACCATAGCCTATTTCTCTTTCTGATGGCCAGTTATTTGGTTTCGTCTCAGTGCGAATGACATATAGTCAAACGTCGAGAGCAAGGTTTGACATTTATCAGCAAGTTAGTGCTTTTTCGTGCAATACAGAAATTCTCTTGTGATTCTCGGTTTTGCATTATATAAAACCTTAAGTTCATGGTCTGCATCTCTTAGGTCCCTGAGCTGCAGGTGAGGTAGTTGAAATAACCTAAAAGCCATTAGAGAGTGAAAACAACTTCAATAATAACCTTCCTTGCTGAAATACATTTTTTTAAACTCAATAAATGACTTTGGGCTGTCACTTTTTACTGAAAGACTTTTCCATATCATATTCCCATGAGCGATAGTGAATACAAAGTAATGAATTTAAAGCCAGAATGCAAAACCATTTCAGTCATACAAGAAATCCATGTTGAAAAAGTGAATACCCTTATTCCACAGTTACTAGCCAGCCCTGATTGTTTCAGACATTTTGAATGATACCTAATTCCTCCAGCCACCTTCTACCTCAATAAAGCCAGAATGTGTTTTGAGGGGGTGAGAAATAAGCATAGCCAGCATCCAGTCCAGCCACTGAAATATGAACTCAATAACACACTGCTTTATTTTCTCCAGCTATTTGGTCCAAACCAGCTGGTGAGGCCAGAGACAAAACACAGCATCTGGCAGGAGAGACTGTGGACCCTTCATCACAGCGTGCATCTGTCTGCCTTGGTATGTGTAGATGCAATAGCATAGATGTGCGTGCATGTTCTGCAGAGAGGAGACGTGTCACAAATCGCTGATTCCATCCATGCGCCACGGACAGTGTGCCCATCGGCTTGGCATGATTATGGCCATGAGAGAGGCTCTGATTGTGGGATGGTGGAGCATGAAGCCACAGGAGGGGAACAGAGAGGGACGTGGCTGGGCCAGAGAGGAGGGATGGAAGAATGGATGGGAAGCCCAGCTGGCGGCTGCTTCTAATTGGGCTGAGCAGGTTTTCATGGCTGACCAGACCCATATGCAGTGTGGATCTAAAGAGAGAGAGGGCTACGAGCAAAGTAGCAGGGCAGGCCAGGCTGTAGGGGTGGAGGAGGGGGGTGTAAGACGGGCAAGAGGCTGGTCACACTCCAGCAGTCACAGCCTCTTTGTGACAGGGGGCAGAGAGGGCCAGCTGTCATCCCCTGACAGGAACACACACACTCCTCCATGTGTACTGATAACACAGGCTCAGTGAACACACAAAAACAGAAGCATAACAAAAAAATCCACTTATGAAACAACTACTTTAAAGCTCCATTGTGTAATTTTTTTAGTTGATTCTTAGCAAAAATCCCTTTGTTCTTTATATTCCATATGTGCTCATTCATGTGTACTACCTAACCCTTACCAACTAATCAAAGTATTCTCGTACGTGTAGAATCTGCCATTCAGAATCATTCAGAATACATAGGAGCGAGTCGCTCGAATGACGGCCGCCATGTTGCGCCTCATCTTTAAAATACATTAGCCAAAGAGGGACATACCTCCGTCTTTCGCGCTTTTACACTCAGTGGCACCGTGATGAATGCCAGGGAGGGGGAGAAGATAACGGAGTCGCCAAGGAAGTTAAAAAAGAGAATTAAAACAACAACGTAACAGGCAAAGCAACAAGACCAAAGTTAATATTGGAGTGGCTTTTCCAAGATGGAAAGAGCTCATAAGGAGCAAGGATTTTAAAAAGGGACGCTGAAGTTGCCTGCTTTCTTCTCAAAAGGTAATTCTGCCTATTTGTGTAAATTCAAAGTTTTATAGTTGCTTGGCTAACTACAGCATGGTTGTGCATAATGCTAGACTGACGTCTAGGATACTTTTCCTCGCGTCAATGATGAAAAAGGATTGTCTACCTTGTAACATAAATGTAATCATATGTGTTGTGATTTCCCTGGCAAACAACTCACGTAATGGAGTTGTAACACAGACTAGCTACAGCTAGAACAGCGGTGTGTAAACGATGGAGATACTAAGGGCTAATTTCTGTTTTATTGACACTGTTCATACTGCTCATAGAAATATATTAAAAACACAAACCTCCGTTGCTTCTCTCCTACGCTGTAAACATTGCCTTACAATATTAATCTCGTACAAGATACAGAATAACGATAGCACTGATACTTTGCTAACATTAGCTTGCATATGTTTGGGAACCTGATAGCTGATGTTAGCAATGAAATGGTACCAAAATATCGTAAAACTATTATTACATTGGAAGGAACACTCACGGACGAAGTCATACTTCTTGGAATAATACAGCCACCGTAGGAGTTAAAATGCGCTCGGAATGGGGGGGGGGGCTAGAAAGTAATATTCAGTTGGTTGTCATATACAATTTCACCGCTAGATGGGAGAAATTCTTACACAATGTAGCTTTAATCAAGGCTTCCGGCAATGGCTAAGGGAGGAACTGAATTGGCAAAAAAAAACACAGCATGACAGACAGAAAGGGACCTGATGAGAAAAACCAGGGGGTATGTGTGTATTGAATTATTCCCTCCAGATATTTACTGTATGCCAATAGAAACAATTAGAAGTGATTACAATGGAGGTGAACTGACAAGGGGAGTGTGGATTCTCCACCACCACCCCAGCTACCCCCCACTATGCCTGTTAGCTGGGGGTGTTAGTGCGTGTCGTGCTCAGTGGGTGAATCGATTCACTTCACACTCTCTGCAGCATTAATTAATGATCTGTGCTCTGTATTGTACAGCGACTGGCTGTCACGCTATACTTTCTTTCCTAACTTCACTCCATCCTTACTCGCCAAGCTCTCCTTAGGCCTCTCCTTTCCTCCTATATGTTACCTTCCCTTTTCATATTACAAAGACATAACACAACAACATGGATGCACTTAAACATAAACGCTGACACAAACAATAAATGTACCAATAAGGATTATAATATTGAAACAGAATATATGTTTTCATGGAACATAAATTCTTGGAGCGCCATTCATAGGCCTTTGTTTTTATTTATTCATTCCCTTTACAACCGAGCAGATGTCTGGAGGGCAGACCACAATTCTGTTTATGAGAAAAGAGAGAGGGAGAAGAGAAAGGTAGGAAGTCAAACCTGATGTACAACCCATGGCTCACTACTGCCCCCTACTGTATGAACAATAGTACTCTACAAACAATGCACTACACAGATTTACCCTCGCAGAAGCTTTAATACTGTCAGTAGGCAAAAAGTTGTTTTTTTAAATACCTTCTTAGCTTAAGGTCTCAAATTTGATTTCTCTGTGCTCAAATGTGTCAATACTTTATGTGTGTGTGCACAAAATACAACACATATTCTCTGAATGTGTAACATAGTTTTCTGACTTGTACACTTAATGGTGTCATGTTTGTTCTGTTAGTTTTACATTTTCATTGGGAGTTTTAAAATGTCAATAAAGCCCTGAATAATTTATACTGTAACTCAAGAGGTTTGATTAAATGAAACACAATATTACGTTATATCCACGTCCACTCAAACTGACATATCAGTGTAGGCAGGGAGGGAGAGCGATCGGCGTGACTGCAGGAGTCCCCATGGGGCTGAGAGAGACAGTAAACTAAGCCATGAGAAAAAGCAGATCACCTTGAATTTGCATAAACAGCCTTAAAATGGCTGTGCAGAGGGTATAAGTGTTAGCCATCCAAGCCTGAATAACTCCCAGCCGCGGATTAGTATTGGGTTCACCCAGGTCATTTAACACTTAAGACAGTCTCCAGGGAGCCTATTCATGTTGGACAAATTGTTTTGCCTTTACGGCAGCTCTGCGCTGCACAGGGGTGTTAGTGGAGTTCTGAGGAGTAATTTGCCGCCTGTAGTGAGGGACACTTTGCACCCTGTTTCTTACGTTCAGAAAGCGGGGCCATATCAAAAATACTAAATGGCAACAGGAAAAACACCAGCACCAATTACATGGAAATAGTCCCAGTCTGGGTTAAGGTGCCGAGGATGGGCCAAAGACACGGGGAATAATGAGCGAATTCACTCCTTGTTTCATTCTTTTTGCTTAAAGCAGAACAGGCATCTCAGCGCACTCGGATGGAATATGGAACACAGAACTTTGTGAACCAGCATGGAAATGCAAAAACTTTGCAAAGGTGGACATAGATTGTCAAGTTATAAAGGGAATCAGAAAGTTATCGAGAAACCTGTGAGTGTGTGTGTGTGTTTGTGTCCTAGAGAAAATTGCTTTTATTGGCTAGGACTCAGTCTGGCTTTGTGACACTGAAGAAGAGAGCAGGGACAGACATCCGTAAAACATCCTGCCAATGGAATTCACTGAGTGTAAACATCCTTCGTGCTCTACAAGATACAGCTATTTACACACATGAAAGACATCTGAGAGGGCAAAGAGAAGCTCAACGATCAGACGTGTTATTCTACTTCTCTGCTTTTCAGTGACTCCCATAAGGCGTCAAAAGTATTTTTTTGGTCTCACTTGCATCAGGTGAGCCAGCACTACTTCTGGTCCAAAGCAGTGATTATTATCCTTGCAGAAAAGCAATTTGAACAAAATGCATCCCCAACTGAATACGGTATGACTGTAAAATAGATTTGTTGCTAACTAATTATGCATTTCCCATGCAATTTATAACACAGCGATGCCTCCAGTAACACTTAACTTCTGGAGCTTGATTAATGGCACCATGCTGGAAGCCTAGAGGAGGTGTGGAGATGGAGCTCAACATCGCCAGCATCAGCAGTCTGGACTCACTCCTCCTGTCACCGCTCTCGCCCGCTTCCCATAAAAGTAAAATGCAGCAGGTTTGGAAAACAGCCCTGTCCTTTTTGTCAGAGGGCTTGCCGTAAATGTCGTGTTTGTCAGGCCCAGGAGGAGAAAGCTGTGCTGATAGCACCCATCACCACTGCGGCACTTCATCTGCTGGCGCCAGCCAAATGTAGCACGAAGGATTGTTTCTGAGAGCACTAATTTGTTGCACTGCAAGGTGACAAACTTCAATGAGTTTGATTTCTTTCAGTCCTACTGCACAAATGATTGTGCTATATCAGCAATGCTTTGATAGGGTTGTTGATCAATAGCAATTATGAATGATTACTTTGGGCTTTGGAATTTCAGGCTTTCTTTAGTCACTTTGTAACTCTGATTTGATTCCGTTTTGTTTTGTGCTTTGGTACAATATTTCCAACTAATTCACCTGATCAGCGATGGAGGACGGTGCTACAGTACATCAGCATTACAAGGCTTTTTGTCAAGCCAAATGACAAACTACTATTATTACAGTAAATTGCAATTGTGATACAGTAACTCTATTTCTGTTGTTCCCTAATTAAGTAGCTGACTCATCTCTATTGTGAAGATATGGTGTTACGTGGTATAATTACTGGCCTCTATAAGCCATGGCAGAGATTTATCATGGTTGTTGCATTTTGTTGGAGGTTAATAACTTGATGACCCTTAATGATAAATAATACTTTTTTCTTGTATACAGTTGGAACATCAATCTCAGGTGCATACCTGAGTACACAACGTCTGATTTAAATCCCATTATTGAACAATATCAGTCTATGCAACAACACTGCGGTGATTACTCATTGACGTTCCTTGTCCATCTTATACACAGTAGGTAGTTTACATTTTGTGACTTTAACAGAATTAACCACATCAGTACAGTTGTATGAATGAAATCAGTGACTCACTTATGAATGATGTGAGGCATTGCCACTTTCCGTTTCCCTGTGTTAATTTGAATTGGACCAACTGAACGTGAGGCACAAAAGCAGGAATAATAAAGAGCATTCTTGATTTGAAGCCACCACATATTGTGAGCCTGCTTAAGATTCACCTGGTCATACAGACAGTCCTGTGTTAACTTCATGCTTCCATCCCCAGATGTAGAGTAACAATAAGACCTCAGAGAATTGAAGAAGTGAGTGAAAAGAGGACGACTCAGACTATTCTTATGGACAATTTACTAATCTAATTTAACAGTGCTCCACTGACTTTAGCCCCGACTGAATAAGCATTAGCATAGCGGTGGCACAATCATTTGCTTCATAATGAAGTGAGAAGTTGAAACCCAACTGCTACTAAATAAAAAGTGTGCCAGAGTCTTTCTAAATTAACCATTCTGACATGAGGTGCATATACAAGTAGCAACATCATCTATCAACCAACCATACTTATCATCCACTAGTCCCTTCGCCTATTTAAAATGAGCGCTTTTTGACTGGACCCTCATAAATAACAGTCAGGGGCCCGAGGCTTAGAGAACCACAAACCTTTGTGTTGAAAATAAGCCTGCTGGCTAACACTGGCACATTTAAAGAAATGTTGGTTAATGTGCATTGTCCTCTTAAATAAATCAATCTTCATCTTAAAAATGCTAACATGTTTCCGTTGGTACCAAACACAAAAAGTCACATCCTACAAAAAGAAGTCGAAAACATTTCCCATGGTAGTAAACCAATATAATTCAGTAAACCAAAACATTGTATGGTTCTTCTTTATCGAAAATGCCTTATTTAACTCCTTTATAAGTTTATTTTGTGGAATATGTAGAAGTAGTTCCATCTCTTTCTGCTACTCTTGTGTGCAACATGCTGCATAGCACCTCCATCTCCTTTTATTACAACATACGTCTGAGGTCTCAAAAGGACTGCAATGCCCTGCAAGCAGCACAAATATGAACTGGGCTGCTTTTTCAAGCATGTGTTAGCTTTTTATGTCAAAAAGAAAATAAGGTAATTAAAGGAGAATTCAGGTCGATTTCAACACGTAGCTCTGTTGTTTGTAAATTTGGAGTGCTGTCAATAGCAAGAAAAACAAAAACAATTGGTGTTGTCTACACCGGGTTATCCTCTTGCTAGCGTTAGCACCCAGGAGGCTGAAACCGGGCAAATTTTTAATTTTTAGCCTCTTAACATGACTGCAGTAGATGTGAAAGAAATGCATAAAAGTTCTGCTAATTCAGCTCTGTTTAGTTCCGGTCTTGAGATGGCAAGACGAGTGCTTAGGGACCGTCTACAAACTACAACATCAAAAAGAGATACAAAAATATTTTCAAAAATATCCTATATATCCTATCCTAAGTAAGTGCTGTAGTACAACTAGCAGGAGACAAGTTATAATTGAGGTAAGTTTGGAGAAACTACCTTATTTAATCATTAAATTAATACATATTTTTGTTCATTTTATTTTATGTTAAGAGGCTAAAAGCACATTTAAAACTTGCCCGGTTTCAGCCTCCTGGGTGCTAACTGTAGCAGGAGGATAACACGGTGTAGGCAACACTGATTGTTTTCATTTTTCTCTCTCCTGACAGCGCTGCAAATTTACAAACACAGAGCTACTTGTTGAAATCGACTGGAATTCTCCTTTAACAGACCTGTACCCACGAGCAATGTAAAACAGCAAAATGGTTGAATATCTTAACTAAACTAAGTCAAAGTTCTGTTAAAGTAATAAGCTCAAAACTTTAATTCACATCACCCAGAGGAGCCAATCATTTGTTATTGGGTGTTTTTATTTAAAAAACGAAATCCAATGTCTTTGCTCACATACCAAAAAAGAAAAAGAAGCTTCAAAGTAAATTTTTGACATGAAAAAAGTTTTTTTATGTTATGCACACAAGAAATACTACAAAAACTATAGTCAAACTACACCTCACCTTCAAAGACAATCTCAATTAACGTATTTTTTGTGTAGACACCAGAACTGTCATTGTTAGCAATGGCAGAAAGGCAGCCTCTTATGGAAGTGCCGGGTACAGTCACAATCAACAGATGGTGAGCACTGCCTCTTACCCCCCAGGGCAACAGTAAAATTGAGCTTGTGAAATCTGTCACAATCCATGGTGGTAAATGTCTCGCAGTTCCTACAAATGCTAATGAAGCTCATGTGAGGTCCAAAACTGAGCAGGGGCGGGCAGGGCGAGATGGAGTCCAATTTAAAAATGACACTGTGTGACGAACGTATCTTTCTAGAGGCCAGGGAGATTTCTCTGGCTCACGGACAGACATTCACAAATGAGCGCCGCTCAAAGATGCCAGTGACATTCAGGTCGCCATTGTGTCCCGTCTCCTTTGAGACTCATGCCCAACACGTTCCATCAGAGGCCTGAATAAAACCTGCCATTGCTGGCAAACACTCGCCTTCATTAGATGCAAGTAAAGCGATGAAGTTAATTATGTTCTGCTGCTTTTGAGTGAAATGAATTTTAAACAGTGGGGATGCAGAAACTGGACATTTAAAAGACCTCCACTCAGCTGGAATTGAACTTGAAAAAGTGTCCTTGACATAAAGCCTTCAGAAAGAGAGTGCTGGTGTGACTTTGGTTTTTATCTACTAATGAACATATGCAGAAGCCCTACTGTTTCACATCACACTATCACTTACTACTTCAAACATTTCATATCCATGCAGAAGAGTTTGTTTTTATTTAAAGAAATTAACAATGTATACCAAAACTGAATATAAGGTGAATATGTACAGAGCTGATACTTGGGATCTATACTCCCTATACTAACTTAGTAAACTATACTAACTTTCGCCCCAAAACCACATTAGATGCAGAGCCCGACAACCATTATGGAATCTACTATGTCGGGGTCTGTGACCATGAGGGGAATGCACCTTGATGGTAAATGACAGCGCACATCAGCAGGTAGGCTACTTAGTGCTTACTTGCACAAATCTATGGGTTGGAGCAGATCATCTTTTTATGAAATGTTATGTAGCTTAATAAGCAGAGAACCATTAGTACATTGGTGTATAAGCTTTATATGGTAATTGGTGCAGCAGAGTGTAGCAGTAGCACAGACCAAAAGGAGCTCAGCAGTTTATATGTAATTGAGGTATGTGGAGAAAATGTGAATGTAATGAGTCAAAAGCCATAATGACTTCACCATGTACTGTACAACATTATCTTCTACTGGAGACCTCAGCTTGCATCATAGCTAAAACCTCCAATATCAGCAACAACCTTCAGAGGGAATATGGTATGTCACAAAGCTGATTAACACTCAATGACTGTATTCAACATAATTTATTTTAGTGGCCCAGTGGCTCAGTTGTTAGCACTGCTCCAACTCCAACTAGCACCAGCAAGTAGGCAATGCAGACTCTGACCCAGGTTAGATTCCCAATCCGAGCTGGCCCTTTTCATAACTTTTATTCAACATACAATACTATGACTTTTTTCGACATCACATACTAAGACTTTTAGATGAATTTTTTCAACATAATATACTATGCCTTTGTTATCACTTTTTTCGACATACTATACCATGACGTTTTTCATTTTTTTGACATATATTCTATGACTTTTTTTATATGATTTTTTTCACATTCTATACTATGACTTTATCACTATATATTGACTTTTTCGGTATAATACACTTTGACTTTTTAATGGCTTTTTTCGACATATGACTATCTTTTTTTTTTTTTAAACATACTATGCTATGACGGTTTTAAACTTTTCATTTATTTGGTGGCACAGTGGCTCAGTGGTTAGCACTGCTCCAGAAGACAACCAGCAAGTAGTCCACCCAGTCCAGGTCGTATGACTTTATCATGTTTTTTGACATACTATACATTGACTTTTTCCGATATACTATACTACACTACTGCTACTTTTTAGTCACTTTTTCCAACATACTATATTATGACTTTTTTATAGACATACTATACTATGAATTTGTTATCACTTTTATAGACATACCATACTATGACTTATTCATGGCTTTTTTCAACGCAATATACTATTACTGTTTTCAACATAAATTCATTGGTGGCACACTGGCTCAGGCCAACGGGCAACCAAAAAAAACATGACGTTTTTTTCGACATACAATACTATGATGTTTTTATCACTTTTTTCGACATGCTATACTTTCACTTGCATTACTTTTGTTGACATACAACACTGACTTTTTAATGTTTTTTTTCAACATACCATACTATGAATTTTTTCGATACACTATACTATGATTTTTTTTTAGATATACTATGTACTATATATACTATGACATTGACATACTATGACTTTTTAGCACTTTCTTAAAACATACTATACTATGATCTTTTTATCACTTTCTTAAACATACTATACTATGATCTTTTTTCACTTTCTTAAACATACTATACTATGACCTTTTTATAACTTTTTTCAACAAACCATGCTATGACTTTTTAGACATACTATGCTATTACTGTTTTCAACACAAATTCATCAGTGGCACACTAGCTCAGTAGTTAGCACTGCTGCAAACAGACAACCAGCTAGTAATTGCTGCAGGCTCTCACCCAGGTTCAATACCCAGACTGGCCCTTTCCATGATGTTTTTTTCGACATACAATACTATGACTTTTTTTCGTTTTTTTCTACATGCTACACTTTGACTTTGTTATCGGCTTTTTTGATATACATACTATGACTTTTTTTAATCACTTTTTCCGACATGCTATACTATCACTTGCACTTTTTCGACATACAACACTGACTTTTTAATGTTTTTTTTCCGACATACTACAGTATACTATGACTTTTTTCGACATACTACACCATGACTTTGTCACTTTTTTCGACATACTATACTATGACGTTTTTATCACTTTTTTCGACATAGTATACTATGACTATTTTTGAACATACTAGACCATGACTATACTACTAGACTATACCTCTGACGTGGGTTCGATACCCAGTCCAGCTGGCCCTTTTCATGACTTTTTTTTCGACATGCTGTACTATCACTTGCATGACTTTTTTTCGACATACAACACTGATTTTTTAATGTTTTTTTCGACATACTATACTATGACTTTTTTCTACATACTACACTTTTTTCGGATATACATACTATCACTTTTCTATCACTTTTCCCAACATGCTATATTATGTCACTTTTTTTGACATACCATTCTATAACTTTTTAATGGCTATATTTGACATACTTTGCTATTACTGTTTTCAACATGTGCTCATTGGTGGCACACTAGCTCAGTGGTTAGCACTGCTACCAACAGGTAACCAGCAAGTAGCCACTGCAGACTCAGGTTTGACACCCAGTCCAGGCTGGCCCTTTTCATGACGTTTTTTTCAACATACAATACTATGACTTTTTTATAACTTTTTTCGACATGCTATACTGTCACTTGCATGACTTTTTCGACATACAACACTGACTTTTTAATGTTTTTTTTCCGACATACTACAGTATACTACCATACTAAGACTTTTTAATGTCTTTTTTTTTTGACATACTACACTGACTTTATCACTTTTTTCAACATACTATACCATGACTTTTTTTCCAATATACTATACTATGACTTTTTATCACTTTTTTCAACATACTATACTATAACTTTTTCATACATACCATAATAATAATAATAATGATAATAATAATAATAGATTTAATTTGTAATGCACTTTACATTAAGAGCAAATCTCAAAGTGCTACAGTTAAGATCATAAAAGCATGGTAAAAACATCAATATAAAATACAAATAGTGCAATGACTTGCAGGGTTAGTTAAAACTCATAAGTTCTCCTAAAAATAAATGTTTTCAGTCCTTTTTTATAAGTCTCAATAATTTGAGGTGCCCTCAGATGGTCGGGGAGGGCATTCCAAATCCAAATTTGAGTTTGTTGAACGGAGGGATCGAGTTGTAGTTAGAGGAGTGAGTAGTTCTTTCAGATGGGGGGGCATTTCCGTAGATGCATTGGTGGGTAAGAAGGGAGACCTTATATTCAATCCTGGCGGACTCGGGAAGCCAGTTTAAGTGAATGAAGAATGGAAACTATTCTCACTACTTCACCTTCTTCTTACGCAATTATGGCAGCAATGCAGTTTAGCTTTAGAAATTTTGCTTTTCAGCATTTTCAGCAGGAAATGCCTTTTCTAGTTCACAGTTAATACCATTAGAAATATTGTACATAGCTAGATAGCAGCTAAGAACTCAAGAGAAGAAACTAGCAGCCAGCATATACCAAACATGAAAATAAGCAGGGCAGCAATACAAACAGACAGCTGCATTGGAAAAATCACTGACTGCACAGAAGTAAATGGACTGTTTTTATATAGCACTTTTCTAGTCTGAACGACTACTCAAAGCGCTTTTACATAGTACAGGAACCATTCATACACATTCATACGCTGTGGCCGAGGCTGCCGTACAAGGTACCACCTGCTCATCAGATAAACATTCACACACATTTACACTCCGATGGCGCAGCATCAGGGGCAACTCAGGGTTCAGCGTCTTGCCTAAGGATACTTTGACATGGGACTGCAGGGGCAGGGATCGAAACACCAACCTCCAATTGACAGGCGACCGCTCTACCACTGAGCCACAGCCACTCGAGTTACTTCCATTTAGATGTTCCAAGTCCAGACCTGTGTTTACTGGCTCACTTAATTAAATGGCACCATCATTAATATTATAGGCCCTCTACGTGATTTTCCTGCAATGACAAGTCGAAGAAATGTCTAAAATCACCATAAAGATATACAGCATCCTGTACTTAACTGTCAGTGTTGAAAACGAAAAAGTCACTGAGAACTTTTCTCCTTCATACCAGATGGAGTGAAAGAACAAAGAGAAGCTCATTAACACTGTGAAGAACTTTGAAATATCTGGCTACACGCACCTCAAGCTAGCGGTTAACCGTCATTGTTAAAGCACACACAAGCACCAGAGCCTAGAATACACATGTTGGCGAGTAGTTAGCTTGTTGAAGTGAGGCAGTAGTCCCTTGGCATCTCAGCAAAGAAAAAACTAAACAAATGTCTGCTTCCAATGTGCATTTGTGGCCTACAGGTGATTCAATACCTTTAGGCAGGTTGTGAAAAAGACAAATCTCTCGTTCACAACGCTGTCCAACAAGGCAGGGCTGTTGGCAGTCAAGCATGCTATAGTAGCAGGAGGTTTTAGTAGTTGGCTGAGTGAGAAGAGATGCTTAAATGCACCTCCAGATTACGAAAGGTGCATTATATGTCATGTGTGAGTGTCGCAATGCATCTGAGTTTTATATTATAGACCCAAGACGAATCTGCAAGAAAGGCTGGACTCAAAGAAAACATCGTAATTACAAATCTGTCTGCTACTTCAGCACCAGGGACAGCACCACAGATTTACCAGTACACAGCATATTAGGCTACTGATATCTCAGAGCTGTGGTCGGGGCCATAGATTCTAACTTGCACAAACCTCAGAGAAAAGATCAATGAGTCAGACTATCATATTCAAGTAAACAACCCCTCTGCCCCTACACTCTTTCTACTATGGGATGGAGAGGAGGGATGGCAGGTTAACAAGGGGCATGCATGTTGGTCATTTTACTAACAAGGGGGATAGCATCCTCCCATATCGCCTACTGTGCACTGTTTATTCTCTAAGAGACCTGTTCAAAAACTACAAAACGTACATTGTGTGTGTGTGTGTGTGTGTGTGTGTGTGTGTGTGTGTGTGTGTGTGTGTGTGTGTGTGTGTGTGTGTGTGTGTGTGTGGGGGAGAGAGAGAGATATGTAAAACAATATGTAGATAGCTTATCTTCATGAATATGTACAACAATGAATTTACAGATAACCACAAAACAGTGTGCATCAGTATTGATTGAAGCGGTTTGTTCAAGTGCAATTAAATAATAAACTGTTGGTTTTCAAACTGAAAAGTGCATTTTAAAATTACAGCATTTGCATTTCAGTTATTGGTCCAAGGCACACTGCCTTTATCCACACAGGGGTTTGTCTTTGCAATATAGGGCAAACTTACCACGAGCATTATAACATGTTCTTTGCTGATCTGTTGGCCCCTTTTTAAAAGGCCACTACCAGGTTAAATAAGGAAGCCAGCTTCTCTGAAAGGTGAGTTGTTGGCTTAACAAGATGTTTTTTTGGGTTGAGAGTGGTTTTAAGTTTGATTACAAAACTATATTCATTCAGGAACCAATTTACAACTAAGCAGTAGGTTGTGGATTAGCTTTCAAAACCTGCTATGGGAAGGCAGAATGATCAGGATTGACAAAAAAATATTATGCCCATCAACAGCTAAGCAACAAGAGAAGTGACTGGGCCACGTTCACATGCTTCCAAAGGAGGAGGTAAACAAATTATCCTGTTATGTGCCGCCAATGACGGTGCGTATTAGGGCCGGAGAACCCAGTGGGAAATCACACAGAGTAATGATTAGAGATTCAGAGCCTGCCAGTGGGTATGTGGATCTGCTGTCTGAGAGTGTGCACTTCCTCTTAAACAGGCTGTGCCCAAGAAGAGCTTTGGTCTATTTCAGACACAAACCAGCAGTTAACTAATGGAATAGCAGATCTGCAGTGAAAATAAATCAAAAATAAATTCCTAAACTTTGAGTTTTGACAGTTGTTCAGAAATAATTTACTGGTAGCATTAAAGATTACCAACAACCCCTTGATTTACATTCCCAAATAATTGTTTCACAAAACAGCATACTGCAGGCATCACATATGGTACTGGGGAGGCAGAATGGTTATTGAGAGGTTAGTCAACTGCCTGAAGAATGAACAAAGTCACCAGCCCATTTAAACAGGACATGGCTAGAACAATCACTGATACTTCTAAATCACTAATAACCACTGGATGGCCTACCAAACCTTCTGTTTCCAATTTAGGGTTTATCTGCATTTTACAGTTCATATTAAAACTAGCCTCATTTTGATTTGTCCGTTTTATTCACAAGGAGGCATGATATTCAGTTTGAATGCTAATTAACCATCTTGAGAAAACTGGAGAAAAACAACCCTTTGCAGCCCTGAGCCTTCATCCTGGCTCTAACCTCACTGCTACGAGGTGTGATGCGTTTCTTCGTTCAAGGAAAAATCTCCATCCCTCATGCTGTAGCAGACAAGAGAACTGATTGCACTATATTGCCCCTGTAATCTTCCATGCTGGATGGGGTCACTCAGTCAAGACAAGGTGCAAAAAGTCTTTGGCTCCAACTCTTGAGGTGGGAATCTGACTCAAGTTCTTTCTCAGAGATGTGGCATGATCAACCTTTTCAAAATTTAAAGCAGTTCTCTTGTCAAGTCTTGTCCTGGAGTGAGACTAATTTTGATTGGCAGGGATAAACCCAATGAGCAATTGTGCAGTTAGTATTTACGAAGAAGGTCTACCTTGACCTCGGATACTAAGATTTTATGTTGCATGTACGTATGTTGTTGTGCATTTCCAGTGGCGAGTTTGATAAGCGTGGAATACAGATACAGTGAGGAAGAGGCTGAAAGTAAAAAAATAAAAAGGAGCCTATGCCAAAGCTAACAAGAGAGGAGGGTAGGAAGAGAAAGAAAGCCTGATGCGGATGATAGAAAGACAAAATATTACACAAAGCAGTGAAATGCATCAGACTCTGAATTCCTTTGTTTTCCCCAAGTTAAAATCTCAACTATCAGAGCTTATCTGCATTCTAAGTGGTAAACAACTTCAGAGCAGCAGTGGATTTACCTTCCTTTTATTTTAATAAACATATTCACACATATCCATTTCATTAGATCTATTTTGAAAATAACCTTAATTTGATATACATTTATATACACACACACCATTTAATAAACATGACTGTGAGATAACTTAGTGAGATTTGTATTCTAAGATCCTTTAAAAAAAAAACGAAATATATATATATATATATATATATATATATATATATATATATATATATATATAAAAAAAAAAATATATATATATATCTCCCATGAAACAAAGGTACAAACAAAAGGTACAAACATGTTTTAATCCTCAACATTGAACCTTAAACCCTTAATTATTTAATTAGGGGGGGCTAGTGGTTAAAGAACAATAATGCGAGAACAAAGAAATGCAAGGGTTTTAAAGATAAAAGTGCTAAAGCCATGCATTATTAAAATGACAAAAACTTCTAGAGAAACAAATCAATACGGAAACTTCAAACTAGGTCATAGTTTTCACTGTCATTTGCCAGTGAAGATGTCATTTGCGTTGTCTGGTTGGGATGCACTTTTGCTCCCTGTGAGTGAGTTTTCAAGCTGGCCTGTTCATTACTGGCTGTTCAGTCCTTGATCAGACATTTGACAAGTGATTAATCAGGCAGGCGGCCTCAGAGGAGCAACTGAAAGTTAATTTCCACACTTCTGCATTCAGGGATGAATTTGAAGCTTTTGCAGGCGGGGTAGCTGCCTTAGTCACGCTTTCAGGGTGAACCCTGCCCCCCACGTTTGCCAGGATCACATCCAGTCTGACAACTCCGCGCTTGTCTTCATCATGCACCAGCACGCAGCGCACATCTGAGCGCTGGCGGAGAGTTAAGTCATGGAATTGGGGACAGCGGGGCGCTATGGTGACAGAGCGTGGAGTCGGGTGAAAGACAGCATCTTCCTGCACTAGGCCAAGGTGGGTATCAGTAAGAAAAAGTTGGGCAAGAGCCTCAGTGTGGCTACTAGGGCTGATGCACACCCCTACACCTGTGCATAGTAGCAGCTGCACTTCTCCCACAGTTACTGTTTTTTGATCCAAGTTACAATGAAGAAGGTAAACCAGATCAGCAAGAGTTTTCTGAAACTGGCAGCGAACCCTTAAACCAGCATCCAGCAGCAGATCAGGTACACAGGCATTCCAGTCTAGAGACAACTTCATCAAGTCTCCATGGAGCAGTGGGTGCTGAGAGACCCTGTTGTCCCCAGGGCAGGTGACACCAAGTATGGCGAAGCACAGCTCTTTGGTAAGCTGCTGGCTGTGGGTGTAGACACCCAGGATGCTCTCCTCTGTAGTGCTCATCAAACGCAGACTGTGGCCTGCTAAGCCTATCTGCACCTCTTTCAGCTGCAACAACGGGAGTTGATGGAACACAGCCAGGAGGCCAGAGTCAGTGGTCAGGGTGTAGAGGCCAGTCTCTGCCAGGATCAGTAGGGCAGGACGGGGCTCAGGTTGGCTGCATTTAGCAACATTCAGCCAATAGAGTGCGACAATCTTCTGGAAAGTGAGCACCGAGGTGGAGATGACAGACCGTAAAGTGTCCATCATGTCTGGCAATGGCAGAGTTTGCAGCTTCAAAAGGGAATCAGGAAATTCTATCAGTGTTTGAGTAAAGATTTTGACATTGTTTTTCTCATGCACAGTCCTGGAGTTCTCCAATGCCTGATCCTTGGATCCAGGTGCATGGACAACCTCTGGCTCACTGAGGTGTTTTACTGGCGAGAGCTCTGCAATCAGTTTGTCTCCAGGTGCATGAGAAACCTTTGGCTCACTGATGAGTTTTGCTGGCGATAGCTCTGTAGACAGTTTGTCTCCCTGTTTTACATGAATATCAGCCATGTCTTGCTCTTGTGGTAACTTCAGATAACAAATACTCCTATTCCTTGTCGACATATCTTCTGGGATTAGTGGCACGTTATCTGGCAATTCTTCTGCCCTGCAAAAGGTTTGTGCTGGTGTCGGGACTGGGAGTTGTGTGGTGTCCGGAATAATGGAGCCTTGAATCATCTGAGCTGCCTCCTCAGGCTGAAGGTTTTGAGTTATCTCCATCTCGATGTGCTGTATGAGAGGTAGATCTTTCACCATGGAAAAAATGTGACTATCCTTCAACAAAGAGAAGACCAAGCTCCCTTTAAACATGGAGAAGACCTGGCTGTCCCTCACTACAGACAGAACATTACTTTCCCTGACCAGAGAGACAACAAGACTGGACCAGCGGGCCCCAACAGGCTGTAGTCCCTCTTCCCTGACTTGCTGCAATATTGTGGGGGAGCTCCAAAGGAGACGCCCTGCATCCTGGACAATCCAAGAAGCTCTGCTGAGCAAAGAGCCCGGCACTGAGTGTTGAATTGTGGCTGCTGCTGTCTCGGTCTCACACACTCCCGGGATCTCCTCCAAACTTCCTGACCCATCCATCTTTCCACAGCCAAACTGGCCTTTGAAGGTAGTTTCCTCAGGTGGACAGCAGGCTGCCTGACTGCTGAGAGGTCTTTTGTCGAACTGAGAATGAGTGCTGGTCTCTGGGAGGACAGACGTGGAGCTTGTTCCTCTGCTGCTCTGCAGGTGGGACATGCTGCCTAATGAGCTCCCACTAGAGCCAGGTCTCTCCTTGCAGCAGTCAGCCACGACGCCTTTGATCTCGTTAGCATTCCCCTCTGGCTTTGTGCCGCATCCATCACCTGGGCCCAGGACACTTGTCTGCTGGAGGCTGGCATCCCCTGACCAAACCTCCTCCCCCTCATAACTTGCAACTCCAGCGCCACTCTGAGCTTTACTCCACAGCATCTCAGAAGTGAGCCATGGCCCTGATTTATGACACAAGTGCCTCTCCTGCTCCAGGCCATCCCTGGTGCTTATCCCACCCTGTAGTGTGTCTCCATCCAACTCAGAACTAGTGTGACGGACAGGATATTTTCCAGGTTTGGCCTAGTTTATATTGTGTAAAGTGGAAGAGAAAAGGAGAAATAATGAGGAAATCAAATGTTGAAAGAGTTTAGACAGAGTAATTCAAACTTTCTGTAAAATTTACTACAAAATAAGTACTGTCATTGCTAGGAAGGCACCAAAATAACTTTTCCTACCATCTGTATTTATGCATTCATCATATTTGACTACATAAATACATGCACGGGAAAATTGAGTGAAAAATAACAAGGTACATGTATAAACAGAAATACTTCAAAAGTGCTCTCATTGCAATAAGCTTTCACAAAATGAGTGTCATTTAAACCCTATTACACTTTCCTGTAGGGCTTTTAAAGAAAATATGTGCATAATAAACAAACACAACAAGCCAAGGGAAAAAGTATTTCATGCCCCATAAAAATCTGTATTGGGCTTCGTGGGGGGGGGGGGGCTATTGACAATTGCTCTGGTTCGCAAAGACAAAAGGGACTACCACTTCAGTTGTAGCAACAAAGTCTCACTTTTTCCATAGTTTTAGCTTTATATTTAATGTCTTAGAAACATAAGTCATTTAATTCCATGCAGAAACTATTCATGGCTTACTGATAACAAATTTATTTCTATTATATTCAATCAAGTGTGATTTGCTGTAACCCTAGAACAAATCACATGTGAATACATACTGTAGTCTCTATTGTGGCAGAGGTAAGACAGCTGCTTGGCACTTTGGACTCTGCCGTCTCTGCAGCCAGCGTATCCATCAGGCTGAAAAAGGACAGTGAAGTGACAAGAATAAAATTATAGATTTCATCTTCTATCAAAAAACAAAAAATGTGCCTTGATATGAGGAGGCATGTGCACAATACAGCTGTGTATTTATGCTTATACATGCTGCCAGGCTTTTTGTTATCAAAAGCAAATTTAATTATTTGCTGGGGTGTGACACTGGAGACCTCAAACAGTTTGCAGGCAAAAGACAAGACTGCCCCTCCCCTTTACAAAAACCATCCATTAGATTTGAAAAGCAAACCGCCCTAATGGCTCGATGAGATTAGAGCCACTCTACTAACTGTGAAATTAAATAGAATCTGTGCATGTTGATTTGAGGATTTACATACAATACTCTGCACTCTAGAGGGGGGAGCAGAAACCAAATATACGGCTCAGAATGATTTCTGACAGTAAACAGAGGCTTTGGCTGAGCTTTGTGTGTTGCAGCAGGTTGACGAGGGGGGAAAGCGGGAGCGCTAAAGCATTGACAACATCAATAAGAGGGATCACAGTGTAGGTCCTTGTGACGATTAAAGGATTTTTGCAGATCCTGAGGATCAGTACAGAGGCTGTCCTGTACTCAGCGAGGTTTGTCTACTCACATGAATAAATGGGAGAAACACTGACCTGGGATTCCCAGTCAAAGAAGCTGACAACATTGAAACCATTGTTTTTCTGTCACACACTTTGCTCACATGCAGAGGTTTACAATGTTCTTGCTGTGAAATGATTGTGAACAAAACTGGTACACAAACAGATTTGTTAACACCACCATGGAGAGCACAGTCCGCCTCCCCCTTACTCACCCATTGCCAGTCTCTTCCATCGCTGCCCCCGTTGTCTTCTCTTCTGCTCTCTGTTGATGGGGTGTCCCACTGTTATCCTCTGAAAGTCTTTTGATGTCCTGGTTGCATCGGTTCAGGTTTTCTTGGACCTGCTGCCATTCCACCTCCTTCTGGTTGAGCTTCTCGTCCATCCTAGTCATCACATCATACATGCACTTAACCCACAGATTTTATGAGAAGTCCTCCACCCACCCACCCACCCACCCACACACACACACACACCCACACCCACACACACACACCTCGTACCATATTTTCAAACATTTCCAGTTCATGTTTTTGGCTGTTTTATGAAACTCCAACCCAGATATTTGAAAGAGGAAACTGGGACGTTGACTTAAAAGAACAGCATTAAAGTGATGGTTCGGAGTAATTCACCCTAGGGTCCATTGCACCATGACCTCGAGCCAAACACGCACCCAGAAGCTTTTTTCACCTGGGTCTAACATTGGGAGAGTTAGCTAGAGTAGCGTTATCAGCTGAATAGCTTAGCGCAGGGGCTAATGGACCCACGTTTGTATCTCGTAAGTTACCCCACTAATAATGCCCGAAATGATACCAAACGTCTACAGTAGTACAAATAGGTTATGCTTTTCAAAAACGATCGGATTGGAAAGGTTTTTAAGTACACCAGAAGTTTATGAATACTTGCCTGCTCTCTTCAGCTCTGTTGCTGCTGCTACTTGCAGTTAGACAGTGCATAAGGCCGCAATATACACAAACGAAAAGAGATACAACAAAAATATTTATTAATTTAATGATTAAATAAGGGTAATGTCTCCAAACTTACCTCAATTATTACTTGTCTCCTGCTAGTTATACTACAGCACTTACTTTAAAAAAAATGTTAAATTAAAAAATATTTTTGTTGCATCTCTTTTCGGTGTTGTAATTTGTAGACGGCCCTAAGCACTCGTCTTACAGCAGCAACAACAACAGCAGAGAGCAGAAGCCAGCAGGCAAGTGTTATTGACATAAACTTCTGGTGTACCTGCGCTAAGCTATTCCGGTGATAACTCTACTCTAGCTAACTCTCCCAATGTTTGACCCAGGTGAAAAAAGCTTCTGGGTGGGTGTTTGGCTCGAGGTCATGGTGCAAAGGACCATAGGGCGAATTACTCCGAACCATCACTTTAAGTACAGTGACACGAAAATGAAAAAAAGAAATCACACCCTTCTGCACTAGATGGGTTTGTAGGTACAATTGTTCCAGCTGCACTAAAGCTAGTGGCAGGAGGTGTTAAGTGGCACAGCAGCTCTGAGAGTGATGGATGTTAACCAGTATAAAAAAAAAAAAATAAAACCACACAATTTGAGGAGATTCAAGGTCCTAGTAACAGCCTGTCTGTGGGCAGAGGAGGCAAATAGTAAAGTTGCCACTTGGCCGTCTGGCCAGAGATGGAACAGAGGGTTGTCAGATGAAGGCCTTTCAGAGCCAAGGTGGCCATTAAAAGCTGCATGGGTCGCACACCAGCTGGCCCGTTCCATCACTGGGAGCTCTCAGAGTCCAGACTTTCTGGATTTGAAAGAGCTGCACTTCAACATACGGCCTCTGTTACACAGTCCATTTAATAAAGAATGAATCAAGTGGGCCAACTTTTACAAGTAGGTAAGAAGTGGGTCTTGTGAACGGTCATGAATTCTTACAACAATACAAAGCATGTAAACTTGCCATAACAGACAATAGCCCTTTCCTGTCTCTCCCAGGAGTATTCATCTTATGTTTCCAAACTAAAAGCTCGATTTTAAATTATTTTTTGTTGCACCTCAGATGAGAAAAATCTGCATTCAGCTGACATAAATGCACTTTGACATCGCATGCATTCAAATCCGTGAATCAAAGATCTGGATAAATACAAACATGTGAAGTGTTCCCTTGCTTTAATAAGGAGCAGGTCTGGCGTTTTTAATGCAGTTAGCTTAGTTAACTCTTTAGTGGGAAAGTCTGTGATCCAACTGATGTAGCATATAATGAGGCAGGTTGCTTTTGTTGCAAAGGAATAACCCCTCAAGCAACAGCAGGTCAGTTCATTGAGATCTCCCGTCACTCCCAGGGGTGAACAGCCACCGTTTGAATTCAAATGATATGCTCTTATTTAACAGCGAGGGTTATTTCCAAGCTGATTGGGCAAACTTGGAGATAAATTCTGTCCTTGCTACAAGGGAGTTTATGCTGCACAAACACGGATGGAATACATATCTAAGTTAAGAGAGAAGAAAAAAAGACCTTCACTCTCTGCTAATCTAACAGGTGATGGTTCAGCTTGCCAGGTGAGGAGAGTTTCAAATATATTTTATAGTGCTTTCAGAGGAATCAAATAACCAGTCTATTTGACAATGTGCTGTACTGCCATATTCACCTCTCCGTATTTCTACACTGTAAAAATAAATAAATAAATAAAGTTTTCTGCTGACAGTTGTCATTCCTGCAATTGAGCCGCCATTACCACCTCCAGACTTCAATAAAGCTGTCCTGAATTTTCCTCCACCACCAACTCCTGACTTCCATTCTTCTCCATCTTTTCGCCCACTCTGAACACAGAGTTTCTGACGCAGACTGATGAAGATAGTTCTGTGGTTGACTAAAAGCTTTGAATTAATCCTCTACATACACAAACACACACGTATTCATGCCTTCACATCCAAGCAGTGTCAGACCAGTGGATTGGGAACACTGTTACAGGTGTTGGGACTGACAGCAGTATGAATCACCTGAGTGGAAGAGAAGCTTTTTGGGGATACTGCACGGTGAGGGAAATTACATGTCAGACAGCACCACATGCTGTAAAACATCAGGGTTATCAGATGGATCATGAGAGACCGGGCCTGTGTCTCAAATTGCTCGCTTCTTCAGTAGGTGGTGAATCACTCGAGAGTGAATTGGATTTTGGGCACTAATTCAATGAACATTGAGACACTGACAGATCAATGGCCTGTCACACAGTTCCAAGGCAGTGGCAGGGTATAAGAACATAAACATAATGTCGCTCAGATTTTGGTAGGCTGTAGTTTAAGAAAAGTGCTGTTAAGACAGACCGAGCGCATCGCGTCAGTCTGAAAGCCACGCCCACCGGAGGGGAAAACGACACTCTGCTCTCCGTTGACTTATAGCGAAGGTGCCACCTCTTCAATTTCTTCTGCCAGCAAACAGCCAAAATGCTTCAAGGCTGCTGTGTGGTGATATTCACTACCGGGTAAATATCCCATGACTCAAGTTTTTATAAGCTGCTGACCTGAAAAACTAAGCTTTTATGACGACAAAAGTGGATACAGACATGAGGAATCAGCAGGGAGAATGTGGGATCCTGACACTAAACTACCGATATGTCCGACATTACGTTCGCAGCAAGCATTTTGTTACAAGCTTCAGATCGGCTACTTATAAAAACTGAAGTTATGGGTTCTTTACATTGTTGGTAGTGAATATCACCAGACAGCAGCCTTGAGGCATTTTTCTGTTGTTTGCTAGCAGACGAAATTAACAAGGAGGCACCTTCATGCAATACAAGTCAATGGAGACCAGAGAGTTCTTTTCCCCTCCGGTGGGGGCGGGACTTAAATGCGCTCTCTCTCTATGAAATGGTAAATAATAGTGAGGAGCTAGCACTAACAAAAGGTCAGTTTGCACTGTGCGTGCATATTATACGTCTTAAATTGTCCCGATGGCACGTTTTTACAGAAAAGTCCACTCAATGAACTAACCTGAATCAAATGTTACGGTGCTTGTATTAGTTGCAGCTGCGTCTACAGTAGGACTTTCTCAATACAGAGTCTGCAAAATTCCATTTCGCCGTGCCACTTCAACATAACCGTGTACATCTGTTGTGTAAAAAAATAATCTCAAATCAAAAAGGCCTACGTAACAAGCTTTTAAAGAGACCAAAGTTAAGGAAATTGTATGCATTATATGTTGATTAAAAAGGCTTTCTGGTAAGAGACGTTTTCCCCAGGATAAGACATTTTGCCCACATAGCAGGTTTGATACCTCCAAAAACAGAGCACATTTTCAAGTAAGCCTTATTTTGTATTTATATATTGACCACATAGAAAGAAATCACAAAACTATTTGGCAACACAATAACCGCTTCAGAACAAAACTTATAACAGTGGCTTACATCATCTGCCATCACCGCTAAACACATGCTGGGACACTTGTATACCCCAAGACTGTACTTGGCTATATGTGGACTAAGTGAAGCGAAGTGGAATGATGTCAATTCCAATCAGTCTGGGAATTTGGGGGAGCTGAACTTTAGTGCACTGCAGTAATTTTGGAAATGGGACACAGGGAAGTTCACAACTTACCGAACTAGAGGCCCTTGGGCTGTAGAAGACTTGCCTGCTGTGATTTCCACTGGCTCAGCATGAAGCACCTGACAATGGCTGTTTGCACGTTCCCCCCTTCTCATCACAGAAATGCTGCCATGATTTATGGCTTTGAGTTGGTCTATGCGCCCGATGAACGCTGCTCAATAAGCAGGCACGTTGTGGAGATTGAGGTGGACGGGGTTCAGTTATGCTTGCGTCACACTGAGTAGAGAGAGCTATTACACTAACACACGTCTGCATGAGTCTCACCCTGGATTTTGCTGCATCACCTCGGACAGATTCTCAGTCGATTTGGACAGGTCAGTCAAGGGCAAGCTGAAGGCAGACAGCAGCCGGTTCTGCAGACAAACAGAATGAGACAGCACTGTGAAATGTAAATCTATCGGACTGTGAGAAATGAGTGACTGCCTGTCGGTAGATTTTCAATTGTTCAATCGTTTAATTATTGTATATACTGTAGGTCAGTGTTCATGACACTGTTTTTCACAAAACATGAGGGTAGATTGAAGAGCTTTGAAGAAATGTAAAAATCTAATATCTGGTAAATAAAACCCCTCTTAATGAGGGTACAAACTGCATTTATTCTTTTCATTCCATTTGTGATGTAAGACTGAGCGAATGTGGAACTCGTGAGACCATCTCATTTGGAATGACTGTTAAAAAATGAATGGCAAAGACTTCTTCTGGGAACCACAGCAGGGCCTGGATGTCTGTGATTTACTTGACTGTAATGGTGTGCAATTTTCAATAATGCAGAGAGCAGAAAGCTGTCAAAAACCAAAAGTACAGCTGTGTCTATAAAATGGTTGTGTGAATCCATTTTACAACATATTATAAAGCATAGGAGGAAATACTTAAAGGGGACTCAAATTGAGTTGCAGGCAAGAACTTCATTATTAAAATACATTGAGGGCCAATATTATAGCAATATTTTTCAGATCCTATAATTATCAATGCTCATTCATTGTCGTTTATAAAAAGTATTCACCCCCTTGGACTGTCTGCATTTGCCTTCTGACAAACACTAAGCCACGTGTCATGAGTTTTTTCAACAGTGACTTTCACTCTGCCATAAAGTTATGAGTAGCGAAGCACCCAGGCAACAGCATTTGCACTGTATGCACAGGGTCTACCATATCAGCCTCAGAGTGTCTACAGGCCTTTTGGTAACCTGCTTCAGTAGTGCTCTTCTCTCACAGACTTTTTGAGGATGGTTGTTTACAGTAAGCCGGTTTAGACTGACTAACCTAACTGCACGTTTCTTGTCCTTCCTCTAATTCGGTTGTTTTCATTAAATTTGGCAACATTTAGTTTGGAATGTCCCTTTGTCCTCATGATGTAGGTTTTGCTATGAAATTAACAAGCGGTTGTACCTTACAGACATACTGGTGTATTTAACCTAAAGTCACTTGTCATACTTCAACTGTACACAGAGCTCTATTCTGCTGCTCATATTGCTTAGCTTCTAAAGGCAAATGGTTGCACAAGTAATGATTTAAGTGTCAAGATTTGTCTTCACATTAGATTCTTTTCTGTTGATCAATGTAAAAAAAATCCTAATGTGATTGGATGTTAAACAATAACACATGATATCAAAAGGGGTGAAGATTTTTCATAGATAGTTCATAGACTAGATCTCTAGATGAAAATATATGTTAAATATTATGTAATGATAATTTGAAGGAGTATTCTATCAGAACACAGTGACACCACAACAAACATTTAAACTTACCACTTAAGTTTTAACATTTAAAGCCACTGTTAACTAAATTGAAAGGGATTTACTTAATTCTGCCCAGCACGTAAACACTTCCAGGTTTTTATTCTTACACCCACTCACGCAACCCAAACTTCATAATACTTAAAACAAATGATTGGAGAGGAACACAGGTTGCGATATGCTCAGGAGAAAGTGTGCATTCAAACAAAGCTTCTTTAAAAACACACGAAAGTTAATGAAAGCCAAGACTGAGCTGGTGCAAGCTGGACAAAAAGCAGCCAGTTTTGAAAGCTGATGCACCTGGCATCCTTTCAGGAACAGCTGAGAGCTTCTCTAACGTTGAAAACAATTCCATTTTGTGGAGAGAGATTGTTCGTGATGTGCAGGTCCAGCACTTTTTTCGTGAGCCAATTAATCAGAACAAAAAAGTAGAGTTTAATGCTAAACAGGCAAAACAAGCAATAGCTGAAAAGTGGCCAGTAGTTCTTATTCTGGTTAGAAATAATCTGCATGGATCACAAACTGGTGGTGCTGTTGTGGAGTTTCTGATGTGGAGTGAAGTGTGAATTTGAGTGCAACATGAGAAATGTTTGCTGAAGAAGCAGATATTACAGCTGGTAGTTATGGGGGGAAAAAAGTGCATGATGATGACTTACTTTCACAAAATTACCAGCAGAGAATGCAGTTGTGGCAGGAATCTTTCTAAAAGAGGCTCCATCAGCTTTACAAAAATAGCAGGATAGTATAAGAACACAACTGGGCTAGTCTATTGTGGTTTTGGGTATCGTCTGTACCTGGCGTTGCGGTCTGAGTTGGGCAGCCTCATTTGGGTGGTAAAACCGGAATATGGTTCCTCCTCCTAGCTGTGTGATGGCACCTAGAGGGAACCAAAGAGGTATAGCATGAAAAGAAAAAAAAAGAAAAGAAAAAAATCACCAACTCACTTGCCAGCTTTAACTACACCATTTGCTGCACCAAGCACTGAATTACGCAACAGAGTGTAAGACAGAGGCAAGATGTGATGTGTTCAAAGACAGATGCAAGTGACAGTAATGGTGCCGAAAGTCCGGCAGGTAAACTTTGGGAGGTGAGGCACAGTATCCGCAATGCATAAAAAAAAAAAAAAAGGTGAGGAGCAAAAGCCATTGGAATCAGCCTATCATTGTGGGATTGCAGTGAACTGTGTCTGCACTGAACTTGGGGAAAAGTTGATAAATGGCACAAAAAGTTCTCCAACATTTTCCTCTGCTGAGGTTAAGTGAATGCATTGCCATGAAGAACACAATCCCGATGTGATTGGCAGTGACCTAGACCAGAGGAATGATTTACCAGAGAAAATGGTCCAAGGAAACTTGAGAAGTCTTGTAGAATTGAAGTGATATTAGGGTTTATACTGTATATCAGGCTCATACGGCCACATCCACAGACTTTTGAGGTCTCCTCTTCATTCCCCTCCTCCTCTCTCAGCACAGCAAATACTAATCTTGCTACTACTAATGACTTCTGACGAGTGACAAAGCACCTGAGAGGGCAGCCTGTGATGGATTCCAGCTGCTGTTGGGATGGAAAATTACTATCATTTGTTCAAGAAAATAGCTTCAGATGCAGCAGTTTCTGAAGGGGATATTGGCTAAATTGAAATGGTTATAAAAGAGACTAGCGTAGCCAGGGCCCTGCACTGCCTGGTTCTGTGTGCAGTTATTATCTCTGGAAAGCAAAGCAGAGTGAGTGAGGAGGCAGTAAGTGTTGAAAGCTCCCAGCCCCGGCAAGCAGGGTCTGCTCAGGGGGGCAGGAGTCTCAGCTCCGCTTGGCTCTGTCCTTTGAAAGGTTAATGCTCTGACCCACTTCAAACCTGTCGGGCCTATCAACTCCATCTGCCAATTAAATGGAGGGCCTGGGGCTTTGTCTGGAGCTTTGTCTGGGGTCCCTTGCCCTTCAAAATGTTTAGTAAGAGAAATGGCATCTGCCCTGTGGAGAGCTGCGCTCACAATCCACTCATGGCCTGAGTGCGCTGCCGCGGGGGTGCCAGGGACATAAAGTGGATTTCATTTGCAGATGTAAGGCAGTGATCTCATATAACTGCATTCAAAATGGATGAGTGTGTTATTGCCTCATTGGGAATCTTGGAGAGAAATCATTATTATAGACCTGCTTTGCCCCCCCCCCAATGTTCATTAAAGAATATCAGGAGCATATTAAGCTTTGCAGAAATGCTTACCCTGAGTCAGCTGGCAGGGATCAGTTACCACAGAGCCATTGACTAAACACAGTGCACCATCCTGAGGGATCAGAGTCACGGTCCCAGCTCGGCTCTCAAGCACACAATGTTCACTGAGGAGCCCAGGCCCACGAAGCACTACAATACAATTAAATATGAAAGCATAAAAACAAATGCGGCTTATTCCGTATCTAATGCTTAACACAGCAACTAGGAATATAGTGAAGTGACTTTGACTCACCAATATCCTGACTGCATGATGCTTCGTCACTCCCGATCAGGGTTCTGCCCTCCTACAGAGAAGAGTAAAAGGTCAGGATGCAATATGCAAGCTGTTGTTTGGCGATTAACAAAAAGCACTGGACCTTGGCTTGTGATGATTTGAGACAAATAAAAAGAGTAATGTGTGAATTATACAAAGTTCAAATTATCTATTCACTTTCAAATAATACAGGATGATTCCAGTGCTGAGCAGGTCTTCATCAATGACTATCAGATGAGGTAACTGGCAGTCCAGGATCACTCCTCTCCCCTCCTTCCTCAGAGCCACAGTCTTCTCCTGTAGAGAATATACCATGAAATGTGGGGGGGGGACACATTCAATAGCCTGTAACTGGAATGGCACAGAATATAAAATTAAAATGCTGACAGACATTTAATGGCAACCAGCAGAAAACTGAATTCTTTATGACTGCTCTTCCTTGCCTGAAGGCCAAGCAGAATAGCAGCGTTCCAACCATGTGTCGCCATGAAGCGGTAGAGTGGCTAACGGCAAGAGAGACACCATAAATCATTGAGATTATCGTGGCGAGAGTCAAACTGTACAGTGTTCAGCGAGTGAAACAGACGCAGTGCCGCTGCCCACACACACGCACACAAGATGGGTTGTAGACCATGCACCATTGCCTTTATTGATACATAGCCATCAACACTGCATGCTCCTATAAAAATACTCCCGAGCTTGTAAAGTATGTTAACTTTAGGTAACCGCAACAAACTTCTAGTTCTGTGTCATGTACAATGTGTCCGATAGCATCGTATGGAAGGTCAGACTAAAGTGAATTCCTGTGCCTTATAGGCTCACAGGAAGTGAAAAGCAAGCCATGGCTTACACATAAAGCATTTATATTCAGTAGAGTATTATTGGTTGAGGAATCTGAATAACTAGAATAATTTGTCATAAGATTATTAAATGGGGACATTTTCATCCCCCCCTCATAAAACACAGCATGTTTGCATAAATGCCAAATCTCAGAAGCAAATGATGGGAAAAAAAAAAAAAAACTCTTCAGTGTCCATATTTCACACATAGGCTATTGATGAATACTGCATTATAGTGACACAAAGCAACATTGCAGTTGCATCACAACTCAAGTCAGATAGAAATTAATGGCTGCATGAAAAAAGACAAATCCATTCTGCTTGTCCAGAAACCCCTGATAAATATGGATTGAATGGTGGTACAAAAATGTGATTTAAAAAGAAAAGGAAAAAAAAGCAGAGAAATTGATTTAAATGTCATTTCTAAAGCACAGGACAACCCTTAAACCTCTTATCTGCTTCATAAACTGCTTCACTGCCTCCAACAATTGTTGCTGAGGAAATGTAAAAGCGCAAGTCACACCACCTTACAGCACAAGTCTGTCAAGGGGGCCATATTCATTTAGTTTTGTATCAAAATTGTATTTAGTTTTTCATGTTTAAAGGTGTGAGTTAAGCTTTAGAAAAGTCTAGACAGGCTGCAGACAGAATGAGATAGTGGGCAGTTAATTTGCCAATTATTCAACAAGAAATTAAATACTTAGTCTTGGATGACCTGCTGGGTTCAAAAGACACTGAATTAAGCCATAAAAAGAAACTTAACTCTCTGGGCAAAGGGTTTAATGCTGCTAACCTTTTCCTCCCAGGGCAATGGCTGTGGTTCAATAACCCAGATTTTACCCAAGCATGAGTGGCCCTATCAGAAGTATTCTTCTGTTAAGCTGGTGGACTAATGCCTCACATTGCAATGGATTATCATAAGTACCTCCCCAAGAGGCAGAGCAGAAAATCTCACATATGGAGGATTCAGAGGCAACACTCTGCATAAACTAGTTCCCCCTTTTTCAATCTCCTCCACACTCTTTTTTCATATAGATTGGACAGTGAAGTGAGACATGTCCACCACCAGCACCACCTCACTCATTGGCAGTTGTGAGAAATCCTTTTTTCCTAATGAAGAAGGAGAGGCATCGACCTCATCCCCTGTACTTAATTAAAAGGGATTCTTCAGACTTCATTAGAGGTGAAGAGCAGCCTGGTAGATTAATGCACTGTGTCACTTTCCTCAGACAACAGGACAGATGAGATCCTCTTATTACACACACACACACACACACACACACACACACACACACACACACACACACACACACACACACACACACACACACACACACACACACACACACACACACACACACACACACACACACACACACACACACACAAAAAACAAAGTTGCTCCTCACCACACTCAGTCAGCCTGTGTGCTATGAGGACAAAAAAAGTCTGCTTTCAGATTGAGGAAGCTGGTGAACGTACTGTAATTAACTGTGGCCTAGACCAGCAGCGATGTTCGGGCAGCATTTAGGCTTCCATTAAAAGCCATCATCTGTGGTTAGGCAGAATTTAATGGATTTCTCTCAGCACTTTACAGTTCAGGTTCCAGACTCGGTTAATGTGCCTTTCAAAACACTGCCACACTATGCCAAGCAATGCTTTTCTGACTTCTGATAAGCAGGTAACTTACTGAATCCAGGCATAGAGAAAAACGTCTACATTAGATTTGCTCTGTTACATTAAAAAGGTTAATTTCCTTGAAAGAGCCATATTTATACCTCAGATTACTGCTCTTTAGAAAAGTTCAAATGAATAACGCGTGAAGCGAAAGGCAATTACATGGCCATGGTTTTCAAAATGGCAAGAAGCCTTATGTTTCTAATGATTGCTTGTATTCCACTATGGTAACTAACAGAAAATAATTGGCGTCTTATTAACAGTTGTTTGTTTCTTAACCACCCCTTTGTTATTTGTGAATGTGAATCTCAACCACAGAGAAAAGTTGTTCTGGTTGTAATTTGAATGTTTTGTATAATTAGCTTGATATGCACTCGAGCCATCAGCATGTTGCCATGCATGCTGCATGTGCTTAAAAACTAGAGAGGGATTCAACCTGATAAAAGTGCTCTGGGCTCCCAATCATTCAACAAATTATCACGCTGTGTCCCATTGCGACTCATGTCAGGTAATGGTTCAAATTTCAGCATATATTGTGCAAATTAAAATCAACTGGAATTTAATAATTAGTTTATTTTAGGGCCCCAATAGGAGATTTTAGTCCTTGTAGGCATGAATGGTACCTATAACACATGTGCTTGCCATGTGTGTTTCAAACATGAATAATCTGGCCATGTAATCAAGAAAAAGTCAATCTAGTTTGGAGCCAAACTTTACTGGCATGTGAAGAATCAAAGGTAGGCTGCTGATATGAATATGTAAAGGTCATGAAATGCAATAATGACTAACTATGATGTATAACTGCTGACAGCATGAGGTAAATTGACATTAAACAGAGCCAGGCTCAGAGCATTCAAGGATTAAGTTGTTTCTTTGTGCTGATTGCAGCATGTTTGGGAAATACAAAGACCACTAGGATCAAAGAAACACTGCCGTTCATTTTATCTCACTGAAATGGAGTTTCCTCCCACCACTGTGTTACACAGGACCTGAAAGGCTGGCTGGGGAGCAGCACTCTACTTGTGAAGTAGAGCTACTCACAAATCTGTGTGCATGTACATGCAAGTGCGTGCGTGCGTGCATGTATATACCCCTGAAGTAGAACAACATTTCACTTTACCCTCTTCCTGCTTTTTTTTGTTCTCTCAATCTGTTGCCGTCTCTGTGAGGCTGCTGTGGAATCCATCTCATATTAATTACTTTCTCTTTCCCACATGCCCTGTAACCAATCTAGGAAGCTGACGATGAATAACTTTGCATTCTAAATCTGCTTTGAATACAGAATTCAAAATTCTGTTTACACCGCTCTTGGTCAACTTGTCTCCTTACGGTCCCAGCAAAAACAAAAAAAATTTCCATCTAGCTCTCAGCAACCGCATAAACTGAATTAAACAAGAACTTGAAGAGTTGGAGAAGACTTGCTCTTTATTTAAAAACTATGTGCTAGAGAAATTGCATACAACACCATACACTTAAACATGGAGGTTGGATTATATTAGCCGTTCTATTTAAAAAACAAGGCCATTTGTTAAGAAGAGAAATCTACTTCCACAAAACGTGATTAAGCCTTTGTTTGTAAAGTATGTGTGCTGAATTAAATGGCCAACTTCAAACTGGCTGGATGTGCTTCTCTGTACTGAACTGAGCAAAGACACCAGCTCTAACATCTGCAGAATGCAAATGCACAGGAAGACAAATGTCAAATCCATAAAGTCATTCATCAAACACTTAAGAGTTTTGGCAACAACAGGGTGCCTGCCGGTCAACGGTAAAATGACCTTTTCACTTAGGTGTCACATTATATCATGCATCTCAACAGGTGTTTCTACATGACCGCTCTAAATAAGGCATATTTTTCAGCTCTGCCGGTAGAGATGGGTGATGTTGCATCTGAGCATGAAGCCATCACTGCTCGACCATGAAAACAGATTTATAACACTGTATTTTAATTAATACGCTTGATAGTCAGAAACAAAAAGTGCCATATGTCAATAATCAAGACCTCTTAATTAGGAGCGGTGACAGTTGCTAATGAGTTCCAATACACTGTCATAAATAAAAGAGCTGTGGAGCCCCTAAATGTCACCTGCTAACCACCATACAGAGTTAGAATGTTAATTATCCAACACACATATATGGCCCACATTCATGTGCAGGGTTTTCAAAATCCTTACGTCTTCTTTAATGTGTAGCTTTACTCTGGTATTCTGGTGCAGGGTCACTAGTGGCTGCTACAAGTCGATAATAGACACATCTTTTAAAGGCCAGATCAACACAAGTTTAAATCTATGCTAGTCAGCTAGTTAGAGAATGTACTGCTAAGTATGTATGATGAGAGACAAAATGTGATGGGAGAGAAAAGTCACCGCATACTTTTCATGACTGACGCTTCACAGTTCAATGCATAATGCAACAGGCTACTTGGCGGAGTACGATGAGTCCCAAACAGATGACATTTGGTGTTATTTGGGAGGTTGGGCACAAATTCAACAAAGGAAAAGTGTTCAGCGTAAACTCTGGGTTGGCACACAGCAGCATTGTTTTGTTGCAGCTTGGGGGCTTGTAAAAGGATGCTGCCATCCTGTCCCAGCCTCAGAAACCATATTGGGTTGAAGGCATGTCTGTATCTCATTTTCAGACTCCCTAAACACTGTCACACACACACACTAACTAACTTCACACTCATTACAAGAACTCAGCTTTTGGATGCAATTCAAACCTAAATAGATGGGAAATGTAATTTAAATGTGGAGGTTGATTCCACTCTAATCAGCCTTTCCACTCCATGAAGTAGCGGTTTACTAGACTTGCAGTGCCACCAGCTGGGAGGATGTCTTTACTGCAAGCACCACCGTCTGTCAAATCTGCTGCTGGGAGTTTGCTGCTTTGAGGATTGTTAGTGTTAAAATTGATAGAGGAAGCCTTCAGACTTTTATGGCCTTCTATTTTACTTGTGTAATATATCTTGGCATAATGGCAAATGGCATAATTTTCACCAAATAATACATTGGATTTTGGACTTAAAAATGAAATGCAAATTTGTTATGACATATTACTAAATTGAAAATGAGGGCACATAAAAACAAGTCGGCAATAAAAACATAGGCAACAAGGGCATCTTACAAACTAGTAGTGTCGGTCTAGCAACATAGCAAAGAATGTGACTGGGAACAAGGGTATCTCACATTTTATTCTGACCTCGTCTATCAAACTCTGTACTAAAAGGAAAAAAAAAAAAATGCCAAACGGTATTGCTGTAAGCTCACATGGCCTCTTTATCAATGTGTTGTAAGAATAGTTTGTTTAAACTATGTGGTGAATCAAACTCCTATTGCTTTGGCAAATTTAAATTTGGGAATTAGCAGGTGTTTTCTTTACAGAGGAGAACATCAAACCTCCCCCACGTTTTCCAATTGGCAGAGGATGACTCACCCTTGTCTCATTCTGATGCAGCTCCTCCTCTACCTTCAAGGAGGAAGATGGCTCCCCACGGGAAACCTGGAGTAGTAGTAAAAAAAAAAAGAAAAAAAGAAAAGAAAACAGCCAAACCTACAATGTAACCTTTGAATAAAAGACTGTCAAACATATTGTAGTATCCTTGATGGCCTTCTATGTAGGGATGCACCGGGGCTCGGCCGAATACCAAATCCACTGGTTAAGATTCTGCTGAAACTGAATACCGAATCCTACTCTCATCCTCCATCCATTAACACAGTAAACACATTAATGAAGTAAACAACAGCCACAGCCTCTAAAATAGTTAAATGTAACAACTTCATGTTGAATTCACACGCTCTTTTCACATTGTACAAAAGCACATTGCTATCACCAGCTGAGTGACAATTTTGTTTGGCAAATTTTCGCTAACCAGTGTATGATGAAGGCATGTTGGGTGAGTGAAATTACAACGCTAACGTTAGCTAACGAGCAGCAGCCGGCCGTTCGGTCGCTCCGCTCCTGCTGTAGGGAGACTCATTTGCCGAGAGAACCGCTGACAGCCCGGGAGAGGCAGTGTCTGGTTAACACAAGTTTTTAGCTGTTACTGTCCTTCCTTACCTGAAGTTGCTGCATTTTGGCTGCTGTCTGTAGATTCCTTCATGCACAACTGGTATTCTTTCAGATGTTTCATACCAAATGCTTTAACAGTGGCGATGTTGTGTATTTTTTAGGGCCCTTGCCACCACGAGACAAAATCTGCATTGCAAATTGAACATGTAGGTCGACTTGAATCGCTTTTCTTTTTTATAATGATTTTTTTGGGGCATTTCAGCCTTTAATGGAAAGAACAGATAGATATAAAAGGGGAGAGAGAGGGGGATGACATGCAGGAAATCGTCTCAGGTCGGACTCTAACCCTGGACCTTCTGCACCGAGGTATACACCTCGACATATGTGCGGCTGCTCTACCAACTGAGCTAACCCAGCCACAATCGCCTTCTTTTGACTGAAAGTACTGCCAAACACTTTTTCTGCTCACGAGTTCCTTTTTCACTTTCTCACAGCCTACTGCATTGAACGCTCCACCTACGTAAACACCTTCCTGTAATCAACGGCGGGGTCATTGCGTCGACCAGCGTAGCGCACGTAGTGCAAGCGTAGGGTTTGGTGGAAAAACATTCCAAGGTTCGGCAGAAACCGAACCCCGTCAAAAACCCCAATATTCGGCCGAATCCGAAGCCTGGATTCGGTGCATCCCTACTTTTATGCGAGTTTGAACACATGCAGGACCTGATTTGCTTCTTGTAGTTGCCTTCTGAGCATGGTAACCTCTGCCTGCAGCTCTCTGATGACATCCACGCTGTTGTCTTCGTTCACCGTGGGAGAGTTCACTACGGTTTTAGCTCGGCTGGCAAAGCGCAACGTGCTCAGGGTCTCCCCGTAGTTCACATCAGCAGGAGAGACGGCTGCCATGAGGAGGTCACCAGGGAGGAAAGCACACCGGTTGATGAGCAGTGGTGAGATAACCAAAAAAAGTATTTTTGTGGTTAAAGCTGCAAAGATTAATCGACTAGTTATCAACTTACAACAATGGGCAACTATTTTGATAATCGATTTGGGTTATTTATGAAACTAAATGTACAAAATCTATGATTCCAGCTTAAATTTGAATATTTTCTAGTTTCTTTACTCTTAATATCTAAGTTGTGGACAACACAAGACATTTGAAGACATCATATTGGGCTTTGGAAAACACTGACATTTTTCACAATTTTCTGATATTTTATATAGACCAAACAACTATTCAATTAATCGGGAAAATAATCAACAGATTAAATCGACAATGAAAATAGTCGTTAGTTGCAGCTCTATATGTGGTTAACATGATCATTTTCAAGAAAAGGTAAGAATAAAAAGAGTTTCAGCAGAGTTTTGATTTACTGTACGTACTTGCTATCATAGTAGTCACAGAGTTTCCACCCAGGCTGTCTTTCAGTAGCCATGTCAGCACAGAGTCTCTGTAAGGAATGTAGATCTGCTGCTTCTTTTTTGTTGACTGTCCTCCCACACTAAGATCAGCTGCGAGGTCACACAGAGAGAAAACACTGACTCAGAGAAACTGGAGTGTAGCAACATAAAATGTTTTAGCCAAAAGCTCTAAAGATCCATGGGGGCAATATTAATCCTCAAAATGTGTTGAGTAGTTTGCACTCACGAGTTTAATTCCAGCCATAATTTTCATCACGTCAATTTTTCCTTCAAATTATTAAAACATTTTTTTGGAATTAAACTAAACATAAAATTAAAATAATAAAAACCCCTATATTGCATTTCGTTTTTTAAAGGGCAGATTGATTCCACAGTGAATAAAAAGGACCACTCTTACATAGAATTCAACCATTATTCTATGTACTATTGAGCTGACCAGCTCAATACTAGATAAAGATGTGGTGTCATGGTTTGTCATGCTGTAACTGCTATTTACCCAGAGCTGAGATCACACTGCCCAGGGTGCCCAGGGATTTGTTGATGTTGGCACCTTCCTTCAGCCTGGAGCCTGTAGCGTTCGTGGCATCAGCTCTCTCGCTGCCTGCCAGGTCCACCAGGTGGATCTTACTCAGCTTCTCACGTGGCAACTCTTCATCAAACCAATCAAACCACACCTGTGGCAGAAAAAAAAAAAAGAAAAGAAAAACCATTACTGAGCAATCTGTCTAGTTCAAAAGAGGCACGATCACAGAGGAATACTTTTAGGCAGTATCATGACAAAAGTGCTACTTCAGATGGAAAAGCCTGAAGAAAAAGCCTTTGAAAATGAGAAGAAAAAAAAAAAAAAAAAAACATGTTGAAAAGTGTCATTCCACTAAACAGATAAACAAGGCTAATTAGAGCTCTTGAGGGATGGCCTTTACTAAGACCCAAAGAGTTTGCAGTAAAACTTTCAAATGATGTTTTACCCAACATGAGACACAGCAGCAAGGATACGCTTAAGCACTGGAGCTCACCTGTGTGAAGCTGATGGTGAAGATGGCGTGGGAGCGGCTGCTAAGGTTATTCATGAACGTGCTGGCTGTGGTGCGGTTGGCATTGCCGAGAATGATCAGGTCCTCCATTTCACTGTGGTTGTGTACTAAGTGCTTGGAAAGATCTACACACAAGTTGTATTAGATTTTCTGCATTTTAGACAAGCCGAGATGGGTGCTGGATGGAGAATAAAAACCCATCTTACTCTCTACATAGGGTCCATCCCTGGGGTGCTCTCTCACTCTCAAGCCTCCATCTGTGGGTGTAGTTCTCTTCTTGAGAAGGTCCTGCACACGTTCATTATAGATCTCTAAATAGCTGGTGCCAAGAGAGAAACACAAATGCTAAGTTTGATCCAAGATTGCACACCAGGCCACAAAGGCACCGATTAATGAAGGATTTCAGTCTTGATATGTGAATGGCACGACACCAAATGACAACAAAACCAGTTGCTATTCACCGTCTCATATCAAAAGAGATGTGCAGTAGGTTTAAAGCCAAACTGTGCATGTGTTGCTCTGCTTGCACTGCTCTACTTGCACTGGCAATTAATAAACAAACCTATGCAAAGGAGGTTTTGGCAGAGCACTTCAATCAATAATGTGTCTGCAAAAAGCAAAAAGGGACTAGTCTGAGTTGCTGATTCAAAAACAATGCAAGGCAAGGAGCAATTAGGCTTTACGAGAGTGAGCGAGTGATGGAATGGCAGAGCCCATATCCTCTGGACGTAGCAATTCATGTTTTCTGGTACAACACTGAAAACTCAAAAAGGGTCACGATATTAGATGGTTTCTAAATGAATAGAGGCATAGCTGCCGTTATTACAATAACACAGGAAGGATTATTAAGACAGTTACATACTGTGTGATCCCAATTACCATCACCTCCTTACAAATATAAAATGTATGTAGGGATGAATGTGCAGCTACAGTCATAGGTTTCATTCATGGACAAGGGATGGAGACCACGAGCTTAGGACATCTAATCAAGCCAATAAATCGCAAAGCCTCTATACAGTGCCTTGCGAAAGTATTCGGCCCCCTTGAACGTTTCGACCTTTTGCCACATTTCAGGCCTCAAACATAAAGATATAAAACTGTAATTTTTTGTGAAGAATCAACAACAAGTGGGTCCCAATTATGAAGTGGAACGAAATTCATTGGCTATTTCAAACTTTTTTAACAAATAAAAAACTGAAAAAGTGGGCGTGCAAAATTATTCAGCCCCTTTACTTTCAGTGCAGCAAACTCTCTCCAGAAGTTCAGTGAGGATCTCTGAATGATCCAATGTTGACCTAAATGACTAATGATGATAAATAGAATCCAGCTGTGTGTAATCAAGTCTCCGTATAAATGCACCTGCTCTGTGATGGTCTCAGAGGTCCGTGTAAAGCGCAGAGAGCATCATGAAGAACAAGGAACACACCAGGCAGGTCCGAGATACTGTTGTGGAGAAGTTTAAAGCCGGATGTGGATACAAAAAGATTTCCCAAGCTTTAAACATCCCAAGGAGCACTGTGCAAGCGATAATATTGAAATGGAAGGAGTATCAGACCACTACAAATCTACGAAGCCGGCCCGTCCCTCTAAACTTTCAGCTCATACATGAGAAGACTGATCAGAGATGCAGCCAAGAGGCCCATGATCAGTCGTGGATGAACTGCGAGATCTACAGCTGAGGTGGGAGACTCTGTCCATAGGACAACAATCAGTCGTTATACTGCACAAATCTGGCCTTTATGGAAGAGTGGCAAGAAGAAAGCCATTTCTTAAAGATATCCATAAAAAGTGTCGTTTAAAGTTTGCCAAAAGCCACCTGGGAGACACACCAAACACGTGGAAGAAGGTGCTCTGGTCAGATGAAACCAAAATCGAACTTTTTGGCAACAATGCAAAACGTTATGTTTGGCGTAAAAGCAACACAGCTCATCACCCTGAACACACCATCCCCACTGTCAAACATGGTGGTGGCAGCATCATGGTTTGGGCCTGCTTTTCTTCAGCAGGGACAGGGAAGATGGTTAAAATTGATGGGAAGATGGATGGAGCCAAATACAGGACCATTCTGGAAGAAAACCTGATGGAGTCTCCAAAAGACCTGAGACTGGGACGGAGATTTGTCTTCCAACAAGACAATGATCCAAAACATAAAGCAAAATCTACAATGGAATGGTTCACAAATAAACATATCCAGGTGTTAGAATGGCCAAGTCAAAGTCCAGACCTGAATCCAATCGAGAATCTGTGGAAAGAACTGAAAACTGCTGTTCACAAACACTCTCCATCCAACCTCAGAGCTCGAGCTGTTTTGCAAGGAGGAATGGGCAAAAATGTCAGTCTCTCGATGTGCAAAACTGATAGAGACATACCCCAAGCGACTTACAGCTGTAATCGCAGCAAAAGGTGGCGCTACAAAGGTATTAACTTAAGGGGGCTGAATAATTTTGCACGCCCAATATTTCAGTTTTTTATTTGTTTAAAAGGTTTGAAATATCCAATAAATTTCGTTCCACTTCATGATTGTGTCCCACTTGTTGTTGATTCTTCACAAAAAATTACAGTTTTATATCTTTATGTTTGAGGCCTGAAATGTGGCAAAAGGTCGAAACGTTCAAGGGGGCCGAATACTTTCGCAAGGCACTGTATAGAGGCTTTGCGATT
This sequence comes from Perca fluviatilis, assembly GCF_010015445.1. Classification (NCBI taxonomy): domain Eukaryota; kingdom Metazoa; phylum Chordata; class Actinopteri; order Perciformes; family Percidae; genus Perca; species Perca fluviatilis. The sequence continues at coordinate 22,160,047 of NC_053130.1, read as the reverse complement.
TATTGGCTTGATTAGATGTCCTAAGCTCGTGGTCTCCATCCCTTGTCCATGAATGAACTTGGGATTTGGAGCGTTTAGACAGCATTGGATATTAAAAAACTGAATAAAACTAAACTGCCGAACAATGAAAGGTTGAGGAAAAATGTACCACTTCTAAACCGAGGCAGCACATCACCTAATCTCGGCGCTTCCTCCACAGCGCTGTGCAGATATCTCGGAGCTGACTGGGCAAAGACAGCAGTTTTCGTCAGGCTCACTCTGGGTCTGGTTAATTAAGTGTGCTGCTAACTAATAACACTAAATGTAGTTGAACAAAAACTTTATTTGGCCACACACACACACACACACACACACACACACACACACACACACACACACACACACACACACACACACACACACACACACACACACACACACACACACACACACACACACACACACACACACACACACACACACACACACACACACACACACACACACACACACACACACACACACACACACACACACACACACACGGTTGTGGTGGTTGATTAACTCCGCTTTTTGCTGATTATCTCTCATAACGGACTGGATGGGTAGCACAATGCCATGAGTCCATAATGTTTGATTACTCCACATTTTAATTGTGATATTTTGTAATTTAATTCTGAATCTGCAACATTCTCAGGTCAAATAAATTTAGTAGTAGTACAATGTCTTCCTGATGTTGAAGTACACTGTAAGTCAGCTATACAGTGAAGTTGCATATTAAGTGGTTTGGGGTCCTTCTATAAGTAATTTTGGGGTACAATTTGGTTCTGGAGAATGCTGCAAGCAGCAATACCACAGGCCAAGCAATCTGTCCGTTCTAAACAGGCACTGTACTAACAGAAAAATTTAGACTTTCCACAGAAACCGGTACATGCCAGGAATCACAATGCTAGTCCATATCCTTGACGTTCCACTTCCGGGACTGCTCCGGTGCCGCAGGAAATTCCGCCGGATGCATGCATTTTCAGTTTCCTTGCAAAGCGAGACCACATATGCTATCCCAATATTCCCATCCCTTTAACTTTTAATGGCTCAAAATCATAAAATCATGCACCTTCCCAAATGTGTTGAGAATTAGGTTGTGACCGATGAACTAATAAATTAAGCCACACGCTGCTATGGTCACTAAATCTATGATGCGTGTATCAGGAATATCAAAGCATTTTTAATAATCATTATATCCTGTCTACTAGAACTAAACATTTGAATCACATTGTGATTTCATTTTGTCTGCAAGAAAAGGTGATAGTAATACTTTATTTCATGGATGATCACACTTTTTGAAAATGTGTTTGAAAGCAATGTGTAACTCACACCTCTGCTGGGTATTTACCAAAAAAATACAGTACAAATGGGTTATTTATCAAAAGCATCCTGCTGTCATTTTCAAGATATTTAACAAGATAAAAGATCATCAGATTACTCCCAATTCTAGAGTTGAATTAAGCCCACCTAATGTTCAAGCAGCACACATTTCCTTTTTCCTGACTTTAAAGGACTGCATTACAGTTAGGTCATACCATTTTCTGAAGCTATAGGACTGTTCTAGCTAAGTAAAATGAACACCTTTACCTACTTGACCATCATATCTAAATTAATATTAAGACCATACCACTGAACAACAACCAATTAATTTGAAAATGCATTATCTTTGTCATGCTTTGTAACATAATTCTGACAGAATTGTTGCCCTGTGTCACTTCTTTTGGGAGGTCACCATAGAAATAAACAAACATTTTATTTCTACGGTGGTCACAATGCCTTTGGTTACACTCATTAAATGTAGTGCAGTTCTGTGTAACTTTGACATAATGAAAAGCCATGTTTCGGCATATTTTTGAAACATTGTTTCCTGGCCGTTCACAATTGCATCAATGTTTGAAAGTGTAATGATTGCTGTGCAGAAGAAGATATGAAGAAGCTTAACTATATGTATGATGGTTCCTTACCTGACCTCGGTACGGAATGACACGTCATCACTCTCTCTACGAGAGATCTCGCAGAACAAGCCTTCACAGATCCGTGGGATTAAACCTTTATCTTCCTGGCACATTAAAAAGGAGAAGAACATTTTTTTTGCATTTAGAACTTTTAATACAAAATGATAGTGTTACTTTTAAATGACAATTTAATTTTACTCCTCTTATGTTCTCTTAATGTGGGTGTCTATACTATGTCGTGACCACAACTCAGCACATGTAAAGGCAGCTAAACAATATAAATAACAGCTCATCTGACATGGAGTTGCTGAAGCATAAAAGCAATTCCAATCTGAGCTGCATGCCCTCTTGTTTTAATTATAAAGTAACAAATAGTAAGCATTAAGAGCCATATATAATTATCTGGGATGTTGACAGCAGCTTTGCCGATGACCTTGCACAAGTCTCCTGGTAGACAAGCAGAAAGCTCACTAATGTGAAATTTCCATTGCTGTGCAAAGCGAGGAGAAAAAAAGCTGTGGGTTGCTGCCCTCATCACATTTTCTGATTAGTGGGGAGACACATGGAGATAAATGAAGAGACTGATGAGGCTGCGATCAGTCAGTGTCTAATGTGGGGAGGAGTCAGTGCTCTGTGCAAACTACAGTAGGTTAGCACTGCTGCGGTGCTCTGCAATGTTAGCTCTACAGTGTTGTGATTATTGTGACATCCTGGGGGTGTCCCAGAAGATTAAAAGCTCTACTTCACAGGGAAAGTTTGGAAGTTGGAAAATGCCCTACAGATGTTTGTAGGATAGCTTACTGCCAAGATAAATTAAAAATGGCACTCTAACCTTAGTAAGACTAAGAAAGCTGAGAAGGCCTTACTGTGTGACCCATCATGGTGTAAGATTTTCCTGAGCCTGTTTGGCCATAAGCAAACACACAGGCATTGAAACCCTCAAATGCAGAGTTCAGGACATCACACCCCAAGTCATGATAAATCTGAAGCAGCAAAGAAAGGGTTAGTTAAAATATCAGGTAATTGTTCTACACTACAATACAAAATAAAAATTGCAAAATGTTGAAACCGATCAGAAGAATACAGATACCCTCTCCTGGGATATAAATGTGGGTCTTCCTCTGTCAGTTGAATCGTATGAGAAGTCATAACAAAAGGTCTTTCTTCTGTCCTTCAGCTCATCCCCTCGAATATGTGAAGGCTACAATTTAAAATAAACAGCCCACTCTTAATAAAAACGTCAATAACTGCAGCATAGTGGATTTGTTATTTAGTGAGAAAATACCTTGTCAACAGATGTAGACTTCCCCTTCATGTGAATTATCACCTTCGATGATGAGTGCTTTTCTCTGTTGAAAAGTGCACGTGAGTGGCATACGTGTTCATTCCGAGAGAAAATAAAAGCAGTAATTTTACCTACCTTTTGCTCAACGGACGGACTCGGACTGCTACTCGCAATGAAGCCATTTTTTTTTAATCAAAATCACACAAAACACTTACAAAAGACCAGTTCTCTCAGCCTAGTTCTCCTTCTTTGAAAGAGAAGTCTGCCGTTAAGGTATCCGCGTGAACATGCTGCGTATTTCACACCCAATTATCACACCTGGGGCCTGTGCTCACTCTCCCGATGCACTACTCAAACTAGCCACTGGGATGTGTTGCAACTTTTTATTTTTATTTTACTCATTCGCTTTTGATATGCAGCTCTGGTTTTATATGATTTAATAACATAACTGGATATCATATCCACTTATATATCAATCATACAAATGGAAAGAGACTCAACCAAACTTAACGCACTTAATTAAACTGGTACTTTCATCACACCTTATGCGCATATTATGCTGTGAACTTTTGCACATCCAGATTCATATTTTGCACATCCTGCACAAAACCGTACCGCCTTAAACAGTTAGGCTATTGTACATATTTGTCATAGTGTCTTTTACATATTTATTTTGTTATGTTTTTAACTGTTGCAGTACTTTGTTCTATTGCTTATTCCATTTTCATATGTTCATTACATGCACCAAACGCCTTCAGCGCCCGCAATAATAAACGCATTTTGATGTAGGATACTTAGCAAGAACCAGAGGCACGAACGAACGCACGGAAATTTTCAAAGGGAAAATGATGTTTCGCATTTTTCCATGTAACGTGAACACAGCATTGATGTCGATCCACGTTTCCCATGATGCAGTGCGGAAAAGAGACCCGGCGGGGACATTCAAAACTATGGCAGAAGACTCGAATATATTTAAACCAACATCAAACTCCGAAAATACGTCCATTATTAACAACGCAGACAATAAGATAACGAGGCGCCTGTCGTTTTCGTCAGAAAAAGATGTTAGCACGCTGGAGGAACCGAATATGACATGTAAAGTCCTAACGTTACAAAGTGTTCCCGACGACTCAAATTCATGCCGACCGTCTGCGGAAGTCGCCGAACAACTCTCACCACAGGCCGTAAACACATGTTTAAAGACGACAAATGTAATAGAATTGAAAGAAGTCTCCTCTGAACGTGTACTAAGTTCAAAACCGCATTCTGCGAACAACGCGGACAAAGAAAACACCGATGTGCCCTCGACAACCAGCACTCAAGGTAGGTAACAACCGGTTTGGCTAACGTTAACGTTACCCATCATTTCTAGCACGTTTCTGAGATCCAGCCCGGAGGATGAGTGCAATTAACATTAGTTGTTGCATTGTAAACACTGCATTTTCTTTTTAATAGTGGAAAACAAATCCCCCTGGTTGTTAAATGAGTTCTCCTGTTATAATGGTACATGTAGGCTAAGTTTCCAGTTAATATGTTGACACTATTTCTCAAAATACTGCATTTAACATGGACATACTATTCTTAAGTAACGTTAATAAGTTAGTACTGTACTCAGACACAGTTTTGAGGTACTCCGAGTATTGATAATATATACGGTATATAGTTTTTTTTCTCCACTACATTTATTTAATAGCAATAGTTTACAGCTGAACAATTATTCAATTAGCCAAAATGATTAGTCAACAATTTTGATGAAACGATTAGCTAATCGTTTTTAAAGCAAAAGCTTCAACCATTGTCTGACTCCATTGTCTTAATTGTAAGTATTTGTAGCATCTTTCTGTTTATTATCATTGTCAACTGAATATCTTTGCGTTTTGGAAAAAAAATAGACATTTGAAGATGCTGTCTTGCACTCTGGGAAACTGTAGTGGACAGGATTTACTATTCTTAATCTCTAGTTACTACAGACACAGATTTAGCTTATTTTTTGCCTAAAAAACATTAATTACAAAGAAAATATGATTAGGCCAAAACTATCCAGCAGTAGATAAAATTAACTGAATGCTTAAGTGCAGGACCTTTTAATGATAACCGAGTACTTGCTACTTATGCCTAAATAATGAAAACTAGCTAAAATTGAGAAAGACCGGTCAGTTGCTCATCCTAATGACATTGTTCTGGTCCTTATTTGGACAGGTAACACCCAAGAAGAGGACACTTCTGGTCAGAGAAGTTTGCAGGATTCCAGTGTGACTGCCAGTAAACAACATAGTAAGACCGAGGTCAATTCTGAGGTCATGAGAAGAGCGCGGGACGAAGGCCTCGTTAACGTGGTTTTCCCTGGCACTGTAACTCAGGAAGGCTGCTGCCGCTTCGTCAGCGAGATCCTCAAGTGCATTCTCTATCAGAGGCAGCAACTACCCATGACGTATGACCAGCTGGTGTACTCCCAGAAGAAACAGCAAGCCTCCATGCAGGTGAATAGGGAAAATGTGTGTGCACATCAAATGTTCATAAATAAAGAAATGCTGTGGATTTGAGATGCTGAATGTTTTTGCTTTTCAGGATAAAGACATAGTCAGTCGGAGGCCGGTGCAGTCTGCAGACATGGACTGGCGCAAGTGTCAACAGACCCTTCAGGAGCTAGAGGAGGTGCTGCAGCAGCTGGAGGTGCTTTTTTCCCTTAGCAGGGTGCCTCGTGTGCTGCTGCTAATGGGTGGCTCCCTCATCCTCCCCAAAGAGCTGTATGAGATCAACATGGAGGCTCTGGTATTGGCCGGTGGAGATCAATGTCTGCGGGTGTCCTCATGCTTAAGGCAGCTCTTCCGCACTCTTTTTGTGGCTGACCTTTTGTCTGACAGCAGACCTGTTCGCTTAATGCCCACCACAGTCTTGGCACTGGCGCACAGGGATTGCGGTGTAGGTTGGTTCCGACCTAAACTACAGTTTAAAGTGCCAAACCGTGTAAAGAACCAAATTATTGCTCTGTCTACTGACCCCAGCACCTGTAAGGAACAAAGGGCACAGGGGTCAGACTGGCAGGATTATGTGTGGTTTCAGGCACCCATGACTATCAAGGGCTTTGGCAAGTGACCCAAAACATCGGGGAGCACATAGTCTGAAATTGGGGTTTGTATACTACAAATACATTTTAATGGTGGTTCAAGTGCATTTTGAACTTGAATTTTGAATTGAGCTGTCCATTTTAATGAATTATGAGTTAATTGTTTTCTACTTGTGATTAAAAGTATGCCACTTAAAAAAAAAGTTGGTTTATTAACACAAGCAGTATGGTGTTTTATACCTATATCTTCTGAAATACTGAATGTGTTGTCAAGAGGTTTTGTTGGCATGAACTTTGTTGGCATAAATGAAACATTTTGTATTGTTTATATTTAAGAATGTTTTACTTCACTAATTTTTAAGGACCTTAAACACAGAACAACACATGTAATATAGTGCAATATATTTTTAATGAGCATAACTTGAAAGGTTTAATGCATTGTATTGCTTTCTTTAATCCAATCTTTGGATACATTTGAGTGCCAGTATCTGTATATACGTTTTAGATTTATTAAAACCTGGAGATAATTTTTTATTATTCAGTGCTGCAATTTTAGAGGCAATCAAGCAATGAGATGTATTGTAGTGTGAAAACAATCTGCATTTGGAATGATCAATCAAAATCAAACACAAGGGCAATAATAGGTCTGAGAGTGCATCAACAGGTTCAGAACTCCTCCACTTTTTTGACAAACTGGACAATATCGTTGGCTAGCAGCTGGGGCTCCTCAAAGGCAGCAAAGTGACCACCTCGTGGCATGAAAGTGTAGGAGTAGATGTTTCGATACCTAATTTGTGCCCATGTCTTAGGGCAGTGCATCAGCTCCCCAGGGAAGGCGGCAAGTCCAGTGGGCACAAATATCCCTGTCCTAAAACAAAAGAGGAAACTTAATCAGAGTTCTAACATGATAGGATAATAAGGTGGTCAAATCTGTAACACAAAAGTCGTCATAGTTTTGACAGTATAACAATTTGGCCACATACTTTGCATCCACTCGATTGTCAGGATTAGTCTTAAAGTTCTCTTTGTAGAAGCGCATGGAGGAGACTATGGAGCCTGTGGTCCAGTAGATCATGACATTTGTCAAGAGGTCATCCAGGCTGAATTTCCTGTTCAGATGAAGACAGCAACAATCACATACACCTTGTTGAATCCATCATATCAGTTGTTTTTTTTCCTTTTTCAAAAAGGCAAAATTGAATTCCCTCTTGTACCTCTCCAGCCCACCATCCACCAGACCTCTGTTCCTTAGATCAGTCCAGGTGGAGAACTTCTCCAGAAGGTAGGCCGCCAAGCCTACAGGAGAGTCGTTCACTCCACAGCCTGTACACCCAATTTAAAATATATTAAGAGCTGAAATAAAGGTACACTGAGATTACAAAATACTAGGAGCGGGTTGCTTGTTTCATATGGTCTGTCTTTGATCTGTCAACGGTGTCTGTAAGATCATCATAATCTTTTTCTTGGGTTTTGTATGTTCCCACCTGCAGTGTCTGGTTTAGTGGCTTGGATGTGCATGTAGCCGGTTTCCCTCAGGATGTCCCAGACATTTTTCTCAAAGAAAGGGAACAACCGGCGAACATCTTCCCGACTGAAGCCCACCAGGAAGGGCAGATAAGGACCAATCATGAGGGAGAACATCACTTTGAACCCCTTTGTTGATATAAACATGTTTAAGTGGAGACCTTTCACGCACCTGGAAAAGATTACAAAATAAATGTCAATTTTACCTACGGTTATACTGTAGGTCTCACACAACACTTTGTGTTGACATGGTGGCTTAGATGGAAAAAAAAAACAGCATGATGTCAGAGTAGATAATTACAGTAGGTTGGGAAATGCATTATGGCAACCCAAAAGTGTTGGGACAGAAGTGACCATTTCAAAAAATGTGCCCAGTGTAAATGACACCTATGGTTTGCTACATTTTAAATCTGTATTAAGTGCCAATTTAGAGCTATAAATTGAGGTTTTATCACATGTATTGCTCCAGCATCCAGGAATTTGTAGTGTCAGTAGTATTTGTCACTTGCACACCGCAAGCACTTCCACAATTTAAGTAAGAATGTTACAATGCTCCCTTTTTAAAAAACAAGTGGGTGGTGGACAATCCACTGCAGTGATTACTTGTGGTATGTAATGGCTTGTTTTGCTGTCTTACTGAGGCTTCATCTGTGCCATGTTGGTGGTGATGAGAGAGCCCCAGTCACCTCCCTGCAGATAGAACTTGGAGAATCCTAAACGCTCCATCAGTGTCAGGAAAATTCGGGCAGCAGCGAGACTGTCGAAGCCTGAAAAGATACAGGAAGCACATCTGTAAAACATCTGCTGCTCAAGCTGTAAAACATACATGCGGGTCTTTAGAATGATCTACCTTGTTTATGAGGGGCTTCTGAGAAACCATAGCCAGGGATGGACGGGCATATGACCTCAAACGCGACACCATCCTGGTTCTCTGTAAGAAGTGGCAGAATCTTGTAGAACTCATAGAAGGAGCCAGGCCAGCCGTGAACGAGCATAAGTGGCAGAACCTTCTGATTCTCACGGTGTGGTGGTCGCACGTGGATGAAGTGCACGTCCAATCCTGCATTAAAGCAAAAGCATTGGCGTGAAAAGAAAATAGTGTGTTGACTGATTATTGGCCAAATTTCCAAATTATTATTCTAAAGCAAAAGAAAACCCTGTTGATTCATCTTGAGGCTGTGAGTACCTTCTATTTTAGTTTTGAAGTGCTGAAACTTGTTAAGCACTGCCACTTGCTTTTTCCAGTCAAACTCGTGTCTCCAATAGGACACCACTTTCTTGAGATATGTGGAATTGAAGCCATACTGGAAGCAGCTATCTTCTAAAGGATCAGCGAAGCGGGTTCTGTCAATGCGCTCATGAAAGTCCTGTTGAATAAAAGCACTGTTGATTACTTCACATAAACATGTTGCTGTCTTATTATTGGTGCTTTAAATTTGGTAATTGGTGAGGAAAGTTTAACAGCTCAAAAGGACCTCAATCTCTTTATCTGAGGTTTGCACTTTAAAGGGATAGATTTTATCATCCTCTGACAGTGGCTTCTCTCCTGCTCCCCACCATCCTTCACCAAGAGGAATACTTTTAACTTGTCTCCTTTTGTGCACTATGTATGCCACCAGTAGTCCCCCTGCTGCCACAGCTGAGCCTATTAGGAGCTGCCGTTGGACGGCATCCAAGCTACAGAAAGTTCCCCTGCAAAGTGAAAACAAATATAGAAAAACTCATTGGAGGTAAAATACAGCTCTAATATTAGGGTACAAATATATCTCGATAAAATCTGAGTATCAGTAGTAAAAGCCTACTTACTTAAAAACCTGAAGTCTTTGCATTGCGCAGTTCCAAAGGTGAGCGGCTGCCCTGTCAGACCCTCACTAGGACAGAGGTAAAACCAATGGGTAAAACCTGTATTCATTTTCCGCACCGCGCTTCGAAAGTTGTATACAATAACGTCAAACTGCAACCAACGTGCATTTCAACATACCTTATTTGCCTCCTGTTAAGTGTGCCTTCAGACAACGTAAGAATGTCTGCAAATGGAAGGGGCAACTACGGGATTTAGCGGTGTACAAAACGAACACACCCGCGATTGGCTGCGTGGCAAACATAAAACCCAACAAATCCAAAGTGCCAGATCTCGCGAGAGTTTAGCCCTGAGACAGAAACGGAGGCCTGTACTACGAAGCAGGATTTGGCGTTAACGAGCTAATTTAAGGCTCAACCCAGGATTTTCTGTACTACGAAGGTGGATCAGTTGTTATCGGGTTCAATCGCTGTGGTAACTCATGCTGAACACCTAACCTGGTCGGGAGCAGGTTAAGTTGGAGATCAGAGATCAACTGGTGTAAAAGCACCGCCTACTGACCAATCAATACTCGATTGATAAGCGCTCACCGTTCTTAAAGAAGATCAGGCGGAGCTTCGGTGGCAGAGGGAGAGAGAGAGAGAGAGAGAGAGAGAGAGAGAGAGAGAGAGAGAGAGAGGGGTGCGCTCATAAAAGTTAAAACATTTACATTTATTTTTTTTAGAGACCAACAACCCCGTTAACATGGGTATTTTTATGAAATATAGCCTATATATTTTAATGGGAGGGAATTACATATCGGCTTCTTGAGCCGTGTGTCGCCAATGCGCACATCGGTTTGAATTATGTTTTTATATGTTTTATTTGCTCTAACGATCGCTTCCCACTGCCAGGGTTGCAACTGAAATAATAGGCTAAAGCAACGACAGTTTATGGAAAGCACAAGTGTAATGATGGTCAGATCTTGGTCCTGACTGATGAGGAAGTGATATTAATAAGCGTTGTGATTTAAACATCTACAGCGGCTATTTATTTTATTTTTTGCCAGCTTTCCTTCCTGTTTTAGGAAGCAGCGACTGTATCGCGTTATGCCTGTAAAACCGTGTCTGTGTTCTTCATATTTATGTAGAATTATAGTTTGCTCTTCTTGTTTAAAATATGCTGCTCTGGTAGATGTTTGCGATTGGTCGTGGTGCGCAAACACCGCCTCTTTTATGTGAACGCGCGCGTCTCTAGATTGGGAAACCCTGAGTTGACTGAACTAGTTGATAACCAGCGTCGTAGTACAGAGGCCCGTTCCAGAAAGCAGGTTTAGTGAAAACTCTGAGTTGGTTAACCCTGAGATGAGGGAAACTCTGGGTTTTCCGTTCCAGAAAGAGAGGTAACTTAACCTCGGAGTCAGTTACTATGGTAACTGAGTCTGTGAACCTAACCTGGGGCCTGTTTCACAAAACCAAGATAAGGGATTAAGCCGGGATTTCCCAGTTATCCTGGATGAATTAAGCCTTGATTCGGTTTCACGAAAGCGGAGGCACATAAATCACCATGGAGATTTATTCTGTACAGCTAGCCTGCTCCTGACCAGGCTAACAGCCAGGATTTATTTAATCCTGTAGCCTTTTCTGATCACCCAGCAGTGGTTTTACCCTATTGTTATCAGCCTGGATTAAAATACAACAGGTGCATATTGCTGTTCATTTAAGTATTGTTATTATTTAAAGTTGTGACCATTATTTTTATAATTATTCATGTGACATTATTACTGTTATATTGCTGTATGAAGACTGATGTTCATATTGTTGTTAGAAGTTTAATTAATATATTATGGCAGTTGTTGAGATAATTAGAAAAGGCTGATCAAATTTCAAATGTGTTTTAAATGAAGTCTGTTACTAAGGGCAATACATACAATGCTGTACATTTCTATAGTTGACCAATGCACCTTGAATTATTTTGGTTGATTCATTTTTTTATTTTTTATTCTTTAACAATAAGTATCATGTTTGTTCCACTTCCATGTACATTGTATTTGGCATTCTTAGCACACAATTTGTGTTGTCCAGTAAACTGCAACTATAATTTTGGAGGATTGTACAATTTTAAGAACATATCCTAATTGTACAGTCCTCCCAAATTATAGTCTTAGTTCACTGGACCAGTAACTATCTAGTGATGTAGGCTACTGTGCATTCATGACAACAGGGAGAGGACACCTCAATGGTTTTTGACCTTATATTTGGGGGGAAATAACTGATGAATATCACTCTGTTCCATTCATGTTTACAGTGTGCATGGAATTTATCACTTAATTATCTTCATAGTTTCTAGATTTTAGAGTCCAAGTTCTTTAGTGTCTTTATTTTCTATGTCCATATATACAGGGAGCAAGGCATATAATATGTAGAGAAGGAAACTCGTCCTCTATCAAATAAAAAAAAAACGCGAAAAAAAGCGTGGCAGATAGCGGACAGACTGAATGATAGTCTAAAAATATACATTTATGAACTACTGCTCTTAACTGAAACCATTCAATAAGTCACTGTCATTGGCAAAAACGAACAGTTGTACACTTTGCGTGCATAACGAGCAGTGGAAGTTAATATGACTTAGGACATTTATATTTTAGCCCATGAGAGAGAGGAGGGAGAAACAGAGTGAAAGAGATATTTACGCATCATATTCTAGCGTTGTAGAAAATTGATCTTTATGGTAAATTTCGTGATAACATTATCTTCTGCTTACTTTTAAGGCAAAGAGTACAACTGTTAATTGCGCAAAATGATTAGTAGCCTAATCCTTGAATGGTATGATTATGACGGTTCAATTCAGAGCAGTTGTCAGTTAATGTATATATTTAGGCTACAATTACGATTCAGTTGGTCCGCAATCGTCTGCCACGCTTTCGCGCTTCATTACAGCGACGTGTTTCTTTCTTTTTTATACAAATGTATTTCATGATATCATACTTCCATAAGAAGCTGCTGCTCACTCTGTATAAGGTAGGCCTATGTACAATGCGTATTCTCCATTTTGGCATCAGTAAATCTGTGATCGACCTCGCGGTCTTTTGAGGAAAGCCGTGGACTCGCATCTATCTGAATTACTTCAGCCTGGCTCGACCTAGTCGCTCCTCCTCAGCCTGGCTTGGCCTTTGTGAAACGCACCAAGCCAGGATGCACAGATTAGACTAGGTCAAGCCTCGATTTATCAGTTATCCTGGATTTATATATTCTGCTTTTGTGAAACAGGCCCCAGGTCGGGAGCAGGTTTTCTTCAAGAAACCTCGAGTTTCTCTCAGTCTCCTCCCACTGAGAGGGAGGAGAAACTCATTTCCTCATTCATTCATTCAGTCTGTATCAGGCGCATATTAATGCAGTTTTATCTGCATGAATAAAAAAACGTATTGGTTTATATTTGATTATAAAACGTTTTTTTCTCAAACATGTCACGTCCTTTTGTCGACGATCCCATTGATGAAAAAGCTGTATTAATTCACAGAGAGTTTACGTCGGTATTGAGTCCCGACTATAGATGTATTTTCATTTCCACATAACCGATTTGAGAGGTATTTTTTATCACAGTCCATTAGATATGTAGATACCTTATCCGTCCTCATATCACTAACATCAACCATCGTGGACAGGCTTTAACATCCCAGCAGATTCTTTGTATCGCATTACGTTTTTTGCAAACAGCAGTTTTCTTAACAACAGTGTAGCGGATCATACTGTAGGCTAATAGTAGCTAGGCTAAGCCACTGTATGCAGAGCAATCAGAAAAGTGTGACTCGCTCTGAAACGTTTTTTAAACTTTTTTGTAGTGTTCCCTGGACAGTAGAGCCATTAAAAAGAAATACATCATTATACATTATAGTTCTGTTAATGATCATGGTGCTGCAGCCTCAGAATGGGATTAGTATAGTTTACTTTTTCGCCCGCAGGATTGCACCTAAATGAAATTATAGGTGTAGGCCTAATACAATTCCAGTTTTCACCAGTAATATTATAAGTTAACTGTGATTAAATATGAAATTAATACACTGTGAATGTGTAGCTACGCATTGACTCGAGCAACAATTTTCTCCCACACCAATTCTCTCTCTTTTGCAGCAGCAGCCGCTGTCTTGCTTTTTTAACGAAACACGTTCAAACTCGCTGTTTGTGCGCATGAGTATTTCCGCCGACCCGTTTGTTTGTGGTTGTTACCATGGTGAATCGTAGAATCATGGCTCCATTCATACTGCCTTTTGTGCACGCGCGTAACCCCGAGTGAACATACTCCGAGTTGATTGAACCAACTCATATCAGCTATTCTGGAACCGAAAACTCAGAGTTTCCCATCTCAGGGTAAATCAACTCAGACATCAGGGTTAGACTCAGAGTTTGTTAAACCTCCTACCTGGAACGGACCCCAGGGACCGCGGTTGTTAGGTTAGGTGAAGCCGGATTACTGAAAGAAATCCAGGCCATGTTGATCTTGCTTCGTAGTACAGGCCTCAGGTCTCAAACGTTCATAGATATATGTCAAACGTTAATAAAGTTAATTTTCTCCTGATGTGTCCGTCTGAAAAATGCCACGTTAGTGTTCGAATGTTCTGGAGATATGTGGCTTATGATAAATGGGTCAAATATTTACTTTCTTTGGTGACTATGGGGCGAAAGAAGCGCATAATCTGTGTTAACGTTCACTTCTTCTTTACATTGGAATCAATACACGGACCTTTTTTTTCTTCAGTTTTTTTTTTTATTTAGAAAAGAACATAAGTATATCGCCAGTATGTACATAAACAAATAGTAAATACCAGAGGTTCATATACAAAGAAGAATATATGTAGAAAATAAATAAAAAAGTAGAAAAGAAAAGTGCAGTACATATATTAAGTCAAATCACCGGTACATGAGAATTTTTTCAAACACGCTTCCAGTCTTAATTGCCTTCTTATTTTGAATGTCTCTTATAGTGTTTCCGTATTGGTGCAGTTCTTGAAAGAAGTGTTGAAAGCTTGGTTTGGAGTCTGTCCATTTCTTCTTGTGAATGTGGAATTTCCTCAATAACAAGATTAATTGAACAAAATAAACAACATCATTGTCCAACTCATTGCCTTCAAAACAAATAAAAATATAATACACATGGACCTGCCGCTATAGTCTCCTAAAGAGGTGTGTCAGTGGCGGAGCCCACGTGACACAGTTCCAGGGAGTTGGAGGAGAAGCAGTGGTAGCAAAAACGGTCCTGTCCTGTTAGATCTTCAACAGGGGGTCCGGGGCCCCTAGGGGGGTCCTCAGAGTCAGTGCAGGGGGGGCTCCAAATTATTGTTCTTTTTTGAAATTTTTTTCAAAAATTAAAAAGTGAAATCCAACATATTATTAGCAAACATAAAAAAACTGCTGCGATTTATAAAATCATGACAAAATTTAGTAGGCTATTTGAATAGCTTAGTATTCTATACAAAAAGGTATAAAGGCTTTACACATTGTTGTAGGCCCAGTTTATTATGCAACTTCATTTTATACAACATATGTAGTAGGGGGTCCCTGCTCCATCTCTGTTTTAGTTAAGGGGTCCTTGGCTTAAAAAACTTTGAAGAACCCTGGTGTACACAGTGTCTGACTGTCCCGGGACAGTCATGGGAGTCACAGGACAGTGTCTGACTGTCCTGGGACGCTCCTCAGGACAGTTTTTGATGCCACTGCTGCTGGAGAGGGGCGTCTCGGTTTTGAACCAACATCATGGATGTATTAGATCAACATGGACAAAGATCCTTTTACTAAACCGTCTCTGACATGGGTGTATTATGAGAACGTTCTGAACCGTCTCTGCCCAATCAGATAGAAGGGATTGCAGAGATAGTTGATTGGCTGCAAGATGTGCCACTCCCCGTGAACAAAACAAGCGTGACGTCGTTGTTTATATAAGAGGGAGGAAACGTCGAGCTGTTGTTGTTTTGTAATATTAAATCCGGAGTTACAGAAACATGATGTGGAAGATTGTCTTCCCTGTTCTTGCGGCCGTTTTCGCCGTCGGGTTAGGAGGATTTGTAGGGGGGTTTTCCGACGTAGATATCAATAACGAAGATATGCGTAATGCCCTCAACTACGCCGTCGTCCAACACAACAGGGGCAGCAACGACCTGTACCTCAGCCAAGTGGCAGAAGTGGTCAAGGCTCAGAGACAGGTCAGTGACGTTTCATTTGGTCTTGTGAATGTCTACAACTTTATTTAACAGACCTTGTGAAATCAAGCTAATCCAGTTTACACGTATGCGTCGTGTGGTATCGACCATTAACCGTAACGTTAACGTCACAGAGTAGCTAGGCCTTTTACGCCCGTAAATGAATTACCCATTTTTGTATTTCTACTCGTAAATTCGCATTAAGTCATGCCTGTAAGCATATAACTTTAGGTCTACAGTGATTTATATTTGTTTACACCGTGTCGTGTTCATGGAGATTAGTGGAAATTTCGGGATTGTGAAACGATGTCTGTCTGGCCCTTTTAAATAGGCTAACACCATAATCCAATCAAATCCCATCCTGTCCCGTCAAGCTTTAACGGCTGTAAAGTCTGTCTTTTTTCCTTCTTATAGCCTACATCCATGCTCTCTTCACACATTTATTAAGAAGCACCTTTTTTGGCTGCAGATCAGTTAATTTGTGGTCATTTTACAGTCGATCATGTTGAGCCTTTCTTGACACTTCAACTGCTGCATCAGATCATTTTGTGTGTTGCTGTGGATTTACTGGCTGGAATGTAATGGCTTAAATCTCCTAAAATCCGTAGGCTTGCTACAATGCTTGAAGTTTATCATGATCTGTATTTCCATGACCCACACATTTCTTTTTGCAGGTGGTTGCTGGCATGAAGTACGTCATAACTGTGAGAATGGCGAAGACCCCCTGCAGAAAGGGCAGTGAAAATGAAGTGTGCGGCATCCACCAAGACCCAGAAATGGCTCGGGTAATAACTTTATTTAGAGGCTACAACCTCAGCTTCTGGAAGGAAAAATCCCCATTCGATTTAGCTATTGGGAGTTATTATTAAACATCATACAGAAGACTTATACTTCTCTCTTCAACAGTAGACCGCAAACTGTCACATTGTGAAACAAATATATATTTTCCCATTTTGAACAATCAAGCTTTGTTTGTTAAAGGAAGATGGAATTAGACAGAGCAGCGTGAAGCAAGGGGAACTAGCTAGCAAAGCTGTTTTTAAAGCTTTTACAATGCTTTAAGTGAGGACATTAAGTTCATCATGCCCTCTTAAAAACAGAAAAAATTCTATGTTGATCTTTGACTATATGGAGAAAATCAAATATCACAATATTTTTGACCAAATACCTCGATATCGATACCGCAATGATATTGTAGTGTTGACTACTGGTGCTTTCACAAAATATTTACACAATGAGATTTTTGATAAATAATCTTCAGTAATGTGGATATAATGACTAAGTGGGTAAATGCAAATAATAGAACAGCTAGAACAGTCTGGTGTGTTCATAAAATGACATCACTTTACTGTAATGCAGCCTTTAAAACCAGGAAAAGACACCACTTACGTCATATTACGATATCCAAAATCTAAGACGATATCTAGTCTCATATCACGATATCAATATATTATTTATATATTGCCCAGCTCTTTCTTTGACTATGATAATCTCACACATTAAATGCTATGTGCTGTTTTATTTTTGATATGTTTATATATATATATATATAATGTGTGTAACTTTTTCTTCCTCAGCCTTACCAGTGCACATTTACAGTGTGGAGCCGCCCTTGGCTTAATGAAATCCAGCTGCTGAAGGAGACATGCTAGAAAGAGAACCACGTGGGAAATCTTTAGTCTTAGCATTGTTTGCTGAATAACCGTCATACAGAGTCATATGTATTCCTGTATACGAAACAAAAGTAGATTTTCTGCCTATGCTACTTCACTGCTACATTGAATAACTTTTGAAAGTCTGTGTTTCAGACTAACCTATAGAGTAAAGCAATATAAAAATGTATTAACTTTTATCGGCGCTACTAAACCAAGCAAATAACTAATAAGTGTGGTAACCACACACTGTTTTTAAATGAAATGGCAATTAAAATAGTATGTGAACTTAAATGAATGTGTCCATGTGGTTAATGCATATAGGTTTAATATTTTATTATTGAGTACAGAAAGTGTTTATTTTTATTTATTTTTTCAGCATTCCTATCTGTCATCATCTGACATTTGGCCAATAAGGGTATGCATGCTATGAAATGTATATTTTAGGAAGCAAAAACTTCAGAAGTTATAATTACCCCAGATTTTATTTTTAAAACATGAATTTCTCATTTTCAAAACGTGGTTTGATAATGTGAATTTCTCCTTCTGTCTTGACATCACACCCAGCAAAAAAGTGACACAACATAGCTAGCTCTTACTCTTACAGTAAGTCAATAGTCATTATGTGAATTCTTTTTTGTTTTTTTCAATTGCCTCAGTGTAGATTTCCAACAGAGATTTCTACACAAAATACGAGCTGACATCCGTAACTAAATATGTGTGTGTGTATATATATGTATATGTATGTATGTATGTATGTATATATATATATATATATATATATATATATATATATATATATATAAAAAAAAAAAAAAAATTATTTTTTTTTTTTTTTTTTTTTTTTTTTTTTTTTTTTTTTTTTTCTCCCCCCCCCCCCCACACACACACACACACACACACACACACACACACACACACACACACACACACACACACACACACACGGATACACACGGATACAGGGCTGCTCTTAAGTATTCATACCCATGCTAAAGTTGACTAAAAAGAGGAATAAAAAAAATCATCTTTTGGAAATTGATCTTAATGCCTTAATTAAAACAAATTAGGAAAAATCCAACCTTTAAAGGACACCAATTTTTTTTGTGAATGAATAATATATTGTACATAAATGTTCTTCCTTTAAAATACAGGGACCATAATTATACATACCCCTATGTTAAATTCTCATAGAGGAAGGCAGATTTTTATTTTTAAAGGCCAGTTATTTCATGGATCCAGGATACTATGCATCCTGATGAAGTTCCCTTGGCCTTTGGAATTAAAATAGCCCCACATCATCACATACCCTTCACCATACCACTCCCCTTTCGGCGAAATTCGACGTTTTGAAACCAAAATAGGTGACCTACGTGAATCGTGTAGATTCAATGAGAAAAATTTTAAGGGGGGAGAGGGGGGGTGTTAGGGTTATCGACTGTTGTAGAAAGAAGTGGCTGATCTTTAATGCAATATCTACATTGCACATTATCAGCAACCATTCATCCAATGTTCCAAAGGCCCATTCTGTTTACTAATCTGATATAATTTTAAAATGTTAACTGAGAAAACATTGGAGAACCCTTTTGCAATTATGTAAGCACATAATGTAATCTGAAAACTGCTGCCCTGGTTAAAAAACAACAACAATGCAACTGATCTCAGCTGGTATTCTGTCTATAATGGAGTGGAATGGAAATTTCTAAGTGACCCCAAACTTTTGACCTGTAGTGTATATATTACCTTGTCTAAAGTCTTTAACATTTTCTGGACGTGTTCACAGATTTTATTTAGATAACAGTCTTTTGTTCTAAGATTTAAATAAGCAGATGTCTACTGCCACAGCACCATGGATGTACAGTATAATAAAACTGCACAGTATAATAACGACTGCACTAGCCTACATGATCACAAATAAAGCAGGATATGGCCTAGTCTTATTTCTGTTTGAGTAGACCCATGGACAGTATATAGAGTGGACCTCTTTGAAGACACGCTCAGCCGGTGTTCTCTCGATTTGTGCTCCGTATTGAGATGTGTAAGTGGCTACTGTACGTCCTGCACATGCGTGGTAGCATTATTTAGGGGAGTTGGTCTATCGAAGTGATCAAAATAGCCTACGCTACCCTTGAAAAATATATTATGATAGAGTATCTTAGTACACTTACCGCTGTTTGTAATTAAAAACTAAGATGCCATATTACGGAAATAGGGTTACACAAAAACACTAAGGTAGCATTTTTCGACAAGGCAGCATAAATCGTCAGAACACCGGTAAGAGACACAGTAACATTACATAAGTGACATGCCCTGCATGACCGACTGTCAGTGATTTATAAAGGCGGAGACCGTTTTTATTAGAACAGAGCAGTTTAAACCGGCAGGCAGGATAAAGTGCATCGGTAAAGAGGCTTCGCTTCCCAAACATGAAGTTCCTTAACAAAGACGAACTGCAGATCGCTGAAGGAGTTCTGCTAAAACACTTACCCAAGAGTTCTAAGGTAGACGGCTGCAAGCTATTAATATTCACACTTCAAATATTAACTTATGTCAGCATGTAATCGCAGTGTCTTTCTACTCCCTGTAGCTCTAATCTGTTCCTGTTTTAGGTATACGGTTTCCTATATGCTATTAACAGGAACAAACCAAGCACACTGGAGGTCATCGTTGATACATGGCCTGATTTTAAAGTCATCATTTGCCGACCTGACCCCAATGTGAGTTCGCATCCCATTG
Source organism: Perca fluviatilis (assembly GCF_010015445.1). Lineage (NCBI taxonomy): Eukaryota > Metazoa > Chordata > Actinopteri > Perciformes > Percidae > Perca > Perca fluviatilis. The sequence goes on along the minus strand of NC_053130.1, from coordinate 22,139,831 downwards.
GAGAATTGGATATGTTGTAGGCCTATACGTAGTGTTTTTGAATATGGCACATGCTTGCTAAATTTAGCGTTAACTTGACAGAACAAGCGCGCCCTGGAGTTTATGAAAAAGGTTACATACTACAGCATGGATGAGCCGAGTTTAAGGAAAATGCTGACAGAAGAGAATGCAATTGACTGGAGCACCTACTTTCTTATTGGAGGTTAGTAAGATCACTGCAGACAGTGTCTGTTAACCGTCAGGCAACACAGGTTAATTGTTGCAGTTTGTAAACCAGTGGTGTAAAGTATACTGGTAAGTACATTTAAACACTGTACTTTCAGTTTTAGGTACTTTTACTTTACTTGAGTAGGCCATGCCACTTCTCCTCCACTACTTCTCCTCAACTTCAATTCAGAGGTACATATTGAACCTTTTATTTCACTACATTTATATTATTTGAAAGCTGTAGTTACTATTAATAAAATTTTACACAACATAGCCTAGCCTATGACACGCTTATAACATAGCTTGCATTATAATGAAATACTCAACAGTTGGCTACTATACTTGAACCCCACTTAGACAGTAAAATGCTAGTTAGACATATATGAATCAATGATAATAATCTATATAACATACATTCTGTAAGTTTGATACTCATCTGGACTATTTTTTGCTTTGATTACTTTTACTTTTGATACTTAAGAGTACATTTAGGTAGTTAGGCTATATATTAGGGGTGGTACGGTTCATGAAAAAACACCCGAACCGCTCGGTTCGCTAGTCTCGGTTCGGAGCGTGTGTGTACCGCACGGTTCGTCAGTACACTGTTAAGCTGCACTAACCTCTTACTGCCGTAGTGCCCACTTTATACACCTATGTTAAAACAGTTACTGGAAATGACGAGCGGGATGGGCGTGACAAACGCAACCCATGGCAGCTGATTGGACGCATGTGACGCATCGTTCAATCAGCGCCCAGGGCTGGGGCCTAGGTTTCAAATTTCAAGCCAAACTGTCATGGCGGCTCGTGTCAGAATACGATCTCATATTCTACTAAAATAGTTCACCGAAACGTGTTCGAAAAAAATTTAACTTGAACGAAGCGTAGGCCGCGCAGTTGCTGAATCTGTCTTCATTTCAGATCGACAAAGGTCAGTTTAAAAGATTTTCGTCAGATTTTGAGAGACACCGGCCGACCGCTCCTCAGTAGGTGGAGGTGCCGCTGCGACCGTCACGCCACCTGCAGAAATGTCAAGTGGGAGAGAGGCTGCCCAGAGCTGGAGGATGCGCCAGCGTCGTTTATAGTCTGGTGTGTGGGAACATTTGGGATTTCATGGTACCTATGATGAAATAAAACAATATAGAACTGCCACTGTGTGCATGTTTTGTGCAACATGCATTCAATATGCTAATTTTAGCTATATATCATATGCTGAAGTATATTCTGGAGCGTTAAAGATTAAAAGAAAAAATAACAAGAACCGTACAGAACCGAAAACCGTGACCCTAAAACCGTGATACGAACCGAACCGTGGGTTTTGTGAACCGTACCACCCCTATTATATATGTTTTACTATTTCCAATGCAATACTTCTTAACTTGTACTGGTGTACTTTTGCAGTGTGGTGTTGCTATTTGTACTGAGAGATGAAAGTGAATACTTTCTCCACTACTGGTCAAACCATAGACTAGTATTTGGTGCAACCCCTTGCAATTAAAAATAACAGAATTGTATTAACATGTGAATAATTTTTGTCCAACAGGATTTGACATTTCCCATACCTCCATGCTCAAAGAAGTGGCTTCTGACAGAGAAGTCAACAACAGATGCTATACTGCGGTGCATCTTCTGTATCTGCCAGACAGCAGCCTTCTGCTCACACCAGCAGCTGGCAGGTAGAGTCACATAATTAAAATGTACTTTATCTGTAAAAAGTCAAATAATAATAATAATACTGTTTTCTACGCTCAGATTGTCACAATCTGCTTCTCCACAGTGAGTTTGAATCAAGGATTTCATCGCTTAACCTTTCCCATGTTGACTTGGTGAATAAAACCTGGAAGTTTGGAGGAAACGAGCAGGGTTACAGAAACATTCAAAACCTCATCAGCAACTTCCCGTCATGCTGCATCACTGACGGCCAGGGCCAGCCGGTGTCCTGGATTCTTGTGTATGATTACTGTGCTTTGGGCTTATTGTACACTCTGCCAGAGCATAGAGGGAGAGGCTACGCCAAAGTCCTGGTCAGCACCATGGCCAAGAGACTCCACGCTGAGGGCTACCCGGTGTACTGCTTCGTAGAGGAGGAGAATACGGTCTCCTACACGCTCTTTAAAAACCTGGGCTTCATCGAGGATCCCTCATACAGGGCGGCATGGTTTGAGTTCAACTTTTGACTTTGTAACCATTTCTAACAAGCGTTTGTATAAAAATAACTTTCAATGTTTCCTTTGAGAATGTGATTAAAATGTAAAGTTTACAAATGGTATAGGCTCTCCAAAGCATTGCATCAAAACCTGGTTATAATGGTGGTATAAGGGAAAATGGCATTACTGACACAAATAATAATGTAAAAATATATAAATATATATATATATTCATATAAAATATGTGCTTTGCTCTCTGTTTGCAGTTATAGCAAATAATGTACATCCAATATATTTACCATACTATAGAGGCTACCTCATTTTATACACACCGATGCAATTATTAGTAACCACGGTTCTCCAAAATAAAGACATTTAGTTGTTTTATTCATGTTTCAAAGAGACCAAGTTCTCCTTTTCACATTATTGTTGTTGCATTCTGAATTTCTGAGAAAGGAGAGGCTTGGGTCCAAATGAAGATTTAACAAAAAGATTTAATAATTAAATTACATCAGCATGAGAAAAACAAGTTTTACGCTGCAGCGGGCTGAAATAGCTGTCTCTCCTAACGGGTCCACATCTATTCAGACCCTCCACATGTTTACTATATTCTCCTGGACATGTGGGCGGTTCCTTTTCCCTACGTGGATTAAAACCATTCCCATTGGTCCTTCGATGGCACGGTGGCATCTTGGGCACATATCATTTGTTTTCTCTAACGTAATGCGCGTTTGAGGTTACTCCCGGACATAGATCAAAGATGTAACTTCTTTTCAAACTACAGGAATTAACATTCTTTTGTTCTAATCAAGTCAGAACGACAACAGGGGTTTGGCTCCAAGACGGATAAACAAAAGGTTTCTTCCTGCCGTGAGACAAAGAGTATGCTAAGTGACAGACACAGACATGATCTAATTTATCTTGAGAAACTTTAGGAATCAGTATAAAACAGAAAGCTATTAATTAGGTCAAACAGTAGTGATACAATCCTTTTCGCTTTACCCAGCTGCAGCGTAGGCCTACATTAATCAAAACATAAAAGTACATTGATATCAAAAATCAACATTGTTTTAACTTTTTTTAAACTCAACACTGTCAAAGCATGCTTTGACAAAGTTATAACAAGGCTGATATATAACAATCTTAAAGGAGTCATTCTGCATAATGAGTACTTTAACTTTCAGCAGGCTACTTTAAGTATATTTTGATGCTAATACTCTTGTACTTTTTCTTGATTTTGAACTTCATACAGTCATTGCTTTGAATGCAGGACTTTTACTTGTAGCAGAGTATTTTTTTTTTTACAATGTAATAATTAAGTAATCAGAATAGAGAACATGGAAGTGATCCCCCCCCTCCCCCGACACCGGCCAGTGTAGTCGTATTGTAGTGGGTATATTGTACTGTATATAAATATATTGGCCATATGGGCCAGAATCTGCCTTTGTGGAAGGGGGGATAATCATAGTGGGTGGTCTGTCCTCCCCCAGGGATATTTTGAGCGTCAAAGACTTCATTTCCTGCATTCGGATAACTTCTTTCACCAATTTACGGTGGAAATACCTTAATTTAGCCTATGCGAAGAAGAAAAACACAGATGACAATTCAAAATATATCAAAAATATAATGGAAAGTATGTTGTTGTGTGTCATTGGGCATTTTGAAGTAGGTATGTGGAAATCCTGGTGCTTTCTTAGTGAGTATAGCCTACTGCGTATACCTGCGTATCACGTAGACTACACCACTGGGACACCCCACCCCACCCCACAACTCAAACGTGTCGAAAGTGCGAATCGGAAGTCCACTTCAGCCTGAAAAGAAGTTTGCATTGATTCACAGGAACGCTGCGCTCCCAATGTCCCTAACAACTTCGGTACCGGTTTCTTGATATTCCAGACTGGAAAGATTACACCAGAAATGACGATGGAACTGACCGGAGAGCAGCTGAAAGTGACTGAGACCCAGCTGAAAAGATATTTACCTCGGTCACAACAGGTGTGTTCAGTCCCGTTATGAGATTTACTATATACATAACATTAACTTACAATATACAGCCTATTGAAAGTCGATGACTACCGGTAATAGGCTATTATTATTGTGTTTGCTTGACAACGTAGTTTACTATATTCACTGCCTATAACTGATCCAACCATTCTTTGGATTACAATGTAACTATTTCATTTTTAAGGTTTATGGTTTTCTGGTCCTCAGAAACAGAGTCAGATCAGACTCTGTGAGGGTTTTAGTGGACAGATGGCCAGAGTTCAAAGTCATTGTCTGCAAACCACAATACGAACAGGTAACTACTTATCTATGTGTACTAATATGCATGTATGTATACATACATGCATTTCTGCATTCAGTATATTTACATATCTCTCTTCCTACAGAAGGGTGATCGCTTTAAAGACACACTGGTTTTTGCTAAAGATGAAGCTATTCTCGAAGAAACAATTAGGAAGTCCTCTGTTATTGACTGGACCCAGTACCTTTGTCTTGGTAAGCACTTTTGTTCTTTTCATTGTATCTAGTGGTCCTATGATTATTGAAAAACGGTCATGGCATTAATGCACTGATCTTCACAGTCTTAAATTTGTACTGTATAGTAACTGTATTTTTATTTGATTTAGGAATGTCCTATTAAATGATCATTGACATAATGGAAAGGAGGTTACAAAACCCAGGCACCTGATATTCTATTCAATGTGATTTTTGCACTGCTGCCTTTCGGGTATAAATTTAGCTTTGGGTTTTATCTTTTCTTTTGTGTTTAGAGTCCTCCCATTATTATGGCATATCATACCACCATTTTATGTCATATTCCTACACCACAAAAAGGGCAAAGTACAGTAGCGTAGTGCCATCTACCATCTTGATTATACAGCCGGAGAGCTGTCGTTGAGCAAAGTGCTCAACACGTATAGGTTAATAAGAAAGGAGAAGTTCTAAGAGGACTATGTAAAAACATACTTAACGGCTTTTTCCAAAATATCAGAGCAAGTTTGTGATGTTTTACATCTTCCAAACACATCTATATTTGTACGTTTGGGCTTTTGAAAGCGAGGTTGAAATCTTACTTTCTTACCTTTAATCCTGTTTAAATAATACATTTTCAAGTGAAAAGAAATACAAATACAAAATGAAGTTCCACACTTTTTTTTTATTGGCTTTTTTTTCTCTTCATATCAAGGAATCAATCTTTGCCACTTGGAGATATTCAAAGCAGTGGCATCAGAAAAAGACGTGTCCAGCAGCAAACTGGCAGTGTGCCATATGATGATACTGGAGGATGTATCCAACCTTCCCTCTATAGACAGGTAGAGCCTAGCTATCCAGTGATATCTTCAGTGTCTAGTGTGTGACTAAATCATTATCTTAGGTTTAGTAGTTCATCAATAAAGCAGGAATCTGCTCTGAAAAGCCATCTGCTCTGTTCTGCATCAGCTCCGGGATCTCACTTAGCTCTCTGGATGAATCGCACGTCGGCTTGGTGAATCAGATGTGGAAGTTTGGAAAGAACGAGGGCGCGGCCAGGATGATCCGGAACATGATAGCAAACTTCCCCTCCTGCTGCGTGCTGGACGCAGAAAGAACGCCTGTGTCCTGGATCCTGACCTATGCGTCATGTGCAATGGGCATATTGTACACTCTGCCAGAGCACAGAGGGAAAAGCTACGCCAAAGTCCTGGTCAGCACCATGGCCAAGAGACTCCACGCTCAGGGCTACCCGGTGTACTGCTTCATAGAGGAGGAGAACGACGTTTCCTACAGGCTCTTTAAAAAACTGGGCTTCATTGAGGACCCCTCATACAGGGAAGCCTGGTTTGGATTCAATGATTCTTTTTAAATACCTCAAAGAAGATGCCCCATAAAAGTTGCTCTCAGCATTGAAAATAGGAAAGATTATATAAAAATGCTAGTCAGAAATCAAGGTTAAAAGGCGTATGTTTTTACCCTCCTACTGCATGGGAGCATGCTATATTTTCAGTTTAGCTTCAGTTGCCTTAAACTGAAATGACCTGCTTCATGGACATGGCCTTAAAGACCTCTCTTCACACATCTCATCTCTTTTCCACAAAAACACTTGATGCAGGACTGGATCTAAAATGAAAGGAAGAAAAACTTTTTGTAGTTATCATCCAGATAGCTGTGGTGCTAGGTGTAAATCGAATTAAAACTTAGGTAGAGCTTCAGGTAATGCCGATGCACATTATTGAATATTTTTTATATTAATAATTTGGTCTATAAAATGTCAAATATAATGAGAAACTGCCACCATAAGTAACTGCAGCCCAAAGTGATGTTTAGGATCAGGTTAATAAAAACATAATCAAACCGTATTAATGCATTTATTTCTGAATAAAATCAATGATCTTGTCTAAACGAATGGGAAATTGAATTGAGAGATTGAAAAAATGCTTACTGCTTTACCTTTGTTCTGTGAACTTTTCAAGTCGAACCAACCAAGTTTTCCAGTACTCCAACATCAGCTCTGAGCTCAACTGATGAGCATGGGCAGGTGAGCCGTCCTTGTAGGCTACTACAATGAGTCCATTTTCAACCTGCAATGAGGAGATATCAGTGGGTAGGAGGTTGTTCTTTTGTGTGACACAGTGTAGCACACACACAGTCAAATATAATGTTTGTAACGTTCTATAATCTATCTTTTTATATCTATATTTCTTACTACGCTCACAGCCAACACCCTTAAACTGACATTCTTATCTGACACATGCAGCTTTAAGGATTAACTGTCAGTATTTAATTAGTTATTATTAGTTACTATTAGTTCTACATAATTTGACTTCAGGCTGAGAGACAGTTCTGTCAATCTGGGTGAAAAGCAGAGAATTAAAAGATCACCAAAGCGATAACTCAGTAGATCACCTGGTATTTGTAGTTTCCATCTTTGTTCAAAGCCCCGGCGTAGGCTGCCACCTGAATAGGATTGTCATATGTGTTGCTCAGGAATGGTTTGGGCTTCTCTGAAGTCTTCCAGTCAATAACACATAGTACACCCCTGCAGACAAGAAATTGGGCTGTGAGTGCAGTGGAGGTAGTAAGAAATATCAAGTCTAATATGGAAAAAGTAGAGTCTACTTTTTCTGCAAGTCAGGATATTTACCTGTAGCGAGCAACACAATCCACAATTCCCAGATAGTTCAGTGTGTCGTGTTGCACAGTGCTTTCAGTAGCTCTCACTGCACTGACGTCCTCCAGTACGTGAGAGATGCTCTCCATGTATCCCTGTACCTCAGGTGGATACTCTTTGTTCTTCCATGTTGCACCTGACGTCAGGATGTCCTCCAAAGCTGAATGGAAAAGCTTCCCTTGCCTAAATAAATCTGATTAGAGTTCAACAACGTTTGGTCACTTCCCAGTTTCTACAAACCCTGCATCTAAGTTAACACACCACACATCATTTAATAGCAGCTTACGTTGATGTTACACAACTTACTCTGACTGTATTCTTTAAAGCCTTCCTCTCCAAGCTCTGCGATCATCTTCCTCTTCCACCTCTCCAGGTAGAAGATCTGCTCTTGGGAAAGCGTCTGCTGAAGAATGCGCGTCACACTCGGTACGAATGATCTGCCCTGGCCCCGGTTTAACAAAATCCGGGCTGGAGGTCCTGTCTCTGGCTCCTCTGTTTCTATACTCTCTTCGCAGCGTACGAATGGATGAAGGGTTTTGGGTTCACTCATTTCTGGTCTTGAGGAAGGCGTTTGAGCTTTGACAACAGGTCCATAGATGTGCTCATCCTCCGTTAGCAGGGTCTCAGGGGTTTGGGAACTGACCCTGGATGACATTACAGACTTTACAAGGGAAGAGTAGCGCTCACAGTCCACTGAGCTGTACGGGCTGTGTCTCTTTGGGGATGTTAGGCAATAGCAAGCAGAGAAATTCCTCACAGTGAGGGAGGTGCATTGATGGACAATGGTGCCTCCAGCGCACACCACGCGTTTAAGAATGTACATTGTGACCACTTTCACACAACAAGCTCGTAGAAGGCAATGACTTATTCGCTAAACAACGGCCTACGTACAGTTGTTTCAGTGTTTTAACAGCAACATTACAACGAAGATGTTTGCCTTCATTTGGGTGACGGTACTTGCCCCAACATGTCCCAAAGAAAGTAACTCGTTGTCCAAACGAACACAACTGTTTCTCTATTACTTCCGTAACTAGGAAGTGTAGTTCCGGGTATGACTGCATTTGTACCGGTAGAAACTACATTACCCATAATGTGCAGTGTATCATTGAAATACATCCGTGTGGTTATTGAGCCGGAGGTACTAATTTTAGTTACTTTCTTTCACTTGTTACGCTTATTACGCCTCATCTGTCCGTTGCGTAATGATAACAAAATGTAACATCGCTGTTTTCGCTAAGTTATCGTAGAGCCTTTCTATGAAACCACATGCATAAACGTGGTATGAGTGATTTGGATCAAATCCAATCGTCGCATTTGTACTTTCGAAGTTATCCAATTAAATGTATTTAAAGGCGGGATTTAAACTGTCATCAGCAGGATGGGGCATGTGATGGGGGCGATATTGGAAAGAAAAAAAAAACGTTTGACAGCTCAGGCAGCTAACCAGTAAGCAGAGGGAGAGCTTCCTGCATATAGTTTTGTTATTTGGGTTGTTGGCCTGTTCTTGCCCTTCTGCCGATTTCAGTCCCATCATGACATCCACCATAGACGAAAGTAATAAAGAAAAGGTAAGTTAAATGGGTCTTGGAATGTAAATTGCACCAACATTCAGACCTGGCAACGTTAGCATTCAGGTAGCTAACGTTAAGTTATTGCGGCTAACTTGTGTTGTTTTCTGTCTGCATAGCTAGCTAGCCTCTGGCTAAAGCTAGCGAGCGTTTTATCGATAAAGCTATCAAGAAGTGGGTAGCGTCCATTTGTGTCAAACTGCATTTAAATGCAAGGGGGAAAGTGCTGTTTGCTAATTTTACCTAACATACTGAAAGTGTTAAAACATGCAACGGTTAACGGTTATTGTTCATTACAACACGTAACGTAAAAGTGACATAACGTTTGTCTGTACGGCATTCATTTATCTCTTCTATTGTGTTTTGACTGTTTTGCACATCTGTCCAGCACGCTGTGATAACTCTGTGGAGTTGTAGCTAGTGAGCTAAAACGGTTAGCATTCGGACAGGTGTCTTAATAACTTTATCATAGCCTTCTTGATTTCATTTTGCAGGTTTTGTTTTTGAAAGGTGTTAATTCAACTTAATAGTCAATTTGGAGGGTGTAACGTTAGCTTGTGGTGCTGTTGTATTGTGTCACATTAGAGAAGTTTCTAACATTTTGTTCCTCCCATTTCTATCAATAATATAAGGTAGGACTACAAATTCCACCGTAAAATGACCGCAAAGTGGAATCAACACCTCTAAAACAGTTAAAAACAAAACTACCTATTAAACCGACAACTGAGTGCAAGGTATGTTCATCAGCAAGATAGTGTAAATAGAAGACTATGTTTCCTCTTATGCCATACTATGACAGATCAATAAGGGTATGGAACCAGGCCTTCAGCAAAAGCCGGACTAGAATCTGTGCCTACTGTAAGATCCAAAACTAACTATGCCTCCAGACCTTTTACCCAACACCACCCAGACACTTCAAGCTCTAAACTCATGGAATAATGATTTTGAAGTGGCATTATGCAAGTTTTTGTAATGTACCAACGAGCTCTGTGGATTAAGACCCATGTCCCAGGTATATCTAGCTTCCAATTTAAGTTTGTCCTCCTTACAGTGAAGTTGTAGCCAGTCAGGATTGGTATCAGATGGAGGGTGATGGCTTTGGGCTCTCAACATTGTAGCTGCTAACAGAACATTCCTCTGAACTATTTTTAAATTGCCAAGCTAGGAACAACTCCAGATACTGAGAATTTGTATTGCTGTGTTACTAGCTAAGATTTTTTCTGATACTGTTAAATATGTTAAATCTAAATATTGCTAATTCTCAGTACCTCACAGAAGCGCCAGAGAGACATTGTCAAATGAAACCAAAATAAATTAAATCAAATGGCATTTATGATTTAGTCCAGAATGATGATCAGACAATAGAGTTGCTGGATATTTCTTCAAAGTGTCCACAAACAAAGAAAAATGGCAATTGTACAGGGCAAGTGATATTTTTGTGTATACCATAAGATCACCCAGCTAAATTTTTTTTTGATAAGCTTGGTGTTTTCTATCTCCTTAGATGCGCTCTGTGTCTGTGGATCTAAACCATGATGCCTCTCTTCTCATTGACATTCCTGATGCACTCTGTGAAAGGGACAAAGTGAAGTTTACTGTCCATACAAAGGTAAAAAAAAAAAGTTTTGGACTCCAATTAGGGCTGGGTTAAAATAATCGATTCTCCAATTAATATTGATCTTTGAGTGATCTGATATTAATTAATAAATCCCGAAATTGATCTTTCAATATATGCCTTATCTAGGACTGTCATGTTAATCCTGTTAAGTAAAAAGTACTTTAAACAAACTTTTTGTTTTTTTTGGAGGCAGTTCTTAATGTAAACATTAACCTAATGCATTATAAAAAAGATTTGAGGGTTGCTTCTTGCTTGTACAATTTACAATTACAATTTAAAGCTCTCTGAGAATCGCTTTTATATCCAAGCTAAATTGGTATTATAACTGAAATTTCCCTAACCGAATTGATATTGAATTGAACCGTAAATGTAATCAGATCAGGACCTTGTGAATCAGAATCAATTCGGGAAATCATTCGCGATAACCTAGCCCTAACCCCAACGCATAAACTTACTCCTAACAAATTCTATAAGGGTATTTGCTGATATGTTGACAGTTTTCTTTCCAAAATACTATTAAACAAAGTTTGTTTTCAGACCACACTTAGCTCTTTCCAGAAGCCAGACTTCTCCGTTCCCAGGCAACATGAAGATTTCATCTGGCTACATGACACTCTGGTTGAGACAGAGGACTATGCCGGCCTAATAGTAAGTTCGACTATTTGCAGACATGACTCATATAATTGGGCAGAGGCTGTCACTATTTGTTTTTTTGGCGAAAGTGTACTCAATGAAAAAAGGAGAAATTTAAACACAGACCCACAGATTTATTGTTATTATGTGTAATTCAAGAATCGAACCTCCTCTCGAAAAATATTTTTTGCTGTCATGAATCCAAAGTAATTTCTTTCCTGCTTTATCTTTCATAGATTCCTCCAGCGCCCCCAAAGCCTGACTTTGAGAGCCCAAGAGAGAAGATGCACAAACTGGGGGAAGGTGAAGCCACTATGACCAAGGAGGAGTACACTAAAATGAAGCAAGAGCTGGAGGCGTGAGTGTGACACTCATACAAAACACCATCGATTGCTTTGTATTCTTTAGACGGGGTCATGTAAGAACCTTTACAAAAGTCAGTGACCTATTGTTATACATAAACCTCTTCTTGCTGTGTCTGTTTTCTTTTCAGTGAGTACCTGGCTGTGTTCAAGAAAACTGTCCAAGTGCATGAAGTCTTCCTGCAGAGATTGTCCTCTCACCCCAATTTAAGCAAAGACAGAAACTTCCAGATTTTCTTAGAGTATGACCAGGATGTGAGTTCCCCATAATGCTGACTTCCTTTTCCCGAGTTGTCAGTTGGAAAAGAGGAAGTCGAGTTTACTGGACACTTGTGACACATGGCTTACATCCTGCTATGATCAGCAGTTATGCCTATCTCTGTAGTCTTTGTCAGTCAGTGGCTGTGGTGTTTGTTAACGGAACTTAGTTAAAATCTTTATATACCTATGTACTAGTCTGATAAATAGCATAGGCCGCATTTATGTGTGGACCATATTGTGACACATTAATGATACAAAAGCAATGTGCAATCACAGACCTTACTTCAGTCCTTACTCAGTTCCCACAACAACATATAATAAACTTACACAGATAAACAAATAAATCTCATAGATTTAACATGTACCCTTTCTAAACTCTGTCATTTTAGCTCACTGTGAGAAGAAAGAACGCCAAGGAAATGTTTGGAGGATTCTTTAAAAACATGGTGAAGTCCGCTGATGAGGTCCTTATCTCAGGAATAAAGGTGAGGCTCATGCATAATCTGCTTACATTACATGCATGGCAGCATTACAGACATGGTCAAACCATATACCCCGACCTGCCCACTTCGCTCTGCATCAGCCAACCTGCTGGCTGCCCCCTCACAGCGAGGGAGAACTAATCACTCAACGAAATCCAGACTGTTCACTGTCCTGGCTCCCAAATGGTGGAACGAGCTCCCCATCGAAATCAGGATGGCTGAAAGCCTACACATCTTCCGCTGAAGGCTGAAAACGCATCCCTTCCGACTACACCTCGGATAAAAAAATTACAAAAATTCTTGAACCTGCACTTTCATATGTCTCTTTGTAGCTTTGCTTATTTAAAGCTAATGTACTTGCACTTACTACTTGTTGTCTCGAGTTTGAACCTTCACAGTTGAAAGCACTTAATTGTAAGTCGCTTTGGATAAAAGCGTCAGCTAAATGACATGTAATGTAATAAAGACACAATGTCCTAGTTGCCATATCCCCAATTACCTTTGCATGTGTGTTTGTGTCCTACACAGGAAGTGGATGACTTTTTTGAGCAGGAGAAGACATTCCTGCTTGACTACTACAGCAAGATAAAAGATTCCACTGCCAAAGCAGAGAAGATGACTCGCTCACACAAAAGTATGTCAAGGGTTTTTACATTACCACATTAACGTTGATTTTGAGATGAGTAGAACAAATTAATTTGTATTTTGGAATTTGTTTCATTTTGATTGCTAATTTCTGTTATTGCAGATATTGCGGATGATTACATTCACATCTCTGCCACTCTGAACAGCCTCTCTGCTGATGATAGCACAGCAAATAAAAAGTGAGCTCAACAAATCAGTGCTTGTATGGTTGATTTTCATAAGCTGGATTGTGATCATATTTGCATGCTAATTGTATTAAATCGCATTAGCAAAGACGTCGTTGCAGACTTTTCCATGTTATGGCTTTACTTTTTTATTAGGCATCTGGAGAAGTTGTCTGACCTGTTTGAGAAGCTCAGAGTAAGTAGAACTTCAGTTACCAACAAACTTGAGACACCTTTTGTAAATATTAGTTCTGAATTATACATACATTGTGGTAGCTACCATATGTCTTTATTTGTGTCCGTGCAGAAAGTGGAGGGAAGAGTAGCGTCTGACCAGGAGCTGAAACTCACAGAGTTGCTAAGATATTACATGAGAGACATTCAGGCTGCCAAGGTGAGACATGTTTACCTTCTGCCTTCACACAAGATACAGATTCACATTTATGAAGTTCACATGTTGCTGCATTTCAAACACTTTATGCGACCCATTGAATTATCAAACACTCTGTGCTATTTGTCACTGATCAGGGCTTCAGCATCAATCCTCATTGTCCTTTATAAGTAAATCTGAATGAAGATTTATGGGTAAAAGCAAGGCAGCCATTTTCCATTCAACGTGGGATTAGAGATTCATCATAAGGACTAATTTAGTATTTATTGCATTTGAGGAGCAGTAAGAAACTATCTTACACACAACAGAAGTGCATGTATTTCTCGGGAACAATAATATTCTGTCTTTTTCAAACATGAAATTTAGATTTTTGGATTGCTCGATATTTTCCAAATGAAGGCAAGTTATCTCTCTCTCTTTCTCTCTCTCTCTCTTTCTGTCTCTCTCTCTCCCCATTCTTTTATTTCACATGTTAAACTATCTGGAACATGTCAGGACCTTCTGTACAGGCGAGCCCGGGCTTTAGTTGACTACGAGAACTCTAACAAGGCTTTGGATAAAGCTCGTCTGAAGAGCAAGGACGTTCCCCAGGCAGAGGAGCACCAGCAGCAGTGCCTGCAGAAATTTGACAAGCTCTCAGAGTCTGGGAAGAAAGGTTTGTGCATCCTTGCAGAAGACATGCAGGCTCATTCTGTACCTGTTTTTTTGTGTGCATAGATGCACCTTTTTAACTGGAAACTGTTATCCTCATAGAACTCACCAGTTTCAAGGGAAGGCGTGTTGTGGCCTTCAGGAAGAACCTCATAGAGATGGCTGAGCTGGAGATAAAACATGCCAAGGTGAGCAGCACAATACAGCTGACCCCTTTTTACACTGATGAAAAATGCACTCATAACATTCCTATAGGCATATACACTTTGTGTCTATAATGTTATGTAAATTAAGTTTGAATACACCGCCATTTATTAATCTCACATGCACCTGCAATCTACATCATCAGCAGTAATATCTTAATCATCATCAAATATCATCATCAAATGTAATACATATAAAAAAAATTATAAAATCATTAATGTGAAATGTATAATAAAATTGAGAATGCAAAAGCAGTTGTTGTCTATCTGGTCAGCACTGGTTTAGTTTGGATTCAACAGTTAGTCATTTGCAGAAAACGGAACATTTCAGTGACATGGTGAGGTGTGAGACCCAACATAATGCTGCCAGTGTGTGACTGGAAGTTGTAAACATTGGATAATTTAGAAATAAAGTTTAACACACCGCCCAGTTTCTTTTTGGTGCATTTCATTATTTACACTTCTGTATACTGAGCAAATAAACTTATCCTTGAATGCCCCAAGAGGCGTAATTATAAATCACCAAAATAAAGGGCTTTTAAATTAATAAAGATGTACAAATGTATTTGATCCTTTTCACTGCCCCTATTATCCAAATCCCTCTCTACCTGATTATAGTATTATTCAGGTTTATAACCACTGTCTTTGCAGCTTCATTTCAGTGAGTCTGTTCTGTGTGATTTTTGCTCACCTTTTTGTTAATGCACTTTAGAACCTTTTTTGTGGAGTTCTCTGTGTCAAGGTGATGGTGTTTAGAGTGCACAGCATCCCCTCTTCTTTTCAAAATCACCCAGCAGGCTTATTTGGTTTACTTTAAAATTAGGATAACGATTTGTTCAGGTTTCCATAAGTAAGAGATGTTGTCTACACTTGCAAACACATTAGATAGGATACTCAAAAACCTAATACTGGGATACAAGTGTGTGCATTTAAATGTCTTATTTGGTGAGGTATTGGCTGTCCTCATGACTTAGAACAGAACAGGCTCCATTCTTCAGGAGTATTAACACAGTTTTCTTCTGTCTCCACAGAACAATGTGTCTCTATTGCAGGGATGTATTGACCTGCTCAAGAGCATCTGACAAGTATTCAAGTCTTTCTGTTTTACAATCACCAAGTGACCCGTCACACGAAAAATGGAAACCTGGCTTCCCTGGGACCTTGCATGAACATGAATCCAAGCCCTATCTCTGCTCCCATGGGTCTGCTGCCACTTTGAAACCCTGCACGAGACCAAGTGTCTTGTAAGCAGAATGTCTTCATGTTTACAGAGTCCCCGTCCTCTGGTCCGTGGTCCATCCTTTTCCATTATTTATGGAAGTCTAACCCGATGTGAATGCCTCCAGAGAATTAGGCTGCCAACATTCAGGTCTTCCATTCTTTGCAGCACCAATAGAGGTGATTATCTTTTATTTTCCTAATTTCTTGATTTTTCAATTTTTACATTATGCACATATTACAAATCTTGCCTTTATGATCATATTTTTGCCTCCATACATTCTGACTCTAAGCTCTTCTCTCATCTACACTTTAAATACTTTTAATGTTTTTTTTTTTCTTCTTCTTCTCATAACCTAATCTTTATGATTCAAATACTTATTCAGTTGGGGCTTTTTTGTTTGCTAATGGAACAGTTTTACAGAAGCAAAACTAGTGCCTGAAAAAAAAACATCCTCATGCTCTTCATTCCTGGCATTAGAGTTCTACCAAACCAACCTTTAGTAAGGTAAACTTATGACTGACTTATAAGACAAGACAGATCATCTGCTAGTGTTCTGAAATAGCTGCACTTCACCTCAGATGTTGACCGTTGGATCGGTCCCCACATTTTTCTTTGTAAGAAGTAACCTCAGATCCCACAGTTATCAAAGATGCACATCAGTTACGCAAGATTTAATGAAGAGATTGGTGAGGAGAATAAGTCAAACCGTAAGCTATTTGAGCATCTAGCATTTTGTCTGCATTTTGCTTTTATTTGCAATATCCCTGCACTACATGTATCATGTTCTCAACAGCTTCTTCCCCCTAACCAACTCTGCCTATTGACTTTTCAGTGTGTAAATGTTGTTGTGTTTCCTTATTTAGCCCTAAATTCCTCTTTGCAATTGATGGTGTGTGTATCAGACCTGATATATTTACCAGATCCTCTAAACATTTTTGTTTATTTAAAGTAGTTATAAAAAAGATGCACTATTAAGAATATGGAAAATAATTTACAATCATGACCAGGCTCAGTGGAGTGTTAAAAATGCATTATAGTTTTTTAAGAAATTGAATGTATTTCTGATGGATTCCACCTGTGTGAATTCCTTTACATTATGCTTTTCTTACAGAACATTAGCATTTTTATAAATTTGTAATAATGGCATTGAATAAATCCTACTTTCCCATGATTGATCTGTCCCATTCTGTATTTG
Organism: Perca fluviatilis; assembly: GCF_010015445.1. Classification (NCBI taxonomy): domain Eukaryota; kingdom Metazoa; phylum Chordata; class Actinopteri; order Perciformes; family Percidae; genus Perca; species Perca fluviatilis. The sequence goes on along the minus strand of NC_053130.1, from coordinate 22,122,933 downwards.
TTGTGAGGGTTTATAACTTATTTTAAAGCAAAAATACAAACCGTTTTCTGTTGTATGAAAATGCACTGAATCTGAATTTTAAAGCTCCCATATCATACCACTAGATGGCAGTATCTATCTATCCACTGGATCCTGTTTCCACTCAGTTTGACTGTGTGCTGGGCTCTGTTGAATTTAAACAGCTGTATGCATGTTTGTGTTAAATCCATTGACCACAGTGGACCCTGTGATGGGACTGTGTGGTGTATTGGGGAAGCTTTGAGGAAATGCCAGAACGCTCATGGGAATCTCCACCAACAAAATGCACATTTCATGTCTTAATTCATTAATAACGCTTAGCAACATGACCTAAACAAATAATCTGCAGTAACACTACAGCCCATGTGAAACTCTTTTGATATAAATATCTTTATCTATGATGCTTTTTAAGCAATTCTTTTTTGCATTACTCAGAGCAGTCAAAGGTTACACCTAAAAGAGACGTGGCGAAAGAAAGTTGTAACTAGTACATGCAATCGTGCACAAACAGAATATACTGTACCTGCCCATGATGCATTTGTCAATATTGACCTCTCCTGTTTTGGTCAGTTCACTGATTGGATTAAAACACAGACTAATGTAGAGCCAATGAGCTTATAACACATTATCAGTGCAAACAGGTTAGTTTGCCAACAGGGATCAGAGCAAAGGGTTTTAAAGCATGTCATTAAATAATTATTGCTATGATGGATTCAAAGAACAAGACCTCTTTTTGGAACATGAAATTAGTAATACAAGGCCTAGATGTCTGTTTTAAATTGCCATAGGCTAGGCATATACTTACAGTATAGAGTGCTTATTTCACTTTACCGTTACTGATCTAAGTTTATCGGAGTGAAACAGAGAAGTATCGGTGCTAAATTTAGTCTTATTCATGTTCCCTTTGTATAGCTGCTGTATTATGATAAAGAATTTCCCCGGTTCTTGCTCTAATAGCAGAAATAAAACTTGTCTGCACTGGTGTAAAGGATTAAATCTGCCTGCTTCAAAGACTTATTATGATGACTTTGAGTTTCTTTATCTCCCCTCAGGCATGCTTAGATCATTTACATGCTCTAAATGTATGATAAGTACGATTTCGTACATTTTCAGAGTTTTCGGAAACCTTATCAGTGATTGGATAATAGTAATTAATTCAGCACCATCGTTATGATCCCAAATCTTTCAGAATCCTCAGTCACACACACTTCATCTAAAGGACACAGGAAAGAATAGGAAGAAAAGTAATCGGTTCAGATGTACTTTTTCATGCTGTTATGTCACGAAATATAGATGTTTCTGAGTCTTTTGCAGGAGGTCATGGATACATGACCTGCAAAGAACCAACATCTTACTTAAATTGACTGTGCGAAAGCACCTGCCTCATGTCCCGCAGCTCTATACTGTTCAACTGAAAGGTCATTATAAATGCAAACGAAAGCCTTGGAGCAGGACTGGAGGCATGAAGCATGAAGGCCTACTCAAATAGAAACCATGTCCTCTGAAGGGACTCCCTTTTAGAAAGTGCACCTGCCAGACTTGGTGACGTAACTGAACTGTCTATGCTTCCTTAATGAAAGAGAACAGGATGTTTCTTCCTGGTGCTCATAAGGTAACATTTGCATACAGGTACAGATTTTTATAATCCTTTTTATCCATATCTTTCCTCCTGAGTTGCATGGTATACAGTAAATGTAAAGACAGACAGACCAGCTCTGTCACATAATTCTTTCTGATTCTCAGAGAATCTCAGATTTTTGTAGCACTTAGGAGTTCTATACAATCTGAAGTATTTTCTTCCTTCAATAACACAACCCTAAAAAGTTCAAAGGACCAGAGTCCAAACCTTTTCTATGTCAGTGTACCCTGTCCTGCTCAGGCGGTCTGTTGCTTTCATGCACACAATACAATCTAAAATTCGGACAAATTTGCATGCATAGACCAACAAGACAAGTATTTAATTTCATCACACGTGCCTGACGGATCATTTTTATTTTACAGCAGTTTATGCAAGTAAGTACCTGAGGTTGTTGTAGTAATGTGAGGTTCTTTACAATACAGTTGGTTCATTTCTGACGAGGAAATGTCTGTGACCAGACATGAGCAACACGTGCATGAACTGTTTTATTAAGCAGTTTGAAGAGAGGTTGTGTCAAGGATGCCCATGAAAACAGTTTTCAAATGAGTGACCAGGGGAGAAATGCTCTATTATGCAGAGGAGCTACATTATATTGACCGTTAAATGTTGTGTTTAATTAATGATCACATTGTTTTGATGCATCACATTAATACAATACCTATAATCTCCATGTGCTATTTTTGTGTATATAGGGTGTGGTAAACAAGCCTTCCCAGAAGGACTGTCAGAACTAGAACGTCACTAGTACTAACAACATTATCTTGCAACTTGAAGGTAACCTTTCCGCACATTTAGGTGTGGCTTGTGATCATTTCAGGGAAGGCTGTTGTCTTTTTTGAAAGACTTCTGGGTGTGAAATGATCCTAATGCTCTGGTCTATCTGGAAGAAAAATAAATAAATAAAAGTAGAAGTCCTGCTTTCAACAAATGATTTGGGGAGTAAAGTAGTAGTAGAGATTAGTGGCCTAAAAGTCCCAGCAGTACAGGTATTTATGTATCAGAGATAAAGGATAGTTTGGTTGAAACACTCCAAACTCTATTTTAAATTATATAAAGATAGCTAACTTTACAAAAAATACCATAAAGTGTCAGGCTTTGTATATATTGAATATTTCAATATGATGGAATGGTGCAACCACAACAAAACATAGGCTTTTCTGTCAGTGTAAACATAACTCAAAGAAGACCAAAAACAGAACAAGCTGATCTTATACATATGCATAAATGATACAGCCAGAAAGTTCAGAAGAATACTATAATTTTAACAGCCAAGGGAAAACCAAAGGGGAAAACTGTTTTTGCAAACAAAACTAATACTGTTACTAACTGTAGGCCTATAGGCCTACTTTGAGTTAAAAAACAAAACAAAAAAAACTGCAATGTTCTCTTTGAAACGTATGAAGTATGACGTCTCAAATGGTTAAAATAGGCTACTAAAGAAAAAAAAGTCGGTACCCTACTAGAAAAGATTTACTTCACAACTATTCTTGAGTAAACGTACTTTGATACTTTCCATTTCAAACCAACACTTAGTTGACAAGACGAGACTTTTCATGACTATAGAAGACTACAACTCCCAACATGCTCATTTCCGGCTTGAGTGTATTCCAGCCAATCAGAAGCTTTCTTGATTTATGGCAGCTATCTGGGGCATGGGGCCAGCACGTCTAGCCAGCTCGAAGTGCCACGACTTCACAGCGGATCACGGATTCTCCAGCTGAGTGAGGGGGGAGAGCACTGGAAAAAGCTAGTTAGCTAGATAGCTGGAGAAATAGGTGGCTTTACACAGAAGTCACTTCAATAGACAGTTACAACTCAAAGCTGTTCGCCCTCTCTCCATTCCCTTTGAAGCAAGCAGACGTAGCTACATCACCAACGAGGTAACGTTAAATGTCGGAGTCTTGGAATTTTTTTAATTCATTTGAGCCAGCTAGCTTGGGAAGCTATCTACTGCTAACTTCTGAGCTAACTAGTAGTGCAAAAAGACAGCCGATTAAAGTTATCTAAAACTATTTTAGATTTCCCAGCCTCACTAGCTATTTTGTTAACAGTTTTATTAAACCGTCGTAAACCGACACTTTATACCATTATGTGCAGGACGATAGCCAAGTTCATTGATTCATAGTGTTAGCTACAATACTAGATTGCAATTAATGATTGAAAACATTTTAAATAAAAATAATTATAGGACTACACACTCGTTTTATTTGTTTTAATGTCACTTAAGATTGAATGGACCTCACATACGTGTGTTTATTGTTTCATATACATCTTCGAGGCCTTTTAGTTGTGTTCTCAGCATTGTTATTTTAGTTTTCGTTTGATATTAAAATGATCTTGTATTATCTTGGAAGTTCTTGGAAGTCGATGCGTTTGTGCTAAAGTAACCTTTAAGTGTGTAAAGTTACGTCTGTGTAAAGTGTGCACGAATAGTTCTCATCCGTACAGTATGTCTGAAACTAAAAGTAATGAAAGAAAAGCACTGTCTTCAAGGGGGAAAGACTGTATGCATTTACATATTTTAGCTGACTACTAATCCATGTAGGTAATGCACCCCCTGTAGGTATTCCATTGCCCATGAATGAAAGCCAGATTTCTTTTTTTTTGATTTATAGGCTATATACTGTAGCATGTAACTGTTACACAGTAGTAAGTTTCATCTTATTCCTATTGCTTATGGACCTTGAGATGCACTTTTTATTTTCAGAAAGTCACCCTGAGTCCCTTTTTTGAAGTCATGTGTTTTAGTTTAGTCTGAGTGGAGATGCACTGACGTGTGCCAACGGATAAGATAAGGGGGCAGTACAAACTTACCTTTTCGCTTCTTTGCTATTAGACCCAGCAATGAACAGGGACTCTGGACTCTGTTACCATTGTACTAAAGCAGCGCAGTAGTTTTCCTCTGCCATGTCACAATGTCGGTTTGTTTTAAAACAGTAAAGCTCCACATTTTGCATTTATGTATTCTATGTTGTGATAGCATCCATTATATAAACCAGGACATGACTGCGCTGCAAGAATAAATCAAAGAACAGGTTTTATTGTCTCTAAAGCTGCTATCTACTCTCAGCCAACTTTCCTTCCCTGCAGGCTCAACATTCTGGTTTGTGACAAGAGCCTCCAAGAGCCTTAAAGGGATAGTTGAAAGATTCTTTAAGGGATTGGGTTTTCTTTTCTTTCTTTTTTTGTTTGTTTTTTGAACAGGGCAGGAAATTAACACAAACCACCAGGCAACTGCTGGAAGTGTTTGCAGTTGCTGCTAACGTACTTTTTGTCTGAAACCCTTTTTGCCTCTATGGTTTGGGTTTTGTTCTCTGCCTTAAATTCTTACATTTTAAAGTGTAGTTGATTGTCTTAAGCGCCTTCCACACATGCACATAACTCTATAATAGCACTGATCATTTTAGCATGTATCATTTTTGTGTAACAGCTGTTCTGGCAATTTGCCTACACAGGATCTGGTAACCTTTCCGTAATTCCTTCTCTATGGTTGAACGTGAATTATAGCAGGAACATTTACAGCAGGCATAATGGTGTTTTTGTATATGCAAATAAAATAATCTTTATACTATAATACTTACTCTGCACACTTACTCTGATTTTGTTTCTAAAAACATTTTTGCTGTATTTCTGGATGTATAATACAACCAAAATAATGGGTCTTTCTGCTTATGAGTAATATAACCTTTTCATATAGGACCATTGTATTTTCTAAAGTGCACAGAAATTAAAACTGTATGTTTTAAGGGGAGGACGTTCTTAGCCCGGTGCTGATATTTACTTGTAGTCGCTTTGGCGTAGTTTGTTTCAGCGCTCGTACTTAACTCGGAAAGCTCAGCGCTGGTCTTCAAAACGACCCAGTCAGTGTATGAGATTACACTATGAGAGTGAATTTGAGAACATGCATGTTTTGCCCAAGGTGTAAGGCTGTATGGCAAATGGGTTCTGAACAGCTGCTATTTGTCACACAGTTTGCTGATAAGATGTGCCGGTCTTCATTAAGTAGCCAGCCTCAAGGCAAAAGTTTAAGGGGATAACAGTGACACCTTGAGGTCTTCGAAGGGAAATGTTGTTCTCCAGACATCATATGTTTATTATTCACAATTATATCTCATTAAATGCTCTGTTAATACAGCTGCCGTCAGTTCACTTTCATTTTGCCTAGGTACAAAAACATACTTTTGGTGGTACTACAGTTTTGGCTTACCTATGAATTAGAACATGGACTTCTTTTTCCCCTCGTTAGAAATCCCTGGTCTTTGGTTTTCCAGAGCAAGCAGTTTCTTTGGGAAAATAAATTGTTTTATTTGTTAACTGTATTGACAAGTCTGCCACTCTCTTTTTAGGTCAACTGAAATTCAACAATGGATATCTATGACCCCCAGACCCTTGGGATAATGGTATTTGGTGGATTCATGGTGATCTCTGCTATCGGGATTGCTCTTGTCTCCTCCTTCTCCATGAAGGAGACCTCTTATGAGGAAGCCCTGGCTAAACAACGCAGGGAGTTGGGTAAAATACAGTCTCGCTCTGACAAAAAGAAGAGAGACAAGGTCTCTGAGAAGAAGGGCCGTGGCAAGAAGAAAGACGAAAAGCCCAATGGAAAGATCCCAGAGCCTGAAAAATTGCAAGAGGAAGTTGAAGCTGAGGCAGTCATTGAGCCTGCTGCTGCTCCAGTTGTAGCTGCTGCTCCTGTCCCTGCCCCGGAACCTGTCCCTGCTTTTGAGGTTAAGCCAACTGCCGCCCCAGCCCCAGCAGCCACCCAACCAAAGATTGCTGCTGAACCAAGCCCTGCTCTTTCTGATCCCTCACCTTCACCCTCACCTAAAGAGAAAAAGAAGAAGAAGGTGGCTAAGGTGGAGCCAGCCTCTACCCAAACGGCCCCACTTGTGGCTGCCCCTGCACCAGTCAAGTCCTCCGCAGTCCCTGCATTAACCCAGGCCCCCGTGTCTGCCCCGACTAAAGCAACCGCCCCATCCTCTGCATCTGCCCCACCCAAGACCGCCCCTGCATCAGCTAAGTCTGCCCCTGCAGCAGCCAAAGCTGCTGCAGCCCCAACCAAAGCTGCTGCAGCCCCAACCAAAGCTGCTGCAGCCCCAACCAAAGCTGCTGCAGCCCCAGCCAAGTCTGCTGCAGCCCCAGCCAAGTCTTCATCTGCTCCATCCAAGACTGCCCCAGTGCTGGAAGCTGTCACTAAAGACGTGCCAGTGATGGCAGTGACCCCAGTGGGATCTCAGCAGGCTCCTGCTGTTGCAGGAAAAGTAACGGAGCCCAAGAAGAAGGCCTCCAAGAAAAAGACTGAGTCTGGTAAGCAGATATGTTTCAGGGATGTAATACATTTATATTTTGTAATTGTAAACATAGTTATTATCAAACATTTCTTCTCTATGTATATTAGGTGCATACATTAACATAAATTTTTAATTAATATTAAAAAGGGAATAAACAATAAGGCAAAGACTGCTACAGTCAAGAACATAAATACAGATTTAGCAGAAGTTCCAGAAAAACGCGTAGTTTTTTTGTGATTTGTTGCGGGCAAAAATCCTTGATTATGCAGCACGTTTTCTTAAAAAATGCGATGGAATATGCCGGATATTTATGCAATTTTATGCGATGAAATTGCAGGAACTTGCAAAAATTGCGGGAACTTGCAAAAACTGCTGTTTGATGAAAAAGAGAAGAAAGTGATTTCCCCCAACACCCTGCTTTTTCTTTAAACTTAATTTCCAAAAATAGTTTACAGATATTCAGTCATTGCAATAAGTAAACAAATAAGATTCAAAAATATATACAAATAATATAAAAGTAAAAATAAAAGTAATAGTCTAAACAGAGGGAAATAAAAGATACAAAAGAGACAGACTTTCAAAAATCGTTTAATAATATAGACAGCAGGAGCACTTAAACAAAGAAATTTGAGTAGACATCAGATATTAAGATAGCTTTCTTATTGGATACCAACTTAAGAGACTCAAAGTACATGTCAAATTCAACCTCCAACACCTGCTTTTCGATGATGTTCACGTCGTGTAATTACGTCACTTCATAACGTTCCCATGGCAACAGGGGAAAATGGCTGTTCTTGTGTGAAGTAAACGCAACATTTTTTATGTGACTTTTTTGCAACGATAATGCGGGGATTATGAAATCATGCAAGCACCGCATATTTTGCACGGAAATTGGCAATTTATGCGGCGAAAGTGCGGCATATTTGAAGAAATGCGGCCCCCGCATGAATATGCGGACTTTGGCTGATTATGCATTCAATTATGCGATCGCATAATCGCGTTTTTCTGGAGGGACTGATTTAGATATATTACAATATTAAGTATGAAAAAATACACAATCAAAGTAACAAATATGTACATTATAACTGTTTTTAGAAAGGGAAAGAAGGAAGGCTTTTTAGTTTAGTGCAAGTTGTGCAAAAATATTGATCAGGGCATGTGAAAAAGTGCAGTGTATATAATATGTGCTTGGGTCAGGTGTAATAGTCCAGGATGTGTGTTAATGTAACGTGTAGTGACTGAGGGTGGGGGTTGAGAGTCTGTCAGAGACCCAGTGGGGGTCCCGGGCCCACAGAGTCGGGAAGAAACTGTTCTTGTGGTGTGAGGTTTTGGTCCTGATGGACCGCAGACTGCTGCCACAGGGCAGGGTTTCAAAAGGTTTGTTTCCAGGGTGGGAGGGACTTACTTTAGAAATAATATCTCATCTTATAGTTCTAATAGTTTTTAAAGTGATTATTAAAGCAAACAACCAAAATGTTGAAATCTACAGATTTTCTCTGAATTCTGTCTGTAGTGGGACAACCAAGGCTGTGAAGGGTATCACCTGACCTGCAGTTCCGAGTGTGGCCACTATGCCAAAATCACAGCACAGCTGTATGCTATCTTTAGGTGCTTGGTAACTGTCCCTATTTCAAATTTCATTATTTATACACTGATTTGTGGGACTTTTTAAACAAATAGTTTTTTGTTGGTCTTGGTTAAACCCACTGCCAGATGTCTTTTCCTGGTAAATCGGTCATCGTTTAATCGATGCACTGTTCGAGGACTGCTGTTTTGCTTGACGTGTGCTTCTGCAAGTCTCTGCAAACTCCACTTTCCCACAAACCCTTCTCTGCATATCAATAATCAAAGCCACTGTAGTCTTATCAATATGTTGTTGTTACACTAGAACCATCATTGTTAAAAAAAATTAGCCTTCTCCTTGGAAGTGGAAATGTTTGTCCAGACAGGAACTACATTAGCCACAACACTGGTGATAATACTCAGACTTGAATGTTTTTCGAGGTGGATTGGGTGCATGCCAGTACAGTTGAGTCGCATGTACATACACTCACAATCTAAGGCAGTAATACCCTGTCAGTACTGATGAACTTCTAGCTGTGTACCCGTGGAAAGTAGGGCCAATGGCAGTAGTGGGTAATGTCTGGCACTCAGCTCTGGAGGGCACAGCGCACGCCAGCTTGTCCAAACACCACTGCCCTGTTTTGTTAGCTGACAAAGGCTCTCAGTGCCCTGACAATGGGTAGGAAGAGGGAGTGGGGTTCTCCCTTGCCTGAGGCTTGTCTCCGCCTGGTGCCACAGTGCCCCATCATTTTGCCATCCCCCAGCTGCCCAGGGCCCCAGACCCAAAGGACAAGTTGCAACCTTGTCCTTTTCTTGAGGCAGTGTGGGAATTTGGACTTCACTGTGACAGCCTAATGAGCTGTAAAACTGTTGGCCTTTTTAGTTTTAAACCTGAACTCCTTATCTTTTGCCACTGTGTTATTGTGTGTGTCATTGACATGTTTTGTGTTTGCCTCTTTAGTGGCAGCAGTGGATTCTGCTGATGCTCCTCTGTACCTGCCCTACAAGGCTCTGGTGTCCACCATCAGTAGCATGGTGTTCAGTGAGGGAGAGGCCCATAGGCTCATCGAGATCCTGTCTGAGAAAGTCGGCATCATTCAGGACACCTGGCATATGGTAACGGACACTGCAGTTAGTTTTGAAGAAAAGGATACCTGTTAATCTTGCTGGGGTGTACAGGCACTTCATAGATCACTGAATGCATATGAGACTTGTAGGGAGACCCACTTTTATTTTTGCTGTCTTTCTGTGTATCTGTGTTTTCAGGCCTCTCAGAAAGGAGACCCAGTGGCCATGCTGAAGAAACAACTGGAGGAGAGGGAGAAACAGCTGGCCTTAGAACAAGAGGATGCATCTGCAGCAAAGAACCGTCTCAGAGAACTCACAAAGGTGAGACTTACAAGGGTCTATAGCCATGCTGGCAGCACTAGGAGACAACAAAATTGTTTGATGGACTAAAATCTTTGCTATTCTTGAATTCTTTTTAGTAGTGAGGCAAAATGTGTAGTTTGGCCTGAAGGTAGAAATGAAGGGAAAAGCCATGTTATTTAAATTGAATGGGTTAATTCTAATACTGACATTTTGGATTGCAGTCCTCTTTGTCTTTTGTCCTGAAGGTGGCACTAGAGGAAAGTTAACAAGTTGACTGCAATACACAGGCCACATCCATTAAGAAGCATTAAGGTCTAGCTCAATTTCAATGTTTAGTATGTCATGTATTATCTGTGTCAGCCTTTGGGTGGCAGTACATGAAAAGGTCGCACCAATTATTATTATTTTTTTTACATTTATAACTTTTGAAATGTTCTTGTCCCAAACCAAGTGTTAAATAAAAATGTCATTATGTTGGCACTAAAGAAAAAGCCAGGGTATCTGAAATGGTTCTTATACATATTATAATTAATCTAAATCCGCCCTCTGACTGTGCTGTCTGTTTTTTAGGAGCTGTCTGCTGAGAAGTCCAAGGTGGCCAGTGTGGAAACGAGGCTGAGTTCCCAGCTGAGTAAGAGGGAGCAAGAAATGATTGCTCTGCAAGCACGTATGCAGGCCAGCTACCAGGACCATGTAGCACAGACCCAGGGCCTCAATGCAAAGGTCAGTTCTCATACACGAATACTACAACTTCTTAATGTCCAATCCAGATGAGTACATTTGAGATTGTCCTTTTATTGTCCTTCTGGTGATCTGGCTGCTAATTAGAAGTGAAAATGCAGTTTTTCATTTCTTTTAGTTGCCTTGCAAATGATTAAAAGCAGCTGTCCAAGGTGTGAGAGTCCAACATGGCTGGTTTGTTAAAAATTTAAAAAAATAATTAAAATCATGTTACAGATTGTCAGCCTGCAGGACCAGCTGGAAAAAGGTCCCAATGCCCAGCTAGCCCGTCTACAGCAGGAGAACTCTATTCTCCGTGATGCCCTCAACCAAGCCACCAGTCAGGCTGAGAGCAAGTGAGTGTTTCCCAGTAACCGTAAATGAGAAGCAGTGATCCATACTGACATGCATTTTACCTCTTTATACTGATACTAAATAAAGTGACAATTGAGTACACCGTGTACAAATCCAAAAGCATGTTTGGAGTACCAAGCCAGAAGATTGGCTCTTATTTTTGTGAGGCTTATGTCCTGATTCTTTCTCCGTGTGCCTCTCCTTCTGTCCTTTCATTCTGTTCTCAGGCAAAATGCAGAGCTGGCCAAGCTGCGTCAGGAATGCACAAAGCTAACCAAGGAACTTGGAGAGAAGACCGAGAGTCTGCATGCTGATGAGATCATCAGGAAAGGGCTGGAGGCCAAGGTCTCCGCTACTGAGAAGCAGCTCTCCCTGCTGCAGGTCGGCTTGGGAACACCACATTATCTCTATCAAAAATTACACTGGATGTGATCGAGTTTCCACATGGAATCAAATGTATTCCATCTTTTTGATGATTTTTGTTTGAGCAGCCAGTTAGTTACAGAGTCTCTTCAAAATGCAAGCCCAGACCATTCCTACCTATCCCCCAGCCCTCTAACGTTATAGGAAGTTTAACTGCCTGGTAATCACATAGCCCAGGGCTGGACTGAAATGCAGCCATACAATAATGGGGCTGCAGGGAAAACGTTTCTCCGCAATCAGCCTACGCAGTCACTCACTGATGGAATGCTGATGGTCTGAACTATAACGGGTTATGTGAAGCAAGTGAGTCAGCACTTCCTGACAGTCCATTGTTCATTTAGTTTAATCATTTACTAACATGCGTCCTAACAGTTTAAGGCTTTTAAAAGTGTTATGTAATGGTTCAGACTGTCAATATATATTAGACATGCTCAAATAATGCAAGATGGTTCTTTTCTAATTTCTTTAACTTAAGATGAGTTTTGCTCCTTTTGTGAAATGCGTTGCTGGACTGTGATCAGCATTCAGTCGTCAACAATCGGCTGCTTTAACTGAGTCTGTCATAGAAGTGCGGGCTAATCATCTCCAAATCCCCAACAGTTCAAAGCACTTCCTACAAAACACTTCCTTAAAATGTCAATTTTTTTTATTTTTATTTTCTTGTTCCATATCCTCAAGCCAAGTTATGTTCTGATTGTCTAATAAGTGGATTCTGTGAACATTCTTTTTTTTCTGAATGTGTTGCAATATGTTTGAAGAGACATGCTCTTATGATGCTGCCACGTAGGATCATTTTTGTGTATCTTTGCTGCCCCCTGCTGTTTAAAACCTCTTGATCAATGTTGTTGTCAGGCCAGCCATGGGGAGAGCGAGCAGGCGTTGCAGAGGAGATTGGAGGAGGTGTGTGAGGAGCTCCGAGTAACACAGAGTAAAAACAACAGCCTGCAGGCCACTCTGGATGATGCCCAGCAGGACAGCAGCAAACTCTCAGGTCAGAGAATGGGGAAACAACATCTAAATGGTTGCTTGATGTTAAGGCTAAGGAGTTAACATGGCATCTTGATAGTAATAAATGAAAATGGGAACCAGTGGCTATATTATAGAATATGGAATAAGTTGTGAGTGCTGTGTTTTGTCCCTGCAGAGTTTCAGGTGCGAATTGGGAGATTGGAGGCTGAAATCAGTGAGCGCTCTGCTCAGGCGGATGCCCTGACTGCCCAGCTGGAGGAGACACAGGCAGAGAAAAGCCAGCTTGTACAGCAGGTGGCCTCCATCAACGCACTGCTTGAGGCTAGTCAGACCAAAAAGGAGGAGGGTACCAATCAGGTAGGACATACGTTTGTCAGGTTGACTTTTCTGAAATGGCCAGATGCTTGACCACACACAGTCACCCCTAAGGATGTTTGTTATATATGATTTGGCAGGTGAATGCTGCAGAAGTGGAACAGCTAAAGCTCAGGTAAGTGTTTGAGCCTCCTTTCTTCTTCAGAGTCCACATCAGATCCAGAGCCGTTTCATGTATTGATTGAAATGCTATGCCCCTTTAGCCTTCAGGAGAGAGACGACCAGCTGAACACGCTTCACGAGGAGCTGAAGCAACTGCAGACGAAGCAGGAAGCTGCTGTAAGTGTTGCAAGCATCTGCTGTTAGATCTGTTACCAAATAGTATTACTTCTCGATTATTTAAGAGAAATTGCTTAACTTGTACGGTGGCACTGCTAATAATAAAAAAGAATCTGCTGTTCTAACAGGAGAACACTATCGTTGAGCTGGAGCAAAGGAATAAGAGGTATGATGCTTTTTTTGCTATCCATGTATTTGACTCAAGTTTTATGGATTTTCCCCATCTTGGTGTGCTCTCTGCTTATTTATAGTTTATCCATATTGTTTGTGCCTTTTTTTTAGTGAGGATATCAGCCTCATCACATCGCTTCAGGATGAACTTAAAAACCTCAAAGAAGAGATGGTGCAAATTAAGAACACACCAGTAAGTGTACCTCTCAACGTGATTCTACTTCTAGAGCTGCCCTGCAGAATAAAAGCATTATCTCAGTGACTCATTTGCATGTCCACTCTGTTTCAGCAGTCCGATAATTCCACAGAGCTGGCATTACTACAGAACAGGTAAATGAGTCTCTACATATGAACAAAAAGATGAGTCTCACATATAGATCTCAGTTTTGACTGTTTTGTTTCTTTGGCTAGCCTGGCTGAGAAGGATACCCTTGTCACATCACTACAAGAGGAGCTGAGAGAATTGAGAGAAAAGACGACCATTGATGCAGTAAGGCTCTTTATACAAACTAGTGGCTTATCAGTTGAGACTGCTTTCCTCTTAATCACCTTCCTGATCATGTCATCCACTGTTTCAGCAGAACGTTACGGCAGAACTGGCAGCTTTTCAAACTGAAGCCAAAGAAACTCTCCAGACCCTCTTCCCACAGATACCCGTAGAGACAGAGCAGGTAGGAAAAGGGGATTTCAGAAGAGGAGTTGTTGAATGATCTTTTATTCTGATGATTGTGGTCATTCTACTGTAAAATAATTTGCACATGAATTATTCATGTCTGCTTTTCTCCTCACTTAGTCCAACTGGTTACAAGTATTTACGCAGAAAGCTCAGGAGGCTCTCAGCCAGCAGAGCCAAGCGTCTCAGTCAAGCACAGCATTGCCTGTAAGCCACAAGTCTATACACTTCTCATATACTGGTATGAATTGGCCCAGCAGAAGATGTTCTCAATGTGTTTTCTTTGTCTCAGGAGTTGCTCGAGAAACTGAAGGAGGCTGAGGAGAGCCACGGCACACTGCAGGCTGAATGTGAACAGTACAGGACCGTCCTGGCTGAAACAGTAAGTGATTGGGAAACGGAGTTGTGTGAATATGGGCTAAATGTATAAAGCTCCTTTTTAATCTGGTGTCCCTTCTGCTTTAGGAAGGAATGCTGAAAGATCTGCAGAAGAGTGTGGAGGAAGAAGAGCTGGTATGGAAGTCCAAGATGGCTAACTCAGAGGAACAGCTGAGGGTGGTAAGTTATAATGCCTCCTTAAAATCCCTATGACATTGTTTTTACCATGTGTGGGTCCCCCTTCCGTTTTTTTGTAACCCCTCCTAATAGTCCCTCTCACACATAACCAGGCTTTGGAGAAGGTCAGCAAGCTGGAGGCAGAAAACCAAAGTGTAGAACAGGTGAGGATTTGTTTTCCACACTCTGTTTAAATTCCCCCCCATGATTTAAGCTAGCGGGTTAGAAATGTGTGCTGCTACATAAACCGGTTTATTTTGGTTCCTGCTGCAGTTGAAGGAGCAGATGATGCTTCTGGAAGCCCAGCTGGAGAAGCAGTCGGACAACCAGGGGACCTCGGAGGAGAAGGAGCAGGTACATGAGCAGGTTCAATCTGCCGATCACAGCAACATCACTGGAACTGCCACTGCTGCTGAAAGAAACACATGTATTTTTCTGTGCAAGTTCCCCAACTAAGGAGGTGGACTTGCATATTATTTGCATTTTTAAATGTATTCTTTTTTTTTTTACATATGTGGTACATGTATGTCTTTTTAATTCATACTCAAAACTCATTTTGTATTTTTTGTTAGAATAATATTTCAACATCACAATCTATGAGAGTCTCAAGTCCTTTTTGTTTTCAAATAATATCCAGCTTCTGACAACTTTTCAGGGCACTTTTCTACCTATTTATTGATTGAATAATATCATTCAAAAAGTTTTGTTTAATTATTGAAATATTATAGAAATAGTAGTCAATGTAAAGAATTCATACTTGATATAACACTGTGGGGGAGTTCTTTTAATGAAATCTTAGAAACCCATTTATCATATTTTAAAGATTCAACCTCTTGTGGTGCATTTCAAACTAAACCTGTCTGACAACTGTTCATTCCTATGCTGTGCTCTGTGTTCAGCTGATGCTGCAGCTGTCGGGGTGTCATTGCCAGCTGGATTTGGCCCAGAAGGAGGCCCAGGCACACAAGGAGGAGCTTGCACAGGTGACTTTACTGGCTTAATCTGCTTTTGTTATGCTCCACACTGAGACATTTACACAGTCCTATAGAACGGTGTGACTGAGTTGAGCGGGAGATATGTTATTTATGAGATGCCACGTGTCGGGGAATTTGTGGAAATCCCTCTTTAACCTACACAACCAACAAGGTAAGGTGTTGGTGACATGCAACACAAACAGGGACTCGTGGATGGGAGGTTATGTAACCATTGACGGCTTCCTGTTTCAGGTCAGAGAGCAGCTGGGCGAGATCACGATGCGGGCTCAGCGAGAACCGAATGGCCCAGCTGAGGCTCAACCCAGTCAGGTCAGGGTGCAAAAGTCACAGGGGCACCCTTCACTTCCTGTCAGAGAGTACTGGATAGTGACTAGGTCTCGTTTGTTACTGTTTGTCTTTCAATTACTTCTCTAATGAGCCCTGTTTTAATGTAGTAGAAAATCCAAACATAAACTTGTTATTGATTTGTTACTCTGCATTTATTAAGAAATGTTGTTTTGTGTGATCTGGCTCCACACACATGGTCACACCTATGACCTAAATCAAGGATGTGGCCACGACACACAGATACTAAAGTAACACGTGACACGGACAAAGTGCCGTATTTCCAGTCTGTCCAGTACTACTCCAACACGGCGGCGGTTTATGCTAACCGCCAACCATTGTTTGCTTTGTCTGAGTGGACCTAACACTAACCACTGCTTTTTCCTCACCTTTTTTTTTTTTTTAGCATGCTCTCTCCTCCTTTTGTTATCTAATAATTGCTTGTACGTTTGTGTATGACTTAAGACTTTAGGGCCAACTAACGTATCACACCGGTCGATCAGCTTATTTGTGGGAGTGTAGTGCTGCTGCTTTGTGACAAGAATGTTTTCATACACACGTATACATTAGCCATTTGTGTGTGTGTGTGTCTGTGGGTGTGTATTTATTGCGTATGTGCCATTTTTGTCTTCCATCAGTTCCAGAACACATTGAGTCAGACAACTGAACAGCTGCACTGGGAGGTGGCTCAGAGACAGCAGCTTTCAGAAGAGTTTGAGCAGGTAGCAGCCATGGTTGATGCACTCGTTTATTTATTAGTCTTCTCACACCAGAGGGTGACTACAAAACGTTCAGTGAATAACATCGGTGTGTTTTTGTGTGTTGTCAACCTCTAGGCCCAGAAGACTATAACAGAACTTCAGGCTCAGTTGGATCTTGTGAATGTTTCTGCAGAGTCGCCACAAGCTGAAACGGAAGACGTTGCTCAGCTCAAGGTGCGGTAACAAATGCCAGGCAGAATCCAAACATTGAACTGTGATTATTGCTTTTATTTTATTTTCTGAATCTCATAACCTGCAGAGTATCTCAGAGAGACGGGTGGGTCCTGCTCGTAACAGGAACACACACACATCAGCTTCATAGTCTTAATGCTGTGAAAAAGTTGTCCTCTCGAACGGTGTCATTGAACAGAGCTTTTTTTTTTTTTTTTCTCCAGCAGTATGTCTTTGAAGTCTCTAAACCACTCACCCTCACTAATTTTAAGGAGGCCCAAGTGTTCATTAATAAATAAGACATTGTAAAAACAGACTAATATGAATACACGTATAACCTCAAATTTGAGCAAAAAGGAAAAAACTCAGCTCATTCTTATTATTTAGCTTATTATTGCAGGTTGATTTAATTTAATACAGCAGTTTTTATTTCTAAATGTCCTTTCTCAAAATGTTTTTACCTCGCATCGTTTTTCCCTATAACAGTTATATTTCATAACGCCACTTGGCTGTTGCATCAGTCTGAATGAATGAATGAATGAACGGTCATTTACTTAACTGGCCATGCCCCGTTTGTCATGATTAACAGACTTTGTGAAGATAATTGGCAAAATGAAATGGTTCATTGGGAAAATGGCAATTCCCAATCCTACCTACAGCACCTTTTAATAATACCAAGCTGAGTTTAAAAAGGTTACTGGATTATTTCACAATTTTATGATCCCATGATGTAATCTGTATTTATTCCGTGTCTCCATATTGAGTCTCCTTTTTGCCTGGTGCTGAAGTAACATTCGCATCTGCTACTTGAACTTGAACAGGAGCGCCTGGAGAAGGAGAAGAAGCTGTCCAAAGACCTGGGCCAGGCAGCCACCAAGCTTCAGCAGCTTCTCAAAGCCACTCAGGAGCAGCTGACCAAAGAGAGAGACACCGTGAGAACACTACAGGAGCACCTGGAGGGCAAGGTGAGACAACTGACACGCTAGGACTACACATGCATACTTATAAGCTCATGTTGTTTTGGTACGCTTGTCAATTTTGACACTACATTTCTGTTTTCAAGGGAGAACACGTGGAGCTAAAGGAAGGAACGTCCGTCTGAAAGGAAGTTCACTGCAGACACTACGAAAAACTGCCAAATATGCCTTATGATTACCATAGTTATGCATTCCAAAACAATGTCTTTCTCGTACTGTAGATTGCATTGCATTTGTTGCACCTGTAGGAATCAAATGTTTGATATTATGAGCAGTAATATTAGAGGAGATGATCCTGCTACAATCTTTATTGAAACCCACATTCCATCAACAATTCTGGCTATGTCAGAAGTTATTTATCCCCCTGCCTTATATTCCAGTCAATTCCCCATAGTTCAGTGTTAAAAAGGGAAACCGATTGTACGTCAAATGTACATCAACCTGTGCAATTACTTTTGTATGTCTTTTCTATGTGGTTGAATGATGGGAACATGTTATGGTTCAATGTACCTTTAGGGCCTGCTTTCTTCTGTAGCTGGCTGCCAATTACACACGTCGAATTTGTATGAATGAATAAACTACAGTGTAGCTCTCTATATAAGTCCTGTTCAGTGTCTGTGTCGCAGTTGCTGTAAAGGTGCAATAAGTGCAGGCAGGAAGCAAAGTTAGTTCGCTACTGTGAGTATGTTATATTTTGACATAGTTTCAGATCCGGTGTGACTCAAATGGAAAATCTGCAAGTATGTGCACTATACATGTGCCTCATGGCACTTAAAACTTGACACAGTTTGCTCAGGATGACTACACTGTCGTTTTTAAAGCTTAAAAAAAAGAAAAAAAAATATCTCACCAGGGTAAAAAACTGTTCACAAAAACCTGTTGCAACTCTGCTGTGTAGAGCAGAGGTTTTGATTATTTTTCAGCCAAGGACCCCTTACAAGATAGAGAATATACTGGGGAACCCCCTCTTGTATATCCCTTGGAATAATTTGACAGCCTATTTTTTTACACATCTATTTTCTAATATGAAAGAAAAACACAAATGTATGTGTTGAAATGATTAGACCCTAAACAAGTATTAAACATTTGCATATTTTATTCTAAGAGTTATAGGTTTGTTAATGTAATCTATGAACTGTTATAGATTTAAAAGTAAGTCATATTCCTTGAACTATGATGCCTTTTGTAAAAGTAATTAAATAAATGTAACTGAAATGAATAAAAACTTTACCCCCAGACCCCCTGGCAGAGTGCCACGGACCCATGGGGGTCCATGGACCTAACTTTGAGAATCACTGTGGTGCGTAGAAGTCTTGCTTTACTAATATTCTCAGCAACATCCTCACAGACCATAGGCTGTACCATCGTACTGCAAAATTAGGGGTTAAAAATGAACTATAGAAGCTCCAATCTTTTTATCTTTTAAAAGCATGCCATTCTTAAAGCCTGTTAATGTGGCATTGCATTGCTTAAAGCTTTACACACAGTAAGTTTCAGGTTGGTCAATGCCTACAGACACAAGGAAGTATTTTACAAGAGGGAGTTGCTGGTGTCTTCGACAACAGCCATGTATGGTTTTGTTTCAAGCACAATCTCTTGTGTGTCTGTCATCCCGCCCCTCCCAACACGCCCACACTACTCTCAAGAAAAAAAAGCTGAAAGAGACTAGGGCTGGGTGGGTAGTGAGCAGAACAAGCAACACTAAACAGAAATTTAAACAACTTTAAGTGCGACGAGCGGGAACGACCTTCCTTAAGTCAGGATACCAACTCTTAATAAATCAATGATACTAACATGTTTCCCCTATTTGGCTTGAATTAGAGCCTAAACGCCACCATGTGTGAGACAACTTAATTAGGCTGATTTTGGTTAAATAGGCATGTCAGGTGGTGTGTCCACACTGTTGTCCTATTGACTTACTATGGTTTACATTTATGTAATGACCAGGGGCGTAGCACAAAATTCCGGGCCCTGTAGAAAGGCATTTTCTATGGCCCCTCCCCGCAACCATAGCTATTCATTCTAGCATCTTTTTGGGCCCTCCTCACATGAGGGCCCTGGGTACTCGGTCCCCTTTTTCCCCCCAGTCCGACGCCCCTGGTAATGACATTCCAACTTGCAGTAGATTACATTTGTATATCAAAAATGCCAATAGGACATTCAACAGGAACAGATGAAAAGTTGGTCCAGGTGGGGAATATCCAACAAAAGTTACACATAAATAGAAACAACTGAATAGTTACCAAATAAAAACAATTGTAGGCTACTGTGAAAATGGTGGCCATTATTAACATTTGTTCACTTTTAAAGAAAATGGTTATAAGCAACACAAAACAGGAAAGGAATAGCTTGACATTTTAGGAAGTAGTCCATCTATTATTAGCTTCCTTTCTGAGAGTAAGAGGAAATGATTGATATCACTTTTATGTCTTTATGGTAAACATGAAGCTACACCCAGCAACCGGCTTACCATAGCATATAGACTGGACATGGGGAAACAGCTAGATTGGCTCTGTCTGAAGCTAGCAAAATCTAAGCTCTAATAAAAGGTTTCTGGTTTGATTTTCTATCCATACAAAAATCTAAATAATTTGCCATTTTCCGAAGGGTTACTAGACCAGTCCCTTCATGGAGCTGCTTGTTAACCAGATTTTGCTAGCTCTGGACAGACCCAGGTTAGCCGTTTCTAGTCTTTGTGCTAAGCTAACTGGCTGCTGGTTCCCGAGTGTGGTATCAATCTTCTCATCTGACTGTTGCCAATAATGCAATTAAGTGCGCCAGTCTTATTTACAACTAAAATCTAAAGCTACAGCTGTTTGTTAAAAACTGTTTCATAGTCCCATGTAAGAATAGATTTCCCAATATACAAGTTACAAATTATGGACATCATCACAGTGCTTGGCTTAAACTAAAGCTACACCTTTGGGTTAAGCCCAAAGTCATCTGGCTAACCCAGTAAATCTGGCCTCCTAAATCCGACAGGCCTCAGGTTTCCTCAAGGGAGGGAGAATCCTTGTGGCTACTGGTGCATTCCAATTGAAACTGTGAAGTCAGAATTTCCGAGTTCCAAAAACGTCAACTGGAACGCCCCCTTAAGTCGGATTTCCTAATCTGTAGAACCTCACCAACCCCAACATCACAATCCAATATGGCATAAGCACCAACAGTAGTGAAAGCTGTAGGAATACACTGTTTTAGCACATGTCCCATATCAGTTGTACACATAGTACTGTCCTATCTGTGGACATGGTACTACAGTGTTTGCATGTGCAAAATACTGCATGATGCATTGTTGACTGCCCCCCAAGTCGCTTTTCCAACTTGTAAGTGGAACGCAGCCAACTCGGGTGTGATGTCATTCCCAGTTCAGACCTCAGAAGTCAATGACGCAGCACACATCCCAAACTCCCATTATAATTAAACGGCACACTTGCACAATCGGTTGCATTTAATTTATTTGACAATACTCAGACAGTGCAACAACTGCATTTTAAGAGAATACATGTTCTTGTAAAAGTTGTACTCTTTTCTATATTAGGTGTTCAAAGTGTAACAGTCTAGAAAAACAGATTGTCAAACAAACAGTCCTTTTGACCTATTAAACTCTAGTAGGGTGTCAATTAGTATATTTTACAGCATATTGTTGTATACAGTCAAAATACACACAAGGAAGACAAATGGGGTATATTGGAGTATGCTGGGATTCAAACAGTATG
This sequence comes from Perca fluviatilis, assembly GCF_010015445.1. Classification (NCBI taxonomy): domain Eukaryota; kingdom Metazoa; phylum Chordata; class Actinopteri; order Perciformes; family Percidae; genus Perca; species Perca fluviatilis. The sequence goes on along the minus strand of NC_053130.1, from coordinate 22,101,588 downwards.
TAAATAGAAACAGCAAATTACTGACTTGAGAGATATAAATGTTCCAATAGTCAAGTCACAGACAATAGTATCATTAATGTTTGGATATGACAAAGAATGAATACATTTACATCTAAACAAGACTGATTTCATAGCTAAACTGGTGTGACTGGACAGTTTATTAGAGCACACACACATCAGCACAATTACTTAATTGTTACAGGAATCTAATCCCATCCAAGTTTAGTTGAACCAATCCAAAAAACAAAGTCGATTTGGAAACTTTGCTAATATCCCCTCAAATCCATTTAAATGTTGGCATGTCATGAAATAAATTAATCATTTTCAACCCCTCAGAGGGACGCCCTCAAGTGACTGGACTTTCTTCCCACCTTTTTCAAGTTTTTCAGCAAAACACTCCCTGTTGTTTTCTGCAGGGTCATTAAGCTGCATGTCATGCTTGATACCTGTTGAAGACATAAGGGTTACTTATAGTGAGGGAACACCATTTCAACATGAACTCTAATGTTATTAATGCCTAGGAAATCTAATGTGATAAAAAGAATTGAAAAAAACAAAAAAAACAATCTTACCTACGAAGACTTTCGAAAGAGCCGATTTTGAGCTAGAGTATGTCATTCTAGCTTTGATTTGTGCATTGTCAGGACACCTGATGGAAAAAATAAAAATTATCCAAGTGTCCCACACAGGCCGTTCACTTTAACACAAGAACATGCATCCTCAAATTAAGATCATCTCTTAAATACATGTAAGGATATACCAAGATTATATTGCCAGTCCTTCTCTACAGGATGCAGGTGAAAAAAAAAATAAGTAATTATGTTTTAAATCCAATACAATGACCTACCACGTCATAAAGACCAGTTCCTCTTTTTTTGATTCCTGGTTTACAAAGTGGCAGTCATACAGATAGTAGCGGCACTCGTTTTCAGGAAGCAGACTCATGACGAACTTGAAGAAATCATCAATGCCGTCCAGATCTTTTGCCCGGTAAAGTTTCTCCACTTGAATGTCGCCATCGATTTTTAAGATCACAAGTCTTATACGTTCCTTCTCGTCAGCATCGGTTTTCACTACTTTCATAAGATTGTAGATGTCCTTCACTTCGTCAGCGACTTTGACTCCAGACGTCTGTTTTGAGAAAACACAAAATATTACATGTCATTATTTTTGTACAAAAAAAAAACATTTGAAACCTGTTCATTCAAAATGTCTCTAATGTTCCATACATTTTAAGTTACACAATGCCTTTAAAAGACAGATCATAAGAGCAACACAAAAGACAAAAATGTGATTTTGTATTTTGAATGACGATAAATGTAAACCAAAATGTCTTAAAAGTCGCTGCAAATGAATGAATTGCATTGAACTAAAGTGACAAAGCAGCTCTTTTAATCTTGGGATTTAGTAAGTTCAGCACCATGTCTAATTTGTCAGTTAAGTGTACAAATTCGTGTAAAATGGGAGAATGATAAAAGACTGTCCCAGTACGAGCACTTTGGTGAGATTTGGGCCTTGGCTCATATTTGAGCAGACTTTGCTCACTTGTACTTTGGTTTTGAGACAGAAAGCAGAACTGAAAGATGAAGAAACAGGAAGTTCTGCAAAACTAGACTTGGGAGAGAAGTGTTAATGCTTTTAAAAGCAGTTCAATGTGCATATTTTTCTACCAGCTTTACAGCAGTAACATGCCACGGGTGTAGCTTCTCTATGAAGTTTCAAGGCCTTGGCTCTGTCACATTCCAGTCATTGTGGAACAAGTTAGCACAAGAAAGACCGCCCCAAGGGATTCTCTCAGAACAAGTTTGAAGCACGAACAAAGCTCCCTCCATTTTGGAGGCAAAACCACACCTTGAGCAAGCCCTTTCAAACACTAAACTCTCTCTTCACTCAGCAAACCATTTCCTCAAAGAACCATTTCCTCAAAGAAACACCAAATGAAAAGCATACACTCTAGACAGAACAACGACCCTGTAAAAACAACCAGGCTTCACTGAGTTTACACAGGTTTTGTTAAAATGAGGAAATGGCACTTCAAAGTTTCATCAGCTCTACATTACATGTCCTGTGGGGTTCACAAATCACAAAGGAGCAGTTGTTAACTGACACAGCGCAAGTCAATCCAGCCAAATTCTTTGTAAAAGCTACTCACCATTTTGCTTGTGATGTGTGAAGGCAGCAGAGAAAAAATGGCAGCAGCAGTCAAAATGCTGTAGTGTCATAAGGAAGGAAAGCAGGTTGACTCATAGAGGAGGAGCTGGGGTAAATGAGCACACCTCCAAAAGTAGCCCCACCCTCCTCTTCCCAGGTGTGACACAGCTTTAGATGCAACCTCAGCATTTGCATTTAATCATATTACATTTAAAGCTAAACCCTAACCCTAAATCACAATGGATTTACATGCTTCATTGTCTAGAACAATACAGACATTTTTGTCACCCTTTCCATCACCAGGTTTGGTAGAGGTAGAGATCTACCTTTTTAGGTTAAACCCCAGGTGAGCTTGAGCTTGAGCCAGTCATCGGTGGGAGCGGCACATAACCCTTATATGGAGAACAAAGCTGTTCACATATTTAACTCCTCTGTTGTTAAGATGCAGTTCAGTGGCCATATAAGGTAAAAAATAAGATGACTGCACAATTATGTGAAAAGGATTCATCCATCTACCTGCAAAAAGTAAGATGTTACACCATCAGATTTTAACAGTTAAAGTCAATAGAAGTACAAAAACATGATTGGTTTCAATCCACTTCTACACCAAATAAAGCAAACATTACACATAGATACCACCTGACAGGAGCAATCTGGACGATATGAACTTCAAGAGTAATTTAGTTTGTCAGCTTGGTTTTCTTGTGTTTTTTTTCTCCAGTCAAGCTCTGTGAAGAGTAATGAGTCAGGGTAGTTTTTATGCAACATTAGACCCAATACCAGACCTGTTTTTCTCTCAGTTTCAGAGGCCCACAGTCACATATAAATGGAGCGTACTTATACATACATGACATACAGTATTGACGTGAGGCTATTGGAAAACTGCATCAATTCAAAGAGTAAATAGACAAACAAAAAACAAGTAAAAACTGCATTTAATCAGGGCCTCTTAAAAATATATAATCCCATGTCTGTCTTTAGAATAATAAAATGTAAAACTTCTCTGTAGTCCAGGGGTGTAGTTAGCTAGGAATTAGGGGCCCAGGACACAGGGGGGGCGGGAGGGGGGGGAACTTGGCCCCCTGCCGCTTTCCTCTGTTCCCACACCATGCCTTTTCCAGTGGTGGAAAGTAACTAAGTTAATTTACTGAAGAACTGTGCCTAAGTACAATTTTCTGAAACTGGTACTTCTCTGAGTATTTCCATTTTCTGCTGCTTTATACTTCTACTCCACAACTCTGAGGCAAATATTGTACCTTTTACCCGACTGCATTTATTTGCTAACTTAAGTTACAAGGTACTTTGCAGATCCTGCTTAATAATGCAAAATATAAACAACAAATAAATGATTATGTATTATTATGGGTTAGGATATGACTTTATTGATCCCCTGGGGGAATTCCCCAGCTAACCAGCTAAAATTAGCCCCACTTTTACCAGCCGCAACATTAAAGGGATACATGTCAGTCGCATATGAAATCTTGTGAGTAAAGATTTTACAATATTTAGGAATCACACACAGACACAAGGGGCTTTCACAGCAATCTTGTGAGGAAAAATGTGTAGTCCAACATTTGCAATGCAATACTGCTGTCTGTTGTAACATCATGCTTTTATTAGCGGCACTAAATGAAAAATACAACTACCAATGTAATAATTTCCTGTGTAAACTACTGAACTGGCTTGTTGGCAAACAACATAATAATATCCTTAATACTTTTTTAGATAATACATAGTTTAGTAATAAACCTTTCCTCTGCAGTGACTATGTTTAGATACAGAAACTCTGCTTCAGCATCACAGTGGCTTTGCTTCCTCTATGCGAATTAGTGGTTTACAGAGTCAGAGTCCCACCCCACATCCGGACTAGCTTCTGTTACAAAAAGCAGAGTGCCTAATGTCAGCACATGTCATAGCTTGCCTTCTAATCCTTGCGTTGCAAGCACTGGAATCTGTGACCTATAGAGAAGTCAAATAGTTTACAGCCTGTTTTTGCAAAAGTTTAATAGAGTTAAGCTACAGAAAGCGCCCTTTCGGTGGCCTCAGGGTTATTTTTGTTAGGTTTATCATCATAACTGTGTTAAGGCCTGCCTATCAGAGGTAGTGGCAGCTAGCAGCAACTTTTCAAAGCAGTAAAAGAGGAAATACAACCCTAAACCACACGTAGCAGGAAATGGCTGCTGCATAACTCTGTCAGTTGAAAACTACGTGCTGCTGCAAGCACATTGTAACTATGGACACATCCCAGTCAGTGACGTCAAGGCAGCAAACCCAAATCTACAGTATGAGAACTCTGACATCTACTGGTAAATTACTGATACTGAATGGTTATATGTGATGTCTGACCAATGTCATTTTTACACTTTGGTTTTTGTATATTATAAACAAATGAGTTATATAATGTGTTAATTAGTGAGCTTTAGAGGTACTGGTTTTGGTACCAGTTTTAAGTCTTTATGCTAAGCTTAGCTAACTAGCTGCTGGTTATATCTTCATATTTATCGTACAGACATGAACCAAGAAAGCAAAATAGTGATTTGCCCGTTAATACCTGAATGAACAGAGAGGGCAGAAAGAAATAATTAACACTATAACATTCTCAGTGATACATACTGCATTAAACAGATATATTTATTGAACATTGAATGAACAGATTATTATGTGTGGGAGATTGTGGTTTTATCATGTTTGTGGAAAATCCAACTTATAGGAATCATTTCCTCCATTATCCATTGATTGAAGTTGAACACAAGACCCAGACTGACATTTTCTCAAGGCGAGAATATTGGCGCAGGAAGTCAGAAAATGACACCCTGTGGACAAAACAGTAAGAGGAAAAACAAAAAAACAAACAAATAGAAACTGTCAGCCCCTTTAATTTAATTGCTCTTTTCCTCTCACTGGAGAATCAATAAAATAAGAGTATGTCAGCACTGGGAACCCAGAAGAGAAAGAAAAGTAGTTTCAGCGAGGTTTACCAGAACTCCCCATCCTCAGAACAGTTGGTCAGCCTCGCCCAGTCATCGTCACTCACATATCTCCACTTAGAGGCCCTAGAAAAAAGTGCCAATACATTCTAGGTTATAAATAGTTTACTACAGGCCTGCACCTGATTTGAATGTCACACACTCCACCTACACCTCAAGAATAGACTTGCACAGAGTCTGTGTAACACCTTTTTACCACAGGATTTACCAGCCGTTTCACAGGGTGTGTAGGTCTCTCTCTATATGCACAACAGACCTGTCATTGACATAATGCATTCCCTAGCCCCTTACCCTAACTTTAACCATCACAACTAAATGCCTAACCTTAACCCTTACCCTCACCCTAACCATAACCTAATTCTATCCCTAATCCTAAAACCGAGTCTTAACCCTCAAACAGCCCTTTAAACTTTGTGGGGTCCAGCATTTTGGCCCCACAAAGCTGTCGGGACCCCACAAGTATACTGGACTCCCGGTTTTTGGACCCCACGAATATAGTTAAACAAGCCCCCACACACACACACACACACACACACACACACACACACACACAAGGACACACACACAAGGCGTAATTGGGAAAGCTCATTTATAAGAAGTGGTTGGGAGCGGTTCAGTTACTGTAAAATTGAATTAAAAAATGTTGTGTTGGCTGAATAGTATCTCTACAGCCTGCATGATCACAACTTAGGGCTAATATGAGCATATTCATTGCATTTCCTGCCTTTAAAACTCCCAAGAAGTGCCCACTACGCTCCCTTCTACTCCACCTAACCCCGTCGGTTTCTAATCCTAATTAGCTGCAACCTGTCTCCTCTGAATTCCACCAATGGAGTTGAAGGAGTGATGTCAGTGCACAGGCGTTCACCAGGAGTTCCGAAGTTTGGATTTTATTTCAGTGGTTTGATAACTTCCAGAGGTCAAACTAAGCAGGATGGTAATGAAGGACATACATAAGTATGTTACTTTATTCACATCTGAATTGAATTTGAATGCTGTATAAAGTGTAGCTCTTTGGGTCCTGACACACCGTAGGAGAACAATGACAACTTTATGGTTTGCAATCACACTTTATCTATTGCAAGTCTTTTATATGTTCATTATAAAAAACAGCATATTGGTTGATAAGATCAAGAAAAAAAAAAAGTAAATATTTGGTATGTGGACAAGCAGGAACAACCTGACATAACCAAACAGCAGAAATGATCTATTCATTATTAATTGTGTATTCTATTGAGGGACTTTTCTAATGGAAAACAATATAACAAAAATGTACAATAGCACAAACCTTCATTCAAAATGAGATGACATTATACTGTCAACGATGCACATAGGGAAGTGTTCCATCTTAATAATTTAATCTTGTGGTGTTTGTACTTATTGTACCCACCTTATGTCTTTTCTAAGTGATGCCCCGAACATCATAGGAATAAGAATGAGGGCAGAGCCTCAAAGCAGTCATCCTGAAACAGCTGTCCTCTCTCCGGACAGCTTTTTCTCAGCAATTCAAAGTCCTGGTTGAGAGTTGGAGCCTATCTTCTGCAATTTCTCTCGGCTGTGCTTAAGTTTAGCTGCAATGCCGGACATTTTAAAAGATTAAGACATTCTGTCTTTTTACAACTGTCTCGTGTGTGTGTGTGTGTGTGTGTGTGTGTGTGTGTGTGTGTGTGTGTGTGTGTGTGTGTGTGTGTGTGTGTGTGTGTGTTTGTGTGTGTGTGTGTGTGTGTGTGTGTGTGTGTGTGTGTGTGTGTGTGTGTGTGTGTGTGTGTGTGTGTGTGTTTGTGTGTGTGTGTGTTAGACAGGCTCTGTGCCCTCCGCTGTCTTCACACCCTTTATTGTTCATGCCAAACTTGCTCTGGCTCACCTGTCTCATTACTCTGCCTCTGGCTTTGATTGGTGGCCCATGATTGGCCTAGATGTGGCCCAAATGGATGGATGTGAAACGTGTGCTGGTCCACAAAAGATTAGATTGGTGGAATTAAATCACAATTATATTTATACCTCATTTTGGTCCTACTAAACACCATAGTTACTGCAATTGCATTACTGCAATAATCTCTCATCAACAATCTTAAACAGTGAAAACTATTTCATCTCAGACTATTTTAACCATATGTGTCTGATCTGTGCAAGGTTTTATAAATTATAGTCCAGAGGCCATAGTTTGTTAGTTTCTTTATTTTCTTTCATTTCACAGAAGTTTTGCAACAGCTAAAAGAGCAAAAACACCAACTAATAAGACAGAATTCTTCCCGCTGCACACAAAAAAGTTTTCAAAAATGGAATAATACAACATATCTCCATCTAACACATTTTAGCCATTTTCAAGCATTTGGAACTTATAGAGTGCATGTGAACTGTCACTGAGTTTACTTAGTTTGTAAAAAAAATTAAAAGAAATTGTGAATTCAATAAATGTATTGGTAATCCTCCAGCAGGTATCACAAAAGGGCCCTTGCTTGTCTTGTCTCCAGAGTCAGTAGATCGCCAGGCACAGCCACTGTAAGAGGAAACAAAATTATAGAGCAAGCTGTCTAAACTAGAAGTGCCGACAAACCAGCAGTTTTTGTTATTGTCTTACACACCTGTTGCATATCCAGCTCAATCTTCCCTGTGTCAGCTCTCTCCAGAGCCTTAAACATTTCTGGTGGAGAGATAGAAAAAAAGGTTCTGGTAATGTAAACATGCCACAGCTCTCAGAGTCTACAAATCAATATTAGATGTACTGAAGGGATAATGTTGTGTTTTGTGGACACTTACTGAAGAGCATTTCCAGTTTAATGAGACAACCCACAAAACTGTCAAAGTCTATGGCATACTGAGCATCGGCGTAACGGCTGACAATGGACTGCAGCACAGCACTGTTGACCTGGAAACCTGGGGAAGAAAAATAGCCATCGCTTAACATAATTTTCAATGATAGAGTTAAGTTACACAGCCTCGCCCACGCTTATTTGTTCCTGTGGTTGTAAGTATACATGAATTAAATCTATATGCAGGGAGGGAGTCCTCTAACTGGCTTATCCAGTCTGCCAGGAACTGCCTACACACACACACACACACACACACACACACACACACACACACACACACACACACACACCTGTAGGTGCCTGTGGGACTCAGTGGTCAAGGTCAGCATCACAGGTAAAGTACTGTATTTATAAAGCAGTTTTTTTTTCTTCATTTTTACAAGCATGTCTTTTATTTATATTATATATATTATATTTTGAATATGTGTCTCATAACATATGTGCGTAAACTATAGTGGCATACTCTGTTTAGAAATAACTAAAGTATGCAGGCAACATATCTAAATAGCTCATTTTGATTCTTATCAGGAAAGCAAATGTTATCCCTGAATTTCAAGCCATAAAACGTAAACCTGCAGAGAAGATTTTGCAGCAAAGCAGTAAGGTTATGATAAATAATGTAAAACAAAAAAGGTCTTTTCAAACATATTCATGGCCAGACTGCTATCATTTTAGTGTATGAGATTCCTCACGTGATAATGTTTGTTACCTGCTTCAGTGGCGGCGCCTCTCATTTCGTGGGAGCTCATCGTGCCAGAGCTGTCTGTGTCGTATTTCTTGAAGATCGCCTGTATGACCCAGGCACCCATGTGTTAACAGATACAGCCAGGTATAACACCCAAAACTCATTTCCCTCATTACGCTTATTTATTTCAAATTGCATAAATGACAACTTACCAGGTATTTCTGGATTTTTCTCCAAAGCAAGTGGAATTCCATCAGCCCCAAACTGCCACTTTCATCTTTCTGAGGAATGTTAAGGATTATAAAAAGCTCATCCTGGATGATGAATTTAATTGACCGTTCACATAATTCCACACAGTGTATTATAATGCACCCAAATCCCAACATTTTAATGGGAGGACAATTTATTTCTTAAAGAGGATACATCTAGCAGACTGACAATAAGGCGACCTGTCTCAAGGCTGAAGCCATCTGTCTTGATATCAGACCCTGCAAGAAAGTAACACAACATAGCTAGCTCTAACTCTTACAGTAAGCCAATGAAAATAAAAAGCCTAATTGTTTATGTATGTAAGAGTTTAAATTTACTCACGGTGAGAGACAACTTTGTTCAACATTTCAACCAGTTCAAAGACCGATACCTCCATGTCCTGTTTGAAAAATGCACATTATAAGTTGTTTTACTACTGGATTTGTAATCCAGGTTTAGAGCTGTTGATGCATTTCTTTTATCCAATAGCTCTCATGTTGACATACATTGCCAGCAATCTGCTTGAAGAGCGTCTTGAAATGAGGATCCACATCTTTCTCAGATACCTCCTCCTGTGAGACGGAGACAGTATGTTACTCATGTCAAATAGAAGAAGCACTCGTTCTTCAAATTTGATTCATTTTTTTAAATATTAGTAAAATTGAACACAAAGTATGTTAAACATTAAGCAATAATTGTTTCAAATTGAATGTGACATGCTATTTCACTTAATCTCAGTACTAAGGTGTAAAGAAAAGAATGCCTAACCAATGCAAGAGCAGCTATATCATTCTTTGGATGTTCTTACCTCCTTTATTTGAGTGTCAATGTGCTCCTCCAGTGGACTGAAACAAATAGAAATGCATAGCTTGAACACACTCTGTTGCCGTGCAAGAAAATAACATTAAGTAAGTTTTGACTGTGAATTTAAGACTTTTCTGTGACCAAAGAAGGAGCCGGCCTCTGAGCTTTGTCCAATAGATGGCTGTATTACGCCAAAGCTCTGAGGTCTACATTAGCCTGCAGACATCAATCAGTCTGTATGTTACTGTAACACAATACCTGGCTACAGCCTGTTTCTCAGAGAACACCCTGAGAAGGAAGCTGCCATTCTTGTGAGGCTGGAAGGTCGAGGGAATAATGGCATATTCTCCTGGAGGAAGTTTAAAGCGGTTGCACACTTCGCGTGTGTTGACGAAGGAGCCGCTCATGGCCACAGCTCTCTGTCGCAGCAGGACATCTGGACCCAGGCGAACATTGCTTTGGCCTTTGTACTGAAGAGTAACAGGAGAAAAGGCCTTTTATAAATGAAACGTCAAAAAGCCACCCAGAAAATCACAATGCAATCAAGCAATACTCGTGACACTTGTGATGTCTATTTTGCGTCAGAGAAAGTAAGGGATAGAACAGTTCAAATACAGACCTGATCTGGGACCTGTAAAAAGGAAACAGACAGAAGAAGTATTTAAAAAAAAAAAAAATCAGGCAAATACAGAGCTCTGATTTCATGATAATGAAACATCAAATTATTCTGAGGCACCTCATAAATGGCAAAGCCAATGGTCTCCAGGTTGCGGTCGAGCCTCTTCTGCCGTCGCCCATCCTTTTGCATGAGCCCAACCAGAAAGGTACATCCATCCTTCCCATCCACGGGATCATCGTCCACATCCTCCAGGCGCACCACAAACTGAGGGTTGGACGAGAATGTGGCTGGAACACACAAAAGTGTAATTCTTTATATGAAGTGTAACAGAACCTCTTGCTCAGACATACATATGGTTTCTCTGTTACCTGAGAAATTGCGGCAGCCGCCTGCAGTAGAGCCCACCCTCCACATCCCTTCATACTCGTAGTGGTTCCAGTAGCCCACATCATCACTCGTGAGCGTGTCTGGGGTCAAGTTACAGATCTCCAGCTTGGAGAACTGCTTGATGAAGTCTGAATAGGACATCCTGAGGAGAGAAACACATTTCTCAACAAAGAACACTGTGTCCATCACTTTTCCTAGTCTGAACCTAAATAGTTGCTTTGGTGATGGTGAAAATATGTAAAATATTACATCTATTCTCATGTAAATGAAAGGTTAAAGCCAATAGATTTACCAGAATTCTCCATCATCGGCCGCATGGTTCAAGTTTGATTTCTCATCTTTGCTGACATGGTTCCATTCACTGGACCTAATTGTGATTTAAAAAAGAAAAATCATGATTTTAGGATAATCCTGGAAATAACTAATGGTAGCTGATAGTTAATGGATCTAGAACGTAATTATTTACCCATCACTCCAAGGACCAGTCCACTCCACCTGACCCCATGGGTTCCTGATGCGAACCAGCTGAACCAGTTTGCCTTGGAAATTAACCTGGGAGAGAGCAACAGCAGGCAATGTAATATGAATGAAGTTGAAAAAAAAAAAAAAAGCATAATGTTAACAGTTTAGATAATCATATACCTCCTCTGCACCAGTGACTGAGTATGCATGTCCCTTGACAAGTTTGAGAGCTGTAACTGCCTCTGTCTCATAGGCGCTGGTGATCTGAAAACATCAAGAACAACACTCAGTCTCAGTCTGATGACATGAGTACTTTACTACCGTTGGTGTGTTGGCTTGCAGGTAAACATGCAAATCTGTATGAAAATAAGCAAATTAGTATGAAAATAAGACCTACATCAATAGAGCAACCAAGCAGTGAACCCCGGCTCAGGGCCTTCTGCATGATTTGGAAGAGCTTCAGTGTTGCTTTGTCTAAGGTGTATACTTCTGCAATCCCTCCTGTGAAATCCTCAAAACCCTCAATAGTGTTTCCTCCTGACAGGGTCTCATAGCTGCCATACAACCTGTCAGACACAGAGGGATGTGACCAGATTTACCAACTATATATTGTACATTTTCACTGGATTAACGTTTCGATGAAGCAAAAAAAGAACAATCCATACTTGGCGTAGGCCTTCTCCAGCAGCGCGCTCCAAAACTCGGAGCCCTCCGCTGAGTGAACGAACAGCAGCTTTCCATCTCTGGTGGGTAAACGATCATCGATCACCACATCCACCCACTCGCCAAACTGCCAGAACTGAGAAGAAAATATTCCCATCAGTAAACTCAACGTCAAATACTTTTATGACTCATGAGAAAGACAATTGTGTGATCCTTGAATAATATGTTCTGTGCTCCCCATGTCATAGCATAGCAATATAGGGCAACTTAGTACCAAACACAATTTCATTTTTTTTTTTTTTTACCTATTACCATGAGCCATCATTTTATGGTCGGACGTGGCAGGAAAAAAGTTATAAGTCAGATAAGAAGTGCATTTGTCTGACCTGGAAGTGAAATATCCCGGCGTAACCTTCAGTAAAACTCTGTTCCTGGGGCACCACGCGAGCCAGAATCTGCTGGTCTAGAGTCAGAGAGGCTATTGCAGCCAGAAGCCAGCAGTCACCTACACAGTGAAATCAGAGACATGCTCTGAGATTGAGCAATATGTGGCATTCACCGCAGTGCAGCGAATGCTGTAAACAGCATCTGCCCAAAAACCACCACAAGCTTAATGGCAGAATGGGTGGAGGGGTGCAGACCAGGGATGTTTGTGGTTCCTATCCAAAAGAATCCAAAACACCCCATCATCCATCCATCCATCCATCCATCCCTTCATTCTTTCCCCTCACTTACCCAGAGCTCCTTGGCAAATGTCCATCCTTGTGGCTCCATCATCAATGAACTTTGGGTTTGAGCACAGCTCCTATATAGAGCACCAAACAATCACAAACGGTTGAACATTTGAGAGCAGTTTTGAGAAATCTTTCCTTGGATTGTCCAGTATCACACTAATGAGACAATAGGAGGAAATGCAGTTCAATGATTTAGATCTGATGACTGCGTTGAAAGTAAAAAATACCCCTATGGATATAATTCACAAACCCATGATTCAACACATTTAGGTAAATTCTCTCCCAGAGATTAGTACTATGGTGAATAGTAATACAGCATAAGGCATAAGTTTAAACTTCTGTGGCTTTCAAGTGTTCTGATCGCGATCAGTAAATGAAAAAAATACAATACTCAATGTCAAGTCAGTGACAAGCTCACCAACCATAGGATCATCACCATAGGTTCCTTTGTTGTTTGGTTTGTTTTCATTGCTGTGTGTTTTTTTTCTTAGAGGCTTCCTACCTTTGGCCTTTTCCAAACAACATCCCTGGTTTTGGGTGAGTATGGTCCCAGGTCATTGTAGCCCAATGATGTGCGCTCAGCTGGAAAGCAGTTGTCCTCAAACAGGCGTCCACTCTTCAAACACTGCTCGCGCAGAGTCTCATAATCCTGCTGGGAGAACTTCACTGTTTTCTCATTTGTGCCGATGCCTTGTTCCCTGTCCTGCTGATGGGCCACTCGATCTGCCGTGGATGTCATCCTCACCTTTTAAGTGTATATCCTTGGGTGCTGATTTCCCTCTCTGTGAGCTGAGTTGGGTTGACCTCTGCTTCCTTTGTCCCAGCCTCCTATATAGCTGCCAAAGGTGAGAGGATGGGGTGGGATCACAGACAGGGAGGGGCCTCCAATGGACAGGTGAGGTGAGCAAAACAGACAGCAGCAACCCTAAACAAATCTACAACGAGATGGCTGTGGCCACAGCCGAAATACAAACAGAGACACGCCTAGAGGCAACTTGAAGCAACACTGTCATTGCCTCATTTTGATTGTGTGACTGTTTGTGTGTGTGTGGGGGTGGGGGAGGGGGGGGGGGGGGCGTTGTAATTGTCTCCTACTTCCTGATGGAGAAAACAAATGCTTCTCTTGATTAAAAATGGTCTGAAGTATAATAATCAGACATTCTGTAACATTATAAAATATAAAGTGCTACAAAAACAGAGTTTTGAAAGGGATTAAATATAGTGCAGACATCTGAGCATTGTGAAAGAGAAGCTTAAATGCATGAAGGCAAGCGTTAAATTGAGCAAGAATAAGAATGGGATGCCGCACAGAGCCTGGGGTATGTCTGCCAGGTCCAGTCTGCTTTGGAGCATATGCATTATGCTGTTGTATCATCTTATATCCTTATTCTGTATTCACATCCTTCATGCTAATCTTTTGTCAAACATTTCTCAGTCAGTTGTTGAATACAACACTGTTTGTTTTATAAAAAAGTTGATTGATGTGTAAGCTTTAGAAGGACCGCACAATAAGGATGTGCATGGAAGATAGTGAATAGGTAGGGAATCCACCCTTTTTTAGATTACCTCAGAATGGAAAACAGAAAAAACAAATGCTATATCTGATGCTTATAGGACTCACTAAACTGCAGACCAGTGCTGGGGGTGCAGAGTGGCTGCTGAAGAGCTTCTGATCCAGTGTGGATGAAAACGTGATGAGCTGCACATGAAGTGTGTGTTACTGCTCAAAGGATAGAAACAGACAGAACACATCATAACTAAGAGCATTCTGCAGAAAACTCATTTGGTTTCACCAGATTATCTGGATATTACAGTTGAATTAGAAGCTTCTGTAGCCTACCACACATGAGCCATATTTCCAAGTGTTAAACGTCCACACCCATCAGACATATGAAGTATCCTATTAGATAAAAATTCTGAGGTTATCCACACTGCCCTTAAAGCTCGCTAACTTTATTGTGGTAAGCTGAAAGAAGGGTGGGTCGTACACCACTAAATGTCTTGTTTGTGAACACTGACATGACAAATGAGTGCCAATAATAGCCATACCCCTCCTCTTTTTATGAGACACACAAAAAGGACATAACTTGTTTAATCCGTATAAGTATAAAATATAGTACAATCTAAATTAGTTTTTTACCACTGCCTAAACTTGATTGAATTATCTCTCTCTCTCTCTCTTTTTTTGTCTCTTTCTCCCTCTCGGTCTGCCTACAGACATGGTATCTGTATCATGTAACATTTCTATGTTCTTTTGTTGTTCCTTTTTTTGACGTGTTTATGGTGGTGTCTTGTCTCACATTCCTCTGTAATGCTCTAACTGTTCATATTTTCTGTTATTTCTCTGCTGGGGTAAAGGGCGTAACTTTGGGTTCAACATTGAGGGGGTTGAGATCTCCACTTTCGAGCAAGATTTAAATTGAATGTCAAACACTTCATTTTCTGCATTCTGGTGAATTTTTCTCGAATAATTTGTCTTTATTTATGTAAATGAAGTTATAATAGGTTTTTTGGGGGGGTTGCACTGGCCAGTTTTGATTATCCCCCTGTAAATTATGACTATGGCTGGGGTTAACTTTCTGTTGGCTTCTAACTGAAGTTTCCATAGCAGCACATCAAGCGATACTGGGCAAAGATTGTTAATTTTTTGAACTCAACTGCCAAACAAATACAACCCCCCCCTTCATAAACTCCGCCCCCCAGATTCACTGACAGATAACTGCTGGCTGGCCTGATATTATCAACTGTTGCCGCCTGTTGCCTGTCCTGATTGGCTGGAACAGTTTTTTGTGGCTCATGCACTCCTTTCTGTTTGTTTTCCATTTACACAGCCACGGCTGAATTTGACAACATGGATTAACATCACTTACTATACCTTTAACTTTTTTTACATGTCAATTACTATTTGCAGGATTTGCCTTTTGCAGTGCTGTAGCTAGGACATTAGAAATACTCAGGTCGCAAGTCCCACCAACGCAGCCACTCTCAGAAAAGTTTAACTAAAACAAGGTCCCAAAATCTGTTTGGTTAATTGGAATTTTTACATCTCATTTACTCAGTGAACTGCTTGATTATATTTTTTATTTCCCAACATAAAGGTCATGAAAGTCATCTCCACACTGTCTGGAACAAAATTCCGGGGGGAAATGCGAAATCCTTTATTTATTCATTATATCGTTGGCCTCACACATATTGAGTCTAAAAATAAACTCAACTGACTTTGTTCTGAAATTTAGGCCAAGCAGAAAAAACCCTCTTCTTGTTGATTTTCTTGGTTATTGATCTTTTGAGGCAGTCGGCTGACATACTGCACAATAACTGAGTCAGTGATTGATCAGCATTTACAACATCAGTAACACTCTAATGGAAGTATAAAATGAGTTGTATGTCGTATGAGTAATTACAAACGTTCTCTAAACAGTCCTTTAATGATTTATTTTTCTTCATATGTTAGTAACTGCTTCACTATGGCTATAATGTAATGCTAGTATTGATATAGTGAATTATTACTGTGCTTTACAAAGAATTAATTATGAATGTATTGTTGTTTTTATCAAACATCTAATGGACATTAGCAATTGTCATTGTGTGAGTAATGTTAGCCTGAATGCAACATTGATTTGACATTTACATTTGCTACCTATTCTGAGTAGATGAGATGAATCAGCTGCTACATATTTAAACAAGGTTGAACATGTAGGAGCACTATTTTCTTTTCTTTTTTTACATAAAATGTGTTAAAATGTGTGACATCACATTTAGCCCAGACGTTTTGCTCTGTACACCGACTTATTGGATTTGAAATGTAGCTGCTTGCCCTCTTTAAGATTTCATTTTTGGGTGTTTTACACATTGGACCCATTTTAGAGGACCAAACGTAATTGGGCCTATTCATAAACTTGAATGGCAATAATTGATTTTTTTTGCCACCTTTAGATCAACCAGCCATAAGACATATATTACCTTACTAAGTTGATACTGCAAACTTGTTAGCATCACATACTTGTTTAGCAAACAGTTGCCTATTTACACATCAGACATGCACACGCTGAGGAACAATATCATTTATTTTGAGTCCTTTAATTTTCTGTCAACATGGTGAATGTCATGGTGAAAGTCCAATATTCACTCTTCTTTTAGCTGTGTTTTGCTCTCCACCAGGTCCTGTGGGAAATCGCAGGTTTTTTAGCAGCTAAATGTTCCACTAGTCGCTGACTTTGTCTGTCAGGTAGGTAGTGTACAGTGGATTTATTAGCTCCTCATTCTGTTGCTCACCTGCTCTATTCAACCTTTCAACAAAAATCCTAAAGTGTCATTCATTACTGAATACAGTGTAAATGAAGCAACACAAACTCTAGCTTTAGCTATATTTGTTACTCCTCGGGCGACCTTTGACATTACCATTGTTTAATACACATTATCTCTCAGGTGACACATACTTGTTTCCGAATGCAAGCGCTAGGATTGACATAGCCTATAGCCTATAGCCTATACGAGACTTGAACATCACCCAGGTTAGCTCATTCATATATATTCATATATATAATTATAATTATTATAATTATATATATGAATGAGCTTATGATAATTTGTTATAGTGGTCATACTTTATATTGACCTGTGTAGTTTCTATTTCAATGATTTTGTTTTCTAATACTGTTCATGTGCCAACTATTAATTACCTGTTACACTTGGTAGTGACTGTACTTCTGTTTCTAAATGAGTTTTACTTATCCTATAATGGCTAAAATAATGAATTGTATCACTATTATAACTAAAACTAAAAACTCTAGATTATTAAAATTTTATTTTTATAACATTTATTTATTATTATAACAATGTCATTGAATGTTTTTTCCTTTGACCAAAATTTTGGTCAAAGGAAATCTGTATGTATGTCATATACATACAGTAAATAAGCAATGACATAACATAAAACATATAGCTACAACAGCATCTTGCATATGATATTAGTTCACTCAATATATTATTCATTAATGTATTTATTGCCAGTCCCTGCAGTTTTTAAGCGTATATTGATTGTTTTAGCTTTGTGATTAACAGTGTTTATTTGTATCACTATGAGTATTTGTTGAACTGAATTTAATTGAATATGGCTATGAATATATGCTTCCCTGGGCTATTATAGCCCCATTATATTATATATATTTCAGTCTGACATTGCCTCGTAGTGTAATATTGACCTACCCATTTAAAGTCATTACAGTTTTGGTCTGAATAGCATGTATATTATATCTTCAGTAGCACCTCTAGCGGCAGTAGTGTGTGCTGCACTTGGCCCGGGTGTGAGCAGCGGCCCCTCCTCCTGTGGGGGCGGGTCTTTCCTGCAGTGTGTGCGGCAGCAGCAGCGGGGGAGGGCTGGACCTGCTACTGGGCTCCTGGCTACCTAACCACCAAACCACTGCCCCCCTTTCGCAGATTTATTCTATTATCACTATCCGACCCATTCTGAAGGAGCCGTAAGTTGCCTAAAAAGCGGCGGTGAGTGTAATCGTCTCGTTTGCCTCATATCACTGAATGTGTTACTTTAGTCAGCTTAAGGTTAACGGTGCCTCACGGTTTTATTGAAGTGTAGGCCACCGTGCGGTTTGTTTGATTTAATTTATACTGCACGCTGTAGCATTAATAATAGTCCACAACACAGTTACAGCTGTCACATTCAGGCACACAGATTTCATTCAGCGGTGACATCCAGTGTGAAATGAGTGTAATTGATGTGTTGTAGAAGATATATTGTCAGAAATGCTTGAAGCAGGCTGCTGCAGGCCAGAGCGCATAAAAAAAGACAGGCCTGCTTGTTCTGAACAGGTGCTGTAAACAGTCTGAGCCTGCATTACATGCCTGACTTGATAGTAACAGGCCTATGAAATCAGAAAGCAGCCAACATGTGTGCTGCATTATTCTGTCTTGGGTTTTTTCAGAGTAGAGGGGACCCCAGTGTTTTGACAGATATGCTGTTGGTTGGTTTTGGGCATTGCTGAGGTTAAAGTCCTATGGATGACATCATCATTACAGGAATGCATGGATCAGCTTTTCTCTGCCCATTGTGGAAAAATAGAGATATCCTTTTGGTCAGCAGCCAGCAGTAGTCTCTCTCTAGTTGTTACAGAGCAGAGGGACATTCCTGCAGACTCTAAGGGCATAAGGGGCCTCAGGGTTGGGGGGCTGGCCAAACAAACAATGTGCCTGCAGTATTTTATCAAAAACACAGTATGTTTTTGACAACAACACATCCATTTTTCCTCCTAATTCATTATAGAAACTCAACCCATTCATTTCCCCTCTTCATAGGTATCCTAGTCTCTCACCACTGTAGCGCCATCCAAGTTAGCCCTTGTTATATTTGTTGTTAATGGACTGTTCAATGAACTGAGCTCATTAGTATTCCCTTCCAGTGGAGCAGAACAGTATAACAGATTTAACAGCCTGCTTCTTGATGTATTTGGTTCTTTTTAACTCATGATTTCCTCACAAAGCTGTTATGTTCTCCCTGGAGACTTGACTGCAAGTTGTGGAACTGGCATAGAAAAGCAAGTGCATTCAGAGAGGGGAAAAAGATCCCTGCTGAGTGGTAAACACTAATGTCCATTAGGGCTGTACAAGCTTCTGCAACTCCGTTCAATCGAAATGATTCTTTTTAACCACTGATTCAACTTAAGTGAATTACCTTTTTTTTCTCTCTCTCTTTTTTTGTCTCATTCTCCCTCTCGGTCTGCCTACAGATAAGGTATCACATTTCTACGTTCTTTTGTTATTCCTGTGTTTGCTGTGTTTAAGGTGGTGTCTTGTCTCACATCCCTCTCTAATGTAATTCCTCTGTTAATATTTTCTTTTATTTCTCTGCTGGGCTTAACTTTCTGTTGGCTTTTAACTGAAGTTTCCATAGCAGCATATTAGCTTTTACATGGCAATTACTTTTTGCAGGATTTGCCTTTTGCAGGGCCGTAGCCAGGAGGACATTAGAAATACTGAGGTCGCAAGTCCCACCAACGCAGCCCTTCCACTCTCAGAAAAGTTAACCTAACCTAAATCTGTTTAGTTACTTGGACTTTTTACATCTCATTTACTCAATAAACTGCTTAATTACATTTTTTATTTCCCGACATGAAGGTAATGAAAGTCTTCTCCACACTGTTGGGAACAAAATTCTGGGGGAAAAATGCTGAATCCTTTATTTATTCATTACATTGTAGGCCTCACACATATTGAGTCTAAAATAATGAATCAAATTGTAAATATAAACTCCCCTCCCTACAAATTAAATAAATGAATAAATAGAATACCAAGGACCAGACCTCAGTTTCCTCAATGGGCTTTGCTTTTTGTTGTAATTTTGTTTGTGTCATTTTTCAAAGTATTCAGCTTTATGTTACTTGTATAGCATATTGTAGATTCCATATGGGGTCAAACTTGGGATCCGGCTAATTAGTTGAAGGCAGATTGAGTCCGATCAGCAAAAGAAACAATTTTTATCACTAGTATGAACATTATTTTTCTACACAAGTACCCACACCTGATTACTGTGCTGTTACCCTTAGACTGGAGTGTGCCGCAGATTAGCTTACTGCTATTTATAGACAGTACTGTGCGTGTGCTAACCCAGACAGTGCCATATGTTTATCCCACACCAGTATGTATCCAACTGGAGGGATATCTGGAGGGATATCTGCAACCATACACGCCAACAGGCTGCGGGCAGAAGGCATGGGCTCCAAGGAGCAGGCTTTGCACTTCTCCAACCAGGACTACGAGGCCCTGAAGCAGGAATGTTTGGACTCCGGCTGCCTGTTTGAAGACCCCTGTTTCCCCGCTGAGCCTCCATCCCTGGGCTTCAAGGAGCTCGCCCCCTATTCCTCCAAAACTAGGGATGTGGAGTGGAAGAGGCCTACGGTGAGTGGTTACTACTAATGCATAAAACTGATAAATTTAATATGTTAAGTAGAACACAAGATACCATACTTATTAAACATCCAGATATAATACAGATGAAAAGATCATTTTTAAGACACACACTCCAGACCAAAAGCTGGACATTAAGTGGAAACACCCCACTCATCTATCTTTGGATTGCTTCTCATGCATTATTTCTCAACCAGCATGTGGTTTTGACTCTTGCAGGTGATGACTGGCAAGAGTCCAAACAGACATATTATATACACTGTGTTATTTCATGTCTGCAAACTCAGACAGAGTAGGACAAGTAGAGACAGGAACGTCTCTGACCACTGCAGCTGTTGGCATCGCATGGCATTCTCTGACCACTCCCTCGCTCTGACATTTGTTTACAGTGCTTCATGAAAACACAGGAAGTTGACGCGTAGATGCAAAGAATAGCAATGGTTTGAAAGATGTGTCGCCTTTTTAAAACAGATTGTGAAATGGGTCGACGAGTCTGAATTCGGAGACTTTGATTGATTTAAATGTCTTCACTCAGACATTTAATTTCCCCCGCAGGAACTGACGGATGACCCTCAGTTCATTGTTGGTGGTGCCACCAGAACGGACATCTGTCAGGGAGCCCTGGGTGAGCCCTTGTTGCTATTGTTGAATGTTGAATCTGTCCTCTAAAAATAGACATTATTTCATTTAAAGGTTGCTAAATGCATCTTCTCACGTGCAGGTGACTGCTGGCTCTTGGCAGCCATCGCCTCTCTCACCCTGAATGAGAGGCTTCTTCATCGGGTTGTCCCACATGGGCAGTCCTTCCAAGATGACTATGCTGGAATCTTCCACTTTCAGGTCTCCTAAGTTCCTCTTTGCACTTCCTATCAAGCAAGCAATTCAGTTTGATGGTGTTATTGATTATTGCTCTGTGTTGCAGTTCTGGCAGTTCGGCGAATGGGTAGATGTCGTGATAGATGACAGACTGCCTGTCAAAGATGGGGAGATCATGTTTGTCCATTCTGCTGAGGGCAATGAATTCTGGAGTGCACTCCTGGAGAAGGCTTATGCCAAGTAGGTATTGAAAGAGCCGGCGCAGTTGTTTAATTATTCAGAGTGTATTTAGTAGGAAGTTGAAAATCCCATTCTGAAGTGCTGCCATTGATGGCAAGTGTGGTTTTTCTAATGTGGTGTCAGGTTGAATGGCTCTTATGAGGCTCTGTCCGGAGGGAGCACCACTGAAGGCTTTGAGGACTTCACAGGGGGTGTGTCTGAGATGTACGAGCTCCGCAAGGCACCCAAAGATCTCCACAGGATAATTGGCAAAGCCCTGGACAGAGGCTCTCTGCTGGGTTGCTCTATCGATGTAAGTGCTGAGCACGCTGTCACGCCACCAAGACGCACAGATCAATGTTGCGCCATTTTGAGAAAGCCAATAAAATTAAAAGCACTTCTATTTATTTCTGTGCCAGACAATTCCTACTCAGACGCAGTAATTGTGTTTTTATATTAATACAGATCACCAGTGCCTTCGACATGGAGGCTGTTACATTCAAGAAGCTTGTGAAGGGCCACGCCTACTCAGTCACTGGACTGAAGGAGGTTTGTCCATATATAACTGTTGTCTTTAATTGGTTACCATTATGAATAATATTAATGGTCCTCAGTTTCTCATCACTCCATGTGTTGTGTAGGTTGATTTCCGCGGCAACATGGAACGCCTAATCCGAATACGTAACCCTTGGGGACAGGTGGAGTGGACTGGTGCCTGGAGTGATAAGTGAGAGCTCCAGAGCATAATAAATGTCCCTGTGTACTTAACATTTTTCCATCCCTAGTTTTGTTTGTTTAATGTCTTCCTTCATGAGTGTTAATGGTCCAATCCCAAAGTCGGGACTCACGGACTTTGGTGTGCGTTCTCGCGAAATTCGTAAGGGCTTAGGGTTGTCCCAATGTCGAATTTCAAAGGGCGTGAGGGTTGGAGTACACACTTACCGAGCCCTTTCTGTGAGTCTGCATCGATGCAGACTTTACCAAAGGGAATTACCCACAGTTCAAAGCGTTGTGACATTTACCGCGGAGACCATAGGGAAATCTGGAAATTACAAAGGTAAACAACAGCACGACACACGACCACGGAACACAGACCAACCTGTTGTCCAGCTTGTAAAACAAGACTTTGAAAAAATTTGGAATCCGGCAGCAGTCTCCTGTGCCTTGGCCGTGTGGAAAGCAACAAACTTAAAATGAAAATTCCCAAACCGGCAAGTGTCAGCAACATCTTTGTTATTAAACGTCGCCAAGGTAACATGTGATCTAGTGAAGTGATGTCCCAATCCCATTTTTACCTATCTGAGCCCATGTGGCCTCACACACTCACTCACTTAGCACCTGAGATCAATTAAGTCTGTGAGTCTTTAGTCCTCAGGGCTCACTTTGGGATTGGGCCATAGTCTCTTACTGAATGTATTTTCCGGTCTCCTTGTCTTGTTGTGTATAGTTCCCCCGAATGGGATGAGGTTGACCCTTCTGAACGAGAAGACCTGCATCTTCAGATGGAAGACGGGGAGTTTTGGTAAGAGTAGTAGTATTGTATGGCAATTTTATGTACTGTAGGTATTTTAAATTACTAGTTCAACATTTTGTAAAATAGGCCTATGCTTATTCACTTTCTTGCAGAGAGTTACATGAATAGATTGATGGCAGAGTGGTGTTGATCTTCTCATCTAACTCTTGGCAAGAAAGCGAATTAACTTATTTCCCAAAACTATTCTTTTATAAAAGTTGCATTTAGGTTTCTGACCAAAAAGTTAATTTTAATCTTCCAGGATGTCGTTCAGTGAATTCAAGAGGCAGTTTTCTCGGCTAGAGATCTGTAACTTGACTCCTGATGCTCTAAGTGAAGACAGTCTCGGCCATTGGAACACCATGAAGTTCTACGGTGCGTGGAGGAGAGGCAGCACCGCTGGAGGCTGCAGGAACCATGCCAGTGAGTCCCAACCGTACGGTCACACAGGATGCCTTTCATTCATCAAAGTCTATGAACCAGGTTTTCCGCAGGGTCTTAAAAAGTCTTAGATTTCAAAATCAAAATTTTAGTCCTTAAGTCTAAAAGTGCTCATATTATGCTAATTTTCATGTTCATAATTGTATTTAGATGTTGTACCAGAATAGGTTTACATGGTTTCATTTTCAAAAAACACCATATTTTTGTCCTACTGCACATTGCTGCAGCTCCTCTTTTCACCCTGTACATTGAGCTCTCTGTTTTAGCTACAGAGTGAGCCATCTCACTTCTGTACCATCTTTGTTGGGAGTCGCACATGCGTAGTACCTAGGTAAGGACTACTAGCCAGTCAGAAGCAAAGTATGAGGGCGTGCCACGCTAGCAGCTAGGCAAGCTTTATAACGTGTGTTACAAAGTGACGCACGTTTGTCACGGAAGTAAAGGCTGGACTACAATAGAGCTGTTTGGAGCAGTTTGTGTTTTCTGTTGGAGATGGTCAGTCCCTTTGGGATGTACTTTGGGCTTTTTCACTTTGTAAATCTATAACATGCACAAAAAAGACATATAACACAATAAAGGAAAGGAAAAAATCCAAAAAGCATAATATGAGCACTTTAAATGTGTTTTAGGTCTTAAATAATTTTAAACAGGTCGTAATTTCCCTACATCAATGTAACGCTACCTCTAATGCTCATTGATTGTTCCCGCAGCTCTTTAGTATGTTTAAAAAAAAAAAATTATATTTTATATATATGTATTCTGTGGTGTTGTAGTTCTTTCTGTCGCTTGTCCAAATATAATTCGCTGTATGACGATTACAAATGAGACCAACGTGCAACTTATATTGCAGCCAGTCTAGACACCAATCCTATAATGCCATTGAGGAAATCGGGGAATTGTTTCAGACAATGTTTCCGGACTCTGACATCTGACTTTTTTATTATTTTTTTTATGTTGTGATATAGGTCTTAAATTTCATTCATAATGGTCTTAAAAAGGTCTTTAAAAAGTCTCTTTAATTTGCTGAAACCCTGATAAACGGACATAGATAAGACATAGACTATGAAATGGGCTGACACAAATGCTGACGCAAATGTACCATCTGTGTAGACACGTTTTGGATCAACCCCCAGTACAAGATCACGTTGCTGGAGGAGGATGATGACCCAGAGGATGATGAGGTGGCGTGCAGTTTTTTAGTAGCTCTCATGCAGAAGGACCGCCGCAGGTATCGGCGCCATGGTCAGGACATGCACACCATTGGCTTTGCTCTTTATGAGGTGAGAACAGAGATGCAAAATCAGTATTGTCCCTTTGCCCTTCTCATAGTTACATTACATTATTAATTTTTTTTAAAGTTTGCCTCAGCTCATTGTTCTCCCCCCCTTATCTTCTTTTATGCAGATTCCAGAAGAGGTAGGCAGAGCATCAATTACTACCACTGTTTTTTTTAATAATAACTATACTGGTGATTTGTCAGGTTTTAGCCCATTTACTATGAATGATGTATATGTTACAGTACTGCTGATCATGTTAGTTTTAAAAAGCATTTTCCCAAGTAGCCACTGGTCTCTGCGCATTGTCTTCATCACATTCATTTCATGAAAATCACACACTTGCAACTTGATTGAGATATTAAATTCACAATATTTAACTGCATCGTCAAAAAATCATATTGTAAATCTGACAATAAAAGCAGACTTGATGGTCATTATAATGGATGACCTATTTCAAGCATATTTTTTTTATTTTTAAACTTCCAATCCAATATGAAAGTTAGTTTTCAAAAAATGCAGTTAGAAGTTAAACAAATTAGCTGTTATGCTTTGTAAAATGGTTGGCAGTAGTGTAAGGTATATGTGATTTCAATTAAATTGACCCGAAAACATGCAAATTGTCTGCATTGTTTCCGACTGCCCTTAGTACAGAGGCTGCCAGAATGTCCATTTGAAGAAAGATTTCTTTTTGAAACATTCATCGTGCGCTCGCTCTGAGACCTTCATCAACCTGCGAGAGGTGAGCACACGGCTTCGTCTGCCCCCTGGAGAGTACCTCGTCGTCCCCTCCACCTTTGAACCCAGTAAGGAGGCTGACTTTGTCCTGAGAGTCTTCACTGAGAAGCAATCAGAAACAGAGTATGTGTCTTTTGCATGTGATTTTAATGTCCATTTATGTATTTGTAATGTGTATCAATTTAAACCTCATGCTAATATGTTTTTGTCCACTGCAGAGAACTGGATGAAGAAATCTCTGCCGATTTAGGAGATGATGTACGTATCGGCGAGACAAAAAAAGAAAAAGTTACATACAGTACAGGCCAAAAGTTTGGACACACCTTCTCATTCAATGCATTTCCTTTTTATTTTCATGACTATTTACATTGAAGATTCTCACTGAAGGCATCAAAACTATGAATGAACACATATGGAATTATGTACTTAACAAAAAAGTGTGAAATAACTGAAAACATCTTATATTTTAGATTCTTCAAAGTAGCCACCCTTTTTTATTAATAAGGGAAAAAAATCCACTAATTAACCCTGACAAAGCACACCTGTGAAGTGAAAACCATTTCAGGTGACTACCTCATGAAGCTCATTGAGAGAACACCAAGGGTTTGCAGAGTTATCAAAAAAAGCAAAGGGTGGCTACTTTGAAGAATCTAAAATATAAGACATGTTTTCAGTTATTTCACACTTTTTTGTTAAGTACATAATTCCACATGTGTTCATTCATAGTTTTGATGCCTTCAGTGAGAATCTACAATGTAAATAGTCATGAAAATAAAGAAACACATTGAATGAGAAGGTGTGTCCAAACTTTTGGCCTGTACTGTACTATACTGTATGAAGGAAAATAACTAGGACCCCTATTATAAACCAATGCCTCTATATTTGTGGTTTCCTACAGGATGAAATAACTGAAGACGATATTGATGACTCTTTTAAGTCCATGTTCGCCCAGCTAGCAGGAGAGGTAAATTCTGTCTCTCTGTTTAGCATCGTTTGTTGCATTTGTATTTTTAGTGGTATTTTAGATAATACAGTATCTTTTAAAGCTTTAAACATCCAAAATGGTATCACCCTTGTTATGGTGAAGAGAAGTTGTTCTTCTTCTTCTTCAATTAAAGACTTGCAAATTCTTTTTTCAGGACATGGAGATTTCTATTCAGGAGCTTCGGACCATTCTAAACCGAGTCCTCTCCCGCCGTGAGTTTAATGTTTATTTTTAACAATTCATAGCTACTAGAAAATGTACATATTAGTAATACATGTCTCACTACTGTATTACATTCCACTGTACACCATCCATTTCCTGGATTGGCTCTCTTACAAGCCTCTGTGCAACTGTGCCTTTGTTGACCAGATGAGTGTTTTTTTTTTGTTTTGTTTTTTTTTGCTTTTTCAGACAAAGATCTGAAGACTGATGGCTTCAGTGTGGAATCATGCAGGACCATGGTCAACCTGATGGATGTATCCTCATGAGTTATCAGGCAGGAATGGATCTTAGAACGTAATTACATAGATTTTTTTATCAGAAACAAACTAAAAATCATGCATTTAGCAGGCTAGTGTTTGTGTGTAGTTCCAACCCTTGACACTGTGTTTACCAGAAAGATGGTAGTGCCCGTTTAGGGCTGGTGGAGTTTCAGATTCTCTGGAACAAGATCCGAAAGTGGCTGGTAAGAATGATTTTAAAAATAATAACAAAGCCAAAGGAGCAGTTTTTACATGTAGATTCTCTGTATTTCTATTTACATTTGTGTCTCCTTCTCCCAGGTAATTTTTAGGGATTTTGACCTCGACAAGTCAGGGGCCATGAGCTCATATGAGATGCGTCTCGCTGTGGAGGCAGCAGGTATAATGCTCTTTGATGATCATTTCCACAATAGTTTACTGTACACACACACACTCACAGATGAGAAGTGTAACCCTTTCTTCCTGTGTAGGTTTTAAATTGAATAACAGACTGAACCAGATTCTGGTAGCCCGGTATGCAGAGAACGAGATGATTGACTTTGACAACTTCATCTGCTGCTTGGTCAAGCTTGAAGCCATGTTTAGTGAGTATTATTGTTAATAGATGTTGTTCTAAATGTATACCGTATGTTTGCAGACTATGACGTATTAATGCAGTGAGAATTACAACACCATTGACAAATTGTGAAAACTTTACCAGGGTATTTCCAGCAGTTCGACAAGGAGGGTTCAGGAGAGGCTGAGATGAACATGAGCGAGGTGAGTTCTGTTTAACAAGAAAATCTCAATACATTTTGTCAATCTTTTCTGTTCATCTAACCTTATGTCTCATTTTGCTAGTGGCTTTACCTGACAATGTGTGGTTGAAGAGTACTGGAGGAGGTTGTGGAGCAAAGTGCTTGCCTGCAGATTGCCATGAACCTGGAGAACTAAAAACCCCTCCGCCTTAGCGACCTGTTGATCCTTTAACACATCCCACCTCAGTGTACGTAAAGTAGTACAATAGCCGTATTAACGGGAAACCAAAGTCCAACCAAGCGTCTCCCGGCCCAAATTTTTAGCAACTATGCAAACCCACATTATTGAGCATTCACTGTGCCACATAGATGTCATTTCTGTAAAAAACAGCATGAGTCTGTGCATGACAAAAATCACTCGCAGTAATGTGCATTGTATGTTGATTTCTACATTTTAGTCTGCTAACTACTAAAGGCTGGTTCGTTAAAGAACACAAAACATAGAGAAAGACATCTGAAGAAGTCTGGTACTGTAACGCTTTAAGCGGTCTTATAGTTTCTCTTAATCATTCTGTACTTGTTTCCATTTTAATGATCACCTCAGTATTAATTTGGTAGTTTCATTCTTAAACCTGTAGATGGCAGTACAGACCTGATCTAATGTCAATGTGTTTTTTTGGCATTTAAAACTGAAGTTTAGCCTGTTTTATATATTACACAAATATTTGTATTTAGTTGAAGTTAAGCAGCTGACCTTTGTTTAATTTTACTTTATTTCTTATTTTGCACTGAGATTTTGGTTTAAGGAAGTTGAAGTCACATTAGTGAGAAATGCTGTATTTCACTCCACTCAAGTAACATTTACAGGGATCACAATATTAAATGCCTTATACATGACACCATGATGTTATAAATAGCTATTAAAATATGCCAGTCATGTGTTTTGTGTTGTGAATGTGTATGTTGTGCCTTCAATAAATATTTCCTTAATGGTTCATGCTTTCTGTTTTGTTTATTGTGTTCATAATAACATGAGTTTGACCCACATTTGGCTGCTCAAACTGCCCAAGAAACTCCTATGCTATGCCTTAAAGCTAAAAGTTATATTTATTGTAAGCACAGAGAGGCCTCTGTAAAATGCCAAACATGTTGACAAAGGTTTGTGTCTATTACATACATTAACAGGATTCTATATAGAGACAATAATTGTGACTGGGTGTATGTTCCTTTTTAAAGTTTAGTGAAGACAAGAACATATACAAGCATAAAATGTTCATATACAAAGTCAAGCAGATTTACAATATACAGTATATCTCAAATCACAGTACAGAATGCGGTTATTAAACAAATGAACTAGCAATTGCTAGGACTTTGGCGTAATCTCCCTCTACTTTACGTAGATGTGTGGGTATAGGAACCTTAATCCTTGTTCCTGTAGGGTTTCCATTGTCCTCAATCAGAACAACATTGTTCGAATCAAAGCGCGGACTCATGCGTTCTCCAGGCATCTTGTGTCCAACGATGAGCGCTTTCTTCTTCTGTCCTTTAATGGCAAGCAACACTTTGTCACCAACTTTTCCTACACCATTCTTGGTGTAGACATGGATCACTCTTGGGGGTCGGTGATATGGTGTATTTCCAAGAGAGCTGTTGTCCACTACACGCACTCTTGTCATCTTTTGAATGGCTGCTGCAACAGCAGATACACTGACGAGACAAAAATTAAATTGGTTGATGATTACAGCCGTCCCTAAGTCAGCAGTCATGCAAGAAATTAACTTTTATATGGGGCATAGTTTAAAGACAAAATTGATCCACAAGCTGAACATTAGAGACTGTTTTTGGAGATCATGTCATATGGAGACAAATGCTTAAGCTGCTCTAAAAGCAGCTTACAACGTGTGTTATAAGGTTAAAATCGGGAAATCAAATTGTATTATATGCCATGGGTGCAGAAAGACACACACACACACACACACACACACACACACACACACACACACACACACACACACACACACACACACACACACACACACACACACGTTGTCGTGATAAATAAAATAATTTGGCTTTAGTTCACAGCTTTAATATCTAGCCGCACCTATTTTTTAATAGCCTACAGCTCTGCCCTGAAACCACAGGACTGAAAGAAGTCAAGGGAACTATCCACAGTGACTTCACTGGAATATGAGGACATTAATAACCATGTGCATGGAAAATGTCAAGCAAAATTTTTAAGGGAGACTATAATAAATTAAGCGTGTTGCTCTATTATTGAATGGTTTTAATTGATCTTAGTTGACTTAACAACTTAAATAAAATCCTCACAGTCACAAAAAAAAATTGACAAGAAAAATATCTTACCTAAAGGTCCTGCGATGAATTATAGACGATGACTCCACAAGAAGCCCAGTTAGAGATTTTGAAAGCAGGGGGAAAGCCATAATTACAGCGACTACTGTGTCAGCTACAAAGAGAAGTTATAAATGGTTAGCAGCTAAAAAGCTTAAGGGTTTGCTCATCATATCGCTAGCATTTAGCTAACTATCACATGGTGGACGAACAAGTCCTAATAATGGAGCAGAATCTTTTTTAGGTTTCGAGCCTTTGCACCGAATACACACATACATGAATTATTGTATTAAAAAGCGTCAAGGGTTAAGATAAAAAAAAAAAAAACGTGTTATGTTAACGTTACCCTTCTATCACGCTCCATGCCAATGTCAAAAGCGTAGCGTCAACAACATGCGACCGACCGCCTTTAGTCGAGCTAGCTGATAAACACAACATGCATTAGAATTTAGCTAATTAATGAATACTCCTCACTGCGAATAATAAGATGCGCCTCGGATTGATAAATGGTGTTAAATGTCAACCTTTTGTGCTCCTAAAAACTAACGTTAGAGTACCTGTAGAAACCGCAAGCGGTAACAGGCCCCAGTTAGCTGTTTCTTTCTTTTTTGTACGTCATAGAAACGCGCTGGGGAGGACATAGAAATACGAGACTATAGATGCTAAACAACGAAGACGCATCGACCATCGTCTCTCTATAGGATCTACCTCTACTTACGTCACACAACCTGACTCGCCTCCTCCTGTAGACTGGTTGGGTTAGCGATAGTTGTTAAACTGGCTGACAGGCAACCGCAGCAGCTGAGACTTGTCTATCGTTACTAACAGCTAGACCGTTTGACTGACTAACTCCATTTGGTCTGCATTAGTGTTGTGGCCGGGGGGGTTGAACGAAATCAAAGTATATGCGGAAATTAGCAGACTGCAGTTAAATAGCCTCCACCTGTTATTTGCTAACGTAACATCGAGGGGCTAAGTTAGCGACTGTTAGCTCACATTAGCCAATTGTGTTACTTTCTGCCCCTGCTGCGTATCCTAGCAAGGTAAGTTGTTTTTCTTATCTATTAACTGTGTATTACGAAACGTGTTTGGTTGTTTCCTACAGTTGCGGCAGCTAATCGTTTGCTACTTCGCTGCGAAACTTAATAATTGCTGTCAGAACAATAAACGAGTAAACACGTTTAACATTAGCGTTAACGAGCTCCAGCAACAGTAACGTTAACGTAATATCAGTGGTAATGTGGGCTAATTTCTGTAATTTATTACAGAAATGTATTTAAGTTAGGGCTATTAAACACAAAAGTAGGTTAGTGAGTGTGCATGTTTTGTTTTAAAATAGTTAAAATAGGTAACTGAGACATTCATTATTATTTTATAGGTTGCAACACTCGAGCCGTAGATTAAGTTCGCCTGCTGGTCCTCGTCATCAGGCACTTAGATGTTTGTTTTATGTTTAGTCACTGTTCATATTCTACGTCTCATGGTAAAATAGATCGTAGCGAGATGTCTTAATATTATTCTAATACTCTCGAAAAGCCAAGAACAAGACTTAGCTCTCTTATCTTGTGAGATTGCTTGTGCACGGACGTACTGTAAGGAAACTAGAACATTGATTCTCAAAGTGTGGTCCGGGGATCCCCATGGGTCCGTGGCACTCTGCCAGGGGGTGTGCGAAAAGTTTTTAGATTCATTCATTCATCATTTAAATGATCATGATTATTATTATTATTATTTTTTTACAAAAGGTTTCATAGTTAAACGAATAATATATTCATTTTTAAATTGTTAATAGTTTATAGATTACATTCTAATCTAGCATCTATGTGTCAATGCTCAGACCGGTTCAAGGTTATTGGCCGTATCCAGACACACATGGCCTGACAGTTTCCTGTCTATTTGCAGTGCTTTTTATGGGCGATCATCACCACCAAAGTACAAAAAGATTAATACACATCTAAGAATCTGTGTGAATTTTCATATGTAAAGTCACATGGACATTTACATTTGATATTTAGTATTTGAAAGTGACGTTGGTGAGATCTGTTGACAACATGGATGTTAATGTGGGCGATTTTTATAATACGGCACCAATACATTAACTGAAAACATTACATAATCATATATGTGGTTAAAAGGAAATTTTGGTAGAATGTTAGCCAAAAACTGTCCAAATGTGGATACAATCACTATAACAAATATATAACTCTTAGAATCTGCATACAGTATGTTTAATACATGTCTAATATATTTCTCATACATTTCTCTTCTGGTTTTTTTTTCTTCACATAACTAGAAAAAAATAAGCAAATAATTCTAATGGACATACATGAGGAGGTCCCTTGTATGTTCTCTATCACATCTTTAAGATAACAAGCATACGATTAGTAATTCTTAACACATCTTAGCTATCTGGTGCTAGTAGTTGAACAATGAGGGAATTTCTTGACAGCCACAGGTTAAATGGGGTTACACTGACTGACATGGGCTTCATCATGGACTGATGACTACTCACAGCTTGGCTGTGACAGTTAATGTGCAGTTAAGTGCTTCCTTGGTCATAACCTGTAAAGGGATACCCATGACCATAACCATTACCATTGTTTTCAGCCGTGCTGTTCAGTGACATTAATGAATATTGATGGGAAGCCTTCCAAAAGAATAATCAGCCTGACAGGCTTCTATCAATTTCATACAAGATAAAAACGTAGGGCCTTACTAGCTTTAGTCCTTACCAAATGATGAGTTGTATGTGTGCTTGCTTTTCCTACATTGCTGAAAGCAAGGGTTGATTCTTGGTTGGATTGTATTTTTAGTGGCATCAAGCAATCATTTGTGGTATTATTATTATTATTATTATTATTATTATTATTATTACTTTATAAATCACTAAAGCAATTAATTGATTGAACGGCTGCAACTGTTTTTTTTTTTTTTTAATCAGTTCAGGCTTCCCTTTACAATCAGAAGATGGAGTGGAACACACACCTCCAGTCTTTTTAAGGTAGAATTGAATTACTGTAGTAAGATTAGTTTTACAGAGAAAACATAATTTATTGGATTTACAACAATGGTTAAGAATCCATGTCGTGCTGCTGATTTTTAGATGAGAAGCTAGGTGCACATGTTCTATTTAGCATAATAAACTTTTATCATACAGCATCAACTTTAATTTGTCGTCCATCTAATGTTAATGATGGTATTATCTACTCTATTGTTGAATATAAGATTTCAGTGTAAACATGTTTGACCAGCAAATGCTGATTATGTATCTCTGTCAGCAGGGGAAGAAATGTAATGTTTTTTTATACTGTTTGGTCTTTATTTGACATACATGCTGTGACATGATTATGAAACAGTACTGTTATAACGTCATAATCAAAGCTCAGGCATTGCGCAGTTGCCAATGATTTACAGGCTAATACCAACAAGGCTAGTATGTGCAAATCTGCATTATCAGCCATCAGCATTGTTGGAGAGTTATGCCAAATATGCCATTGTTGTGAAGCAGGTTTATAAAGCAGATAATAATAATAAAGCAGGTTTGTGAATTCAAAACATGAACAGAGCACATAATGGATTAAAAACCGTGTTTACATAACTTATTAATACTTGGACATGCACATACAGATTGATTACATTTGAGCAAATGTATGTGGACATCTCCATAGGCCAGCTGTCATTGGCACCTTCCTTCTAGGGTGTCCACCTATTCTTTGTTTCTTGTTTTCACATTGCTCATAAGTTTATCACCACCAACCCTTTGAAAGGTGATGATAGAAAGACTTGATCAGGACACAAATTCATTGAGGGTGGCGTATTAAGGTTAAGGATGTACTTGGGATGTGTGTTGTGAAAGTAAAGTATGCTCTCTCCAGGGTTTCCCCCAGAAAAGTAATTTAGCCCGGTGGGAAGTGTCTTTTATTCGACGAGGACCCCGCTGGGGCCAGTCACAGACTGATGGCAGCATTAATGTAGAGCCCAATAGCTTCTGTGATCACAGAATCATGGACGGAATTGCGAAATTCGTAAGAATTCCATACATTATCCTACATTAAGTCAGTGCTAAAAGCTAACTGGAGATTTCAAAAATATGACTACGTCTTAAGTTTTCAACTGATCGGTAAAAATAACGTCTTAAAATACATCCAAAAATAATTCCCAGTGGCTTAGGCCTGGTGGGGGGCAAATTAGGCCTGGTAGGCCACCAGGCTTGCAGTACACTGGGGGAAACACTGCTCAACACTGTCATTCGCTTTACGAGGGGATTGTTTTCAACCGACACCTGTATCTGTCTCTGAGATGTTTTTGGTTTTGCTGGACAATAAGTGGACATCTCAGTTGTTAGTGGAAGTGTCAAAAGGTTGCTTATATCTTTCCTGCAGGGACCACAGGATAGTTTTCTGTTTTAAGGGAGTGGTTGGTCTGCCGTAACCAAGCGCATAATCATAAATAACCAGTAAATCTGTTGGCACCTAGTGTGTCCCTCCTTTTTTAAATTTGGTTTTATTTAGTTGGGAATGCAAGGTAGAGGATCTCAAGTTGGTGTTGGACAACTGCTAACCTAATTCATAACCCACTGTTTTAAAGCATTGAACAAAGGCTGTTCAAATATGTAACCTATGAAGATTAAAGGAATAATGACTCACATACTGTATATTTAAATGCTCAAGGTCATAAATATGTGTGCTGTTGCTAATTGTAGATGGAAAGCATTAGGCTAGTGTTGTGCAGTTTCAGAGGGCAATTTCTCTGTGCATTAAGGGGGAGGTACACTTAACAGTGAAAATGTTTGCATTCATATCATCAGTATATAATATCTGGTTAGACGTTTGGCTAGGGCTGGGAAAAAAATCCATTTGATTTAAAAATCGAGTTGGTAGGTCAAATCGATTTTTAAAAAAAACCAATTTTTTTTCTTCAGTAGTAGTCGGGCAATTACCCTCTACATAGCTACGGGCGCTCGATATACAGTACCTAGCCGCAAGTATTTCTCTGACGTTGCTCTTCCTCAGCTGTATAACAACACTCGGCAAAAGATAATAAGCAAGTTGAAGGGAATTGACTTTTACGCTGCAACTACTGACCTGTGGTCGAGCCGAACCATGCAGCCTTACATGTGTCTTACGGTTCATTATACAGTATAAATAATTTGGATGTTTAACAATCTTTGTTGCACAGTGACTTTTCAGTTAGAGAAAGGGTTTGCCTTTGCAATTTTGTTTATGTTGATGCACTTTAATTAAATACAATAAATATATATTTTTAAAATATATTTACAGTTCGCAGTTATTTTGTTTTAAATGGAAGGGGGGGGGGGGGAATTGAATCGTAAATCGAGTATTTTATTAAAAAAATCGCAGATTTTCCCAGTGGATTTGAAATCGCAGATTTTTTTTTTAGGGGAAAAAACCCCATCCCAGACAATTAGACAAACCTAAATGTTTTTCCTGCTTAAGCTGTAGAGCAAACGGCAGATTCACTCTAGATTGAGTTTCAAATAGACAATCATGGGATTTTCTCCCCTACTGCCTTCATCCCCTTTATGTTTATTTGTATTTTGAGAATGCGTGCCAGACTGATGGTACCATAGCAACTAGCCTCAGGTGGAAAGGTGGCACAGTATTTCTGTGCTGCTGAGTCATGCACACACAGCTGTTAAAAATAGTTCTAGAGGTATTGAAATTATAATAAAAACTAAATTAGTTTTAGTCTGAAACTTTTGTTTGCAGTGTTGACTGTTACACTTAAGGCATAGACAATTTGATTTATTAAGGTATACAATTAAAATGGATAGCAGATAGGATTTACAAAATACAGAAAACACATCCCTTGTTTAATCAGGGCTTAATCATACCACTGACAAATATGTGAGATTTCATGCTGCCCGAACTTCATATTTAGGTTGTAGCTACAGGCTTTTAACAGAATTAAGGTACTGGTAATATTGCATTTTTAAAAGCAGGTTACAAATCTCAGCAGAGTTGATTTGATTTTGGAAAACAACAACTTGGTGTTAAATTTGGGGGATAATGTTTCTCATGAGTACTATGGTTATTAATATGTCATTTACTATTGAATCTGGAATGTTCTGCATTAATTGTACTTGATTGCTTTCAGGAGTAGGGATGCCAATTTAGATTTTTTTTTTGTTCTTCTAACAGATAGCCGTCTTTCTGCTGTGCCCCATTCACGTAGTGTCACTTTTTAATTATGAAGGTTAAACTTTGCAATTTATTCGCGGTTCACATGTAGTGTTGGACATCGTTTGGATCTTAACAATTCTGATTCCGATTCTTCCTTTCGATTCCGATTCTTTGA
Source organism: Perca fluviatilis (assembly GCF_010015445.1). Taxonomy (NCBI): domain Eukaryota; kingdom Metazoa; phylum Chordata; class Actinopteri; order Perciformes; family Percidae; genus Perca; species Perca fluviatilis. Next base: position 22,065,236 of record NC_053130.1, on the reverse strand, counting down.
GGGGTGGAGTTGAAATGGGTCACATGCCTATCAGGCATCAGCCATCTGATGCCTGATAAGCATCAGATATTAAATATTAAATTTAAATAATCTATAATTAAAGCTGCGAGCAGCGATGACGGGCCCTCGCTTCTTCCCCCGGGGGGTACTGGCAAATGCAACATCACATGTAGACCACACATTCTAAGTTTCATGTAAATCGCAAAACTTTTGCCAAGATAGAACCGTTCATGTTTCCACACCCACCTACAGGAAGTTGTTCCTCCATAACTTGCGCATTGTGTTAGCTATCAAAATTCTTTTGATAACTTTTAGTCACGAGGGTCAACCGAGTCTATATCCAAGTTTTCGTGCAGATTGGACTCACGGCCCAGGAGGAGTTAGACAAAGTATGTTTCCCATATATCGCGATGTGAATAATTAATGAAAAAAATTCTAACAGCGCCATCTAATGGCCGATGCACTATAAATTTGGCGTGGATGCTCAAACCCCTATACGGAACAACTTTGTCATATTTGGTGTCAATCGGGAATAAATCTTGTTAAGATACGCAACTTCCTGTTTCGACAGCCCCCTACAGGAAGTTGGTCCTCTGTAACTTGCGCATTGTGTTAGCTATCAAAATTCTTTTGATATATTTTTGTCATGAAGGTCCACCGAAGTCTACGTGTAGTACATTTTGTGCAGATGGGACTCATGCTCTAGGAGGAGTTAAAAAAAGTAGGTTTCGCTCAAAGCAAATTAGCTAATTAATAAAAAAAAATTAAAACAGCGCCATCTAAAGGCCAATTGACTACATATTTGGCAAACAGCCTCATAGTCACATGAGGAACAACTTTCTTAAGTTTTGTGTCCATTGGAATAGCCGTTGGCAAGATATAACCATTCCTGTTTCCACTCCCACCTACAGGAAGTTGGTCCGCCATAACTTGCGCATTGTTTTAGCTATCAATATTCTTTTGATAACTTTTTATCACAAGGGTCCTCCGAGTGTATATGCAAGTTTTCGTGCCGATTGGACTCACGTCCCAGGAGTAGTTCGACAAAGTAGGCTTCCCATATGTCAATATTTTGATGATTAAATAAAAAAAAATTAAAACAGCGCCATCTAATGGCCGATTGCAGCCAACTTTGGCACAGTTGCTAAACCGGCCAGGAGGAACATCCTTGTCAAGTTTCGGGGCAATCGGAATAATTGTTGTCAAGATAACGCAACTTCCTGTTTAGACAGTAAGTTGCTGTAACTTCCGCATTTTTTCAACTATCAAAATTCTCTGGATAACTTTTCATTATGAGGGTCAACAGATACTTCCTGCAAAGATTGAAGAAGATTGAAGTCACGGCCTAGGACGAGTTCGAAAGAATGTAAAACACCTGAAAAATGCATAATTAAAAATGGCCGCCTTCCGGTTGGGCAGAGCTGTCACTACCCAAAGTGAGTAGAGTGCAGATTTGAGTTGGCGATGCGCCACGCGAACGTGCGGCAGATGTGGAGTCGCATGCGCTCCACTTTGCGACAAGTAGCCTACAAGATGCTAACGGCGTTTTGAGCTAACGTTAGCAATCAAGTAGCTAGCCTACTAGCTAGATGCTAATGGCGTTTGCTAACGTTAGCAGTCAAACAATCATAAATAGAAAACGTTTTTGAAATGACTGCTAGCTACAATTAGCAATCAAACACAACATCGGCTGTCACTTGAATGGCGTTTTGGCCCAACGTTAGCAATCTAAAATAATAGAGAGATAAAACGTTTTTGAAATGACTGCTAGCTACAAATTAGCAATCAGACACAGGCTGTTACACTTTATGTCACTTGAATGGCGTTTTGAGCTAACGCGTTAGCAACCAAACAATCATAGATTGCTAAAACGTTTTTGGAAAATGATTCCCATCTTCTGTTATTGTATGTAAAGAGAAAAGTTTATTATTTTACAGATTTCACAAATTTCAGTAAGACACGTTTGGCGTAAACAGTTTAAATCTGACCATGCGCAACTCACATTTGCACTCGACCAAAGCCGGTCTGACTCGGTTAACATCGGGTATGACACGTTATGCCGTAAACCGTTTAAATCTGAGCATGCGCAACTCAAATCTGCACTATTCTCACTTTGGGTAGTGACAGAGCTAATGAATGTAAATGGGAAATATGTCTGCAATGATTAGAGCAATATGGGTATTAAATCTTGTGAAGATCGGAGCAACTATGTCCAAGTTAAGGCCTTCTACGCATTAGGGGGCTCTATGGAGCCCGCTTACAGGTATGGGCCAAATCGCTGTACAGTCTCGCAAAGCCCCCAGGTGCTTATGTGGGCGCCAATTTTTGTGAGTTTTCGTATATATTGAGGCCGTCAAAATGTGCCCAAGTGCTAAAACCAATTAGGGGCGCTTATAGAGCAACCATACCACTCCCAGGCCTAAATGTGTATTCAGATGAAAGAGTTTAATATTCTGCACATGGCTGCAAAAGTTTTAGAGTTTTAGTGCATCCTAAAGTCCTCAAACAAGTGTTCGTATAATGAAGATTTTTGCACGAAAACCAAGATTTTGGAAATTTTTGAATTTTGTAATTTTTTCTAAAAATAGCTCCATGGAGTTCAAGATGAGACCTATGTTCCCTCAAAAGTTGGTATATTAACTTCTTACTTTTTTCCGAATTAAAGACGTTAGGGGCGCTTATGGAGCCCCTGGCAACACCCGGGGCCAAGCACTACAGAACTTTGCAATTTTCACCAGTTGTGACAGGTGGTTATTTGTATGAAATAAGCAGCTTTTCAAAATAAGTCATTAAACTATTTTTAAAAACGTGCTATAACAGTTTTACTCTCATTGCTCCCATTATCCTCCGTGACACGCTCTCTTCCAATTCGCCTGACAACTCTTCTCCAAAACAAACAGCTCTGAGATAACAGAGCTCAGCCCATAACTTCACTCACCCAAAGCAGATAGTATGCGTGAAATAAAACGGACACGTGGGCGCCCGGATAGCTCAGTTGGTAGAGCAGGCGCCCATATATAGAGGTTTGCTACTCGACGCAGCAGGCCTGGGTTCGACTCCGACCTGTGGCCCTTTACTGCATGTCATTCCCCCTCTCTCTCCCCTTTCATTTCTTCAGCCGTCCTGTCATTAAACGCCTAAAAATGCTAATCTTTTTTTCTCAACGATTCTCCACGTGCGAGAGGTGATGGATAGTTCCAGTCACTTCGTCATGTATTGACTTTGTTGAAACAAGAGAAGAAAGCCTCACTGATGTGAAGAACAGGTCCGAGATAAATACTGTATATAAATGCTCTCTGTCTGCCATATGCCAACGCTCCGGTAAGTCCACTCATCCCGTCTCTGCCCGGGCATGCCCCAGCTGCCCGCACATTTGTTGACAAACTCCCACAAACAACCACGCACGTGACTGTGAAATGGCGATTTGCCCCTTTTTTAAATGTGAATAAACGACAGTTGCGCTCACCACCAGCAAATGCTCTTTCCGTTGTGATTGGTGGTATCTTGACAACTCGCCGTTACCTTGTTTCCTACAGACTGTGTTAATGCTAGGGCTCTCCCAAATTTTTTTAAACTAATTAATCTAGCGATTATTTTTTCGATTAGTCGACTAATCTAACGATAATTAATTTTTCGATTAGTCGACTAATCTAACGATAATTAATTTTTCGATTAATCTAACGATTAATTTTTCAATTAGCGATTATTTTCCCATTGCTCAATTATTAACAATTTACACAAAACAAATTTCATTAAGGTTCAAATCTCTATTTATTAAAATTGTTTAACACTGCACTGTTCAAGTAAAATGAATTTGTAGTGCAACCTGAAGCCAGATGTAGGCTATCAATCCAACCACAAAATAAAGTCACTTTCAGGAGGAATACAAAAATAAAAACTTAAAGTAAACAGAGCAAGTGCAAAAAGAGTAGCCTGTGCTTTTTTTAACAGTAGGTAAAATAATGAATAAGCTCTTGTTTAACATCCAAGCTCTCCTCCCTTTAATTTAACTTTAATTATTTGTATCTAAAGGCTGGTTAAGCACTGTAGGGAGGAGAAGTTGGAGAGTTCTCGTTCCAGTGATTGGTACATTTGGGTGATGGCGTTGGATATGCGTTAGCATGTTAGATGTATTTCCACTCACATACCCAACAACTGCTGAACAACGCTGACACACAGTCCTCGTCTTATAGTCCTACTACTGTAACTGACCCGAAGACCGAAGTTTTCGAGGCAGGGACGGTATTAGACAAGAGGACATGACACGGGAGGCTCCAGGCTGCAGCCATACAGTCTCGGAAGTTTTCCCAGACCTGCGATCTTAAAGAGGCCGGCGGGGAACTCTTGTGGGTCGCAACCACTCGCCATACTCGTCCTTTCGTGCTGCTATCTCTGACTCACTCACTGGATCGACCGTCGACCTGACAAAAAACTGCATGTAGGCGGAGGAGCTCGGCTAGCTTCAGAGCTAAGGCGGAGCTGCAGATTAGGTGCCCATAGAACCCGTGTATCTAACAGTAGTTCCGCATTACATTAGTTCTGCATTACATTAATTAATTTGCACACACTTTTTATTTATTTATTTTATTTAGTGACGCGTCGACGCAAATTATTTGTGTCGACGCATTTACGTAGTCGATGACGTCGACTACGTCGACGAATCGTCCCAGCCCTAATTGATGCGACTTGTACATTACAGCCACTCAAACAGGACTGAGTAACATGACCGATATATTATTTTATTAATTTTTTAATTTTTTTAACTTCGCTAAGGCGGGCGGCGCGTGTAGTTAAGGCAGCCGCCTAAACTGCAAAGTGCTGCGGGAAACCCTGCCTACTAGAGCGCTGCTCACTGTGCTCCAGGGCTGCAACACAACAAGCGCCTGGCCGCTTCGGAAACCAAAACTTTCGCATATTAAATTGGGAAGCGATGATCGGATTTGAAACTAAATCCTCTAAATGATTCCAAACGATTCCAATAAAGAAACGATAATTTTTTAACCGATTCCAAGTAGGTATCGGTTCTTGATGCCCAATCCTATTCACATGTATGCATGAACTGTGGTGGTCCGTTAAACTGTAGGCTCAACATTACTGATAATTTGTTGATCAATATAATGTAGAAAACCTTACACTTCATAATGTTTTGTATCCATAACATGATTGTGTTATTGTACAAATTAGCAGTAAAAGCAGTAGCCTTTGTAAGTCAATCCTACATTTTTCAACGTGGGAGCAAAACGTGCTCCTTGGGGAAAAGTGTGTTATGTGACCATAAGCCCTGTTCATAGGCCTACTATCAAACAACTGGACTCTGGGGTCAAGGGTCCCATGTCCCCGGATGTAGAAGCCCCCTTACTGGAATACTGGATATAATTATATTCCATTATTCTTTTTAGTATTTTGAATTGTTAACTGCCACCAGAATTCTGTGATTTCCTTGCCATAAATATAGCCGTTTTTACAATAAATTGGTGCCTAGAAATGTATCGGAACGCAGGAATTGAAGTCTTTTGCGCTCAAAATCGGTAGGTGTTGAATGTTAAACGGTCTGAACTGGGGCAATGGGTCTCTGATGTGCAGCAGTGTTGTTGAAGGCACAGGGGGGTATGTTGTGTCCTCTTTGGGTTGAGCCCGGTCCATTTGAACCCTGCGGTCTCTATCGGCTTATTGTTCAGCTCTGGCTGCGTCCCTCTTCAGTGATGTCACAGCATTCCAGGGAGCGGATAAATGAGTTAGTGTTAGGGCAGATGAGCAGCGTCGTGAATGCTGCTGGTAATAGTGGGTCGAAGGGCACAAGTATCACAGTGCAACTGTGCAAACACTTTCCAGCACTCACCAGAACACCTACGCGTTTTTTCCAAGCCCTTCGTTTATTCAGTCTGGGTGAAATATGAATCCTTTTAAGTGTGATAGACTGTAGATCAGGATGGAGGTACCATTTTATAAGATGACAAAGGTCCTTCAGTTTTTAGGTTATTTGTCTCAACATCTCAACACAAAACGTTTTCGTATCACTTCTTCTCAGACTTTCACTGTTCACACAAGTAAGTAGGAACTTTCTTATGTTTTGCAAGTCCAGGGCCACTGTATAGGTTGTTTAGAAAGCGTATGTTAGGTATTGATTGGATGGTTAGTGTTTTATCTAAGCAATGCTTTTTGCCCGGCCTCTCATATTTGCTAGTGAGTTTAAATGGTCATTTAATCCATTTCCTGACCAAGAGCATCCCTGTCTGAGTCAATGAATGTGGACCTTAGGATTTAGAGGACTCACCACAAAGTCTTTTTAAGCCTGGATATCTAGTGTGACACATTTCATTGGTGCTGTGTGCCAGGGCAGGAGAAAGGACTATCTGGATTTACAGTTATTCTAGGATTCTTTTACAACCAGGCTGAATCCTTAAGGTCAGGAGAAAAAACTGCAAGATCATTGGGGCTGGTGCTTTAGCGTTGGAATCATGATGTTATTATCAAGATACATTTCTCATCGGACGTATTATGCCTCATGCAGTATTCATGCTTTGTCAATGTTTCCCATCATTATCCTTTAGGTAGCTTGTTGTCTCTTACTGAAATTAATCAGAGACTGGAAGGAAATGTGTAAAGTAACAGGCCACGTCTCTTGAGCCTGACTTATAAGGGGTTGGCACCCTGCTCCTAACCTTTTAACAGTTAAATGACCCAATGTAATGTGAAAGGGGGTTTCCAACCTTTCAGCAACTATCTTCAAATGTTAGCTCATTGTTTGGGTCCTATAACCCAAACAGACTGTATTGCTGAGTCACTGTTCTCATCCAACCCCAATATATGACTGCACTTAGCAGTGTCTATCAAACAAGCTCAGACAAGCTGCCTGCCTAAGGCTGCGTTCACATACAGTCAGGCGGTCATCAGGCGGTCCACCGAAAACGCAAGTCTTCCCATTGATTTTGAATGAGGTAGTGCGTTTAGGCTGCGGCGGTGGGGGCCGTAGGGGGGAGGCGGAAAAACCTGCTACAGCCCTTGGGGGAAAGGTTGAGACAGATTTAACTTTTGGAGAAACGCAACCCAATGTCACCCTGTGTTGGCCAATCATGTAACCAACTATCAGACTTGGCAGTCCCGTACAGTAAATAGTGAACATCCCTGTCTCTATCGCTGCTGCAAGAAGGTTTTAAAACCCTATGTGGGTAAAAAAACAAAAACGAGCTCCAGCACAAAGCACAGTCCCTCCTTCCCTTTTCTTTCTCCATGAAATGAAGCTGCCTTCATGTGCAGTCGGAAACCTCGAGATCTATAAACAATCTGAAGGAAAACCATAATTGTGAAATATAAAGTCTATTCGTGACACTCCCACCGCCACACAACCCTGCAGCAACTCACCGGATCGCTTTCTTTGGTCTGGACGCACCCTAAGACAAAACAAATAGTACCCCAGTGACTGCTAAAGTTAAACATCTTGCAAGCTAAAGACCCAGATGTTTTTCAGGTGTTGGGGGGACAAAATAAGGTAAAAGGCGAGTGAATATTGGACTTCAATTTCTCACTCAGCTAGAAACATGTCACCAATGGAATGTCAGCTGGGCTTTCTGTCTACTGGATGGAGATAGGAAAATTGGTGGTCGGCACTGAACACCTGTTCTGTACCTGAACACCTAGGTGTTCAGAGCATACATTTTTACTTAATGCTACAGTTATTTTCCTTGAATTCAGGTCAAAGTTTACTATGTGTCATTTGCACGTAGAGTGGCCACAAATAAGGAACAGTGTATAATGGTTAGAAACCACGTGGGTTTAAGTTGTCATGCATGTGGTCAAAAGCAACAGTGTGTGACTAATGACAAGACAAAAATGTCAGCCTCTCTAGAAAAGGACAGACAATTGAAAATGCCTTGTTACCGTAGAGTCTCACCACGTGATGTGTGCTTTCCAGTTATTTCCTGCTTCACCCCATTTCTGGGGGAAGTTACTCTTCAGAATGTTTCCATGATAGACACATACAGTGTACCAATTATACTAGAATGCAATAGTAATAATCAGAGTACTTGTAACACCTTTGTCTCTTCTTTACAGGTTGTCAACATGTTGCAGTGAGTAATGCACCGAGTGTTGATATTAATAATGGCCACCTGGGGGGCGCAAGGATGCCCCAATTCGGAGAGCTGTACGACGCTGCCGCCCAATTCCACCTCCAAGGCCTACTGCTACGCTGCCCGGATTAGCAGCACAGTGCTCCAGGGCTTGCCTTTCGGCGGGGTGCCTACTGTCCTTGCCCTTGACTTTATGTGCTTCTTGGTGAGTCCTGTTGTCAGTGTTTTCTTCACAACTGTCAGAATTGAAGTAAAATACTTCCAGGAATGTGATTTACACCTCCAAGCGGTTATGTAACTTTTGTATTCTCTGTACTGTAAATAAAGGGACTAGAGGTGTTGACAGCCACTGTTAATTTTGTATTTCTAGGTGCTGCTGGTTGTGTTCTCCTTCTTGAGAAAAGTAGCATGGGACTATGGGCGCCTCGCTCTGGTGACTGACGCTGACAGGTAATTAGAAAACGTTGGTCCAGTAACAAGGCTTTCTATGCCAACATGCACTGATATATCCACTATGGTTGAAATTTGATTTGCTAACATCACAGTTTCTTTATACATCTAACAAGTGCCAAATACACAGGGGTTAATGGTTCATATTTGGTACATGCCATTGTCCAAAGTTAACTTTTTGGTAAATGGTGCTTTCCTAAATAACCACGAAAAGCTAAAATAATTAATTGTACGTTTTTCCTCAGTCAAATGTCACTCAGTTTTTAGTATTTTTGGTTTTAACTTGAAATGTACTTTGTTTTTTACATAGTAGTTTGCAATCTGTTGTGAAGAAAAGAGAATTCATCTCGCAAGATAATTTTGGCAAATTCACTGTTCCACATCTTGATAATTGATCCTCATGTTCTAGTTACACTCAGTTGCAAGAGAAATAAGCATGTAACACTTGCCAGGCATTAGACAGATCTTTCTGTAGAGCCAGTGTACCAAGCAGTCAAAAAACAACTACTGCTTATTGTCTCTGCTGGATACAAAGCCATTGTTAGGCATTGATATGATTGGCCCGCCTGTAGTCAGAAGGTGTACGGTGGTCAAAAGGGACACACTGACAAAAGCGTTGTCAGCATTTAAATGTTAGCGTCTGAGAAGGAAGGTCCTAGCCATTGTGGCTGGTGACCCTTATTGATCATCTTTATCAGTATTTGGCACTTGGTGGCTGTTCATTCTGGATGCTAGTTTACACTGAAGAATGTAGTATTCTTGTTCTGAGGGAGGAGTTAGTTTTCTGACGGAAGCAGGCATCACAAGGTTAGTACTACAGACGGAAAGTCAGTGTCAGCTGTTTTTCCTTCTAATGGCAGTAATGCACTCTGACAATGTCACGATTTGTCACTTGTTACATGGTTTGTTCACGTTGAGATAGGAAGGCCAGACTGCTGTTGGAATAAGCCTGAAATGCAAGGAAAAGAAACAAATGATTAGTAACTCTTATCAATTTAAATTTAAATCTCTTCCAGACCACTGCATCCTCAGCCCTGGACTGGACTGGACTGTATTTATAATATGATGATATGCTGCCACATATATTGGGATAATTTGAGACTGATGTCTGCACACTGATCGAATAATGAGAATTGTTGTGGAGGCAGCCAAAGAGGCGCCTGTCAACAAGGACTGATTCCACTGCTCCTTTTTCAATCTTTTTAAACCACGAGGTGAAACAAGATGACTGAGCAAGTAGGGAGAGAGAGGGAGCTCAGACATCTCTACAGCCCTCTTTGACTGTGAACCCTGGAAAGTACATGGCACAATGCTCCATCACCTACATCCTCATGCTGTTTTTGTGTGATGTTGCAGCTTCACTATTTTTGCAGCTGCATGTGAGCAGAGAATGGGGTTGCAGCATGGTGGGAGGATTGGGAGGGGGGTGGCAGCATGGGACACTTGTAACAGACAGGAAATGTAGTTTGTTGGCTCATGACACTGTGTCGACTTGAGATCAGCGTCTGTCTTTTAAATTCTTGTAATATCTGAAAGATGAATGTAACCTTTACTAGGAAGCTTGATTAATCATTAAAAGGTATTACATTACTATTAATTTGATGTGCCTGTTGCTCCAGCTACATAAGCCGTGGCTCTCAACTAAAATGAATGATGGGTTAATATACTATAGGCCATAAATGCATTTATATGGCTGTAAAATGTATGCCAGAATGAATAGAAACCTTCATTGGTATGCCTGTATTGTAATATGCTTCCCCAGTTTTCCTCTGAACCAGCACCCTCACTGGCCAACAGGGCCGTTACCTCTTCACCAAGCTAAATGCTTTTGCTTCTTTTTTCACCAGAAGAATGGATCAACGGTACAGTCGCCTGGATGATCGGGAATAGTATGTTATCGCTCCATATCCTAGACTCACCGCCATTTTCTTCTCTTCTTTCCCTTTCTGTAGTTAACCTAATTCATAACTCTTGTCCACTCTGCCCAGGCCGCTGTGGGTTTCAGCCTGTTTTTCACTCTTTATGGTTTAGTTTTTTTCCCTCCTCCTCCAGGCGTTTCCTGGTGCCTAATTCTTCTCCCTGTCCTTGTCACTCTTGTATTTCTGCTGTTGGTTGTGCCTGTCCTCTCTCACTGTCCTAATCAGATCTGTGTGTGCTAATCTATGTATTGACCTCTTTATGAAGTACGGGCTTCTTCTGTGCGAGCGTGCTGCACAGACAGGATGCTTACAGGGAGAGGTAATGCTTCCTTGGTCTGTTGTTGTTAGTAGACAGGCCCAAACATGGTGCAGCTTCAGTGTGTGCTGTCCTATAGAGCGGAGAGGAGCCATTCTGACTTCTCACAGGAATGTGCAGGAGGAGGACTGACGGTGGATTTCAGCCGCAGGCTCTCTCCTCATTCCATTAGAGATCTCCTAGAGCAGGGGTCTTCAACGTTTTTTAAGCCAAGGACCCCATAACTGAGAAACATGGAGCAGGGACCCCCTACTACATATATTGTATAAAATTAAGTTGCATATTAAACTGGGCCTACAATAATGCGTGGGCAGCCTACAGCCTTTATCCATACCTTTTTTTTGCATAGAATACTAAGCTATTAAAATAATAATTGTTGGCGTGATTTTATAAATCTTGTTTTAATGTAAAAACACATGTGGCACAGTGACTCCTTAGGATGAACTGTATCTGTAGATGGCCTTAAGGCCTACCTTACCTGTAGGCCAGTAAGCCTATCATCTATGTTTTTTCACAAATAGGCTGATTTATATTTGCTAAAAATATGTTGGAATTATGTTAAGATATATTAGTTTTTGAAAAGAACATTCAAAAAGTTAACAATAATTTGGAGCCCCCCTGCACTAACTCTGAGGACCCCCTAGGGGCCCCGGACCCCCTGTTGAAGATCTCTGTCCTAGAGCCCTGGGTGACGTCATCCTTTCATGTAGTAATGACCACTGAACCAATGTTGGAATTCCAGCAGAGCCTGGGTCCTCTTGATATTTCCCAGTCCTGTATAAATTGACATGACCTCCCAGGGGAGTGCAATCAAATGTGTAATACAACTAGTCTTGATGCTGTGTTTATGTCCTGCGGAACCTTTGGCTCTGCTGGACAAATTCCATAAATCTGCCTCTTTATGATCACTGGGTTTCTGTTGTTTCCTCTGTGAATGTTTTTCTCTGTAGAACTTTGCTTTCTAACTTTTTATCGCCACCTTTCCTATGACAGTGATGGTGTACCCAACCTGTGTAAAGTAGTGACTCCTAATCCTGCATGAAATGTGGCTGCAGAGATTGTACCTGTGGTTGACTGGTTAACCAACCCAAATCCTGTGACCAGCCCACACAGGATAAAAGGGTGAATCTCTACAGTCCATTTCAGGGCTTGTGTTTTGTGTTGTCAACTTTTCCATACTGATGATAATCCCACCGTCCTGAGACACAAAGAACTAACATCCCCCTTATGGTATGTGGTCTGGTGATGTAAGGTAGTTGTGTGATATCATGCAAATGCTATGTGTTGTGTTTTCTGCATACAGTGTGGCCTCTGCCTTGACATCAGATACACCAGAACGCTATGAGCGTCTCACTTCAGTTTCCAGCTCTGTGGACATTGATCAGAGAGACACAGTAAGTATGCCATTGTTCTTACAGGACAAAATACTGTGTGTTGCATGCAATAACTGGTACACCTTCATTTCTTTGCTCTCTTCTTTTTTTAGGGCTTTTGCTCCTGGCTAACTGCCATCTTTCGCATCAAGTGAGTCAACCTACTCACAGCATGTTGGAAATAAGAAAAATTGGTGAAACGCTGAATAAACCGGATATGAAAATGTTCTCTGTTTTGAATTGCTCTTAAGCAGTTGACTTTGTTGGTCTGTTCTCTGTGTAGGGATGAAGAGATAAGGGAGAAGTGTGGTGAGGATGCAGTATATTACTTGTCCTTTCAGCGCCACATCATTGGCCTGCTGGTAGTGGTGGGCGTGCTGTCTGTGGGCATCATCTTGCCTGTTAACTTCTCGGGAAACCTACTTGGTGAGTGAATTGGAATTTACTACCAGGGAATCTGAGGAAATTTAGAAAAAAGTGTATTTCTTTACATTTTTTCAGTTGTCAATGTTTGACTAGGTGAGGCTCCCCTGTCACCATTACATTTGTCTTTGCTGGTTTGTTTATTTTTTGATTCCATCTTTTTTTTTTTTTTCTCCTGATTCCACCCATGATTTTTCTTTCTTAAGATTTAAACCAACTTCAAAACTTTGCAACCTTGTCTTTTTTCTTTTCCCTACAGAAAACAATGCCTATAGTTTTGGGCGAACCACTATAGCAAATTTGGATGCAGAGTGAGTAATTTTTATACCGTATAGATAGATAGATAGATAGATAGATAGATAGATAGATAGATAGATAGATAGATAGATAGATAGATAGATAGATAGATAGATAGATAGATAGATGGATAGATGAATAGATACTGTACTTATGAAGGTTTATTTTGAGGCTTTACATTCTAATGCTTTCACTTAACCTTGTTGCCCTTTATTTCCTCAGTAATGCACTACTGTGGCTGCACACCACCTTTGCATTTCTCTACCTGTTACTGACGGTGTACAGCATGCGACGGCACACCTCCAAGATGCACTACAAGGAAGATGACCTGGTGGGTGGCGTGGTTTACATACACTCCTTGTACACACACACAGGTCTGAATTTTGTTGGTAATTACTTCCCTGTCTTCATTTCCCTGCAGGTGAAACGCACTTTATTTGTCAATGGAATCTCCAAATATGCAGAGGAGACTGAGATAAAGCAACACTTTGAGTAAGCACTCTTCAGGATCACTGGTATCCGGGCTCCACAGTTAATGTCTCACAATTCTTAAAATCTGTCTGCTTATAAAAATGGTACGCTGGCAGTGAGCTGTGGAGTAACTGTATTAAGGTGTATGAGAGCCATGCCTTTTCCTGTTAAAATCAGCGGTCTTGTGCTGGCCCATAAGGCGGGGATCAGACAATGACAGGCCTATAAGTGTAATGGTCCATAATAGAAGCCAGATGAGCAGGATCATGCAAGTCATGTGTCAAGATGGTCAAAGACTGAGGAGGGGGTGTTTGGCTCAACTCCTACTTAGCCAAATGGTATTAATCAAAAATGTTATCTTTGCTCCTGCAATGCAAAAAGACCTTCATGCTTGACAAAAAGGAAACTTACAGTGAAACAGAAAAATGACGAAATCCTTTTACTGATTGTGGCTGTTGCGTTCATGCCCTTTTTTTGTGACCTGCCTTTGTTATTGCAATGTGGTAGAGTTATGTCATCTACTGTAAATACACGTTGCTGTTGTCAAGAATGTGTATGATTGTGGGCTACTGGGTAGCTCACCTGGTAGAGAGTGCGCCCATATACAGAGGCTCAGTCCTCGCCACAGCGACCGTGGGTTCGGTTCCGACTTGCGACCCTTTGCTGCATGTCTGCATGTTTAAACTTATCCCGTTTTTGACTTTCTCCCTCCCTGAAAGGCAGGCGTATGAAACCTGCGTTGTACTGGAAGCTCGTATCTGTTACAATGTGGCCAGGCTGATGTATCTCAACTCTGAAAGGTAATGTTAACGTGATGTTTTAACCATAAGTGAGCGAGTGTGTGTATTTGCCCTTTCACAGCATGTTAGTATGAACTTGGTTCCAGGACCTGAGCTTGTTTTAGTGAAGTAGTCCTTCTTCAGTCTGACATAGCTGACGTTTTGCATGCAGAAAGAAGACCGAGCGCAGCAAGAAATTCTTCCTTGACCTGCAGGCCAAGGAGCATATTACCACCATGATCAATCCAAAGCCCTGTGGACACCTTTGCTGTTGCATCATCAAAGGCTGTGAGCAGGTGAGACTGATGTATTGTAGCTATATCTCAAAACAACACACTCCTGAAATGTGTTTGCAAGCTGATACGAATAGCATTTTTGAGGGGAAGATAATCTGATCTGATTTTTAAAATCCACTTATAGATTCATGTAGAGAATCGGGGCTAAGCTGGAGAAATGTAGTATAAGCAATGTAACCCCCGTGTACCTGCTCCGAGAAAATCCACCAAACCATATATTTTTACATCATTAGTAAAACATGTTTAACCCTCATGCCCTCTTCGGTCATTTTTGTACATTTTTCTCAAGTTTTTTTTTTTTCATTTTGTAATAATTTTTGCTGTGTTACTTCTTATGGCATGAAATTTTGTAGGAATCCTTCTTTTCAGTCAATTTTTTTTAAATCCAGTGTTTTTTACTCTTACATGTCTTTTATACTTAAATGATTCATTTTGTACCCTCTGGACACCTTCGAGGCAAAAATGTCCACGCGCACAAAAACTGTTATTAAATCATCATATATCAATATTTTTTTCTGCTTTTTTTTCATAAATCACTTAAACAACTTCTTACCTAATCAAAACCACCAAACATTCAATCATTTTCAGGATTTTAACCCTTTAAATGCCAGTTTATGTATTTGAAGTATGTCATTATTTATTAAAAAAAACACAAAAAATTATTTTTTTCCCATATAATGAATAATATGTAGATGGGGCTTTGGTGGTGATTAGAGGTTTGGATATGTCAAAGATAAGCAACAAAACTGATTTGATTGCATTAGTATTTTTTATGTAGTTCCAGATACTCCCTCTGGACACCTTCGAGGCAAAAATGGCCCCATTGACTTCCATTATAACCACATGTTTTGATCTCACTGCCTTTACAGTATAAAACCATGCATTCTGTAATATCAGCATTTCATTTGGAAGAAAACTAGTCATATTTGACATTTTTACAGTATTTCACCAGATTCAACCATTTTGCCCTTGTAGCGCGATACGCATGAAATTATAGTTATATTATGGAGCTGTGTGTGTGTGTGTGTGTGTGTGTGTGTGTGTGTGTGTGTGTGTGTGTGTGTGTGTGTGTGTGTGTGTGTGTGTGTGTGTGTGTGTGTGTGTGTGTGTGTGTGTGTGTGTGTGTGTGTGTGTGTGTGTGTGTGTGTGTGTGTGTGTGTGTGTGCTCGCGCGTTTGTGTGTGTGTGTTTATGTGTGGGTGTATGTGTGTGTGTGTCTGAGTGTGTGTGTGTCTGTGTATATATGTATATTTGTGTGTGTGTGTGCATGCATGTCTGTGTGTGAGAGAGAGTTTGTGTAAATCTGTAAACAAACAATGATAATTTTAGTGGTGAAAAAAGCGCACCTTACTTTTGCCAAACTTTTGCCAAACTCTCTCTCACACACAGACACGCATGCGCGCGCGCACACACACACTCACACAAACACACAAACACACACACACAGAGCTCCATAATATAACTATAATTTCATGCTTGAGGTTGAATCTGGTGAAATACTGTAAAAATGTCAAATATGACTAGTTTTCTTCCAAATGAAATGCTGATATTACAGAATGCATGGTTTTATACTGTAAAGGCAGTGAGATCAAAACATGTGGTTATAATGGAAGTCAATGGGGCCATTTTTGCCTCAAAGGTGTCCTAAGGGAGTATCTGGAACTACATAAAAAATACTAATGCAATCAAATCAGTTTTGTTGCTTATCTTTGACATATCCAAGCCTCTAATCACCACCAAAGCCCCATCTACATATTATTCATTATATGGGAAAAAAAATCATTTTTTGTGTTTTTTTTAATAAATAATGACATACTTCAAATACATAAACTGGCATTTAAAGGGTTAAAATCCTGAAAATTATTGAATGTTTGGTGGTTTTGATTAGGTAAGGAGTTGTTTAAGTGATTTATGAAAAAAAAGCAGAAAAAAATATTGATATATGATGATTTAATAAGTTTTTTGGACATGTACATTTTTGCCTCGAAGGTGTCGAAAGGGAGTATCTGGAACTATGTAAAAAATACTTATGCAATCAAATTAATTTTGTTGCTTATCTTTGACATATCCAAGCCTCTAATCCCCACCAAAGCCAAATCTAGATATTATTCATTATATGGAAAAAAAATAGTTTTTTGTGTTTTTTGTAATAAAAAATGAAATACTTCAAATACATAAACTGGCATTTAAAGGGTTAAAATCCTGAAAATGATTGAATGTTTGGTAGTTTTGATTAGGTTACAAGTTGTTTAAGTGATTTATGAAAAAAAAGCAGAAAAAAATATTGATATATGATGATTTAATAACAGTTTTTGTGTGCGTGGACATTTTTGCCTCGAAGGTGTCGAGAGTAAGTTTTTTTTAAGGAGGGCATGAGGGTTAAGTCACGCTCCTTGTGCAAACTGTTCTGTACTTCAAAGTTGCAGTCATAACTGACATATTGATTTGATGATATTTATATAACTACATTAGGATAGACAGACAGACAGACAGACAGACAGACAGACAGACAGACAGTTGACCTTGTGTATTAAGTGACAGGCACTATTACTGCAGTCTCTATTAGGATTAAACTTAAAACAAAACTCACTGACTCTGACTTGGATTTCCTTGTCCTTCACAGGAAGACGCAGTAAGCTACTATACCAAGCTGGAGGCACAACTGAAAGATGACTACAGGAAGGAGAGAGAAAAGGTGAACGGGAAGCCCTTAGGAATGGCCTTTGTCACCTTCCAGAACGAGTCCATAACTGCCATGTAAGTACATTTACATGTGGTGAATTTTGTATGTGTTATCTGTGACATTGGTTTTACAAATGATTTAGCTCTTGACCCACTGTAATGTCTGTACTTTGTTTGGATGGCTGTCTCTTTTAGAATCTTGAAAGACTTTAACGCTTGCAAGTGTCAGGGCTGTCAGTGTCGTCAGGAGCCCAAGAGCTCTCAATTCAGCGCCAAACTCCACACACAGACCTGGAGTGTCAGCTACGCCCCAGATCCCCAAAATGTCTACTGGTAAGAGCACATTCAGGTCACGCATTCTGTCCACAAACTGGGCTGAATAAACATATTTCTTTTCCATTATTCAATTCATAACTGCATCAATTCTAAAGGGTTGTTACATTTTTGGCAAAATAAAAGTACTCAATGCAAATACCCAAAATAAATTCTACAAACACAGACTTGTGGATTTGTATTACTAATAATATTACGCTGAGGAATAATTAGACTTTAGTCCACTTTGAAGAGACTTTCTCACTCTGCAGTATCAGTTTACTGGCCAGCTGTGTCCATAACCGCGGGTCATCGCCCAGAGTCAATCTAACCGCTACATAACCTTCATCCCACAGGGAGCATCTGTCAGTGGGAGGATTCTCTTGGTGGATCCGCTGCTTGATCATCAACCTTGTCCTCTTCCTCCTCCTCTTCTTCCTCACTACCCCGGCCATCATCATCTCCACAATGGACAAGTTCAATGTTACCAAACCAGTGGAGTACCTAAATGTGAGGGTTTCATTTATGGCTTTCTTTGGATAAAGGAATGCAGTCAGTTCAGGCGTCATCATAATTGCCATACTGAGCGTTTAAGTCTATGCCATCACAAGTCTGCATGTTGTTGCAGAGGCACAGGAATTCACTTCTCAATCCTTGACACAACATGTCCATGTCTTTCTGATCTGTCCTCCAGAATCCAATCATCACCCAGTTCTTCCCCACCCTCCTTCTGTGGTCCTTCTCCGCCTTACTTCCTACTATTGTCTACTACTCTGCCTTCTTCGAAGCCCACTGGACCCGGTATGGTTTACACTTTCTGCAGTCAATAATTCAGCATATTCAGAGTCATATTTATCTTTATTCCCATTTGAGGTTTAGTTTGAGTGTGCTCATTGTTTTATCTTTTATTTTTTTATTTTCTTTTGGCCTTACAGGTCAGGAGAGAACAGGACCACAATGCATAAATGCTACACTTTCTTGATCTTCATGGTCCTGTTGCTGCCCTCCCTAGGACTCAGCAGGTATAAGATGCTTTTTTATACGCAATGAAATGTAGAGCTGTACATGAATTCATTTTTGTCAGCCTAAAGATTTGATCGGATTCCTTCTCTTCCTTGTATCTTTTTGCAGTTTGGATGTTTTCTTCCGCTGGCTTTTTGACAAAAGATTTTTGGCAGATGCTAAAGTGAGATTTGAGTAAGTAGCATAATTTTATGGATTCTATTATTATTATTATTATTATTATTATTATTATTATTATTATTATTATTATTGAATAATGCATTTTCAAACTTCAATGTGAGTCTGACTTCAGTCTTTGAGTGATGGTGACTTTTTTCTTTGCTCTTTAGGTGTGTGTTCCTTCCTGATAATGGAGCCTTCTTTGTGAACTATGTCATTGCGTCAGCATTCATTGGTAATGCCATGGACCTGCTGAGGATTCCCGGTCTACTTATGTACATGATCCGCCTCTGCCTGGCTCGCTCTGTAGCGGAGAGGAGGAATGTCAAGAAGGTTAGTGTGTCCCCTGCTTACCAAGTTGACATAATGTATGGGTCCGTGACCCATGAAGTAGTTTAGTTTAATAATTAATAGCTGGATATAATGAACTCTATCCCAACCTTCACAAAGCCAAAGTATTCATTTTATAAAATGCATAATACTTGGGAATCTCTGCTATGAATTTAGGTTGGAAACGTGTGTATATACATACATACATACATACATACATACATACATACATACATACATACATACATACATACATACATACATACATACATAAAAAAAAAATTTTGTCTTTATCGGCTTCAAGTGATGTAGATATCGAAATTAGGATGTTAAGATTTTGGATTTAGATTTTAATATCCTGTAATTGTGTCTTCATAGCACCAAGCCTATGAGTTCCAGTTTGGGGCAGCTTATGCCTGGATAATGTGTGTCTTCACTGTGGTAATGACCTACAGCATCACCTGCCCAATCATTGTTCCCTTTGGTGAGTTCTGTTATTTATTACCCTTGCTGGGGTTACTGCTGTTTCACATCTCAAGATAGTGTGCTTATTACATTACTGCAGGAGAAACATAGAGATGGCAGGGAGCATTCAGTGGCTCTGTTCTTTATACAGAAGCTTATCAGCAGGCCTAATTGGATTAGTTCCACTAAGTGTTTTGTCTCCTTTCTCTGTGCAGGGCTGATGTACATGCTGCTGAAGCACCTAGCAGACCGGTACAACATGTACTACGCCTATCTGCCATCCAAACTGGACAAGAAGATCCATTCTGGAGCGGTCAACCAAGTGGTGGCTGCTCCTATTCTCTGTCTCTTTTGGCTTTTGTTCTTCTCCACTGTTCGCTCTGGTAAGATGAGGACTCCATCTACAGGCCACTCATCTCCTAACAAATGCCCTAATGTATTTACAGTCTCTGAAGCATTGTAAAGTACAAGATCCTGGTAAACAAGTGTCCCTACATGTTCTCTCCCCCAGGGTTTTCAGCTGCTACATCCATGTTCACGTTCATAGTTTTGGTCATCACAATCATTATCTGCCTCTCTCACGTCTGCTTTGGACACTTTAAATATCTCAGTGCTCACAACTACAAGGTACGTTTTCTAAATTCACCAGTATTTGAGACCAGTATTATATGCAGCTGCTTATGTTAAATTCATGTGTTCTGTCCTAGATTGACACCCAAGACGTGGACGGGTTGGAGAATGGGCGTCCAGTGTGCACTTCTTCCGCCAACAAGGCAGCAGTATGTATTCAGTCATGTTTGTTTTATAACAGTATGAGTCTCAAGATCAAACTGGGGAAAGAGAGAAGACATAATGTCAAAGTTTGTAGGTGCTGAACATGAGGCCACAAGGTCACAACAAAGGAAAAAAATGTGTTGCACACTTGTAGTACTGATTCAAAGTTTTGACCACAAGGTCTTTGTCAAGGCATGATAATAAAGTCCAACAGTTGTACCCGATCGTATATGATTGGGAGGAAAAATAGATACCACTACTTCTGGACAAAGTCACTTCCATATAGAAATGCAAAAACACATTAAAACTAAAAACAAATCTGCTGCCTTTTATGGATCTATCCAATACAAATGGATGAAATGAATTTAATGACATACAACCCAGGAACCAAATACAACAGTTATCCTGCTTTTATAACCAAAACCAAATGGGTCCAATGTTTGTTTGTTTTTTCCCAACTTCAGCTATATTTTGTAATATTTATTTAACTGAAATGGCATTTAATGTATGCTTTTGGTTTGTTGTTGATTTCATCAATAGCAAAGTGCATCAACCATAGCCTTGGACTTGGAACTTTGAGTAAAAGGGAAAAAACTGTGTTTTTCAGTGTGCATATGTCCATAGAATCAACCTTTTGTCATAAGGAGAACTTCTCCTGAAACCTGTAATACGTATCAGACTTTAACATTCTATTTCATTTCATCTTCTCCCCCTACAGCAAATGTACATTGCTCATGTACTTCAAGACCCAAACTCAGAGGAGGCTGGTTCAGGCAGTGGCGAGGACGACGGCCAGGGGTCCTCGCAGGACGAGGAAATAATTAATGTTGAAAACGGCCTGAATGAAGACTTCCAGTCTGGTGAGGACAGCCTCATTGATAATGAAGTGCGGCACTGATGCTGTCTGGAACAGAAAAAGATCCCCTAAGTTTAACTTGAGGAGTGCACTGAATATGTGAATTAAACTAGGAACTGAACCAGCAGTTCTCCAAAGCATCTCAACCTCCATCGAGGGACTTTACACTAACATAAGCACAGTCTACTAAGGATCGAACGGATTGTTGCTCAAGGACTCCTGCATTTCTTTCACTGGATCTCACCAAACCACATCTTCTGTCTGTGTTGCTGCAAAGGGGAATCGACTCCTGACAATGCAAGGGCAGCGACATCCTTCTGCCCCGATATAGCTGAGGCACGCCCCAAAACACTGAATGAAAGAAAGACACTAATGTGCAAAATAAAGAAGAGTTTTCTTGTTTTGTAAGGGGAGTGATATTCTGTCTGTATTTCCTTAACATTATTGCACTTGAAAGAGAGAACCTGTCCTATAAGCTCGAGTTTCAATAAGGTACTGTAGTACAGCATGCCTTCAAGTTTAAACGGTGGAGGGATTTCCCTACAATCCTTTGCCAGCATCTCTAATTGTCTGCACTAAATGCTTTCCCTGAATAAGCAGCTGGTGTGAGTTTGCCACACCACCAGACGGCTCGGTCCGTGCAGATGTGATGGTCTCAAAATGGTTCTTCCAATGTCATGAAAGCCTTAAAAAAAAACAAAAAAAAAAACACATAGAAGGAAAAAAAAGAATTGCTACTAACACTCCTGGATGCTTCGACACTGTACAGCTACAAAACTCTGGATTTGTAAAATAGCCTTTTTGACGTGGTATTTATTTGTAGGCATTGACTTTTAAATGCTATCAAGCTTGATACATCCCTAAACTGTGGAAGAAGATAATTCCTATCTTGGCACACTACACTGATAATGATCTTTTTTGGCGTTCAGTCTCTGAGCCTTTGTTGGGACTGCTGTTGGACTGCTGCTACTGATGCTGCCCCCACTAGGGGGAAGACCTTGCACGGCTGCTGCAGGAGGACTGGAGGACAGGAGCCTGCTGGTCCTTTTTGTGTCGCTCAGAGGATGGAGAAGAGAAAGGCCTTTTGGGTTTTTTTTCTGGCTCAGCTCCATTTCATACTCATTGTGACTGGTTATCTCTATCTGTTGTTTTCATTTGTATCTTTTTGTCCATATGTTTACGTCTTTATGTAGAGATTTTGAAAATTAGCATTCAATGTAGGTGGCTACTGATATTTGTTTTATTTTTTGCAAATGAGCTAATCTATATCTAATCACTCAGTCCTCTTCCAGGTTCTCTTGATTTTCATCATGCAGGTAGCGCCGATTAAGTGTTTATAATGATTCCTGATCAGCCATATGAAGCGGCTTCTTTTCAGGTATCAGGAAGACTAAAAACACATAAGTAACAAATTATGATGTGAAACAAAGTGCCCACACAGTTATGACATTACTCAGGATTGATCAAAGCTTCTTATTTTTGTCATTTCATTTCTTCCTTAGTCAACACAACACTGAGCTGCCCCATTAAACCTAGAGAAGATTGTTGGTAAAGCAAGGCAAAAAGTACCACTACAGTCTATCACTGTGGACCAATTATTTTTATTGGGCCATAATATGAAAATAAAATGTATTATCCAGCTGCTCAGAGAACCATTGTGGGAATTGTGCACTAATCTTACTTTCACTTATATGATTGGCTGAGAAGGGCACACCCCCTGTGGGTGTAATGACAATGGTGAACCTAAACTTTTTCCATAATTTGTCCATGGATATATTATTATGGTACTAACAAGAGAATTGTTTGACACCATTGAGTCTGGTGCTCTTCTAGTCATGATAAGGTGATATTTTTTTTTTTTTTTTTTATACCTTTTCATTTTTATACCTATGAGATGTCTCTGAATGTGTCCTGTCAAAATAACATCTACTGTCAAGCCCTGAGAAAGATACTTAAAAATCTCATCTTGTCTAACAACTCCAGTGTATAAACGCTGAATGTAGGTTCATTCCACAACTTTTGTTCAGTTGAAAGTGGCTACAGTAATAGTATAATCGCTGTATTTACATAGCTTCAAAAGTACGGTTCATTCGCTAACCAGAAATTATAAGTTTTATACTATAACAAAACTTCCAGTCCCATGTCATGGCATTACATTTGATCTACGTTTGTCAGTCTGATGGTTGCAGTGATTTCTGGCAGCCTTTTCCAATTCCAAGTCTAGGATCCTCATGATGAATCCTTTTTATTTTAGATTATCTTCGTAAGATCCGTAGAGACAGTGGGACTCGTTGAAAATAAATGGATTGTTTTTCTAAACAGCCAAGCACTTTCTAAAATAAGTTCTCAGCTTGTTTTTGCAATGTACTCAGAATGGGGTAGTAAAATGTCTCTGCGTCTCAGAACTGTGCACAAATAGAATGTGTTTTGTGTGCTTTGCCTTTTATAGTTTTACAATTTTCTAGATAGGAAGAGTAACAATAGCAGATCTCAGCATTTGACCGTCTCATGTTATTATTCTTTCCAAAGGGCCGTCTGTACAAACAGATGTATACTGTGTATATCTGTGCTACCCCCCCCCCCCTTCCCCAGCTCTTTGAACAATAAATCTGTATTTAATCAAGTTTGTTGACAATAAGGGTTTCTTTTTAACTATCCCATGGTATAGTCACTTAAAGCAAAGAAATGCTGTCACAAAGAATTACACATACTGCTGTTCAATTCACTCCACTCAGGGATTTTGTAGCTCCAGCCTTACTTGGTCTAGTATGGCCAGTAGCTTATGGTGGATAATGTTTGCAATTTTTGATAGATGTTGCTGTATAACCGACATTACTCAGTCAGTTTGCTTTATAACTCAATGTTTAGCATTTACCATTATACTGTAACAGAGACGTTAT
The DNA here is from genome assembly GCF_010015445.1 of Perca fluviatilis. Classification (NCBI taxonomy): domain Eukaryota; kingdom Metazoa; phylum Chordata; class Actinopteri; order Perciformes; family Percidae; genus Perca; species Perca fluviatilis. The sequence continues at coordinate 22,041,343 of NC_053130.1, read as the reverse complement.
AATTACTAATGTGGCCACAGTGACTGCTGTTCAGCAAAAGTTAAAAAGACTCACTTTTTGGCTTGTGACTTAAAGCAATTTCATACTGACACAGCAGAAAGAAACATCAACATTTGATTGTTATCAAACTGCGACTGCCAATCAAACCTCACAAAGAAAAGTAAGTGTGTGTGTGTGTGTGTGTGTGTGTGTGTGTGTGTGTCACCACTACTCAGTTAAAACAAAATCCAGCTGTGAGCAGCTGTTTCATTTCGTTTGTGCTTTGCATTGTGGGACAATAGTGTCTTAAGGGCACACCCAATAATTGACCATATTTATACATGCAGTCTATCGGTCTATTTCGTCACTTCTCCAGTGTGAACACATGAATTGTATGAATATAAATAGTTTTCTGGTTGATATGTCTACTGGTTGTGAACACTTTAACCATAGATTGTTTTCTGTATTGTATTTTTAGAGGCCTAAAGAGGTAAAACTAATAATTCACTATAAAGGTAAACAAAAGTAAACAATGTAATGTTAAAAATGTAACTATGTTTTTTTTTTCTAGTTGTTGTCAATCTTAGGACCCCTCGGATTTATCTAGCTACTCCTTCTGGGGATGTCGACCCCGAGGTTGGGAACCACTGACAACTAAATTGTAGCTTGGATGCCTGATGGCCATATTTTGAAGAATCGAGGTAGATGACTGGAGGACAGGTGTTGTTGACGGGGACGGGGGGTGCAGTTCTCTGTATCCGACACTGGGTGCTGCTTGAGAGGGAAGAGCTGCTGTGGTGTAACGGGAGACCGAGGTGCGACGTGGAAAGGCAGCACGCATTGCTTTTATAATGCAAAAACAATGAAATCCATCGACACCATGAGAACACATCTGTCAGCTTTCAGTGTCACCGTGTCACTAATGTGAAGAAGAAGAAGAAGAAGAAGAAGAAGAAGAAGAAGTCATGGACGGGGGGTTGACTATCACTTTTATATCGGTTGCGATGTTTGTAGGTTGTTTTGCACTTGGATTCATTCCACTGTTGTTCAGACTCTCTGAGGTAAGTGTCTGATTGCTAATCTTCAGCCGGCAGCTTTTCCAAACAGTCATTATTTAGTCACGATGCCGCAATTGATTGAATCAAACTTCATTTTATTCTGCAGTGTTTATTCTTGATGTGCGCCAGGCTGCATACCTTCGGCTGCGTTACAATGGTTTACACCGTAGATAATGTTGTTTAAGGAGTTCTTATGAATGAGCAGCGATTGCTTATTATTATGAAAATCTGAGAAATCGCTCCAGCTGTTATGTCTGTCAAATACATCACTGTGGGGAAGCATCCTACTGATCAGCTGTGAACCACGTGTTGATCCCCAGAAAAGCCTGCAGTTTGTCTCCATCCTGGGAGCAGGACTCCTGTGTGGGACAGCACTGGCCATCACCATCCCAGAAGGAGTGGGCTTACTGGAAGAGTCATGGAGAGGTGAGCAGACGCCTACAGTTGCCAACTGATCACGCCTAATCCACGCCATCCTCACGCACTGAATGTAGCCTACACCTGTGTTTGATTGTAACCCTTTGAGATGAGTGATGAAGCGCACGGGGGATGAGAGCAGGCTCATAATTGCTGCTCTGCTTCGTCTTTTATGTGGATTTTGATCAAAAGCTCTTCCCGTCCTTCATCTTCTCTCTGCAGCATCCTCATCCTCTGATGTGCCATCCAGTCTGAATGCCAGTGAAATAAATAGAAATGCAACTTCCAGAGAGAGAGGCCCTCCACCTCGGTTCTTTATTGGGGTGGCTTTAACTCTCGGGTTCACCTTGATGTTTGTAGTGGATCAGATCGCAAGTTACTTTTCCATGCGCGGCAAGTTGGCTTTTTCATTTTCATGTGAAATATACACAGGTACCTTTTTATTTATCACCACAACACGTGCAAATGTCTCATTTCAGGCCGAACAACTCGTTTGCCTAACAGTGTTGGCATCACAGCCACTTTGGGGCTGCTCATTCATGCTGCAGGTATTTATTTAACATTTAATATACGGTATCTTGTGTTATGACTTGTGTTTGCCCAAGGAGGCACAAGATATTTCAGAGAGTTCCAGGCCGCAGAGCACTGGAGTTGTTCATTTCCTCATGTGACTCAGCATGTGATTCCTTCACTGTTTGAGTCTTTTATGTTTTAAATGAGCCATTTTTTTCTGAGTCTATATAGGGAGTCCTGGAGGCTTAAGCTTCAACTTTATTGTCCAACGTGGGAAAATTGGCATGTAGCGCAGCAAAACCAGACTCATCCATCAGTTTGATCTAATGTTGTAGAGAAAATGAACAGTTGAAGAAGTCGATATCTGTGACCATTAATAAGACTTTTGTTTTTCTTAAAGCTGATGGATTCGCTGTGGGAGCAGCTGTAGCCACGGGACAAGTGACAGTGCAAGTTATAGTATTTTTAGCTGTGATCCTACACAAGGTATGATTCCCTGACAGAACATTTCAGTGAAATATACAGTAGTAACAATCACAAACAAGTTGTAATAGAAATGATAATAAGACCTGACCATCTTACTAATCTCTCAGGCACCTGCAGCTTTTGGTCTGGTCTCCTTTCTGATGCATGCAGGCCTTGAAAAGAAGTACATTCAGGGGCATTTACTGGCCTTTTCAGCTGCAGCACCTGTACTTGCCATCCCCACTTACTTCATATTACATGCAGTAAGAAAGCACACATCAGCCATCTTGTGTCCTGTTATACAGTTTCAGCTAGTGGTTCGGTAACGATTTGATTTGATGTGTTTGTGTCTGCAGTCTGGCAGTTCATCTCAGAACCAGCTCAGTGCGACAGGTGTGGCAATGCTCTTCTCAGCTGGGACTTTCCTCTACGTGGCCACAGTGCATGTTCTTCCTGAGGTCAGCAGCAGCAGCAGCAGCAGCAGCAGCAGCAGCAGGACGGACCAAACTCCCCCGGACCTCCAGCCGCACACTGGAGCCGAGGCCCACCATCAGCGGCACCTGGGGCTCCTGGAGAGCCTCACTCTGATCCTTGGGGTCGGGCTCCCGATGTTGCTGGCTCTCGGGCTGCGTGACGACTGAGAAAGAAACGTCTGTCTCATATACCGTAGTGTTCACTGCCTCTATGGCACAATGATTGAATGGACAAAATGTGCCTTGAAAGAGAGTTTTACCTTGCTGTGTTAAGTCTCAGTGAAGCTTGCTTTTGAGTGCAGCTATTGTTTGTGCATCAAAAAAGCTCTTCAGTGTCTATAAAGAATCTGATAGCTAGTGGACTAGTTTCCATTCCAGGAATGAAGAAGAGCGCCATTTGTTGCCAAGTTTGTATTCAATACACTTTCTCAATGCCCTTTCATTGTCTGACAAATAAACCAAAAAGTTGAGGACATGATATGTTCAGTGGTGAAATCCCAGTAACTGAGTAGATTTACAGGAACAACCAACTAATCTGATACTGTAAGAGAGCTAGGATGCATTGTTTGTATAGTCAGGAGCTCAAAAACAGAACCAGGTTTTCAGTTTATCAATGTGAAATAAAATAGGAGAGTTTTTATCAGTACATCTGCCAAACTGCCCCCCTGCCCTCTCTCCACACATTCTGTTATGAATCGTGCAAAAGTTAAGAAGGAGCTGAAAGGATTAGATTTCACTGGAATTGTACCTCGCACCTCGATTTCATGTGACAAATAAAAATGGATTGATTGAAACCCTCTTAGATGTGAGGTGGAACATCAGCCACAATATGTAGGAAGTCCAGCAGCTCTTTACATCTGATATATAATAATAATAATAATAATAATAATACGCAAGTCACAGAAACAAGTGGTGTTGTATGTAACTGGGGTTTTAAAGTGGGTACCTCCAATCTCAGATGTTTTATTGAATTTATGTCCATGTCACTTTAAGATTTAGGGTTATCTCTCTTTCAGTTCCTTATTTAGCATATACTGTATGCAGAAGTCTACGTGAAATAAAAACATGTCTGCTCGTGTTATGATGGCTTATTTGACTGCAAACTAGACAACCATGCCATTGTTGAATACAGATATGGGGGGGGGGGGAAATGTCATTAAGGCATTTTACACTGTAAATTATGATTTATTCATTAAAATGTTGTAAAACATTTAAATACTAAGAAGTTATAAACACTCCATTTCTTATGGTCCAGAATAGAAGTGACATTTGAAATCAGGTGCCGGAGCAGTGGCAGCCATTAGGTTTCTATTCTCAACATTCACAAATGTCATACTAACTTGAGTCCAGGAACTATGGTTCTGCTTTAATATTGCAATTTAATTCAAAGCTGTGCTTAATCTGCCCTATTTTATACATAGAAAACATTACAAAAATGTTTCTAGTGAGACGTGGCAATATGGTAAGACACTGACAGCAGTCAGAGGACCAGAAAAAAACAACAACACAATGGTCCGGCCTCTTATGCCCTCACAGCTCATCCAGAGCGCTGCAGCTCGTTTCAACTTCAACCCCTCTAAATTCTCTCATAACTCCTGTCTTATCTGTACTCCATTGGCTGCTAATGGCTGCTCATATCAAATTCAAAACACTGATGTCAGCCTTCAAGCCCCCCAGTGGCTGCAGCCCACGATTTAAGGCTTCACTCTCTGGTCTGCAGCCTTCACCGGCACTGCTCAACTCCCCCCATCCCCTACATCCGACCACTGTAGGGGTGTAACACTACATTGTGTTATGTTGGATCACTAAATACAAACTGCTTGATTTGATGCATGTGTTGAAACAAAAAAATGATCATGTGTGGTATATAAGCAAAGCAAAACAAATCTGTGCTGTGGCTCACAGAGCAAAGATGTTTTTTGTTACTATATGGAAGCTTGTTATACCGTAAAAAGCATTGGGTCCAAACCTAGGGGTCAGTAGCCCCCAAAGGGTCCAAAGATAAATCACAGGGGTTGCATGATGAGTCACAGGATACAAAAGAAAAAAAAATAATATATTACTAATAACAAAATCAATTATTTTGACTTTTGTATAGAATGTTTTGTTATATCTGAAAATCAGTCTGGTTGAGTTGTTCACAACTCATAGACATGAGGATGAGGGGTCATGAGGTCAAAATCCAAAAAAGGTTGGGAATGGGAACCACTGCTTAAAGCACAGCTAAATGTCCTCGCAAACTTAAAACAGAAAATATATGGCACAGTCTCAGGGACTCTTACACTACGGCATCATAACAAATCAATCTGTGACTGGGAGTCATTCCACCGCTGCACTCCTGATTACAACAACACATTCACATACTGGCATGGCACGTCCTCGCTACATTTCTAGATTGTAGATAGGATTTTTTTTCTGCAGCTCTTGGTCTAAGCACCTCTGGGCGAGTGCTTCAATGAATGCCTAAACTGTACTCAAGCCTACGAGAGGAGGTGCTGATGTGGAGACTCTTTCTGGAGTCAGGATGGGAGTTATCTAGGGCTGGGTACCGAAGTTGATACTTTTTAGGCACCGACCAAATTGCCTCCTTAGTAGGCTATGAGTATCGAAAAATGCCTTGTCATTCAATACCAAATTTCAATGCCTAAAGGAGTAAATCGTATCAGTGTCAGTGAGCCAATAAGCACACAGCTTGCTTCTACCAAGATCTAATCATGCTTGTGATTGGTTGTCTAACGTTACATGTTGTAGCGGTATGCAGGAAAAACTCTACATCACGCACAGATAGGGTTGGGCATCCTAATCGGAATCGTTTAAAAAATTACGATTCCATCGGAATCGTTTCGTTATTGGAATCGTTTGGAGGATTTGGTTTCAAATCTGATCATGGGTTCCAAATTTAATATGCACAAGTTTTGGTTTCCGTAGCGGCCAGGCGCTTGTTGTGTTGCAGCCATGGAGCACAGTAAGTGGTGCTCTAGTGTGGCTTTATTTTGCATTGAAAAAGCCCGGTAAAATTGCAAACCACCATTGAATCAAAATAAAACTTTCCTCTTATTTGTAAAATAAGCATGTGACCCGTTTCAACTACACCCCTCAAATAATTGGAATCGAGGATCGATAAGAACCGGAATCGAAAGGAAGAATCGGAATTGGAATCAGAATCGTAAAAATCCAAACGATGCCCAACCCTACGCACAGAGACAGGGCTCACGTAGTAGAGGGTGAAAAATAAATAAAAGATTTGTGCCGTAATGTTGTCATTTCTTTTTGTTAAAGGTCCCATGACATGGTGCTCTTTGGATGCTTTTATATAGGCCTTAGTGGTCCCCTAATACTATATCTTAAGTCTCTTTCCCGAAATTCATTTTTCTATGTCTTTACACACCAGAAACGTGTCTGACGCGGTGCTGCTGCTGCTGCTAGCCTTGTCTGGACATATGTATGTTTCCCATTGATAAAATGAAATACCATGTTAAACATAAATATATACTGATTTGATTACAGCAAAGACAATGTCGGCAGTATTGACGGCAAAATAGGCTACAGAATATTTTGTTCTGTATTGACAGGTACAATATTAGAAAATCTAATTTTTTTTGTATTACATTTCTATCTGCATTTAAATCAAAATCTAGAGACTTTCAAACATCAACATGTCATTTATTAATATGTATTCGTGTCTAAATGACATATAAACATCTTTTTCTATTCTATTTTGCCTGGAAACGCTTCCAACATGCTTGTGTGTCAAGTGAAAAATAGGCGTCGGTTCTATTTCTAGCAGGCACGCGTGTCACGCCGGCAGTGTGTAAGCTCTAACCTGTTAACATGGGAGCCGAAATAAAAACGGACACGCCACGCAGCTGACACGCTCGCCGACGCATCCAGTATGTGCCATTTCTGTGTCTGTAGCTATTGAGGAGGAGAGAGGGGGCAAGGTGGATGTTGGGGTGTGGCCTTGACCAACTGCCACTTTGCTCGTTTGAAAGCCATGATGTCTCTCTCTCATGGGTGGGCCAAATTCTCTGGGTGGGCCTTTAAAGCAGCGAAAGGGGAGGTAACCTTGCTCCTTATGACCTCACAAGGAGCAAGATTCCAGATCGGCCCATTTGAGCTTTCATATTCTCAAAAAAACTCATAAAGTGACATTTTCATGCCATGGGAACCTTTAAGATGGATTTTATAAAATCGGTATCCGAAAAAGTCTCATTCAGGAACCTGTAGGGTGATATCAGGTAAATTGGGCCACTTTTTGGTAAATCGTTTGGGACAATAATACAATACCATATATGCCTTTTCCTTGTGTTTTTATGATTACTAATGACTGTTTTGTTGAAATTATGTAATAAAATATAATTATTTAGGCCCTACAGTTCTTGAAACATCAGCTGTGCCAACTTTTTTTGCATGAGCAGTTTCAGGTAAAATGGGCCAGCTGTTCAGGTAAAATGGGCCAGTCAAACTACAAAGGGAAATAGTAATTTATCATCAATATTAATTTTAAAACACAGTTGCTTATACAGCCACATAACATTTAAATTGCATTAAACAAACATTCATATGTGCCATTAAAAAAAAACATTTTGGGTGCAAACCCACATATTCAAATGTGCAATTAAAAAAGTCCATTATGGAACAGCATAGATCAGTGAACTGGTGTCAGTGGTGTGTGTGTGTGTGTGTGTGTGTGTGTGTGTGTGTGTGTGTGTGTGTGTGTGTGTGTGTGTGTGTGTGTGGCAGGTGTGTGTGTGTGTGAACAACATTTAGAACGAAATGTGCAAATTCACGTTCAAAATAGATAACTGATATGTTTGTGTGTGATGAAAACACAACAATATCTACTACCATTATTACTGTTGGGGGAGGTCATGGTGAGTGTCAGTGTGTGTGGCGCGTGTGCGTGCGTGTGCGTGTGTGCGTGTGTGTGTGTGTGTGTGTGTGTGTGTGTGTGTGTACGCGCGCATGCACAACACTCACTCACTCACTCAAACACGGGATGTGTGTGTTGTGAGTGACACAGATGATGGCCCATTTTAGCTTAGAACCATGTTGCCCATTTTACCTCAGTGGGTTAAGGTAAATTGGGCCGCCAAGAAAAACATTGTTTTTTTTTAAATATGTTCATATACCAAACTAACAACATTGTTTCTGATTGATGCCATCAAGACAGATATTAAGCGTAGTTTTTTATGTGCATGTTTTTTTATATAGATTTATCATCCTTATAATAGTTTAGTTAGATTTGGTATGCCAGGCTACTTACCATGCAGCTTTCTGGTGCAGTCTTGATTTGAATTATTGCCCCGCCCACCATAGCAACCATAAACCAATAAAATCACCTGTTACTTGTCAAGTACAGTTAAGACAACAGTTTGAAATCCTTTGCAGTCATTGGCTCTAAATTCCAGAGGGGCTGGGACCCCCAAACCTTAAATGGCCCATTTTACCTGATGGCCCATTTTACCTGATATCACCCTATCAAAGTTGTTTGAACAATACCCAGCCCCAGAGCTCACCACGTCTTTCATAGTTTGATGCGGCTCATGGAGGCAGTCAGCTGAGCCTCCAGGGCCATCTGATCAAAGGTCCGACTGTGCGTCTGCTGTCTCACTCTCTCCCTCATGTGAAAGGAGGCCCGGGCCAGCCTGTGCGCCTCCTCCTGTACCTGCTGCCGCTGTCTCCGCAGCCTCTCCCTCCTCCAGTCCTTCATGAAGACGCAGCTCTCTCTGACCCTCCTCATCGCCTCCTCCTCTCCCTGTAGCCTCTCTCTCAGCCTCTGGTGGCACAGCTGCCTGTGTTCGTTGTGCCGATGGGTCTGCTGAGCTCTGTTCCTCTGCTGGGCCGAGGCGTGCAGCGCGGCTCTCTCCATGCGCTGCTGGCTCAGCTGGACCAGGAGTTTTTTGTGTGTGAGCTGCTGGAAGCTCTGCAGCTCGGCCCTCTGCTGCGCTCTCCGGATCTGCTCGTCCTCGCGGGCTGCCCGCTCCTTCTGCTCCCTCAGCCGGGCCTCTGCAGCCTGCGCACGTTTCTCGCACGAGTGTCGCAGCTTCTTCTCCAGCTTGCTCCTCATCTGCTCCCCCTCTTCCTCCACCTGTTGCTCCACCTGGTGTTTCAGCAGGATGTGTCGTAGGAGCTCTCTACCATTTTCCTCCTGCAGCCTCTGCCTCTCCTTCTTCCCCTGCCGCCCTTTGCTCCTCATGGCCTTCTGCTCCTTCTCCGCCGCTACCTGTCTCTCCCTCTCTCGCTCCCTTTCCTCCGTCTCCTCCTTCTCCCTCAGCAGCTTCTCCTGGTAGCGTTTGCGAGCCCACGCGTCTCTCTGCGCGGCCTCTATCTTTCCTCTGCGTTGTCCCTCCACCTCCTCTTTCATCCTCCTCCAGCGGTCTTCTTGCAGCAGCACCTCCAGCTCGTGCTGTCCCGCTTTCTCGGTCTCCCGGCGCTCCCTCAGCCTCCGGCGGGCCTCCAGCTCCTCGTGCCAGCGTTGCATACTCTGCCTCAGCTTCTTCCTCCTGGTTTTCTCCGCCTGAGCCCGCTGGGCCTCCTCCTGCCTGCGGGCCTCCTGGCGCTCCTGTTCCCCCCGCTGACAGAGCTTCAGGGAAGCCTGCTCCGCCTGGTGCTTCACCAACATGAGAGCTGCTATCTTGCGGTCTCTCTCTGGTACTGTGACACCCACCTCCCTTTTAACGTCCTCGGTGAGCCTCTCCAGTTTCATCTCAGTAGCTGGGGTGTGTCTGAGGTCCCCCAGACTGAAGCTGCAGACTGTGCTCCTCTCTGGGTCTCTGTGAGAACACGAGGACCTGCTTGCAGGTGTCCCTTTAAAGCACAGATCTGCATACGGGACGGACCCCGTCGTCTGTCTGTCCCTCGAGTGATCCTCCTTCAGTTTGGTGTCGGGCCGTGGCGCTTTATTACCGCCGGGCCACCTGTCGCCAGCCGCCCGGATAATCCTCTCCCTCTCTTCTCGGCACATTTGCAAAAGCTTCATTCTCTCCTTTTCGTAGGATTCGTGCATAGCTCTCATCGCCCCGAAGGGCACGCCGTGCTGCTCAGCGATCAGCTCGTTTAGCGATTTAATCAGAAGTGCCACGGGTTTGACACCGAGCCGTGTACAGGACTCCAGCGAGCGGGGACTCGTTAAAACATAGTCCAAGTTGGTCAGGTCCAAACGAGGCCCAGGAGACGTGGACCTCAGCTCCCCCATAATAAAAAAAAACACAGTTAAATTAGCCTACCTGGATGGATGCTAACTTCAGGTGCTCAAAATTGTCTGTTTCTGTTTCCGTGCTCAGCCCCGCGGGCTATTCTTTCAGCTTCCGAGCACGGAGAGGTCATGGAGGGATTAGCTGCTCAGCTGTAACTGACAGACTGACTGAGAGGTCGAGGCTTGACATGTTTCCTCTCGCCATTTAAAGACAGCGTTAGGCCTATATTAGATATTCGATCTTTTTTCTTGCAGCCAAATGACCTAATTAGCTAACATTTAAGTAGCCTATAGTCTAATACCTAGGTACACCTTGCCACTAGAAACATTTACAACGTAGCATAGGCTATTTGAGTAAAATAATAAATAATATGGGGCTGGGTATGAATCTATGGGCATGACAGGTAGCCAAGGTATAAAAATGAATAGGTATAATGATAAAAAAGGAAAAAGTTAAGCAACTTTTATAGGCTAATGTTTTTTTATAGCCTAGGCCTATATCAATTAACTTTCATGGGGTTAGTTTTTTTTTAAATTTTAAATTAAATTGTTCTCAATTCAATAGGCTAACATGTGAAACGTTGTAGGCTACTTTTAAGTAAACATTTTAACTTGTTTTAATAAATAAAAATCTCAAAAAACAAACAAAACAGTAACCTAAAACTTGCCTAAGACCCAAGACCAGACCATAGGCCATAGACTGTGGACTCATAGACAGTATATAAGTATATAAGTGTGGACCAGACCATAGACAGTAGGCCTATATAAGGACCAGACCCATTCACATATATAAAAGACCAGACCATGGCTGTATGGTACTATTAAGAGAACCAGACGCTTCTAGTTACCCCGGCAACAAAACAATGAATTTAAAATAAAGAGCGGCTCTCTCACACCACACCATGCGCCAGACACTTAATTAGCGCGCCATCTGCCGGTGAATAACCCTTATATACTGTCTATGGAGTAACCATATGGGAGTAACCCGGGGATGACTCTGGCTGCTGACGTGTTTTGACTGTCTGTTTGACTGCCGCCCTAAAGCCTGGTGCTGTTGAAGTTAGTTCCGTATTCGTCAGACGTTTATAAACCTGAAATTGAGAGAACATTTGATTCTCTTAATACATCCAGTTGAGACCTCGACAAGCTTGCATGATTGAAAGGATGTTATTCCACAGTAGTGCTGCAAATTAGATTTTAAGGATATAGACAGTTCTGTATGGCAGCCTGCCAATCAAGATCAATTAGCTGATCTGGTTATGTCTGCCCCACGTTTTGTTTTTGTTTTATTTTGAAGCACTGATGAGGACCTATTACATGTAGGCTATTTTAAGAAGATGTTTATACAGCCTGCATACAGTGACCGCTTTATTATTATTTTGCGCATGGGGGTTGACACAGCTGTGACACCTTTCATGCTTTCGGTCACCACATTTGCAAGAGATTCCTGCCTTATTAGTTGGATTAGATAATAATTCTGATCGACGTAAGCATGTTCTTTGTTTTATTATTATTATTTTTTAAAATAAAAATGCATTATTAATATTATAATAATAGAATATTCCATTTGCGAGTTTCAATTTGAGTTTCCATTTCTCCCAGATAAGAAAGTAACGTTAATACAAAACTAACTTCATCATCGTCAACATTTCTGAACTGCTCCTGACGCGCCTTCTTGCTACACAGGTATCTTAATGTTATCTCAAGAATAATTAATAGATCTAGCTAACGTTAGTTTAACAATAACCAGGGCACGCTTTGAGTTTACTTTTAGTGTTACCTTTGCTAAGACAGAAGAGCTAGGTCTAAACGTTCAGCTACGTTGCTAATGCTAACACAACTGTTTTTACCAGCTAGCTAACATCGGCTAACGTTTGCTCAGACCAAAGATGAACTGAAACCTAACGGAACTAACTGAAACGAGACTGTGAACTACTCTGTGCTTCCGTGTTTGCGTTAGCCGCCGGTGTTGTGCCGAGTTTTGCATGCCTGCCGAGAATTGCCAACTCCCGGGTAGCAGAGAAATGTTACTACTGAGTTTAATAAAACAAGAATGACTTTAAACTTTTAAAAGCCTTCGGGTTATTTATCACAACTGATAAAGCTGACAAAGAAGATTATATCGTTTTTAAACTATTTTGCTTTAAAATGCACTAGTTTTCCCGTGCGGATGAATTTCTCGGCAGGCATGCAAAACTCCTGTTCGGCAGACGTTTGTTTCTGGTTTGACTGATAGCCGATCAGAGTTTGGTTTTTTAAACATATTTTAGCTGCTTTGGTATGTTGTTGTTAACCACGTAACGTTATTATGCAATTTGTAGTAACACCAAGGCTGTACTTCGTTGATAAATATAATGTAACGCCAGTGTTAAGTAGTTATATCGTTTTGCAGTAGCTAAACTATGGTTAGTTCCCATTTAGCACGTATGCGGTACGACACCGGTAATTCGAATGCATTATATTAATCACGTTGTGTTAATCTACTTTTTATTTAATCTGACACTTGACAACATTTTGCGCCGCGGCCTACCTAGCTCGTAAATGCGCTAGAGTATTGGATTTCTATCTTGTTTTTCCTTACGTCTTTGGCTAAACTTTCACCAAACCAGCTATGTTTGGTTTACACGTCGCAAAATAAGGATAACAATTTAATAACGTATCCAGAATCAGATTGCCTTCATACTCTTCCTTTTTTTCTTCCAAGAATTGTTTTCCAAAGATAGTTAATTGGCTATAACATTCCAAATCAGAAACATACTCTGTTTATTTGGTTGTGTTTCCCTCTCACAACACACAGCTCGTTCACTAGCTAACTGACAAACATGAAGAGGACCAGAGGCGGTGGTGACGAGGAGTCTCCCCGGCAGAATGGTTCTGCTGGCCGAAGGAAAGGAAACCAACAGCAGGATGACGGGGACGACGGTGGCTGTGCCATCGGTCCACCTGACCTGCAAGACGAGGACAACGACCCGGGACTCAGGAGAGAAATACGGAGCAAGTACAGGGACCTCATCAATTCAGTGACGCGTAAGTAAGACGGACAGGCAGGTTGGGCTGACAGCCGACGTTGTTGTTGTTGTTGTTGTTGTTGTTGATGATTGTTGTTGACGCATCTTTGATGTATTTCCTTATGTTTTTTCCTCTAGAGAATAGGGAAGATATGCTGAGTCCCTCCAACAACAAGCTCACAGAAGTTTTACAAGAGGCAGTCAAACTTTTTAAAGATGGTAGGTGTGAGATACAGTACAACCACAGAAATGTTGAATTTGGGCTGCAATCCGGTATCTATGCCTGTTGCATGAATAGATTGGTTGTGCATTCAGTAAACTGAAAGTGTGGAGGCGAGGCGAGCCACGGTGTTGCACTACACAATAAATACATTTTCTCAAGCAGAGCAAAATCTTAATACTAGCATCTGCATTGAAAAAAAATATGCATCCAAAGTTGCATGTTCTCCCAGTGCCTGATTGTGTTTCGGGTTTCCGGTTTCATCCCATAGTCCAAACACATGCAGGTTGGGTTAATTGGTGGGTCTATATCCACGATGTTCCACTTCCGGGATTGCTCCCATGCCGCAGGAAATTCCCCCGGATGCATGTCTTTTCACCGATGTCTGTTTCCTTCCACTTTCTTTGTGTTGGAATTCTAAACTCGGGTGGATTTCTGAGGACTATGGTTAACTGCTCCTCAGATCTCTGCAGGGTAAATCCAGACCTCTAGCTAGACTATCTGTCCAATCTGAGTTTTCTGTTGCACGACTAAAACAACTTTTGAACGTACACATGTTCCACCAAAACAAGTTCCTTCCCGAGGCTATTTTGTAGCGGCTCCGTGCGGAGCTTAGTGCCGCCCAACACGATTGTGATTGGTTTATTGGTAATGCCAATAAACCAGAGCACATTTTTCTCCCATCCCGGAATGCTGTGTGGACTAGCCAGTACCCTCCTCCGCAGCGCTGTGGATGATGGTCTGGCAAAGCGAGACTAGTTAATTTGTGACCCTAAATTGCCTGTTTAAATTTCTCATTTGCATACAGTGGAATGGTATACTGTATTTGTAGTATCCAAGAGTAACAAGTCATACACTGTGTTCCCTGGCAGTCCGGCAGCCGAGAGAAGCAGCTCTGGATGCCCACCTCCTTGTTGTCGCCACAGACCTGGGAAATGAGAAAGCCAGCCAGCTGTTCACTGAGGGCACTACTTTCGATCCCACTGCTTTTTCTGAGCATCTTGTGAGTGAGTTTATTGTTTATACACATCATAACTGCATACATAAAATGTGTGTGAGGTGGCCGAGTGCGCTGTTCCTTGTACGAAGTAGAGCTAAAGCAATAAATGGCCCACTTTCCTTCTTTACAGCATTTCACACTTCACGTACAATATGTCCCTTCATTTGGTTTAAAAGTGTAACACACTTGCTGTCATTATTTCATTTAAAACTGGGTAGAAGGGTTTTTCTCCTGTATTAGTCTGACACGTCAATAAAGAGCAGTCAAATAAATATATAGAACTGTGCAACCTAAATTGAATGCACCAGAGGCCTGTACTACGAATCAAGATCAACCTGCCCTGGATTTATTGCAGTTACCCAGCTTCACCAAACCTAACAACCGCGGTCCCGCCTAATAGGGCTGTGCAATTAATTGAATTTCGATTTCGATTTTGGCTCCCAACGATCACCAAAATAGTATAATCGAGAAAAAAATTCTCTTATTTTGTCTTGTGTTCTGAATGACACGCGCACATCCGCCCTCCCGAAGCCTGTCAGGGAGGCAAGTCGTGTGCATATCATCCGCTGGAATTTAAAAACTCAGCGCGAGTAAAGATGGCAGCAGCGTTTGGTGAGCAAAAAAAGGCAAACTCAACTCAGTTGTCTGGGAACAGCTAACGTTGGCTAACCCTGCGGCCCCTCTGCCTCTGTAGTATACTGTCTATAGACGTTGTATTCCCCCGGCACGCTGTATTCACTTACTGTTTAAAACTTTTTCCAGCTTAGTGGGGGTGCATAGGCATACTGCTCAACACCAACATGAAAAAACATATTAATGTTCCCTCAGCATTTAGTTTTGTTGTTAAACTGTATGTAAATGATCACACTCGCACTCGCAGCTTTACCTTTAACACAACACCGTTGATGCAAAGTGCTTTACTGTAGAACACAGAAAGAGACTTAACAAAAGAAAGGAGAGCAAAACATAACTAGGACATAAAAAGCACCAGGATAAACTTGTAACAACAATGTAGAAAATCTGAATACGTTTACATGGCAGTGGTCATGTGGGGATCTCTCTTCTTCTCTACGACAGCTGTCCTTCATGGGTCTCAACCGACTAGAAGACGATGAGGACGAGCAGCAGAACGGCGGTGCAGTTGATGGCTACCTGCCCCAGGATGCTTGGCACCGAGTGGCCAGTAGAGCAGAGTGCTGTTTCAGGACGTCACCCTCGTTCCATTACATGTGAGTGCCTCGGCGTGTTACGTGTCAGCTGTGACGTCGTCGGTGCCAGGGTGTTTGCCTGCTTATTGGAACAAGCGCTTATGATGACGAAACGACGCATTGTTGTTAATCGAATTCTACAATAAGAAATCACAGGAGGGAGTACACATAGACCTTTTTCACGGCAGACATGTTGACATGTCATAGTAGGAAGAGCACAGGTGTATTCAAAACCATTAATGATGGCTGCATTCCACTTAGGAGAGGTCCTGGTATTGTGCATGCTGACTCACTGAAATAGCTCACTGGGACACTTGAAGGAATTGAGCCATCGTTAAGGTGATCAATTTCAGCTGTGCTTTTCATACTATGACAAGTCAAAATATCTGCTGTGAAAAAGGTCCATTAAAGGAGAATTCCGGCCAATTTTTACGTTAATCTTGATCGCTATAAATATGCGAGTACAGTCGATAGAAGAAAAAAAAATGAGCCGAATCAGTGCGGTCAACATGGAGTAGCTGCAGTCTACGAGCTTCCACTTAGCTAAAACGGCAGTTGTCGGGGCAAGTTTTAGAGTGCCTTTGTGCCTCTTAACAGACACAAAATGCAATTCAAATGTCTGTGCAACATGAACAGGGCCCTTACGTGACAACAAGATGCGTTTTCAACTCCGACGATGATGGGTGTTGGAACGTCAAAAAGTACGGGCTTATCTGCTAATGTTAGCTACCGACCGTTACCTTGAAACCATCCAGCAAATAGACGGTATGTAGAGTGATTTTAACGTCACCGCTCATTTTACACACAGTTTAACAACAAAACAAAATGCTGAGTGAACATTACTAGCTACATTTTTCATGTTGGTTTTGAGCGGTATGCACCCCCACTAACCTGGAAAACGGTTTTAAAACGGTAACGTTAATACAGCGTGTCAGCGATCGTGCATTCCCTTGCAGTGGGAGTCAGAGGCAGAGGGACCGTCACCGCAGCGTTTGCTAACGTTAGCTTCTTGTCTCATCTGGGGTCTGATAAACAGTAAATTCAGTGTCCACAATGCTATTTTCCAATAAACTGTAGCTGTCACATTTCACGGGACCCGCATGAGTGCGGATTTCATGTCGCGGCTTTCGTAGCTGTTTGTCACTTTGCCTAAGATTGAGTGACAAGTAGTACTCGCCCTGTTGTTTATTTGGTTGCCATGACTTCGCGAGTGATGACGTCCTGTCACTGTTCCAGTTGCTCACCCTAAAGGGGAGAGTGAGCGGATGACAGTTCGCTTGAGTTCAGTAGAACAGACGGCTCTGCAGAGTCGTGTAATTACGACTTTATGATTTTTCATAAACAGCTGAAGGAGCAGCGGTGCGCGGTGTACATAGCGGAAACCCTGTTGTGCGTCTGCCCTATTTCTGATACCGTGGCGGCAGAAATTTTACCGTGGCGGCATTCCTGTGATTTGTTTTTCATCAGGATGGGTTCATTCCATGCAGAGCCGCCTCCTCCAAAGCAAAGGATAGAACGGCAACGGAAGGCACCTAGCAAGGAAGCCAAAAGGATAATGCCTACTCAGGTACCCAAACTTCTACATGCATGTGAAGTTATGAGTGTGAGTAATGTGTCCGATAATAAATAGTCCATGATACCCTTAAATAGGGCTGCACGATATTGGAAAAAACTGACATTGCGATATGAAAAAAGACTAATTTTTACAAGATGACATAAATAGCTCTATTTGGAAATAATAAATCCTTCTCGACTACTGGGGTGATTTTGTAAGGGAGTGCATCTACATAGAAAATAAAAATGAAAAAGGAACTTTTCTTATGTGAACCATTCTTTGTTGAACTTGAATGCTTTACAAACAGCAAAGCAAGTAAGCGCTATGACTACTCTTCTGAAGAGATTTTGGAGAGGGAATTTAGGTAGAAATTCACTGATAGACTGACATGACACCATTGTATTCATGTTATACTATCAATCCAGGCTAAAGTGAATGATATTAATAATGCATGCATGTTGCTTCCTCTAAATTTCCGGTTGTGGTCGACTAGCAGGGCCTGCTTTGGTTGTTTGATAAATTGATCAACATTGATTGTGATTGGTGGTTCGCTGTGCATGCAGAGCCTGCATGTCACGCACTAGCAACAAACTGTGTATCCAAAAACACTTAAATCAGTGTAAATGACGTTATATCAGACACAGACTGCTGTTGTAGATTAGTGTTACGTTTCCAGCGTCGCAGCTCCGAACCGTAATGTTAGTTGGCTTGGGACAGACCCATTGTTTCTTTAGGCTAACTTTATTAGCTTTAGCCTGGCTGGTAGCAGCTTTCTGCGGTGAAAAATGGCCGGGAGACGTCGTGATTACGTTGCATTAATCAGGTGTTTAGTTTGTCTTTGCTGCAAACATAAAAAACTGACTTTTCTACACACGGAGAGGCTCACTTCCTATAACAAACCCCGTTGGACTAACGTTCTGTCACATCCACACGTTGCCCACATGGCCACCTGTCTTAAAGGGGAAGGGTCAGCTGGTAACAGGAGAACGGTGACAGTTTACTTTTTTATCAAGCAGCAAAGAAGTTGTAGCGTCAACATCGCAACGTCCTGCGATGTGACTATCGTGCATGCGCACATCGTGATGTAAATGTAAATGGACTGTATTTAAATAACGCTTTTCTAGTCTTAACGACTACTCATAGCGCTTTCACATAGTACAGGAACCATACACCATTCACACACAGGCTGCCGTGGCTGCCGTACAAGGTGTAATGTCCGCTTGGCAGGCGACCGCTCTACCACTGAGCCACAGCCACCCGATGTAGACGATGAAACAAAATATCGTGCAGCCCTACGGCCTTAAATCTAAATGTTAGCAGCCGCCCATCACCCTACGAAAAAGTCGATTTATCTTTCGAAAGGTATCTTGTCTGAGAGGGTTTTGATGTCCCAGATAATTACTGCATCATGTTAATGTTGTCCGTCAGCTGAAGAAAATGGAAGACTCGCATCAGGAAGCGACAGAGAAAGAGGTGGAAAGGATCCTGGGATACCTGAAGAGTTATTACCAAGACGATCGTGAGTTTAAAGCCGACCTCACGGACATTACCTGTTTCTGCACGGTGTAATTATTATTTGCTCACGTGTCTGCGTTTTCTATTGCAGCGACATCACCGATATCGTATTACGAGTTCGTCATCGACCCCAACTCGTTTTCCCGGACAGTGGAGAACATTTTCCACCTGTCTTTTCTCATCAGGGTGAGCTGCCTTTGCTGTTGTGTGTTTTGTTGTTTGCCCTCTAGTGACTGTTAACAGGTGTAAACAATGTTGTTTGTGTTTTTAGGATGGGTTGGCACGGATGTATTTGGATAATGACGCATTGCCTTGCATAGGTGAGAGGATGTAATATTTTGTTGTATTATTCAGACTTAACAATAATAGAGAAAATGTCTTTTAGGTCAGTTATTTTACCAATGTTGTGTGTTTTTGTGTCTCAGCGCCCGTAGAGGAGGGAGAGGTGGATACTGGAGGATCATACAGCCGTAAACAGTGCATCGTCTCCATCAGCCCAAAATTATGGAAGGTTAGCAAGTCTGGCTTGAACATAAAGGAGTGAAGCGTGATTTATGCTTCTGCGTTAAAGCTTTAGTGCGTAACTTTTGATAGTAATGATCGTTGCTACAAAGCTAATTAAGACTATCAGCTCTACACAACTCTGTGTATTTCTCAGTATGGCTATGTTCAGAAGATTGCGGCGTCTGGCGACTTTCCCGCGCAGAAACTCGAGTGAAGATAATTACCTCTTCTAAAGAGTCCATCATGTTTTTTTTTAATCCTCCGTGTCCTTCTTGGCTACTAGCAACTGCATGGAGGAGGGAGTGGGGGCGGTGCGCGATCACGGAAGGGTTGTATCATGTGGACGCACTGACAGTTTAGTTGTCCTTACTTAGAATTCCTCATGGGGGCGACATAATCTACTCACTATAGCTTTAAATCAATGCCGTGGCTACGTACGTAGGTACGTGGAGACAGGGACCCTACGACGTGATGTGCACCTCTCGAAAAATGTACACGTTGCAGCAATGTAACTACACGTAGCTCGCCGTTGCTTGGTAGCGTTGCATTTCCCTCTACTCATTTCCTGGTTAACTTTTCCTGCTACAGATTTCCCACCGTGGTCAGAAAGCGCAGGGGAGACACTTTGTTTCTCTCACTATGACTCTAGAGTCTTTACTCGCTCCTAAAATAATCCCTGTCACTCTCTCACTCACTCTACCACACACTCCCTATGCGCACACACACACGCCGGCCCTGCTATTCTCTTAAAGAGATCGACGCACACACCAACGCACAAGTATAAACTTCAGGTCATTTACGTAGGCTACGGCAAAAGCTCTGCGTGGAGCTTCCGCACAACCATAAATCACGCTTTAATCTAGAATCTTTAATCTTGTTTTGTGTCTTTGATCATGGTTTATTGTTCCAACTGTTTGTCTTTCTCCAGGAGCTCATAGAAGCCTTCGATATCAGAGACACAATGATTCAGCCTCCAAACACGCAGCATGAGTGATGGACCCTCCTCCTTTTTGTTAGCTGAAACCCAACATTGTTTTTAGGTGTCTTACTGTTTTTTGTTTTTTTAAATAATAAAAACCAATTGTTAGAAATTTGCAAATGCCAAATTCCAGTATATACCACTCTTGTAAACACATTGCATAGTTACTGTGAGATCCTAATTACTCAGTTGCACATTTTGTTTTTATATTTACTTTTTACTGTTTTTAGAAGTTATAATAAAAGAAATTGAATAGAAACCTGCTACTGTTGTAATTTATGTATATGGATTATGAGGGAATGCTGTAATTTGGTTTAATATGTGGGTTGGTAAAACCTGGGTTAAAAGGTAATTTATTATTTTAAAAGTGCTGTGCAGTTCCCTGAAAGACGGAGAACAAACGGCATGTGCGTGCATATTAAGTCCATGACCCATGTCCTAGTTATGAGTCAAAAGATAAATGCAACTGGTGACAATGGGTCACTTTAAACATATGCTTGATTTGAGAATAAAAATAAACACAAACTAGCTCTGATCTGGTTGTGTGTCTTTGCCTGCTGAAGCGAAACTACCCTAGCTACTGTATATGCTACTTTTCCCTCAATCAGCTCTTTCTGTCAAGGCTTCCTATTTGTGTAAGGTGCAGTGCCATTGTGCAAGAAATGTGCAAGTCCAAAAACATGATACCTTTTATTCATGTCGTCGTGTAATTTAAAATAATTTCCAAGAAAACACCACTGTAGGTGGTTAAACTTGAGTCTTGTGGTACGTTGGGAAAATATCTTGTCAGCATCCATATTTCACATCTCATTATACAAATACATAGGGAACAAAAGAGTGTGGAACAATTATTCATTTGGTTTTTGCTGTAATTCTCCCTCCTGCTCCATTTTGACGGACTAAACTTCACTGATCAGATTCAGATCATCGTGTGTTCTCATGATGATGTACCACCATCATTCTTGCCATCTCCTGAGTCTCTTAAAGGGACAGGCATTATTTATGCTGCCTCCCATCTCTTCCTCTCCCATCTCTTTCTCCCTCTCTGAGCATATTTTCCCCTCCAAAGCAGCGCTTCAGTCACACCCGTGCAGTGATGTAAGGCTAAGCTGCATAAGAAGCTGGAAACAGAAGCTCCCTTTTTCACACTCATTAGGTTGGATTCATTATGTAATGTAGATTCAATATGGCAATGGCTTGAGTATATATGTCACAGGCGTACCACGGGCAATGCAGTGCGGAGCGTTTATTAGTCACTGAGACACACACTCATTCAGATACAGAGGCGTGCACACGCTCACTCTAGCTCCAGCAGAGATCTGCCTGCACTGGCAATGCTCAGTCTGACTGATAACAATGCAGTTCTGCAGAAAGGTGCTCTGCAAGCCGTGTAGTGCCAGAGTCACTTCACCAGAGGAGGACATGGAATACAAGATGGGGAGCTGCATCGGAATCTCACACAGACAGGTAAACAGAGGAGAGGGAGGATGCTGAGCAGAGGCTGTCTGCCGTGTAGCATCAATGGCTGTGTGACTGAGCAGAGAGAGCGTGGAAGGGGAGATGGAATAGGTTTTACTAGTCAGGAGCTGAGTCTTACTCAGGCAGAAAGAGAAGGTGTACTCTAGTGTTGGAGGAGGGGCGACGTCAGCAGGGAAAAGGAGCTGTGGAGATGGTGAGGAAGGGAGGAGCTGAGAGGGTGATGCTGATTGTAGTGAAGGAAGATTACTTTATTTTACAATAATATAAAATAAAGTGTGCTTGTGTTAGACTCATTTAGACAAAAGGCTGAATGACAGTTGAGATAAACCTGCAAGGGAAGAAGTGTGTTTAAAGTTTGCTGTGATGTTGGTCAGAAAGAGAGCTGATCAAATTAGTGTTATTTATAGGAATGATAATATGCCTGCTGTGCCCACAGACTGGGCACTCAGCTGAAGATGGCCTGTGATGATGGAAGATAAAAAAGAATCTAAAATACATTAAAAAACCCTCTGTAGTTCAAATATGTAAATTTGGCTCCTGCTCTCATGGTTGCTTTGTTATTCTTAAGTGAAAAAAATGTAATGTCCGCAACACTGCTTTAAGCTCCAATATTTAATACAAAGGCAACGTTTCGACCCTGCTGGGTCTTCTTCAGGCAACAATGCTTTGTTATTCTTGCCATTGGTTGTTTTGTTAGCGCAGGTCTTAACTCCTGTCCGTATATCGTCAATCACTGCCAAATGGGCCAAAGGGAGGCATTGGAAGAGCATCACCACACTGAAGTTAAGAAAATGAATAAATGTTAAAGGTTTGGAGAGATATAAAGGAAAGCTACAGGTGGTATGAATATTATAACAGCATCCGTAGGCTTTTGCATGATCAGTCAGAGAGACAGGAGGTCTGACAACTCATCCTCCTGTCTATGTGGCATGCCTGTTTGTTTACAGTGTTGCCTTAGAACTAGCGTCCCCTCCAGCTGACTGCCAGGCCTCAGAGCAGGTGACCCCCAAACACACACACACACACTACCACCCTAAGCAGACATGGCTTCCCCAGCTCCAGTTCGGTCTCCTCCCCTCGGTCCTGTCCCCTCTTCTGTCCCTGTCCACCCTCTGTCCTCTCCTCCCACTCAGCGTGCAATACAAAAATAGCAACAGAAAGACCGGGGCTCCTCAGAGGAGAGGGCAGAAACAAACATTGGCCTTGAGTCCGACAGTAAAAACAGATTGGATTTGGGTTTGTCAAAAGCTTGACTCTGTGTGGAAAAGTCTCTTGTTTGCAGTGGTGAGTAGTTCATGAGTTGCAGCATTGGTACAGATTGTGGATTATTTGTTCATTTTATGGTGGTCTTTCAGACGGAGGAGGGTCAACATATGAAAATTGAACACAGGGTAAAGGGGAGGGGGCGGGGAGATTGTGAAAGCGGGTATTGAAATTTGTGTGACTTTGTTTTGCTTTTATTATCATCTCATTCGATGTATGATGATTTTAATTAATTAATTAAATTTAATTTTTGCCTTTGCCAGGTGGATGAACATGGTTTAAACCAAAACTTCATCAGTATATTCACCATTGTCTTTTTACCTTGCTGAATCATATTACGTGTATTACCTGAGAAATACTATGTTGGATTGTTTCAAAAACAGAAAAAAAGAAATACAACATTCTGTTTAGTTTGGAGGTTGTGTTCCTGCTGGGGTTCCTGTGCCAGTGGAGGGGTCAGATACCAGGCAGGAAACGGTAACCTCATACTGCAGGTGTCACGGTGCTCATCCAAACCTCAAGAGCTTAAACGATGGCTCATGTTAAGTGATTGACAGGCCAAGATGAGGTGAGAAGAGACCTGGCAAGAGTCTAATCATATGATTTGCCCTAGTGCTCTGTGTACTGCCAAAAAGCCCTGAAACACTGCGGCCAGCTAAAGTGCACACAAGTCCACAGCTTAAGGGCTGAAATTACACCCCAGACAGGGATGGAAGTAAAGTTGCCACACAACAGAATAAATGACAACTAAGATGTGAGAGGAAACCCAGATATTAAATATCACCATGGGATAATCACAGGAAATATAATAATTCACATACCCATAACTGGAATATACTGCCTTAGTGTCATTTGATTGGAAATGGAGTGTGCATGACAAATTGTGCACAAGACTGGAATAAAGTCTAACAGCAGTGGACAACGCAGATCTCTATTTATAAAGTCTTGCATATTCAGGTCAGTGCATTCTGACTATAGCAGAGCTACCGTACAGTCCCTGCAGTCATATGAGGAATGCACAAACAACATTTCTCTTAGCACGACTGTTTACTGCTCAGCTGCAAGCAGGGACGATTCTAAGATCAGCCCCTCTAAAAAGGGTCTAAAATCGCCAATGGCTGCAAGTCATACAACACGGAAATGAGAAAGAAAGATGATTGCCAGAGAATATTTAATAATAGCGTGATGAAAGTGATTCTACCTGTATTTGATATAAAATCAGTCCATGGTCCATGATGCTCCTGGATGAATTTTAATAGCCTGAACTCTACCTCGTGTTCGTTAGTAGACTAAACACTGCTGGAAGCCAAGAGACACCACAATCTGTTATTTACCACATGAGGATTACCTTACTGAGCCTCAGTCACTGTGTCAGTATGCTACACTCAGTCGCGTCACACGCACAAGCACAAAAGACTGCATGTGAAGATGTTGTTTATTCTAGGAGGCCATTTGTTTGAGGTCAGAGGGGGCCTGCTGGCCACAGTAAGTTACTGCAGCAGGAGTTGAATTTATCTACAGTAATGTCCCTTTAAAGTCTCTAGAATCAAACAATTGTATGATTACAAGATTCTGTGAGGATGCTGTTCCTGCTTTTGAGCCCACATCGGCGGAGGAAAAGCCTGCACTTTGGTCTAGGAGGGAGGTCTTGCATCACAAGGTCCCTAATCTCTAAAACAGCACACGCATTTAACCATTCTCCCTCCTTGCTAGTTCAACCTCATACCAGAGACCTATAATCCTGTGGAGCAGGAGTTGGTGACTACTGAGGGACCACAGATCCCATGTTCACTCTGGGTCTCTCTGGGAATAGTCGTACGCTGATGGTCCTTCTGTGCCGGTGTCTTTCAGCCAGCTGATGTGGAGAGGCTGTTGGTTTGGGCAGTTGTGGCCCGGCAGCTGGCTGAGCCATGGGGAACGAGAGCAGCACAACTGAGGCGTTGGTAAGGGAAAGCTCTCTGGCATTGGATGGCTGGGATTGCTACTTGCTGCCCTGGTGCTGCTGTACACACCTCAAACTCTTTCATGCACGGAGTACTAACAAAACTAACACTTTCTGACATGATTACTAACTGTTGGCTTCAGTAAAACACATGCGACGTGCACGGAGCTTTGTGTACATTCCCATGCTTAAATGAGGCTTGTCTAAAAAGCATTTAGGTAACATGCCTTGGTCTATTTTGTGGTTAAGTGGTGTAAAGCAGAGGTAAAGATAAATATTACGTTCATGCCATGACTCTCAAAATGTGCCACGTTCAGTTTTTACTGCTACACACCCTGATTCTTCCAAGCTTGCTTTCTTGCAGCGTATACAATCCCTAAGATGGTTGGTCATTACAGTATGTATGCCTCCAATGTGCATGTAGAGTGATTGTTATTGTTGTTTTAAGAATACATTTTTGCTGTAATTGTAAGAAGAAAGCTATACCAGGAACCAGGAATTTCCACATGACTGGAGGACTTCAGCCGTGGAGTTCAGGATTATTTTAATAGGATTAACATACACATTTGTCTCATGAGCTATAGTCTCTACAAACCATGCACACTGGACCTCATTGGAAGTGATTGCAGAGTGAGGCTTAACATTGTTGGTTTTGCATTAAAAAACAACAATGGTGATTTGTTTTCAGTGTTTACCACTACTGCTTAACTAGACAGTAGCCTTTCTCTCTTGTTGAACTATTTCATTTGCTGTTACAGCCAGAAGAGGGCGATCCAGAAAGTGTTGTTCTGTTTCCACCTCAGGAAAATCAAAATGACTCCCTACTACAGGTACAATAATTACTGTATGTGTGTGGGTGTGAAAGCCTGAGAGAATATTAACTGCTGGGTGCATCTTTTAACAGTAAATGTTATAGTGCGCAATAGTGCCCCTGTAATAGGCCTAGCCAAATTTCCTTTCCTGTTTGTTGTTGATATTTTAAAGTTCAAAACCAGAAAGTGTGTTCTTAATCTTACCTTAACCCTTGTGTTGTCTTCCCGTCAACCATGCAACATTTTATTTTTCTGGGTCAAAATTTTAAATTCAAACTTATTTTTTTATTTTTTTTGGTCAACTTTGACACTTTTGTCGCTTTTCCTGATGTTTTAATCAATTTTCGATGACAAATTCAATGAAAGTAGTGAACTGATCATTTATTTTACTTGTGAAGAGCATTGTTTGGAACCATCCATGTTATATTTTTGGATAATTTGGTTGAAAGAAACCCAAAATTTCTGATATAGAAACCTTTTGAAAAATGGGTCAAATTTGACCCGAGGACAACATGAGGGTTAAAAAGGGTACAGATATAGTGTAACTATGCCTGTTGATCTATATTTAATATACATTTCATCATGAAAAGCAAAGAAATCCACTATTAAGGTGCCATATGGTGAATAATAAACCTCTTATATGTTCCACATTAAATGTCAGTATCACTTCAGGCCACACATTTGTTTGTCAGTTAGATGTGGCTTTTTTTTAAAATTCCTTTTGACATTATAGTCAAATGTGTAGTTCCTACGACTTTGGAAAATGCGTAGGCCTACTCCGAAGGCTTGTGATTCATTGTGACTGCATTGCTCTTTACTACCCTTTTTTGACACATTTTTGATTTTGTGACCTGGTTGTGTATTTTGTATATTCGGGTGATGGTTTATCAGGAAGACATACGACTGATTCCAAAATTACACAGAAGATAATACATTGTGGTCGACTTAATATCGTGTGAAAATCTGCCACAGGAGACACTTACTAACCGGCTGAAAACAGCTGTTGTGTTTTAGTGTTTCTTACCCGAGAGCCATTCAAGAGGAACACATTGTGTTTAATTGGCCATGGGTGTTAATTAATTAATTAATGAAGTGTCAAGGAGAAGGTGCTGTCACGTCCACGTTGATGTCACACCTCAACAAAGCTCAGACGTCAAAACTGGATGAAGTGGGAGCTTTTATAACGCAGGGGGATGTTGTGTGTGTCTCTGTGTAAAGGCCTGCGTAGCCTACCTGTAACCAACGCTTCTTGGAGTGTAACCCGATCCGCTCTCAGGGGGTCACTGCAGGCCCGACCCTTGGCTTAATTCCCAGCATTCACCTGCAGAGGCACTGTCAGTCAGTCAGTGCAACCAGCCAGAAGATACAGCAGCGAGAGAAGGGGGGAGGGAGGAGGATGCCGGAACAGAGGTGGATAGGGAAGGAAGGAAGGAAGAAAAGAGGGAAGGGAGGCAGAGGACGAGGAGGAGGGAATAGGAAGAGAGCTGAATGGAAAGAGTATACAGTAGCTAGAGGGGGAGGAGAATTCTCGGCAACGTTAGGCTACTTCCTTGTGGCCAGCCCAGTCAAGTCAGTCAGTCTCAGCAGCAAGCGTTGTGTTTGTCAGTGCGTGGTAGTGTAGTGTTTCTAGACTCCACGCAGGTCCTGAGGAAGCTCGTGGAAATGTAACAGTGGAGCGACAGCAGCAGAAGACAGGACAGGACTGTTAGAGGAGGAAGAAGTTAGCTGAGTCAGTTCAAGAGAAGAGAGGGAGCGTCAGCAGCATGTGTTGCAGCATGTTTGTGTCGTCTTCAAAACACAGAGCCCTGCAGAGGCTGCCTGTACAGTGAGCAATGTAGAAGGGTAGTAGAGCTGCTGCACTGCACTGCACAGTCACCTTCAGCACAGTGGAGCACACTGCTGGGTAAGTGCCACACAGGGATGGTGGGATGAAAGTTAATAGAAAGAGTGGACGTGTTAAATCTGTGTAATGTTGCCGTTCGTGGCCAAGTGAGGGCCTGGTCCTGCTTTAGCACTGCCTTCTCCCTGTTTACAACAGTCATGTGGAAAGCATTAAAGTTGTGTTAGCACATGTATGGGCACTGCCACATTTAATTAACAGTAAGTAGTACTCCATGACTGTTGGACAAGTAGCAGTTTCCAGGCAACCTCAGCTTTCTTTCTGTTTTGTTCCTGCGGGTTAATTAATAACAGACAGTTCTCTCAGCATAGGGGTCAAACTAACTGAAACGAGGACTGTGCTTTTCCACCTCATGTGGCCAACGATATGGTAACTTGGACGGGGTATGCAACCTAGTGCTGGTCCTTTTTAGCTGTTCTGAGTTGATATCAGTGGAGGCTGTGACATTATCTGGTCTTGATGACAAAGGTGAGAAAGTTCAGGCAGGAAACCGGAAACCCAAGACACGTCAACATACAGCCATCTCATGATAAAACTGTGTTCTGTCTGCACGCACGTGGAAGTATTGTTTTTTTAATCCTATAATGTGACATTAATACAGAAAATAATAGCAGTATGGAGCTCACAGGCATTTAGAGTGACATTTACCTGCAGCAGCTCTTTTTGGGTTCAGTTTCTCTCTGTTGTTCTTTAATGTTTCATGTTTTTGTTCTCTTTTTTTTTTTGCAACCAAAATGTTGCTGGCAGGAGTAGTCTAAATTAGAACATTTAAAAATAACCCAATATGGCTTGAGCTTTGCATAGGCAGATGTGAAGAGAGAGAGGCTCTATAATTGGCCAACATTCTTCTAAAATGAGTTTTAAAGGCCTAGCTGATTTAACCGTTTTTATTCTCGTGTTTGTGTGAGTAACATTCATGTTTGTGATCCTCCATGTGTACTGAACGTTTCACACAAAGGAGGCTCTTTGTAGTGGTGACACAGGTAAGGCCAGAGTCACCTTCTAGATGTGGCATTTTTTTTTTTTTTTTTGTAGTCCATCTTGAAGGAGTAGCCTAAAACGTTTGTTTGTTTGACCTTTATTCCAGTCGTGAACGTTCCCTCAGATGGTGGATTGTGAAGCTCAGCAAATATCCTTAATGGATACACAAAATGTTTTTGGTTTTATATGGTGTATAGTGGTAGTTATTAACAAAATACTACCACACTGTAAAGTATAACCCAAATCAATATAATGAAAAGTTGGCTTATAAATGTTTTACCACACTACTGTAGTAATAACTTTAAAATGAGTGAAAATGTTGAAAATAAAGTTTATAACAGGTAAAAACTGAATGTACTTATACTACTAAAAAGATTTAATGATCATTTCTGCTTGTCAGTCATAATTGTCACCTTTCCTCGTGTGCAGCCAAGCTGTCTACTACTGGTTCATAAATAATGATCAGATTCTATTCTGAAACTCAGTAATGGACAGCATTACTACAGTCACATTTTATTCTTCTGTACTCACACGTTAAATCCCCTCAAGTCCTAATTTGCTAATAACAGGAGCTCTCTGTAAGTAACCGCTCGCTATTCCAGACATACTGAATGTTAAAGGGCTGCGTTTTATCTGCACATGTTTATATGTGTCTGAGCAAGTGCAGATTTGTTTGCACCTGTACGCCTCAGTTTATATCTGAGTGGGTGAACTAATGGAAACTTTCCCCTCTGTAAACTGATGAGGGCAATGTGGGAGAAATTCCATCACATAGTGGGTCCACAGTTGTGTGTTGTGTTGACAATATTGCTGCAACATGATGCACCAGCCAAGTGTTGTGGTGTGTGGCTGTGGTTGGATTCTGTCTGTTTGTCAATCAGTGGGACAGACTGAAAGGAAAAAACAGCTAAGGCCAAATGCTCCACATTTTAAATGCATTCTTTTCTTCAACATTTTAATTATTTACTCATAATAACGGAAATGATTAACGACTGAAAGTGTCATCCAAATCAGGGGTCTTCAACGTTTTTTAAGCCAAGGACCCCTTAAAGCTTTAGTGCGGAACTTTTTGATATTAATAATTGTCGGTTACATTCAAGTCATTGCCAAATGCGTTGCTACAAAGCTAATTAAGACTATCAGCTCCACACAACTCTCGCTGTATTTCTCAGTATGGCTATGTTAAGAAGATTATGGCGTCCGGTGACTTTCCCGCGCAGAAACTCGAGTGAAGATAATTACCTCTTCTAAAGAGTCCATCATGTTTTTTTAATCCTCCGTGTCCTTCTTTGCTACTAGCAACTGCATCGAGGAGGGGTGGGGGGTCGTGTGTGCGATCATGTAAG
Source organism: Perca fluviatilis (assembly GCF_010015445.1). Taxonomy (NCBI): domain Eukaryota; kingdom Metazoa; phylum Chordata; class Actinopteri; order Perciformes; family Percidae; genus Perca; species Perca fluviatilis. Next base: position 22,011,528 of record NC_053130.1, on the reverse strand, counting down.
GCTTGTATCATGTGGGCTCGCCGACAGTGTTGTTATCATTACTTAGAATTCCTCATGGAGGCGACAGAAACTACACACTATAGCTTTAACTGAGAGAGAGACGGATCAGGGACCCCCTACTATACATTGTATGAAATTAAGTTAATTAAACTCGGCCTACAATAACATGTAGGGCAGCCTAAAGCCTTTATACATACATTTTTAGTGCATAGAATACTAGGCTATTAAAATATTTATTGCCATGATTTTATAAATCATGTTTTGATATTAAAGGTGCACTATGAGTTCCTGCATGGTTTCAGCGCGATTTCATTTTTGTCTCAAATTGTAGGCATCTCTCCTTGATCCGCTAGCTGCTTGCCCCCTGAATACACTGTGAAAAAGCCCGGGCTCGGGAGACAACACAGGGGTCGTAAACGTCAAACAAACACTAGAGGCACAGGCTGTGCACCAAAATACAACAAACCGTTCCAGCCAATCACGGACAAGATGGTTTAGGGGGGGGGTTGAGCTTGCTCTGTTTTGTTTGGTATTTAGTTGGAACATCAACAGAAGTGACGTGCAGGACATGCAGGAACTCATAGTGCACCTTTTTAAAAATACATGTGGCACAGTGAATCCTTAGGGTTAACTGTATCTGTGGATGGCTACCTTAGTGACTACCTTACCTATAGGCCAGTAAGCCTATCATCAATGTGTTGTTTTTTTTCACAAAGAGGCCGATTTATATTTGATAATAATATATTGGTTAAGACATTTTAATCTTTGAAAAAACTTTCAAAAAAGTAACAACACTTTTGTGGCCCCCCTGTAGTAACTCTGAGGACCTCCTGGGGGTCCCAGCCCCTGTTGAAGATCTCTGATCTAAATGATGTACCGATTAAATGATTAGCCTAAAACACATGTCTGATTGTACTTGTCACAGTCCTGCAGGACTGGTTTGTCTTTAACAATTATTTTTTAGTCGCTGGGTTGAAATGTTTTATTGTGACAGACTTCCTTGTGAGGTGTTTCTAAGGTGGAAAACCCCAGACTGTAATGAAACATACAGTTCATTTCTTCTTCTTTTTTAATTTTCAGAATAGTAATTGTGTGCTCAGTGTAAACAAAGCTGCAGAGATTTGGCAGTTGCACTGAGCCAGGAATACATTCTAGCCTTGAATGATGGAAATTATCCTTTAATCTCAGTAATAGCATAAGAAAAGCAAGTTGACAGACAAAGATAGAGACTCCAGTCAACATGACCTACAGTATGTATTTCTACACACAAACAGTTTAACACATGGGTGGAGTTACTTGTTATTGATGTTTTGGCTTTGAGCATTGAATATGTAGGTGTTCCCATGTTAGCCCGCGACATGCTCACACTTGTTTAACTACAAACTATCATGTATAATGCAGCGGAGACTCCAGCATGTAGCTCACTACGATTATGTTTCGCTTTCTCACACAGGCTGAGGCTCACGCTGAGAGTTTGACCCAGAGGGACAACAGAGCGCTTCGGACTGAGGCCTCGACCAGCCAGCAGAGTCTGCTGTCTCAACCAGTGCTCCCAGACATACCAGTCATCACCGGAGAGGAGGAGAGCAGTGGTGCAGCTCAAGATCAGGAGGAGCTTGAGTTTCCTCATGACCTGCTGCCCAGTCTAGACTTCAGCAGTGAGCTCAACATCTGGGAGTCCTCGCTGGGGTAAGTTGAGGGTTCACCACACACACACACACACACACACACACACACACACACACACACACACACACACACACACACACACACACACACACACACACACACACACACACACACACACAAACACACAAACACACACAAACAATTATGAGGTAATAACTATACCAGTTTATGTCTAAATGTTATAATAAAACATACAGACAAGTTCTTGCTTTGCTTTTAATGGCTGCTACAGTTCTGAGTAAAAGTGAATCATATTAATAACTACAGTTAGCAAGCCTTGTCTACTTTGGTTGCTATTTTTGAAATCTCTACGTTTAGATGTGCAATAACTTGGCCCCATAAATTGCCAAATAAGCACTGTGTAGCATAATGTTTTTTATTAAGGCCTAAAAAACGCATTTTCTAAATTGCCATCTTATTATAAGCAATGGGGCCCTACATACACGTACATAAGTTTTTACTAAAATTAGAACAGTTTGGTTTATGTCACGTGTGATTTCTATATTTGAGTTTTGGTCCATGCTCTTCTCTGTGCACCAATCAAAGTTTAGTAATATTCAAATCACAATGCGATGACAGTTGAATAGTTGTTCTTGTCAAACCACATCTGCATAGTCCTAAAGAAGCAAGCTGATATTTGTGCTAAACTCTTATAATAAATATGAAAAGTCTTAACTTTACTTTGTTTAAACTTTTTGACCAATGAGCAGTCTATCACTTAATGTTTATATTACCAAGGTTATTTCCCAAAGTAACAAATATAATATAATGATTACAGTAGATACACCAGCCTTCACTGGAAGATGCATTCATGTTCGTATTATTATTATTATTATTATTATTATTATTATTATTATTATTATTATTATTATTACGTTACTGTAGAATAATGTATTGGATATTCATTTTGCTTGATTTATGGCCTTGAGGGAACAGATTTGTACCAATTATTCAGTCAAGGTGAAAGTTAATCTGATATTGATTTGTCGTGAATGTGTGTGTGCGTGTCTGTGTACGTTTGTGGTGTGGGTTTGTGTTAGCAGAGCTCAGACTAGCTCAGGTAAGAGGAAATGTAAGCAGGTGGACCCCCTGCTGGCGGGCCCGCAGCATCACACGGAAGTCAGTCGACCACCGGTGGTCCTAGATGCAAGGTACCACCTAGACTCAGCATGATGGGGGATAGCGAGTCTGCTGTGGGACTGTGGTCACCAGGAATGATTAAGAGTAACACCAGGGAGCATGGAGTGGAAAAACAAGATAAGAGGGTGTTCGAATGTTTCTAACTTACTGTATATTGGAGTGTGATGGATATCGCCTGTTTGGGTGTTGCCTGTCTTAGTAGACTTGACTTGAGTTGTGGTCGTTTTTATATATGCTTTGGTGAATTATGCGCAGACTGACTTAATGTTCTGTTTCAAGTGTTGCCTGCCTTCAGTATAATTCTGCTTTTGTCTGAGAGCTGAAATTGATTGCACTAATTAGTTTGAGGCTTCAATGTATTCTGACAACCTGAGTCATTGCAGTAGTATACTTATTATTGTTTTAATTCAATTTGGATTATTTAAGAAGGGGACAGTGCAATTAATAAAACACATGATTATACATGGGCTAAAATGCCAGAATTTCCAGCTTGATGTGAATGTGTAAAACTAACACAAAAACGAAGTAAAAAAGAAAATCATGAAGTAATGAGGGACTACTTAGTAACCACTCCGTATGATGTACCACTAAGGGGTGCACAAAAAGAGTAACTAATGATTAAGTAATAAGTAATGAATGAGTCGTTACTAGTTTGTGCGCCTCAAAGGTTAATTCATAGTTAATCAGGAACGAAGAAAGTGGTCGTTATTCTGATTAATTTATGAACTAATTATAATAATTAATAAAGTATATCCCTGTCGGTTCTCCAGTAACTAAACATGATATACTTTATAGCCCTCAAATCAGAGTTATTCAGGAACTACTCATTAACGATTCATTAATTATCAGTATTTGTAACTACTCACATTTGTGTGTACCGTATTGTAAAGTGTTACCAAAGTAAGTACTGTGCAAACTTTCACTGTATATATCAAATTCTCAAACTACAGAAATAGAGAAGATAAAATTACTGCTTTTTAAGCCAAACACTGCAGAGTAAGAGGACATGTGCAATCTTAAAATGCAATACTGCGAGAAGCACCTCCATTCCACCTCAGGTACTGTAGATATGGCAGGCAACAGCATGTTGCATAGCAAAACCTCCCAGCTGCAAACAGTGTAATCTATTTTGCTGCTCCGCCCTTTAGTAGGGAATGCCAAGTGAATTAGATGTATGCTTGAGTGCAGGTTGGTGAGGTGAGTGAGTAACATGTTGTCAGTGCAGAGGTTGCATTTACATGGAAATGTCAGTCTTTATGGTTAGACCATATTAACCAATCACATGCATTGAGTTATTTCTCACTTGATGTATTTACATCTGAACACGATAAGCAGATTTCAAGATACCAGCTGATGACACAAGTAATACATAATTAATTAATGATGGTGGAGCTATACACTCAGTGAGGCTTAAAGACTAAGATTAGGATCCCACAGCATTAGCCTGTACTGCTGGCTAATGGTTTAGCAGTGACTCAGCAATTACAACTGAATGGCACAAAGCTAGCCTGTTAGTTAAAGGCATTATAGCAAGCACTCACATTATGAAGCTAGCTGTGTACTTCATGGAGTGCTTTGCAGGGCAATGCCACCACTTTGATATATTCTGATATAGTACATTATGAGGCAGGAATTTTGGTGTATGTATATGTAAGGTTGTTTATCTGGTGACATAGTAATAATAATAATAACATAATAACAGTACACAGCAGCCTAAGACCTTTCATAGTGGTTTCTATTGTACAGTATATGGATGCTACTACAATTCTTAGTAGTTGCTACTAGTAGGATTGTTACATTCATGCTGCTAGTACTAGCTTCATACTTTAAAGGTTGGCATTAAAAATATAGGCAACGTTCCAATACATAATTATCCAATTAAATTATTGAATGAAAATTCATTGTTAAGCTTTTGGCACAATTAGAAAATCAGACTAGGCTTAGGAAAATTGTATAGTAGCTACCTAGTGTAATGCCTAATGTATGTTTTGGTGTGTATGAACAGACCTGCATGTTCATTAACAACCATATGCTTACAAACAGCTGGTATTATTTCTTGTAAGAGAATGTACATCTCAGACTAGACATTATGAGGACAGTTGTGTGTTGTGTGTGCTTATTGAGTGCAGTGTCTGAGCATGGGCTTCTGCTCTGCCAATAGCAGCGCTTTGTGGCATTGTGGAATGACCAGCTGTCTGCCTGCCAGACTCTTAACTGTGTCACCTCACCCTCGTCTCAGGCCTCATGACAGCGACCCAGTTCTCACAGATGCTCAGCCTTCACCTCGGCCCGCTGCCACACCTGATACGGGTGTCCGACCCTTGACGCCTTCCCTATCTGTGCTCCTAGATCGGGAACTCAAACAGGCCATCCAGGAATGTGAAGAACAAATGGCCTCACTGGGCATACTTAATCCCACAGGCCCCCCCAGCATCACGCCTGGGAAGGATAATGATGTAGGGAAGAAAACTGGAGAAGTGATGGTTAATAAATTCAACGAGTCATCGTCACTGCCTCCAATCATAGTCCAGCCAGGACATAGCAACGGGGGCCATGGAAACAAGGGTACACATGGAAACAGTGAGGCAGCAGGCAGTCAGAAAGATACAGTTGTGTTTAGTTTCAGGAATTACATACTGGGCACTGAGAATAGTGCCAGTGCAGCAGGGACGGAGAGTGAAAAAATGGCAACACAGAGCCTTGATAAATGTCCAGAGATTAAGACAGAAAAAGAAACCGAGATAAATGAGCAGAAGGAAACATTCACACATACACAATTAGAAAAAACAACAGATTTATTTAAGGAAACTCAAGGAGAAGTTGCGTTTTCTGAGCAGAGAGACAGTTTTAGAGAGGAACATGTTGATTCTAAAGCAGGCATCGAGGAAAATGGCACTCTAGATTGTAATGCAGTAATTGGGGAGAAAGACACAGAAGCAATAACGGAGATTGTAGACATAAAGAAAGAAAAGTGTGATGAGTCCAGTATTACCGTTTGTATAGTTAAAACGGGAAAGAAAGATGAATCTGTTGATAAAACATCAGAGTGCAGTAATCTTCCTTTAAAGAATAAAGATGCATTGTCAGAGATGCAGAGTTCTCCATGTGACAAACCGGCTGGGCAGGACAAAAAGGCAAAGAAGAAAGACAAAAAAAAAAAAAGGAAAAACAAAAAGATAGAAGAGAAGAATACCAAGACTGGACAGAAAGCAAAGGTAGTAGTACAACCTGAAAATGAATTGCAGGCTTTGTCTCTCATAAATGCAGGAAATCACATAGATTCAACAGCAAATACAGAATCTGTGTCCCAGGCAGCTCTGACTGTGATTTGTGGTGAACAGCCTGATAATGGGTTTGCCTCCAAGCAACAGCTGAGTCCCGGGGGAAAGCTCAGCCCCAGCCCCCCACTATCCTCCTCTCATAGCAGGCAGGATCATCTTACTGCCTGTTCACCTGCGTCCCACCAGGCTCTTTCACAGAGGCCATACAACCATACAGACGCCCCCCAATGTGGCATGAATCACAGCTTGCATGAAAGCCCACAGCCGAAGCAACATGCAACCGGAGGTGTCACAGACAACCAAAATACAACCATGACACATGTCCAAACTACAGTTATCAATCCAGCTGCTTCTGCTGATAAGAGATCAGATGCACAAACACAGAAGTTAACTATAGTTACCTCAGAAGCAGTGATACTCGCACAGGAGAATCACAGCCCACTCTCCAACAGCCGGACTTGTGTGGGAGAGAGCAGCGTGGAGAGTGCCCTTGAAGAGCCTTTAGTGGGGGTTGCTGCGTTGCCACTGGCAACACCCATGATGCCAGAAGTGATAGAAAGCCAGGGAGAGGGAGAAAGCATGAGGCGTGATTCATTGGAGAGAGTAGCTGCTGTAGCAGTCGCAGAGAGTGAGAAAGCAGTAGGAGAGAAAGATTTAGGGGGAATAGAAAAGTGCCTCAGCTCCGCAGACGAAGAGAAAGAAGGTCTCCTGGACAGCCTTCCTCAGCTCGCATTAATCTGTTCACAGGGAAAATGCTCACTTGCATTTTCAGCCAAAGAGGGACAGGCTGCATCTGAGGAAAGCTGCAGCAGCAAAATGCCACACAACTCGGCTGAGACAGAAATGAAGGGACCGGGAGAGACAAGTGTTCGCAGTGCAGACACCGGGATCTCACCAGCTGAAGAGAGAGACCGAGAAAAGGAGCCGCTCCGGTTAGAAGCCTGTATCAATACTTCTCCCTTTGGGCTACTCACTGGTCCTGATTGTCAGGATTACAGCGCTGTGGGATTGGAGGAAGCAGGAAGAGTGGGAGGAGGAGGGGAGGTGGGAGAGAAAGGGTGGCTGGCTACAAAGCACAGTTCATTCAGCCAGCCAGAAGGCTCTGCTAGTGGGGTGTCATCAGCTGATACAGAGACGCGTCCGCCCACCGATGTTGCCGAGTCACAGCTGAAGTCACAGAGCTGGAGTGAGCCGATTGCTACCATCCCTGAGAGCATCTGCACTGAACAGGACCGTCTTTCTCAACCCTGCCAAGAACAGCATGGCGCAGCCATCTCACCTCTCCCCACTAACCCTGAGCAGAGCTCCAGCAATACAAACGGTAGGGTAAGGGCTGATCTCAAACAGAATTTAATTTCAGAAGAGGCATTGTCTTTGGGAAACATTTGTGAGGAATCATCCATCACAGAGACAGACAGAAACAACGGCCAAGTATTGCGGTCTCTAAACTCACCTCAGCTTCTGACTTCTTCACAACAAATCTCAGTCGAGCTACAAGTGAGTAACATTCAACAGGTCCAGCCTGAAAGTAGCACAACAGAAACCAGCACAGCCGTAAGTGCAGCAGCAGAGTTCCAATTCCAGACACAGAGCAATAGTGGTGCTATGTCTGGAGTGGGTGTGTACCTATGTAACAGAAGTAGAGGCAACAACAGAGTTCACTTTGCGGACACTGTGAAACAAGAAAGCAGTTCCTCTGTTGATCTCAGGATCATGTCGGTGCCAGCTATGGACTGCGCCTCTTTGCCTCCGCTGACTGTACATGAGAGTTTGCACCATCCTGTGGTTGAGGCCAGCTACACCTTCCCAGAATTTCTCAGCTTGAAGAAGCCAGAAATCCCTGCAGATGCAACTCCTGCCAAGGATGAATTAGCAATACGGAGCTCAGTCGACTCTCCGAAGCCACAGAAAGATGTCCAGTTGAATAAAGGGGATATGGGGACCAAAGATACCAAGAAGAACATTAACATAGATCAGTCAGGTAACAACAACTTAAAGACAAACGCAGTGGATTTACAGTCAGCGAGTGAGGCCTGCTCAAAACAGCTTCCATGTCCTACCGAGAAGAATCAGACTGGTGACGTTATACAAACAGCAGAAAGTGCCGTCTCTGAGGCTGATCATCCAACAGTTGAACAGGTGTCAGCAAAGGTGACAAAGCAATTAGAGGCGGAAACAGAGAAGGATGGTGTAAGTCTGTGTTTGTCAACTGAGAAAGGGATAGATGAGTTACATGCTAAAGGCTCAGCCAAGGCTGGCCAGCCACAGGAGTCCCCTTTAATATGGGATGCTACTGAAGGTAACCTGCATCCTCTCTCCTCATGTTCTGTGCTTCCAGCTGATGACGTTACCTGCAAGCCTTTAACTGATGTCTCCACTGAGTTACCTGTTGGTCAGCTCTCCACGGACCTTGACCCCAGTTCAAAAGCCAAAACTGGGATCTGCACAGCCTCTCTTCAGACAAAGCCTAGTCACCCCAGTTATCAGCCTCCCACCCAATTAGATCAAACATCTCCTCATGAACTGGTTACTACAGAGCCCATGAAAGCTAGTGAGGGGTCGAAGCCCATAATTTGCTCTGCTAATCTGACAAAGGATGAATCAGCGACTTTCAGAAGTGACAACCTCTGACCAGTCAATTCCTGTTATTGAGCAATTTGCCGGTAATTCTTCTTTTGTGCTGCGGCCTCCTGGTCCTATGTTGAGTCACTTGGAGTCCATTGCAGACTGTGATATCTCTCTTCCTGAGCAGACAGATAACGGCAGCGCTGATAGTGACCTCACCAAAGTCTCTGGAGAGGTGGATGGCAACAAGAGCAGGGAAATGACACAAATGTCTTTAGCACAGGATGTGGAGTACGGTGATGTCAACGTTAAAGCAGATGAGACTTGTCCGAAACTGGAGGATAGAAATGACGCTAAGGAGACTGTCGTTGAATTTGAGTTTTCTGAGATTAACAATGATAATATTCAATTTTCACAAGAGGAAAATCTGTCTCCTCCTCATCCCCCTGGTGTAGTGGGTGTACTGGCAAAGGGTGGGTCTGATAATGTAATTTCTCTATCCCACTCTGAGCCAGGCCCTGTTGGCATTAAACCTGTTATTTGTGAAGTATCCAAGGATTATGATGGAATTAAACAAGACAATATGACAGAGAAAATGGGAGATCAGATATCCACGCTGTTTGCAGAGGAGAAGAAAAAAGTTGAAGAAGCAACAATGGATAATCAAAGGGAAACAGCATACAGCAGTAAGATGCAGACAGGAAAGACAGACACAGCACCACAACAGAGTAACGGGCAAGATAAAGAGGCTGTAGAGGAAATTGGAGACCTGCAGCCACAACATAAACATAAAGTGCATAAGACTGAATCACCAATAAGTGATATAAAGGAAGTAGAAAGGAAGAGTGGCATTGCATCTGAAAGACAAACCAAGACTTCTACCTTATCTTCTGACAGACCTGCTGGGTCATATGAGGACATGCTAAGTGCTGAGGTAGATTCTGGTAGTGAACCTCAAACTGTTTATGAACAGATTTTGCGCCAAACTCTGACAGCAACACTGGAAAGCAGCTCCGACAGGGACGCGGCACTAGATTTGAATGCAGCTCTTGGCCAATCACAGTCCACACCAGAGCCCAACTGTTTTGCTCAGCAACAGGAGCAACAGCAGCGGTGTTTGTACTACCTACAGTGTCTGGGATCCAGACATCCCACACAGGAATTGTCAGGTGGCTGTCGAGAGGGGGGAGAAAAGACTAACAGTCAGGTCAGGCAGACCCAAGCACTGCTTCAAAGTGTGAAAGGGGTAGCAGAGGGAGGAGACGGCTCTGTTGGGAATTTGTGTCAGTCAGGAAGCAGCGATGAGTTGACAGGGGATGACAGCAATGAACGAGTGATGGGTGATGGAGAGGGAGCACAAGCAGGGGTTGATGTGCTGTTTCACCTTGCCAGTGATTTAAATAAGAGTAGAAGGGCTGCTGAGAGAAATGCCATGGCTGAAATAAGGAGTGTAACAACTGGCTCTTATGTAGATGAGACAAGACAGGGGATGGATGAGAATGATAGCCCTGCATTAGGGGTAGTTGGGTCAGATACAGACACTGAGTTTGTGAGTGATCTGGTTGGTAAAGGCCAGCAAAAAGGCAATCTATCAGCTGCCTGTCAAGACCAACATGGAAAACCCGAGACCTCGAAGAACACTGCTGTTTTTGTTGAGTCTGCACCACAGGAACATGAGACTTCAACTTTCCAGATCTCTGTTTCATCAAAGGTCAGCACAGATAGTCATGGCATTCATACAGCAGTTATTCCAAGTGCAAACCAGGCTGAAGAAATTCACACAAAGATATTCAGTACTCTGGTTGGGCAACCCAAAACTGTGGAAAAGGATTTCAGTGTTGCCACGGCTGTGAAAAGCAACATTAGTCAAACTGAGGAGTGTGAAATTCACGATACAGTGTGCAGGCCTCTCAAGCTACAAAGCTTCAATAAAACCTCCGCCACACAAAGCAGCCCAGTAGTACAAACACCCATAAAAGGCCCTGATGTAGAGGAGATCACAAAGGAAGATAAAGCACCTTTGGACGAAGAGAAAGCTAGCAGCCAGGGGAAAGGACAAAGTGAGATAAAAGCATTAAACAATGAAGCAATGAATGAACAGGAGGTCAAAAATCCAACTGTGAGTGCTAAAGACAGTGTCTCAACTGGTCTTTCTAAGGCAACAGAAAATGGCAATGATATAAAATATAAAACAAGTCATGATGTTATCACATGGCCATCTGTTGTTTCGTCAAAGCCCCCGGGAGATTTTGCATCAACCCCTCCTGCAGCTTCTACCCAGTCAGAGAAGCCACATGATCAGGTGTCTTTGTCAAAGCCCCAAGACGATACTGCGGTTAACCTCATTGTTGCCGATTCCCACCATGAAGGAATATCACCTGAAAAAGCTCCTGTTGAACAAGTGTCTGTGAACACAGAGGCTGCCGATGTGTCAGAGAGTCCGGCTCCTGGACTTCCAGCTCGAGAACCAGATACTAACTGGATACAAGCTCTAAAGGAAGCTGCATCCCAATCTCAGAGTAAACAAGAGACCTCAAGGTAAGTGTGTGTGTGTGTGTGTGTGTGTGTGTGTGTGTGTGTGTGTGTGTGTGTGTGTGTGTGTGTGTGTGTGTGTGTGTGTGTGTGTGTGTGTGTGTGTGTGTGTGTGTGTGTGTGTGTGTGTGTGTGTGTGTGTGTGTGTGTGTGTGTGTGTGTGTGTGTGTGTGTGTGTGTGTGTGTGTGTTGAAATCAACAGATGAGAAAAATGCCTTCAAAAGATCAAAAATATCCCTTTTTAAACCAGATTAGAGTAGTACACATGAGACTTCACGCTGAAAAATAAATCCCATGCAACTATACATGTCTAAAAAGGTCTGTGGAGGTCAGCATGGGCTTCCCCTTAATCTGTTACACAAAGTAGCATGTGAGCATTACATATGTGCTCAAGTACACAGAGAGAAAGGCATATGCGTAGTTTGTTAGCCTGGGTAAACCCTGACGAACTTCCGGTAAATTTGAGATTTGCTCTGGCGAAGAGCCCATTCAAACCCATTTCCAATGCCCCCAAAATCGAGGCACCAATCGCAACCGTTGAGGCAGGCTTTACACCAATCGCAACCGTTGAGGCAGGCTTTACACCAATCGCAACCGTTGAGGCAGGCTTTACACCAATCGCAACCGTTGAGGTGGGCTTTACACCAATCGCAACCGTTGAGGTGGGCTTTACGCAACGATGATAGTGCAGCGACAGCGAGCAGCTTTTTGTTTACATTCAACATGACGGCTACCGAAGCGCAGCGTCACCCAGATTGTTGGTCTAATTGGTTGAAGGACTATCCAATGTGCCCAGAGGCATTTGAGCCTTTGGAAATTAACTGTCAATGAACCTTTCCCAGACCCATTCTCAGTTACAAATGAGAAGGGTCTGGTGTTAACCAGGCTAGTAGTTCAGAACTACACCAAAATATTTAAGAATTAATTAGGTGGACAAATGTCAATATTTATTTTGTTGTAAAACTATGATGTTCAGCCTATTTATCAGTTGTTTAGTTTATTGCTGCAGTTTTTTGTTTTTTTTAAGGGATTCACTGAACAGAGTTTAGGTTCAGGTTTGGCCAAACTTTGGGCTTTTTGACAGAGTTCGGGTTCTGCCGAACTTTAGAATGTTTTTTCCACTGAACCAAACTCTACCAAAGAGAAGCAACAAGAGGTAATGACGGCGCCATTGATTACGGGAAGATGTTTACATAGGTGGAGTGTTCAATGCAGTAGGCTGTGAGAAAGTGAAAATGGAACTTGTGAGCAGAAAAGTGTTGTTTGGCAGTACTTTTCAGTCAAAAGAAGACGATTCAAGTCGAACTACATGTTCAATTTGCAATGCCGATTTGTCTCGTGGGGGCAAGGGCCCTAAACAACACACAACATCACATAAAGCATTTGGTATGAAACATCTGAAAGAATAGGAGTTGTGCATGAAGGAATCTACAGACAGCAGCCAAAATGCAGCAACTTCAGGTAAGGAAGGACAGTCGCAGCTAAAAACTTGTGTTAACCAGACACTGCCTCTCCCGGGCTGTCAGCTGTTCCCTTGGCAAACAAGTCTCCCTACAGCAGGACCAAATGGCCGGCTGCTTCTTGTTCGCTAACGCTAGCTTTCTAATTTCACCCACCCAACATGCCTTCATCATACACTGGTTAGCGAAAATTTGCCAAACAAAATTGTCACTCAGCTGGCGATAGCGATGTGCTTCCCTACGATGTGAAAAGAGCGTGTGAATTCAACATTAAGTTGTTAAATTAAACTATTTCAGAGGCTGTGGCTGTTGTTTACTTCATTAATGTGTTACTATTACTGTGTTAATGGACTGAGGATGTGAGTAGGGTTTGGGGTTCGGTATAATCTTAACCAGTGGGTTCAGTATTCGGCCGAACCCCAAAAATCTGGATTTGTGCATCCCTAGTTTTTATTTTTTTATTTTTTTTACAACTTGGCATTCCATACTTGTTTGGAGTGATATAGCAGAGAGCAGCGGGACAATGAATATGAATGAGGAGGTAAACACAGAGCTGCACTTTGTTTGTGACTCGAGCTTGGGTCAGATGACTGTGCCGGTTGAAGTCTTGTGGAAGTAATGCAGCCTTTTATATTCAAAGGATGACATCAGCTGTGACATCGTCCCTGCTCTCCAGGGCAAGAATGAGCCTTTTCTCACACTGCTAAACACAATGCAACAACAGCACAAACACACACACACACACACACACACACCTTGTAGGAAGAGCCCCCGTAACCACACAAGCACACACATTTGTCATGTGTCAGTCATTCCTTGCGCATGTGCTATAAACTAAACAACAAATCCCCCAACCCCCTCTTCTCTTGCATTGTTTTCCCAGACCCCTCCCATCTCTGGAGTCTCCTCAACTAGAGTTTCTTACTCCGACTGAGGAGATAGCTGCTCCTCTGAGACAGGAGGAGATCCCACCACCGGAGCGAGCAGCAGAGAAGACAACAGAGATCCCACCTCTGAATCTTGTGAAGAAGCCAGTGGATCTTCCTGAACCTTTAAAAAAGACAGTAGAGCTCCCAGAACCAACACCGCAGACAGTAGAGCTCCCAGAAGAAACAAAGAAAGTAGAGCTCTTAGAACCAACCAAGAAAGAAGAAGAGCCTCCAGTAGAGCTCCCAGAACCAACAGCGCAGACAGTAGAGCTCCCAGAAGAAACAAAGAAAGTAGAGCTCTTAGAACCAACCAAGAAAGAAGAAGAGCCTCCAGTAGAGCTCCCAGAACCAACACCGCAGACAGTAGAGCTCCCAGAACCAACACTGCAGACAGTAGAGCTCCCAGAAGAAAAAAAGAGAGTAGAGCTCTTAGAACCAACCAAGAAAGAAGAAGAGCCTCCAGAAGAGCTCCCAGAACCAAAAAGGGAGCCAGTCACTTCTTCAGAAATAGTGAATGAGCTAGCTGAGCTACAGGAACCAACAAAAAGCATAAAAGAGCTCCCTGAACCAACAAACAATGAAGTGGAGTTCCCAGAACCAACGCAGAATAAAGAACCAGAACCAACAAAGACAACAACAGAAGAACCAGAGGAGAAGCTGACCAGTGAGCTTCCAGAGGAGCTGGTGGAAAAACCTGTAGAGATCCCATCTGAGGAGCCATTGAAAGTGCCAGCTGAGGAAACTGCAGCGACAGAAACAGTCCAGGACCCTGCTGAGGAACTTCAGGACAGCGGGTGAGTGCCCTCGTAACATCATAAGATTAATACATATTCAATTGCAATGAGTGTTTCCTGAAAAACTGATTGTCCCACTGGAGATTCCAGTGAAAGTGTGAAAGTCTACTTTACCAGTTTGAGGAGTAATGTTTCCCTGTAAGGATGCTGCCAAGGGTTTTCTTTCAGAGCTCAGTCAGAGTCTGGATTTAAAAAAAGACCTGTCCTTATAATCCTCAATTGACTAAAATCTCAGGATTATAGCCTTTTACCATTAAGAACAACAGGTTTACATTGAGACTAGTCATTTTGTGGTGGACTGGGTTTCCAACAGGAAACCATACATCAGAATGATTTGTATGTGACCTTTTAGTCCTGATCGTTTTCCTAAAAGTTATCATAACATTTCCATTACAGTGATGTGTCCGAGACATTTTATTGCAGTTAATTTATTTGTGAAAAGGGGGGATCTCAGGGGGAAATTGTGCTTCACAGCTCGGCAGCTCTGCCTGTCGCACATTTAAAATGGATTTCCATGCGCTTGGAGAGTTCCCTCGGCAGCTTTGTGTGGCTTTCAGTCACCTCGAGGGCGTCTGCGAGGTTGTTGCTGTCTGCAGCGGTTTAACAGTCTGATCGGACGAATGAGACGGAGTCTCACAGATTTGTACCGGTTGGTGAAACCGAAGTGAACCCTTTATGTTGTTAAATCTGCTGACTAAGTTAAATACACATAATAAACCAGTGAGTCGTTCTGTTCAACCTCCTTGTGGGCATTTAGTATTTATTTAAGCATTTTAACAGCTCTGGCTAGACTAACTTTCCATGTACTGTATGTCATTCTTCTACTTAAAAACTTCACGTCACTAGAGTGTTCATTGCGCCTCTATGGATGTGTTGTGGAAGTAGTCTTTTTCCAGCTTATTTATTATGTATAAGCAATGTCTTTATAAATGATACATGCTATTCCAATTAAGTTAAATCATTGCTGCTGATTTCTTTTTACTTAGCTGGAGCTTTTCTCAGCCTCCTCAGTTATCTCTCTTAGTTGTCACTCTCTCCTGCCGTTTGCTGCATTTAAAGGAGCCATCCCACATGCCAGAGTAGCACTTGTTGCCTGTCAGTCACAACACTTGTCCCATCACTGCTGTCGGACACAAACGTTTGTTCAGAGTCGGAGGGAGGAGGAGTGACAGTGC